>NC_071401.1:81524320-82260986 GCF_017976375.1 Cuculus canorus
AAAGACTTCTAGGATAGATCCACATGCAGGCAGGCGTGCAGATAGGAAGGGAGAGGCGGATCACAGAATTACTAGATTGGAAAAGACCTTCGAGACTGAAGCCCAACCATATCTGTCCACTACTAAACTATATACCTGTGCACCTCATTTACCTGTCTTTTAAATGCCTCCAGCGATGGTGACTCAACCACCTCCATGGGCAGCCTGTTCCAGTGCTTGAAAACCACTTCACTGAAGTTATATTTCCTAATATCCAATCTAAATGTCCCCTGCCGCAACTTGAGCCCATTTCCTCTAGGCCTATTGCCTCTCACTTGGGAAAAGAGACCCAACACCCACTTCACTACAACCTCCTTTCAGGCAGTTGTACACAGTGATAAGGCCTCTCCTCGGCCTCTTTTCCTCCAGACTAAACAACTCCAGTTCCCTCAGCCACTCCTTGTAAGGCTTGTTCTTCAGACCCTTGACCAGCTTTGTTGCCCTTCTCTGGAGGCACTCCAGTACCTCACTGTCCTCGTAGGGAGGGGCCCAAAACTGATCATAGCATTGGAGATTCTTGACAACCCTTTCAGTAAAGAAATTCCTCCCAATACCCAACCTAAATCTCACCTGGTGCACCTTGAGGCCACTTCCCCTTGTCCTGTCCCTCAGGTACCAGGGAGAAGAAAACAACTTCCACCTCCAGGGATGCTGGGGGCAGGAACTGAGCTGCTCTTCCCAGACGTGCCACTGCCCAGAGGACACGGTGCCCCAGCCGCTCCTAGTAGGGTATCCAGGACCAACTCCCAGCCTTGCTACAAGCTCCTTTCAGGCAGTTGTAGAGGGTAATAACCATAGAATAGTTTCAATTGGAAGGGACCATGAAGATCATCCAGTTCCAACCCCCTGCCACAGGCAGGGACACCTCCCACTGGATCAGGCTGCCCAAGGCCCCATCCAGCCTGGCCTTGAACACCTCCAGGGATGGGGCAGCCACAACATCCCTGGGCAACCTATGCCAGTGTATCACCACTCTCATGGTGAAGAAATTCTTAATTATGTCCAGTCTAAATCTGCCCCCTCCGGTTTATACCCATTGCCCCTCATCATATCACCACAAGCCTTTGTAAACAGTCCCTCCCCAGCTTTCTTGTAGCCCCTTCAGGCACTGGAAAGTCGCTATAAGGTCTCCTCAGAGCCTTCTCTTCTCCAGGCTGAACAACCCCAACTCTCTCAGCCTGTCCTTGTATGGGAGGTGCTCCAGCCCTCTCATCATCTTTGTAGCCCTCCTCTGAACCCGTTCCAACAGTTCCATATCCTTCCTACCCTAAGCATTCCAGAGCTAAGGTTTCCCCCCAGCCTCCATCTCTCCAGGCTAAACAACCCCGGTTCCCCTTCGCCTGCGCTCCAGCCCCCGCCCCCAGCCTCGTTCCCGCCGCCCCGGCCATCCCCGCGGCTCCACGCCGGGCGCAGCGTTACCCCGGCGGGGGGCACACCGCGCCTCCCACTGCGTGTCCCGTCCCGCTCCTTCCCGCGGCGGCGAATGGGGACGGGGGGGCGGCCCCGCGCGCCCAGGCGGGGACAATGCCCGACCCGGCCTCGCGCCCGGCCGGGCCCCCGCGCGGCCCCCGCGCCACACTCACCGGAGCCGCCGCCTCGCGCCGCGCCGCGCCGCCCCGAGCAGGTGGAGGACAAGGAGGAGGGGGGGGGGCGGGTCCCGGCGGCCGCACCAACCCTGGCGGCTGCTACTCCCCCCTCCCACCCCCGCTCTGCGCGCGCGCCGCGGAGAGAAAGGGCGCGCGCGCGCCCCGGAAGAGGAGGGGCGGGGCGGGGCCGGGCCGGGGGTGAAGACCGTGCGCGAAGACCGTGCGCGATGCCCGCGCGCGCACACGCCCTCACGGGCGCTCACAGGCGCTGACAGACCCTGACAGACCCTGACAGACCCTGACAGACCCTGACAGACCCTGACAGACTGCCCCTCGCGGCAGGCTCGGGAGCGGGGGCGGTGGGATAACGGGGGTGTGGAGTTACACAGTCACGGAATCATGAAATCATAGAACGTCAGAGTCACTGAGGCAACCGGCAAAGAATCAGAGAGTCACAGAATCACGGAGTCACAGAAATACAGAGTCACAGAACTAGAGAGTCGTGGAATCACAGAGGCACAGAATGATTTTGGTTGGAAAAGACCTCTTAAGATCATGGAGTCCAGCCATCACCCCAGCCCTACTAAGTCGACCACTAGATCCATGTCGCCAAGTAGGACATCTACTTCTCTTTTAAATACCTCTGGGGATGTGACTCAGCCACCTCCCTGGGCAGCCTGTTCCAATAGAATCATAGGATTGCTTGGTTGGAAAAGATCTTTCAGATCAAGTGTAACTGTATCTGTCGACTACTAAATCAATGTCCCTAGGCACTTCATGCACCCATCTCTTACACACCTGCAGGGATGGAGACTCGGCCACTTCCCTGGGCAGCCTGTTCCAGTGCCTGATAACCCTTTTGGTGAAGAAATTTTTCCTAATGTCCAATCTGAACCTGCCCTGGCACGACTTGAGGCCATTTCTGCTCATCTTATCACCTATCACTTGGGAGAAGAGACCAACATCCACCTCACTACAACCTTCTTTCAGGCAGTTGTAGACAGGGATAAGGTCTCCCCTCAGCCTCCTTTTCTCCAGGTTAAACAACCGCAGTTCACAAGAGTTGTTCTCCAACCCCTTCACCAGCTTTGTTGTCCTCCCCTGGATGCACTTCCGCACCTCAATGTCCTTGTAGTGAGGGGCCCAAAACTGAACACAGTATTGGAGATTCTTGACAACCCTTTCAACACAGAAATTCCTCCCAATATCCAACCTAAATCTCCCCTGGTGCACCTTGTCCTATGCCTCAGCTACCAGAGAGAAGAGACCAACACTCACCTCCAGGGGTGTTGAGGGCAGGAACTGAGCTGTTGTTCCTGGCCATGCCACTGCCTGGAGGACAAGGTCCCAGCCCTTCCTAGTGGGGAGCCTCTCTGCTGCGGAGTCCCATGCAAAACAGACCCTTCCTGTGGCGCTTCTAACCTGCACCCCCAGGAGTGGCTGCTGCCTCGGGGCCTCAGGCAGCCCCAAAGCACTGGATTTGGCAGGAGAGGTGCTGCAGCCGCAGCCCTTTTGCTGGTCCTGACTGCAGTGTGGTGGGGCGGGCAGGAGAGGTTCAGCCTAAAGCTGCCCCAAGGTCAAGGGGGGAGCCTGCGGTGTCGCCTATTTTTCACGCCAGGGGCAGTGAAACACTGGAAGAGGTTGCCCAGAGAGGTGGTAGACGCCTCATTCCTGGAAACATTCCAGGTCAGACTGGATGCGGCTCTGAGCAACCTGATGGAGTTCAAGACAATATTCAAGAAGTACTTGGACAATGCCCTCAGACACATGGTGTGGCCGCTAGGGTTTTCCTGTGCAGGGACAGGAACTGGACTCAATGATCCTTGCTGGATCACTCTCACTGAAGTGGGGCTGGAATAGATTACCTTCATGGTCCCTTCCAACCCCAACCATTCTGTGGTTGGATGAGTATTTCAGGCCCATAGGTGGGGCAGCATTGGCCAGTCTGTCAGGGCTGTGGCTGCAGCTGCGGGGCAGAAGCCGCCACCAGCAAGGATTCTGTGGTGGCTTTTCCTAAGGCTCTCTTCAGGTTCCTGGAGTGCCCGCCTCAGTATGTGTCATAGCTCTCTCCTAACCTGGGAGACAGGATTGATTCCAGCGATTGGAACACTCGCCACTGGGATGCATCCCCTGGAGTGTCAGTAGTGACACCCAGCAGGCCTAACAGGTTTGGTGTCGGACTGAGTGAGTTCTTTCTTCAGGAGCTGTAAATAGCAGGAGCACACATCGACTCACACTGAAGCCCTTTCAAAATGGAGTAACTTCTTATGGCAGAAAACCACTGGTAAATAGATTTAAAGATCATGCAAAACCACATGTGTAAGGAGACACTGATACTATCTGCACAACTTTGGGTATCTGAGGGTGTTGGTCAAGGAGCATTGGAGGTTGGACTAGATGATCTCCGGAGGTTCCCTTCCAGCCTCTACAATTGTGTGATTCTGTGCATACTCGTTTCGTGCACTGTCGCATCAAACCATTAATATAAATAAAATTTGGATCAGACACAGGCACATGCTTTTGTTTTAGTCCAAAGACAGAATTGATACAGGTTTTGTATTTTCACGGTAGTCACAGAAAGATGGGCGATATCTGATATGGGATTGTTACAGCAGCACAGGCAGACGATACCTGATCTGGTGTAAAGCTTGCCAAAAGCAAGTTAGCTTGTCAACATTTTTTGAAAACAAATTTAAGCCTAAACAGGAGCCAGACTTGGCACTCTCTGTTACATAGTCTTGACATTTCTGATCCAGCTGCATTTACTCTGTCATAAAACTATGGCCTAATAGGGTGAATTAAATGTTTATATTCGCTAGATAAAGAGTGCAGAAGAAGGCTTACCTACTGTTGTCCCTGTAATTAGGTGTATTTCAAAGAGGTGGTCTCAGTTTCCTTATGCCCCCAATACTGGAGTGAGTTGCCGACTTTGGCTGTCCTTCCAACTACTAGCTGCTAACATCTTCTTGCCCTACTTTTATAGGACCAGGCTTGTAGCAGAGCATTATCTTCAGATCTCCATCTTCTCAGCCTCGGCAGAGTTGCTGTGGGTGGGACTGATGGACTGCTCTTTACAGGTATAAATCTCGTTGCTGCTTTTGAGTGTGCACGGGAACTTGCTTGGTTCCTCACATCTTTTTAGGCTAGCTCAAACATGAGGAACACCACAAGATTGCCCCACAAAAGTAATGTCCTGCATCTTCCCCAAAACACTTGAACATTTTCCTAAAAGATACGTAAGTGTAAGATTATTTTTAGATTTAATAGTAATGTTTTCCCAAGGGACTGCAAAAGATGTACAGAATTACACAGCATAGAACTGCAGCAGCAAGCTGCACCAAATGCTTGCATCCTCTTCACCATGTTGATATTTTTGTCAATAGGAGCTCAGGGTGAGAACTGGGCAGAGTGAGCTTTCAGTTGAGCAAGCGAGATTGAAGCAGGCAGATGCTGTTAATCTGCACTTTCCCAAAGAAAACTGTGCCAGCTTGGGGAGCTCAACAAGATAACACATAGTACAAGTTTATGTGGGATGATCATCAATGTATAGGCAGGGGTGGGTTCATCTGCAAGACTAGGAAAGCTGAACTAACATAAAAAGAGAAGATTTGGGTTTATTCCTTGTTTCCTCTGGTATAGTGGTCACACACCTCACTCGAAGCAAAAACTGTTCCAGAGAAATAACAATAGACAACCCATCCCTAATGTGTATATGATAAACTTCTGCATTACATAAACTAAAGTACTAAGCTTCATTTTTAACATCTTTATTTGAATTCTCCTCAGATGGTCTTGATCCAATATACATTTATCCTGACGGACAGCATTAAGGGTCTCAATGGTTGGGACCACGTCATCTAACAACAAGAACTTAAACACACCTTACAAATTAGATTAATATCCAAAAAAGTGTCCATCAGTAGTTCCACAGCCTCACTTTTCTCCATCTCTAAATTGTGAAGGCTATTCTGTTGCACAAGAATTGGCAATTACTGCTTATTAAGACTAATTATTTTAATCTATTTTCATGGATTTTTTTCTCATTAAGTATCATTAGAATATAGAATAGCTTTCATATTCCTTTCATGCTTAATTTAGTAAACAGTCCCTTTGGAAAGAGCGTGGCTGCAGCCTGCATGTTAAATACTTGGAAATGATGAATGGAAGTCACCTAGAATTCAAAGTCAGAAACCAGCCCTCAACAGCAGACAGATCCCGGATCCCCTCCCTCTTTTGAGGAGGCATTTTGTTTTCTACATAAAACGTTACTATTGGAGCTGAACTTTGCTGAACCATGTAATGCTACTTTTTTAAAAAAAAAAAAAAATGCTACTTTTTTGCTGCTGAATGCCTGTTCTCCACTGAGGTGGACTAGATAAATGAAATTAAAAGATCTTTGTGGGGAGCAGGTCAGCTTGGTTGTCAGGCACAATTCATTTGGGTGTCTGTAAACAGAGCCTGCAGATGGCAAGACTTAAAGGGGAAGAAGCAAGCTGGAAAAGCGAGAGAGGGTGTGGAGGAATCAACATCTGCAAAGCCATGATCCACCATAAAGAACTGTGTTCCAAGAATAATCATGGGTTTACCAGACGGTCTCATATAGTACCCGAAGGGAAACTTTTCATTTGTACTTCACTATCTCATTATGCCTCCTGATAAGACTTGCGTGTTAACGTCATTAACTTTGATCTCTACTTTTGGAGGAGTTTCATATTTATGCTTTCCTCTCCCACTTCTCATCCGCCCTCACCCCTTTACACATTTTTGCCTTTGATTTTTATGAAAATACTTTTGCTAAATCATGAAGTATGTTTCCTTCCTTGAAACGAGAGTGAGCCATTTAGTTCTTTGCAGGCACACTACTAGTTTGATGATGATGATGATGGTAATAATAACAACAATAATAATTTTTCTATCATTCAGTGGAACAAACTTAGCCAAACCTCTAAGCTGCCAGCATAGGAGTATCAGCTTTTTCTCTTACTTTATAGCAAATGAGATATCTGGTTTTAGGTCAACTCCTGAAGCTACTTGTCAAAATAACTTCAGATCTGTAACACCGCACCCAGACAAGGCAAGAATATGGTTCAGAATAAAGCAGAGGAAAAAAAAAAAAAAAGCAATCCTGACACCCAAACCCAACAAAAACCCAACCAAAAAAAATAAATCGTAAGAACTTTCTTTAATAGCTTTCGGTGGAACTGTTAATTTTTTTTTAATTTTGTTTTTTTTTTTTTTTTGCCCAGAGCAACAGATAATGATTCCTTTCTTAATTGAGGAAATAAGCCCTACATTATTTAGCTTTGAAATGTAAGGAAAGCTGTAAAGTAATCATTTAATTAAAACCTGAAGTAACATGAGAGGATGACTGACTGCATGACTTGGTTCTGATAGTATCACTGAATTACTCTTTAACGAGAACCTTTAGCGAGGCTGGGCTCTCATGACGACATACTGATGCCTGTATGTTTTATTTATGAGGTTATCATGACTTTCCTGTAACAACACGTGAAACCTGTGCTCATGCCACCGGGCGTACAGCCTGTGTAAACTCAGTAGGATTTTGGCAATATACCAGTGAAAATGATCCCAGTGTGTGAATTAACACCAATGTGAGGCATAAATACAGTAACAGGATTCTAAACCCAAAGGCTTTGAACCAGGCTTATCAAGAGGCCACAGCAGATAATTTTAAGGAGGTAGACGGAGGCGCAGGAAGGCTGCATTTCTTTGCCTGAGCAAGAGCCAGATCTTGGAAGGGCAACAGAAGGAGAAATTGCAGTGAAACAGCAAAAAAAGTCACGAGGGGAGATCACATTTTAAAACTGTCCAGCTTGACAAGGCGTTGTGGGCATGACTGATGCTAATGTGTCTTAGGAATTTTAACAGCAACTACTTGGAGGAAAAATACGCAAAGTATCTTCGCATTCTTCAGCAACAGTTAACCTTCAGCCACTCTGCTTCCCCTCCCTCCTTGTATTAACTCATTTATTTGCTAAAACCCACAGCAGCATTTGCTAAGGAGACTTTTTTTACCCTAAAAAATGGCACAGACCCAAGAACATCAGCATAAATTAACCTTGTAAATCCGAAGGTCAGAAATGTAAAAGTTACTTGCCAAAAGGAAAGAAATTCTGACCCAGTCTTCAGTTGGGAAGTTTTAGCCATTTCTGACCAGTATTATACTCACTGCCTGTTGCAGCAGTGCTTTATTGCTGTCCCCCCCACGTACTGCAAATATTCAATCTCCAGAAGAGTTCTTGGATTTTCCATTTCTGTGCCAGCTGTGGAGTGCACAGTCTTTGTGCAGGAACTGTGAGGACAAACTTATTCAAGCAAGCAACCACTGGAATTTGTATTTCTCTATTTGAAATAAGTGGTTTAAGAAAATAAAAAGAAGAAAGAGCAGAGACTGAAAACTATTCTTGATTGAGACCTAAGACCAGGAAAATTAGGAGTAACTCCACAGCATTTATTGGTATAAATCCCCATAACTCTGCATATTTAAGATGCTAATAATGATACTCCAGACAAATGTTGCAGAAAAAAATGTATTTTTAACGGAGAGAATTTATTCTGAAAAGGGATGTGCAACTATAACGTTAATAGTGTTACAGATATTGTCTTGATCCTGCTTACTGTGCTGCTTATGTGTTGAATTTTGTGAAGGTAGCTGTTATTCCTACCAAAAAAAAAAAAAAAAAGGAAATACTGACAGAATAATTTCCCTGAGTGAGAACATCTTTCACATCCATTCCTTTTTTTCTCCAGGTATGTAATTTTAGGTTCTGGGGTCCATTCCTTTACGTCAATCACTTACAATTGCCATTGACTTCAATGCCACTGACTTTTAGACACAGCAAGACACAGATGATAATGCACAGCTTCTAGTTTGAGCTATTTTATTTAACAGCTTTAAAAACTTAGAGCAAGGACTTCGTAGACTACGCAGCACACAACTTACCATTTCCTTTTATTCATTGAATCTCTCCTGCATCATAGTTCTTTTTTCTCTAGAAATCATTCAGGTTTGATTTCAGCAGGGATATGCATCCAGTTTTGTAAAGCTCCTGAGTGAACATCACACACGGGTTTCCAGAGCATTTACTTTGATCCTAAAATTTCAGGCCTTTGGTAATCAAGCCCATTGGTTTAAAAACATTACTACCTCAGGCTTGAATCATTAGAAATACTATAAGATGTACGATTTTACTTTGCTACTACAAGCCAGAGAACAAACAAGGCAACTGAGAAGAAAACAAGTGGCTACCACGCTATCTGGGACACATTGGGTATGGAGCAGTAAAAGAGCTGCAGTGCCACACTGACAATGCCTGAAACACAAGTGGGGTAAGTAGCAGTGGCACCTGAGCTGTTTACACTGGCGCATCTGGGGCCATGGTAGGGTGGGAAGCAGGGAAAGGTGCTGCTCTTTGAGCAGTGCAGAGGGAAGATCCCCACACCACCACCAGAGTAGCAGTCTGTGCTATTTCTGAGCTTTCTCCACATGTATAATTCATACAATTACAGGAGATAGGATGATTTCCCCTCTTCTAATCCTTCATCACGAGATGAAAATGCAGCCTGGGTGTCCAGATCCACCCCTCATAGATGCCATTGTTTTGAAACGAACTCACGGGGGAGCGAGGAGGTCTGCTCAGGGCCTTTACTGGGGCTAGAGACAAGCTTTGGGTGTCATTTCCCAAGGCAAAGCCAAAGCAAGTGCTGAACCTGATTAAAGAGCTACCGTGATACCCAGTTACCTCACAGGCAATATTTATTTATGTATTAAAAACTTACTAATAGTTATAAAAAATGAAACAGAAAAGACAGCAGCCGTGTCCAATTCTGGTTGGTGTCGACCATCCTGTTATGCAGATTCATTTCTAAGAGTAATGTGAAAAAAAAATCCATCTATCTATTATAAAAGAGGATGGAGACTCCCATTTTACAAGCAGTCACATGGAAAAGACAAGGGGTAATAGATACAAGTTGCTCCTGGGGAGATTCCAATCAGATTCCAGAAGAAAAAGTTTCACCATGAGAAAAGTTAAACATTGGAATAATCTTCACAGGGAAGTGGTGGATTCCTCTGCATCTGACACTTCTAAAGCTCAGCCTGACAGAGTGTTGGGCCACCTCATTTAAACTATAGATTGCCTAAAAAGGTTGGACAAGATGATCCCTGAGGTCCCTTCCAACCTGGCATTCTATGATTCATTTATAAAACCATATATAGAAATCCATTCAAGGATTACTGCTTATTTTTTTTCTTATTTCTTCTCACAGCTTGCTTCTCAAGTGTTTTATAGCAGAAAAGCTCTACCAAGGACTCATGTGAATCACTCATGATCCTTCACTACGCTTTCAAGACCACTAACAAATTAAAAGTAAAGTTCACTGCATAGACTTGAATCACAGCAGCAAACATTGATATTGGCATAAAGAAGTTAAATCACTTCTACTTCTTCCTTGTGATGATTTAACCTCTCAGCTAATAGTACTTGCTCCAGATGTTCAGCCAAATTTGTAATGTTACATCTAAAAGCAAATATAAAGGAAAACATGCAACATCTTTCTTCATCACTACTCACTATGCTTCCTTCAATCTTAGTAAATAATTGAGTGGACAAATTGCATGAATAATTCAAGAATTACTAAGAGTGAGATGCACTGTCACCACAGAAAGTATTAATATACTTCATAATAAAAGTAGATTCATTAATTTTAACTGAAGTTATACTTAAAACAAATTTAAAAAAATTGTAGAATGTTTCCCCCTCCATGATCCACAGGAACACTGACAGCACTCCAGGCTGGCCTCTTTCTAAGCAGCAGTGTGTACACAACTTGAAGAGAAGTTCAGCATTTGTGTTACGGGTAACCTTACAGAACAGCTCTTGCACGCTCATCAGAACAGTGTGTACCAGCCACGGCTCCCAAGTTTTCTTTTCCTTCTGTTCTTTGCCAAGTAAAAACCCAGAGGGCCAAAGCTGGGGCTGCAAAATGGCTTGGATGCTGCCACTAGCACCCTGGATGCTGCAGTTTGGAAGCCGTCACCTTAAAGCTCTTCTGCCACCAGTCTGCATTGCTTCTGTGTATTGACAAGACCTCAGACAGCAAATTAGCATACGGCAAAGGAAACAATGGTGAAATATTTTGGGCCTCTGATAACCACTGCTTCATTCAGTATCACACTCTCCTTCAGAAAACACCTCAGAACAAATCAACAGTTAGATTCATAAACGAAAATGTATTTCACCTTTATACATGCTATACAGGTCATGCAAATACAGAAATCTACAGGTTATACAATGACACCATAATAAAATATAATGTGACATTTGTCAAACACAATGTATCACAGCAAAACAAACTGGTTTTGTCTGTTTTATTACTTAGGAAATAGATGAAGGACTAATTTGGAAGACACAGTACCATGCTACAGCTTACTGCACAGCCAAAAGAAAGTATTCCTCTGAAGTACACTAACATAAATAGAGCTGGATGTTGTAGGTACAATTTTTCTATACATCGCACATAACGTCATTGGTTACTTTCCCATTGCTGGCTTTAAAGAGCACAAGAACGGGGCTACAACTGAGCTCAAGCTACACTGTGAACTCCCTTATGTGTAAAAAAGAAAACAGGCAAAAAAGAATAAACCCCTCCCCACCCTAAGTTCTCCCTTCTTTTGTGTTAGTGCCCAAAGAAAGTTGTATTTATAATTTATTCTTACAGTGAACTGGACAAAAATGTCCTCAAAGCAGCATATGATCTAGCATAAAGTTATCATAGTTCACCAACAGAAATAAAGTTAACACTGTATGGCACATAATGTCTAGACTTTATACATCCTGATGTGAATTTTTCCATACAGATGCTTACAGAATGTTAAGGGGCTGGCAGTGCTCCCCATGCACACCTCAGCCTTTGTATTTCTGCTGCAACATCCACGTACTGTTTTGCTGCTGACTAAATCTTGTTTTTTTGAGCCCACAGGAAGCCAAAATACTTCTTTAGATAATAGAAAGCCTGCTGGTAACAATCAAGTGTCTGCATCTTCAAAGATTAACATGTTCTCTCACCCCCCAACCACTCACTCGGATCTACTACAGCTACACTACATATATATTATGGGATTATACCAGGCATTGTGCCTGTTTTGTTTACAGGTGTTACACAAGTATGCTTTTAAACACAAAACTTATAGTTGCTCCTGGGCTAATTAATATTAATCAGTAAGTGCCACTAGTGACTAAAAGTGTCAATGTAACCATAACAGGATAGCTCCCAGAATCCATAGTCCATAAGGTGGCTCTTTTGATCCCATCAGCTGTATATTTTTCAAGCCTCTTCAGTTATAATTTCGAATTATACTTTTGCATAAGAAGTTGACAGTAACTCCTTATTGAAGACAAAAAAGATAGGCACAAAACTAAAGTACAGAATATTAATTTCATTTCAATGCACTGTGACCAAACCTCATCGTTATTTACATGAAAAAAAGATGTCTAAATAGATGTATGATAAAGCTTAAATGCATTGGTAAAAATCACAGTGAAGCATTGAGATGAGTTTTAAATTAAAGAAGAAGAAACAAGTGTTTTCATTAGCAGCTAAAGTTCAAATTCTAACGCACACTCAAGTCTTCCCTGAAACCACTGAGGCTCTAGATCACTGGTTTCTGCCAAACACAGCCAGTTATTCAACATGTTCCCTAGAAAGACAATGTTATATTCAGCTCTAATTATTTGAAATCCAGTGTTCAAGGACTGCAGAAGCTCTTTCACGTGACAAGTTCATATTTTACTGCCAGTAGCATCGCAGGGATATACATCCTCCATAAACTGCTAGCTCTGTCAATTAAAAAAAAACAGAGAGAAGAATATGAAGTCAGCTATGAGAGTTAAATGACCTCAGTTTTATAATTTAAAATATACAAAAAAAGTAGCATTGTACTTCAAAACTGTCAGTAATGCCTGCTATGGTCTTTCCATATTGTTTGCATGCTCTCCAGGATAAGTGATTCTACTCCGTGCAGCATGCATTTACAGCAGCAGAATAGAGTAAGCCGCAACAATAACAACCATTTTCTAGGCTGGCCTCACTTTGAAGCGTTTTCTTCACGCAAATAGGCTCCAAGGACTTCTGGGAAAGGTATTGTATTAACGAAGGAAAAAAGCAACTCTTCTCACTGTATTCTGAATGGATAAAGGAAATGTTTCCATTTACCAGGTACTTTTGGTTGCTATGAGAACACTCAGTTTGCATATGATGCCGATTTACAAAGAGCTGCAAACATGAAAAATGATGCTAAATTTAAACACCTAGAGACCAGCTTTCTTCCTCTCTCCACATATGCTGTTTACAACTGCTATATTTTTCTGGGAAGCTCATAAGTAATCACAGCAATTTATCATATCTAAGATGTTTATCACAATACTGTACCTTTATCTCTTCTGCTGAAAAGTGAGGTTGTCAACAGATAGAATTAAGTGTATTTTCCTGTCCTGGACTGTTAAATCCCTCAATCAAGTTTTTGTTACAGTCATCTAGGCTAATGGTATCACTGGATGTCTTGGAGTATGTAGCTTGGCCTGTGAAATCCAAGAGATCTTCAAGAGCCTTGGAATTACTTGTCCCGTTTTGGTCCAAAGAAACACCAGGCATGAGTTCATTCATGGGTGAATATTCAGGGATAGAGATGAGTTCTTCTTTTGAAACTGGGCTATAAAAAATATAAACAAAAGGAAGATGCAGAATAAGAGGTGTGTAACTTCATTAAGCAACAACCACATCAATTTTCTGATTGTCCAAAAACTTCTACTTATCGTAACGCCAGCTGCAGCAAGCCTTTACATAGAATATGTCCCAATCCAAACAAAAACAGGTTACCCTGTTTAGGATGGAAGGTCATACCTAATCCATATTCCTTAAAGATTAAGGTTTGTGGTAGCTGTGCGATATGAGCACTCATCTCCTAAAACCACATTTCTGGTAGTTTACTGCCAACTCATTATTTTAGTCCTTGCACGATTCTCTTACTTAAATGTTTATCGCATCTTGCAAACTGTCCTGACCATGTAAACATTTACCTAAGGCACTCACACTTCACAATTTAAATGCACAGTTATTTCTTACGACCTTATGATATACTTCAGGCATTAAAAATCCATAACTGAATTAAAGAAGTGCTGCTACCAACTCCTGCTTTGCCAAGATTTGTAAGGCTACTGCATGTCAGCTCAGAGAAGAGAAGGCGGAGGAAAATGTTTCTATTTCTAAAGCATGAAAGTGTGGTGGATAAGTGGAGGATGAAACTGTTGTGCATCACATCCTGCAATATAAAACCTCAGAGGCCCAATTACACCAGTAAGAGACTGGTTTTAACATATATCAAGTATGAGAGGTTAAGTCGGCTTGCTTATAAAGGAAGTCAATTCAATTTTTAAAATTTAGAGCTAGTTTTCTCATAGCAGCCTTAAATTATCAACCTCCTTCTTTCCTGCAAGTGCTTCCATCAAAATCCAACAGCACTTCATAAAATTCATAGAACAGTTTGGGTTGGAAGGGACCTTAAAGACCATCTGGGTCCAACACCTCCACCATAGGCAGGGACACCTTCCACTGGATCAGATTGCTCAAAGCTTCATCCAACCTGGCCTTGGATTACCTCCAGGGCTGGGGCATCTACGACTTCTCTGGGCAACCTGTGCCAGAGCCTCACAACTTCATAGTAAAAAATTTCTTCCTAATATCTAATTCTTCTCTCTTTCAGCTTTAATACACAAAAAGTTATTTACTGATCTCCATACATTTGTTCCAGTTTTCTTTATACTGTTTGCATGGAGGGAGAAAAGCTCATGCTTCACAGCTATGCAGTACTGACACAAATACAAATGGTGACATACGACAATATCTACAGTAGCTGCTTTCACAGAATAGTTTGAAAGGCTGGGGCAAACTTGTATTAAATCCATTAGCAACAGCTGTTGAAGGATTTTGGAGCCCCCCTCGCCTGCCAAATATGTGAAAGTGAGATGAGGTTCTGCTGATTCTTGTCTGAAATAACCCATTTACATCTTGACAGGAGTGGAGTGCACCACAGTGGACACCCAACTGCCCCACTGTAGGGTAGGCGAGAAGTCAAGCAGTGAGGTATTAACAAATGAAATGGAAAGCTTTTGTGTGTGTCTAACATGAATTCTGCAATTTCTATTGGCAGTTACAGTCTGTACCTCACGTCCATGGACTGAACCTCATCTGCTGAATCTTCCATGTTGTTTGGTTTCCCATCAACAGCTTCCAGCTGAATAAGTCCTGGAACTGACTTTAATCCATTAGCAACTACATCTTGGGAAGGGATTACAGAGGCAGCACTTTCTAAGCTTTTATTTTTCAGGCAGGTTGCCAATCCATTGATCTCTATAAAAGAAGGTTAGAAATTATGATAGTAGCAGCTTCTTTACTTAAACAGTTTCAAAAAACCACACATGCTTTTAAGTTATAGATTGAGTAGAAAGGAAGACTGACAATGCAGTAGGACTCGGTTTCATTTATGACTCATCATACTATGCTGCCAATCTTCTTTTCCACTCTAAAATTGCTCTTTAAGATACATCTTTTAAATTAGAGGAAACAGGAAGAGAACGTTTTATTTATGTCATGTACTACAAGTTTTAGCCTGGGGAAGAAAACAAAATATAGTATTTTATTTAAGAATTCTTTAAATGCATATGCTTTTTTCATAAAGTCAAATGAAATGTAAGATTTTTGGCAATGCTATAAAAAGCCTACAAGCTTGGTTGTGTGCAAAATTTTTCTACCTACAAAAATCAAGGGTAAATTGCTGCAACCAAACCTACTGGCAGGCTGAAACTTCTCATTTACTGAAATGCTGTGTCAGGTACTAAAACGAAGGAGAAACTTTCTTTTGCTTATGTGGCAAAACAAAGCTAAGTCTCCAGTTTCTAACATTTGTCAGTGACGCAAATGTAGCTGTTCTTTTTGAGATGAAAGCAAAGAACTTGTCACAATACACAGTGATCTGTCCAAGATTATAAAACTGAAAAGAACTACCTGAGAAAGTGGGTCAGAAAAATGCAGCAATTTTTACCTGGCTGGTTGAGAACAAGCGTCTTTGGTTGCTTCTCCACATTCAGACTTGATGGTACCTCCAGTTTTGGCTCTTCCTTCTGTAATAAAGTAATGAGTTAATGGTAGTAGAGGAAGGACTATAACCTTCATGGAACCAACTGGACTAGAAACTTCTAAGATTGCCCAAGGCCACAGGGTTGTAAAGGTCATCAACAGCAAGAGAGGATTTTCTTCTTTTAGTTTTAAATTAGGCATAGGGTTGATTTTCTTTTTGAAGTAAAAAAAGTAAACATTCTCTGAAAACAACTGAAGAAAACGTTTCCTTGGTAGAAAACAGAACAGACGTGAAAATTTGACTCTCTGTTGCTTCCTAGCTGCACTTCAATCCTACATTCCTCGCAGGCTTAATGCGACGAGCTCAGTAACTAATTTACTGACTGGTACAAAGCAGGAGAATATACATCACAGCAGCGAACATAGCTCCAGCACCCAGGAATGGCTCTTGCCACCTTCTTAGATAGTGAGGAAGATAAGTCTGCAACAATTGCACAAAGCTGTGTTGGCACAGTAATAACTGTGACACAGTAGCAGTCATTCTCAGGCAGCAATGCAACTAAAATCTGGGTGTGGAGTGTACAGAAGTATAGCTACTGACATGGACATACTCTAGAGTTTAATTTTCACCTGTGGGTTATAAAACAAAACAAAACACCCTCACAACCAGTTTCATACCTTTATTTCTGGTGTTTCACTCCTCCTTGTTCTCTTCATTATTTCATCTATTCTCTAGAAATCCAAATAAATTGGAGGATGAGAAGGTAGACAGAATATTTAACACAAAAGACTAACAAAGGAAAAAGAAAAAAGACAAAAGCTTTTCTATACCGTCATAACCTCATCCCTGCTGGCCCCCCAAAAAGGGAGAATAAATAAGAAAAATAGAGAAAACAAGAGCTAGAAAACACCTCGGAGCTGGCTTTAATTTATCAGATATCACAGACCATGACTTTCTCAGTAGATTCAATTTAAGGACAAACCATTTTAATACCAGGTGTTTGCAGTTATGAGTTGTGCTCAGCTCTGGAACAAGATGTTTATTTAAAACCAACGGCTATTATTTATCTAGTTGCTTTTCCAACTATTTCCAAATAGTTTCCTCAAAAATAGTCAAGCTTTTTGGAATGGAAAAGTAAAATGAAATATCTGAAGTTATTCTTGCTGGAAACATGTAAGCCAATCAGCAGCTAACTGAGGAGGTTACATTTCACTAGATATTAGCAAATATGATGCCCATCTACAAAAAGGGCCAAGAAGGAAGATCTGGGTAACTGCAGGTCTGTCATCTTGACCTTGGTGCCAGGGAAGGTTATGGAGCAGATCACCTTGAGTGTCATCACACGGCACATACAGCATAACCAGGTGATCAGGCTCAGGCAGCATAATTTAGGAAAGGCAGGTCCTGCCTGACTAACCTGATCATTTCCAACGCCAAAGTGACCTGCTTAGTGGGTGAGAGAAAGCCTGGGGATATCGCCTACCCAGACTTTAGTAAAGCCTTTGACACCGTTTCCCACAGCATTCCCCTCGAGAAACTGGCCAACAGCATCCTGTCTTGTATCAGAAATAGTGTGGCCATCAGGAGGAGGGAAGTGATTCTGTCCCTGTACTCAGCACTGATGAGGCTGCACCTTCAACATTGTGTTCAGTTTTGGGCCCCTCACTGCAAGACAGACATTGAGCTGCTGAAGCATATCCAGAGAAGGGCAACGAAGCTGGTGCAGGGGTTGGAGAATAACTTTTGTGAGGAGCAGCTGAGGGAACTGAGGTTGTTTAGCCTGGAAGAAAGGAGGCTGAGGGGAGACCTTATCACTGTCTACAACTACCTGAAAGGAGGTTGTAGTGAGGTGAGTGTTGGGTCTCTTCTCCCCCAAGTGACAGGTGAGAGGAAATGGCCTCAAGCTGCACTAGGGGAGGTTCAGATTGGACATTAGGAAACAGCCTCACTGGAAGGGTTGTCAAGTACTGGAACAGGCTGCCCAAAGAGGTGGTTGAGTCACCATCCCTGGAGGTATTTAAAAGATGGCTAGATGTGGTCCTTAGGGATGTGGTTTAGTGGTGGACTTGGCAGTGTTTGGTTTATGATTAGACTCAATCTTAAGGGTCTTTTCCAATCTAAACGATTCTGTGCATTACCCAAAAATACTTTATTTCTTCTTTGTTCATTAAAAAAACCCTTTCCAACAAACCTTATCTTTTTGTACTACTGTGAAAGTGTTTCAGACTTAAAGATGTTTTCTTTTTTTTTTTCCTTTTAAATCTGCAACATGCCTCCAGCTCAGTGGTAAACAGTTAAAAATAACATAAAGGGAAAGATGACCTTTTATAACCAGACAGGGGTTTTGCAACTCTGCAGTAGTTCTCTATTTCCTACTACAGACTTGTAGATAAAAGTATGTTCTGTAGCTCCAGCCATTTCCTTGTGCGGTAGTGGCCAGACAACTCTGCTGCCTCTGCATAATGCAACTAGAGACAAGCCAGGTGGGAGAAAGCCTGTTTTTAAATCACATTAACTTTCTCAATGACACAGAGCTTCTGTTAAGTAAGTTTTGAAACACAGTTACTCATGCTCCTCAATAGTCTGTGATGTCCTGTGTTGGGCAGCAACCTATGTTTGCCTTCGCATGCCTTTCCCTGTTTGTCTCAGGCATTTAACTTTGCTGGTAGAGGCTAACCCTGTGTTTATTCAGTACCTTGCAGAAAATAGTTTGCCTTAGGCAATTCCACTTTGTTACAAATTTTGATGTCCACATTCCCCTGACATGCAAGTAGCAAATACCAAGTTAGTCATGAATATAAATCTGTAATCCCTCCAAATTATTTTTAGATACTACTGGATATTTCCTGGCTTATGTATTTAAACAATAAATGAAATAATTCTCTTAACTGAGATGCATATACCTACCTTCTTCCGCTCCAGTCTTTCTTGCTCAATTTGCTGCATGATTTGTTCCCTTTCAAGACGAAGTTGTTCGGCTGCCTCACGGGCTTTGATTTCTGCTTCTTCCCTCTAATCAAGATGTGTAAAATACGATAGGGGAGTTATTTATTTCAAGCAGATTACCAGATATTGCAAAGTATTTATTTATATATATGTAAACATATATCTGTATATAAAGTTTCACATTTGTGTTTGAGATGGTACCTGTTTCTCAAGTTTGGCCTGCAGTTCTTTTTCTTGCTTTTCTTTTAGCATTTGTTCTTCCTCAGCTCTTCTCCTGGCTTCCTCTTCTGCCTTTTTTCTAGCTGCTTCCTCTTCACGTTTTCTTTCCTCCTCCTTCTTACGAGCCTCTTCCTCTAGACGAAGTCTTTCTTCTTCTGCCTTTCTTTTCTGTTCCTCTCTTTCAAGCCTACAAAAAAACAGAAAAATACGTTTCATAGAATCGTAGAATAGTTTGGTTTGGAAGGGACTTTGAAGATCATCTAACTCCAACCCCCCTGCCATGGGCAGGGACACCTCCCACTGGATCAGGCTGCCCAAGGCCCCATCCAACCTGGCCTTGAACACCTCCAGGGATGGGGCAGCCACAGCTTCGCTGGGCAACCTGTGCCAGTGCCTCACCACCCTCATGGTGAAGAAATTCTTCCTTATGTCTAAAGACTACAAATGGTGAAATAGTTTTGTCGTCTTTAGCATCAATCCTAATGTATGTTTGGCAGACAGTAGCTGATAACGTAGGCATCAGCACACGTGTTCATGAAAAATGCCAAGATACAGCAAAAAGGTTGAGCTCGTGCCCAGAATTCAGGTTGCTATCACACTTTTATTCCAGTCTTCCAATCCTTGCCTAAAATAATTCCTAGAAATTAGAATTCCCCTTGAAAAAAAGGTGTCAAAGAAAACATTTCCATTCTAATTTCAAGTAGTACTTCAATAAAAAGAACATTCCTCTACCGTTGTACTTCACACCCCAAACTCTGCTATCTACAAAACAAGCACTTTGTTCCTTCATTTCAGCTGAACATGAACAGACTGGATAAGTCGCAGCAAACAAAGTCAACAAAACACAGTGGTACACTACAAAGAGTGAGTCTAAATTTCACCTGTGTTGTTCCCTGGCCCAGACAGGGACATCACGCTCCTTCATCACCACATTTAAAAGCTGTTTTGATAACTGGCCATTCTTATCTTTGCATATGAGGGATTCAGGAAATATTTCCAAATTTCCGCTCCTCCCATGTTTTTAGTAAGAACAAAGCTGAATTTAGACATGCAGAGTTAATGATTTACTGTTAGGAGCTTGAAGGAAGGGCATGATTTGCTTGCAACCAGCATCCAATGTGGAGAACAACCTAAAAAGCTCGCTCCCAGCACAGAGCTAGAATTTCACTGCTTGGACACAGCAACCTTCACTGTCCACTCTCTTGAAGCCCTTGATTGCCTACCACAGATTTGGACAGGAAGATAAGCTTCAGGTTAATCTGTTGAACAATACAACCCTTGCCATTTAAAGTATATACTAGTACTACAAGACTGTTTCTTCTACGTGATTAGCTCATTTAAAACTTCCTCAAATAATTTTTTAAAATTAAGATACTTCAGGTATGTTGTCTGCTGCAGCGTGGACATACCCGAAGTATTTGGATAACAGTTTCTTAAGACTTCTTAAAGATGCCAAATTACTTTCTGCCTGCACAAGTCATAAAGACTGCAAAATACACTAACAAGTTACAGGTCCAAATTGAAAAAAAAAAAATAACATTTACATGGAAGCTCTCATCTCTATTCTAAATGCACCACAGTTTCAAGCATCTTCAGTTATATAGGTCAAATTATTAGATAATAATTTTCACAAATCAGAGATACCTCTCCCGTTCTTCTCTTTCCTGTCTCTCCTTCTCTTCTTGTTCTTTTTGCAGGCGAGCCTGTCGTCTTTTTTCAGCTAGGATTTTTGAGGCTTCTTCTGCATCAGTTGTTCCTGCTGTGATCTTCCCTGGGGGAAGACAATCAAGTTTGGAATTTAGGCAGGGAACTGAGAGTACCCAAGCACTTCCACACTCACACAGAGGCTAAAATGGGCCTGGTTCATGCTGGTATGACACTTGCTTTTCAGAAGTATACACCAGCATTCTCAGCAGATTTAATATGGATAAGTGAGGGCATCCCTGGATTTCAACATTTTCACATCCTCATTAACAAGTGTTTTTCACACATGGGTAACCCTGGTGAAACTGTACATAAACTTGTTCTCCGTACCTTTACACGTCCTCACAGACCCCTGACTAATCAGCTTCATGGAAAGAAGAGTTAATCACCATTTAAAAGCCTTATGGACCCATGATATCTTGCAGTGTATTCTTGGAGTAAGACTCACCTTCACTACTTTCAGTTTTCCCTGCAGAAGGCACGTGCTTCTCAGAAGCCACCTGGGCTGCCTCATCAGTGCGTGCTCCTGAGGATTTTTGATGACTGACATTTTCTTTCTCCTTGTCTGCTTTCTTTTTAGGAGTTTCCTGGTTGAGATTAGATGTGGCACGATGCTTCACAGGAGAAGCTGGATATTGTTTGGCATGTTTAGGAGACTGAGGATAAGTCTTTGCAACTGTCCTGATGAGGGAAAAATAAAAATCAAAACAGGCCATGTGTTAGACAGCTTAGAACCAAACTCCATCTTCACATATATCACTACTCTTTCTTGTCACTGCTATATAGGAGTTTCAGCTGTTTTGCACAATGCTGCATAGAAGCCATTTGGATGAAAGCAATCAGAACTTGGAATGCGTGGAATTGACATGCAAATGGCAAATGATTACAGAAAATCCTCATTTAAATAGATTAATAATACTGTGTGAGTTGCAGACATGAGATAGGGAATTATGGACTACCTAAACCAATTATTTTGAAATGGCCATTTCACAACAATTTTGACAATGGTACTGTAATTCAACAGACTTTCTCAAGATATAATGCAGAGCTATGGCTGCTTTCTGTCTGTAGATATTATATTGAGTTGCAGTGTGCTGGTTTTATCTGAATAGTGCTTTGTCAAACGCAGTCTTTTTCTAATGCTATCTCATTTTCCAAAACAGTACCAAAAATACTACATATGAAGCTAAAGCTGAGTACCACAAAGAGACACAGAACTGACCAGACCACTATACAGGCAGCTCTGCTGTTTCAGTTTGCACTTTAATCAGCACCAACACAACAGACTCAAGGTCCAAAACTGAGCCCCCTGCGACCTTTTCCATGGCTGCACTTGTGGTGATAGCAATGCATAGCATCAACACTGCCAACTGCTTCTCTGATTGTTGCATACTTTAGGTGAAATAACCTTGAATGCAGTTCTGGGAAAGAGGAAGGGTAAAGATACTTGATATTCACTGAATATAAGTGCACATTAAAGAGACTAGATTACCAGGAAACATAAAACTACACACAAACACCATTCATTATTTATGTAACACCAGTAACTAGTGCTAAATACTTGTAACATTAAGAAAGGCTGGACTGTCTGACTAAGGAGTATGGAGTCAGAAAGATTACAATCTTAAAATAATGATTTATTTGAGTACCATTAGAATAAATAACTTACATTAAAATTAATGTTATACATGCAGTTTTAACCTTCCTGATGGATATGCAATTATATGACATAAAATTATAGAATTATAAATTATATATGATATAAACTTATTACCCTTTACCAATTTTTTCACCTACACAACAGAGAGTTTCATGTACTGTAACATGTTTTTTGGACTATGCCCTCGTTCTATCAGACCACAAGAATGAAAAACATGGACAATGGCTTAAAAATCAATGGACTGGAGTGGCCAGTTTTGAATAGAACTAACTATAGTAATTGTGTGGCCAGAGACTACTATAATCAGAACAACATTTACATTACAGAGCAGGCAATAAAAATTAAACATCTCAACTCCCCTCCCTCACCCAGTTTATGAATTCAGGAGAAGAAAGTTCTTTTCCACATAATATGTGGAAATATAACTTTTCCATCTTTGACAGATGTTGAGGCACCAGAATACAGACAGCTCATTTAGAGCTGCCCAGTTTGTCAGGAGGAAAAGACTACAAACTATTACACCGCCTATACTCCCACTGAGAAGTTATCACAGACTCCAGAAGTCCTTGGGCTGGTGGAACAATGGCACCCAACTAAATTTGAAGCTCAGCTCAGGTGCCCTCTGCCTGCAGGTCCAGGAGCTCTCTGTCAGCTCAGGTCCTCGCCCTTGGCCCTTGCCCGAGCTAAGCTGTAGGAATGTTCCTGGCCTCCTAACCTGCTGATTCTGACCTGATATCCTGGCTTGTCCTTGGACCTGCCTCTTTGATGCCTTTGCTGGCTATCACCGGACTCTTGGCTGACCCTGGTCACCATCACCAGATCTGCCCTGTTCACTTCTTTTGCCTTCTGTGGGATGGGGCTCTGTGGGCGAGGTCCCTGTCCTTGTCTGCTCTGCTGCCACCCACAGCTCCTGTCTTGCAGGGCAGCCCGCTCCTGCTGCTCCCTGACAGAAACAGACTTTGGAAGATATGGTCAGTCAAGTCTGCTTCCACGTCTTGTAAAAAAAAACAAACCAGCAATGAGACTGTTAAAAATGAGATTTGATCAACATCAGCCGTTATCTTTAGTTTTCTCTTTAGGATATAGATGGACTCTCGGGCCCTCCTAAAGACAAAGGCAGAAATTTCAAGGCTCCACCTACAAACAAACACCTCTTATGTGCCTCACCTTTACAGTCACTTCCAACTGCATTTCATAAAAATGTAATGTGTAATAAAAAGCAAACAACCTTTCTTGTGCTTCTCTGCAGCTCAGAGGATGCTTCTTGCTGATCAGACACTTCTTCAAAGTGCAGTGCCTTCTTGCTGTGTTTGGTTTATATTTCCAACTTCACCACACCAACCATTCCTTGCAATGTTTTTTATTTAACTTGTGACAGGAGCAGCAAAACCGTCAGATAACTAAGGCTGAGTAATTTTCAATATTAGCACAGAAGTAATTGTTCTCTAATAAAGATGTGACAATCAAATTAAAGAGGTTGGTAGGAAGAAGTCTAGTCACGAGAGTGATGTATCTTGCACTGAATAGGAATTAGAGCAGAACGGCTGCCCAACTTGCCTGTTAGACTAGAAACATGTGCTGAATCTATTATTTAAATAATGTATCTTTGAATTTTTAGACCTACGGAAATTCTTTCTTTCTCTTTAGCCAGAAGAACAAGAGACAAGTACGGCTTTGCTTCTTTTAAAGCAACTAAAAGGCAGATGCACATAAAAGAGTCATTACTGCAAGGACACCAACACTCCAGTGTGAAGAGTGAAAAGCTAAGAAAGCCCATCAGGAATAAGAACATTTTTTCAGGCATTTCAAATAATTTATTGGATGCCAGTAGAAAGTATTAAACGAACATTGTTTCCTCCCTTGTAAAAACATATTGTCAACATAGCACCTTTAACATTCCTAGACACAGCCAGAGTTGTTACTGAAAGGAAGCACTCCTTGGAATAGTATTTATATTACACTATTTTTTAACCAGTGAGGGGCCAAACTTAACTGTGAAGAAAGAAAAATGAGATTACTAAGGGAAAACTTATAAAAGCTTGCACAGGGGTCTGCTTAGGTTTAAAAAATATTTTTTTAAAGGAAAGGGATGTAATGAGACCCTGGTAAGAATGTGTGAACACAGACGGCTGCCTGATGAGGATCAGAATTAAGATTACAAATCCTCCAAGAAGTGGCAGCATGTTAGTTACCGGAAAGACGGCTCACCTCAGCCGCTAGATTTTACAGGGAAATACAGAAGTACAGGAAGCGTCTTTCTCCCTCCAGGAAGTCTTAGTTTTCTCACCTAACTGCCCTATGTAGACATGGGGGGGCAGCATCTTGTAAGAAGCTGTTCTCATCATGACCCTTACACGCACTGCAAGAACCTCTATCAGGTTTGAGGATCCACTAGTCCTCAAATTACAAGGGCTCTTATTTTAATTAAAAGACGAGTAGCAGGGATAGTTCACAGTGCAGAGGAACATCTCAGAAAGAGCACTGTAGGGGTTCTGAGTGTACTTTTGCTAAGCATAGGAAATAAAGTACATGTAGCACACAAGCAAGTCAGAGGTCACATCCAATTTTGTCCATAAACAGCAAGGGGGAGAACAGTACGCTTTCTTGAAAAGCCAGGTACGTGACAGGTCATCAGTTATAGCAGTTCAGAAGGCTGCCTTTAAATCAGAAATGTGCAGCAAAGCCAGAGCTGCATGATATTTTTCCTCTATCTCCCTATTAATTCAACAAAAGCTCTCCTGAAACCACACCAAAGACTTGCACGTTCTCAAGCCTGCTTTCCGAGATTGCTCTGATCACAACCCATTCCTGGGTTCTGACATTTTTGCTTTACTATCTGTGATATTTTCTCAATAGCAGTTTTCTTTTACTCTTAGTTTTGATCTTTTCTAGACAGAGACAGATTCATTTCTCTTTGAAATTCCTTAAAAGCGCATAAACTCAGCACAGGTCTATAGAATGGTGATTTTGATAGCTGCATTATTAGAGACGTTTTCAAAATATAAAATTGGCCCACTCCTTACCTAGCTGCTGAAAAAACCCCACTCAAAATAGGCAGGATCCAACGTTTTACCCATTGTTTTTATCCTTCCAAGGATAACAAAGCTAACATCAAATAAAATCTAAAACTAGGTCACTGCAGGACAAGCAAGCTACTTCTGTGAGGAATTTGCCACACGCAAACACCTTTCTAATAAGGTCATTTTAAAAACTTTTAAAAATCTGGGCTTTTTAGTACTACTCTAGGTTCATATTTCTTCAGTATCCTGTAATTTCATTGAGCATGTACATTTGTGACATCAAAGTTTGTCCCAAAGGCTGCAGTTGGATGTTGCCCTAAAGAACCCCCAAGTTCCAGGTTCAGCTAGCAAACTTGTAAGCACAAGACAGTGACACAAACTGGGAGCTGGAAATGAACAAAGAATCACCCAACAGCCGCACCGCAGTTCCTTTTCCCTTCCCTTCCTCCTTCTCATATAAGGTAACGCTTTAGTAAAATAATGTAACATAGACGCTTGTTAGTCAGAGCTTCAAATTTTTATTCACTGGCTTATACTATGGATTATCTGAAGACACTCAAAGCTAAATCCTGCTTCCTTGATTCAGTCAGGTCCCATTGATTTCAAAAAGACTATTTACCCAAAGACACGTGAAGGACATAGGCTCTATTGCTTTGCTGATCTATAAGATAGAACACTTACCTATTCTCTGAGGGATACTGCAAGAATAAACCGATTAATGTATAGATCCTTGAACACAGAGCAGCAAAAAGATTTACCAAAACCTCCTAGTATTATTGATCTTGTGAAAAATCTAAAGAACGGGAGCACTTTACACAATCGGTATCCAAGAGCAATTGTAAAATTAAAAGATAATTTCTCAATTATCCCAGCTCTCTAAACACATTAACTTTCACCTTTGTTGACTGACCCAAAGTGGATTCAAAGCAATAGTTTTAGGTTTCTTTCTTCTGTGAGGTTTCTTGACATATTTTACTTTTATGAATATTTCCCAGCCTTTAATTCCTTCTTTGATTTTAATTATTGTTCAATATATTTTTACTTCCCCCTATCCCTTTTCTCATTTTTAGGTCCATATGTGTTCATTTACTTTGTCTTGGACATTATGTTTTTGAGCTGATCATTTTTGCTTTTTCAATAATATTTGCACCTTCAAACATTTCTATTTTATTTATGTGATTACTGCAAATCTATTCTGCCATCAATTGCTGCCTCTCCTTGGGTTGAGGTTTGATTGTCTTGTTTGAGGTTGTTTCAGTTACTTTACCATACTGAAAGAGCTTTTTAATTAATAAACAATGAAATAACATATAAAGAAGACAAGCACCTATCACTCACAAACCAGGTGATGACTGTGAAGAACTAATAACTAGAACACCACCAAGAAAACTTGAATGCCAAGTCACATATTTTTAAGAAGAAAAGAAGAAGCTATTTAACATCTAAATCACTAGCCATACTTGATTCTCTCCTCAACAGCTTTTGAAGTGAAGGTGTTAATGCAGAATCGCTAACTACTAATGCTGTACTATACGATTCTTTTTTTCCAGATTTTTTTTTTTTTTTTTGGCCAGATGGTGTGCTGGATTATCAGGTTTGCAAAGAGAATTAATATTTGTCTACATATTTAGTCACATTAGAATTATGCTTAAGTTCCACAGTTAAATTTAAATGAAAAGAAAAGATTATACAATCTAAAGGTCTAAAGGAAGGTTCCAAAAGCCTGACTACATATATTTAAATCCATTGACCAGCCAGACTGTTATCTGGCATTTCAGCTGTATGAAGACCTGTGTATTTTTATAATGAATAACATAAATAATATAATATGGTGATCAGGAAGCCTTTTTCATTTTGTTTTAAATTTCTGAAGGGAAGTTTCAAGAGTGCTGACGCAGAACTGTCCTTTTGCAATCAGTAGCAATAAACATGGATTTAAACTATTTACTGTATCTCTCATAAGGTCAAGGAGAGTGTTGTGTTCTAATTGGGCCACGTTCAGATTAAATGCTCAGTAATACATTTCCAGCATTGGTCAGAAGCAGATTCTCTTGGGGAAGAGATGGAGGGAGAAAAGGAAAAAAAAAAAAAAAGGTAACTATTATGGCTCACAATCACAGAGAAACCCACCAGTAGGCTGCTTAATTCCTCCACGCAGCATCTGCTTCTTCCTCTAAACCCAGTAGGCACGAAAACATTTAATATAAAAAAGATTCTCATAATTTGTGCCTCTGGGAAAAAAGTCTTCATCTTTGTCTAACCTTTTATGGAAATTAGTGCTACAAATTAAGATTGGGCTTACTTTATTCACGAAGGAATAAACATATGTTTGCTTCACAAAGTCTTTTTCTATTTTTCCCCAGATGTCTCTAGGATGATCTGTACCAACCTTTTCAATGTGCTTCACTCACAGCAATCCATTGCCCACCAGTCATTTTACTTAACTAAATATGTCTCTTGGTACGTCTTTTATACTGGCTGAGCAAACTGAAAGACGAATTCTGAAGAAGGAATATCAGTACTTACAGCACAATACATGTTTTTATAGCTCAAACTTTTGCCTGTACATTTAGGAGTGCCACTAGACAACTGTCTGCTCAAAACTAATGAAAAAAGCTCATTGTCATTAACATTTAATAAAATTTCATTCTTCAAAAAATTAACATAGTTCAGATTCTGATGACATTATATATATAAAATATTGAAAATGTGATAATTTCTAGCCCTATAATATGAACCAAGAATTGCAATTTCCCAGCTGTATGCAAGGGGTGTCGAAAACAGAAAGAATGCCCAGAGTCAAGCGGTTTCCTGTATTTTGTCTAACACCAGATTCACATACAATATCATCCCCTGTTAAAACATCTGTGCCCTCAGAGCTGAAACAGAAAAGGAACACCAACTAGTTTTTGAAGCAGAAGAAATTTGTCAGAAAGAGGATCATCAAGACTGGTTCAGAACATGGCCAGGTTAAAAAAAAAAAAAAAAAAACTAAAATCAGACAAAAGGAGATAATTTTCAAGACAGAAATGGGACTCACAGGTCTAGGTGAGAAAAAAACAAACCAAACTAAGAAAAGCAGACAACTACAGACCACGACTACTTCAGCATACTTCTGCATTTGAGCCAAACTTAATATCCTGTTATAAGGAAGATGAAGAGACATTTGCTTAAAATTCTGAGTTGCAAGCTGCGGCACACTACAGGCTTGAATGCTTGCAAAAGACAACTAAGAAAAGTAACTCAATTGCTAGTAAGCCCAGATATACTATAGGTCCACAACTCTGCACAAAAAAGAAAACAAGAATAAAGAGCAAACCCACAGAGGTCTGCAAACAAGCAAAGATTAAAACTAATGGCTTAGATGAGGCATAGTTAAAGTATGTTTATGGAACCAGATGGTCATGCCAGCAACAGGAAATGCAGATTTTAAATGCTGGAATTTCTAGTGAGTATTCCTGTCCCGTGCGTTTCTTCGCATTAGGTAGAGTTTCTTCAAAACCAAATAAAACAAAAGCATGTTTAAAAATAAACGTCAAATAAAATTGCACATGAATTATGAAATGCATCATGATAATTTCAAAAGTCTGAGAAATGGCAGAGAAGTGTCTCTAGTGACCATTAACACAGTTTTACATATTATATCTGTTCATTTTATACCTCTCTCCACCTATATATGTGTGTATGTGTGACCAAAATTAAGTAGATTTAACACAACACTTCAGAGGAAGTTCCTCAAGAATCTACTTCTATATAGATAATAAGAAGCGCACAGCATATCAGATCACTAACAAGAAAGGCATACTTAGGTGTTGCAGGTGATGCAGATCTTCTGGACATGGCAGCAGGAGAATCAGACCTTCTTAGAGGAGATCCCATACCAGACGATGAACTAGGTGTTGCAGGTCGCTTCTCTTTCTTTATCTTCTCAGTCTAGAAACACAGCTCATTTTAGCTTCCGTAATTAGGACCAACACATCAAAAATATATTTGCTAGTTTTATTAACAAGATGGCATATAAGCAGATTTGTGCAACGTACATTTAAGGTAAAAGTTTTTTAAACGCCGGCTCACAACACAAGTCTACAGTTTTTTACTTTACGTAGACATGAAAAACTCAACCGTGCCTTGCATGGATATAGTATACAAGTTGCAGATAAGCAACACCACATTAGAGCCTCTCCAAGAGTTCTTGGGAGGGGTGGTGGCACTGGGCGGAGTTTCAAAATCATCTGTATGCTCCTGCAATGCCTCTTAAGATGTGGGCAGTAAGCAGTGCACCCAGGCATCTTGCAGCCATGCTGCTGGCTCTAACACTGTGAATAGCACCTAAGAAAGATGCTACATAAATCTTTAGCTTTCGACTTTGGTTCTCTCACTTGCATCTAATTTAGATGGCATGAATACCTCTCTGCCGTTAACTATTACAAGACACGGAACTCTATGTGTATTTTAAAGCCTTAGCATAATTTTCCTGAAACATGCTGTCCATTGTGTAGGCTCAGTGAAGGTGAATGACTTACCTTTGCTTTTCTGGAAAATACAGTGCATCAATAATGCATCTTTTAAGCAAACAGCATTAAAAACATCCACAGAAAGAGTTAAGCGACTCATATGAAGCAGAGGCATTGTCAATACAGTTGGCAAGTTTCCGAAATATGTGAAGCTTGCTAATGAACCAGCAAGACCGGATAGTCATACTCAGTAGAGAGATCTTATTCGCCATCTCTGCTCCCACAAGTTACAGGCGAGTCCAAAAACATACATCAGTGCCAGAAATCTCAGTTCCCTAAAGAGAAAGGTGTTGCTGTTCCAAATACCAGTGCTCAACATTGATTCCCAGGAGGAGGAAGATACTAAAATACTGCTAACTAGAAGCATGAAAACAACAGATGCATGCAAGGCTTACTTTCTCACTGCTGTTTCTTACAAGAGGGTAGCACTTATTTTTATGAATGCAAAGGGAAAGATAATAACCAGAATCTGCATCAGTTTATCCAGAAGTGAAATCAAAACCATTGCAAACCCACCTGAGTGGCTTCAGCTGCAGCTGCCCCTTTCATGGCATCGGAAGTGGAGGGCGAAGTCGCCTTCTTTCTGTCAGTGCTTCGTGTGGGGGAAGGCTTGTAGGGAGATTTAAGAGGACTAGCTGGTGCTACACGAGGACAGATATGGAATACTAAAGAGTTATAGTACAATAGCAAGAGCAAAAGGGAGCACAGACAGAGGAAGTAAAGGAGAGGAGAAAATAGCACACTTTTACGTTATATTGTTCAAAAGTAGTCTTCAAGGGTTTTTTAAATGTGTTTCAAGAGTTCACATTATACATCACATTCAGCATGGTCCCATGTTCACTAAAAATGCCCCAACTAAAAGTATCATTTTTTTTTAAATTATCTCTAAAATATCACTTTATTACTCATACACCTTTTCAATCACCTGACTATGACTGTAATCCTTTTCCCTTCTGAAAACTCCAGTTTCTTCTGCATATGATAAAAAGAGTAATCAAACAATTCTAGCTGGGTGACTTTCAAACAAATACCGCAAAACAGGAAAAGTAACAGAAGAGGGGGAATTTTTATTTTTATAAAAGCATGGCAAAGGCTCCTAAATATTGTAATTGCTTTTCAAAATAATACTTATTTAAAAACAAACAAAAATCAAAACCCAAACCTAAATTAAATGCTATTCTAAGTATTTCAGTTATTGTTATTTGTAGTAAGACACCAGTTTGAGTGTGACATATGCATTACAGTTTATACAGTAATTCTTTCTAGGTTTTTTCTTTATGGGCAAAATGAACAGGATTTTTTTTTTTTTTTTTCAAATGGCACATTTTAATCCTGGTTTTGTTCATATTGCCTTCCAAGATGAAACTTTCACATACATATAGAAAAATCAACAGAGAATATGCTTTCTTAAGAAAAGACAGGCACTAATTGTAGCCATGTGACAGTATTTCCAATCTTTCTCAACTGAAGTCAAGAAGGATATTGACTTTGGAAAAGCAGTAATTACATTCAAATGTAAAGGAATTCACATTTCCAATATATTTTTTTTTACTGGGGGCCATCCTATAAAATTTCTCATGAAGCCTTTTTGCATGCTTTTAAGCTTAACTAGACCAGTGTATTCTTTGATCAACTTTCCAGCAAGTTGGCAAAAACTCACTGAATATTAACAAAAATGTTCAGAAACATATTAAATATTTTGATTTTAACTGTAAAAAAATTATATGTGTCCTGTAACAACTGATTGCCTGAATATTTTGATTCATATTGACATTAATAATGCATTGCCCTAGAGAAAGGATCTTAAATTGAAGCTCCTCATTTCTGAGCTTAGAGAAAATGTAAGAACAAAGCAATTTCGACCCAAACACAATGACATAAGGCACAGTATGAGCTCTTGAAAAGCAAGAGCCCTCTTCCCTGTTCAGCAAGCTACTTCTACAGAGAGTAGTACATGACAAATGGGAACTGTCCCTCAACATTTTTATGGCAATTACTGTCAAAGCTGTCAATGGCCACTCTGAGTACTGACGCTGTTTGCAACCTGTGCTACAGCCTGATTGCCTTGTGAGGAAATGACAAGAGAGCACTGGGTCAGAGAGCTGTTCCCAGAATTAGCACTCTTGTTTCAGCTCAGGGGAAAAAGCAGTTTGCAGACCAAATTGTATCCTTGTCAGACATGCCAGCATGCTACTTTAAAGATCCTACGATGAAGAGAGACATAAAGCTGTGAGCTGACAAACAAAACGAGTGGAGAAGGACAAAGCAAGTCCCCATTCATTTCTTCAATATTAAATACAACATGGCAAACATCATCTGTAGGTGGCCCCAGCAATTCACCTTAAGAGTTTAAGCAGAATATACTGATATAATTTCAAGGTGGCTTTTGTTCAGTCTTAGCAGTAGTTGATTCCTGAGCAGTAAGTAAATTGGGAATTTTCTCATGGGCCAAGTAATATATGACAACATTTCTGCTTCCGACAGATGCTACTTTTAACGTAGAAACAAGTGAAAAAAAAATAAGAGCCGTTCAGTATCAATGTCCCTATGCACTGCAACAAAGGAGTAACGCACAAAGGAAAGCAGTCTTACTGCTTACTTCTTAAATAGTTTTGTATGAAAAGCACAGACGCAGACCCTGAGCCTGTTTAAGCCATGGTGTATCAAAACACTCATCGTAAAGATCATCAGTCTTTTACACCTAGAACTAGTTTTATGCTGACCAAATGCTTCCTTTTGCAGGCAGGCATTTGGGTGCAGGGTTTGGGGTGTTCTTTTTTTTCTTTTTATTAAAAGTAAAAACAGTTGTTAAATTTTCATCCTTCTTTCAGCAAACATTATGACCAGTTATAGCTTTATAAATAGAAACTACTCTGGCAGACAGGCACTTGCTTACGTATTATCAGGACAAGAAACACAAGCTTTGTAGATGTTTTTAAAGTAAGGGTTTTATCAGATTACCATTTACAGATAGGAAAAGTAACTACTGCCCCTAATTTTTAGTTTCTTAAAGATCAATAATTTCTAGAATTGACACCTTTCTAACAGCGTTTCTGTTTTTCCTCTAAGTAAGTATCATTTTATATGTGTATAAACGCACACACATATATAAATGCACATAGTCACACAGTTAAAGGCAAAAAGTAATTTAACAGCAAAGAATAGAACCCTGCTAGAAATAATTAAGGCTCAAATGGTGTACTGGGATTTTTGCTCTCCATGCTATTCTGGTATGAAAGGGGATGGACATTAATATATCAAAGCCTCAGAGAGGTATCACATGTTGTTCTAAAAAACATTTCTTAAATGAATATATTCAGTTTCCTGATGGCTTAGCTTTTAGTGATTTTTGTAATTTTTGGTTTAAACTATGCTCTTTTTATAAAGATGACATTCAGAACAAAACAGACAAGAGGATGCAGCTTTTTCCAAGCTTTTAAATACACTGCTATTGTGAACAACTTAGTTCATCGCTGATTCTGTTCAATCACGTAAACGGTAATTTGGTTCATAGTACTCCATTTCTTTCAGCAACTACTCAAATGCAACCAAACCCATACCTCAACAGTTTCAAAGTGAATAATTCACACTTTTACCTGGATTATTGTACTGCTCAGAAAGCATTAATGTACTTCTGCTTCTGGCTAAAGATGACTGTGTGGGAGTCAGCAGTCGAGAAACAATAAAGTTTTCCATTGGACTAAGATGCATGCGGTGAGCTGAAGGATGGGAGCAAATAAAATAAAATTTAAAATGCAACGAAATAAAACAATGTTACATTAAAATAACTGAAACAAAATAATGAAATGACTAAATGAAATAAAAAAAAAACTTCAGGTGCTTGAAATTTAAAATATTTAAAGATAAGTATCATTCCCTCAGAAAAAAGGTTTCTAGTTTTCCATCATTTTAAACTATTTTCCCACTTGTACATTAAAAATAGAAAGGTTAAGACTGTATCGCATTTTGTTCTTACACAAGGCATGTTCCCTTTTGCAAAATGGTTGCTTTCATGACTCAGCATGAAAAAGGTTTGCCGCCTTCTCCAGCAGAGAAGGTGAAACATTTGGTATAACAGCGCAGCTACTCACTAATGTGCCAACCATATTGAGACTTCATTTAAAATTGGCAGTCTGACTGCATTATCCAAGTCTGATTTATACAAAATATCTGCATTTCTTCCTACTCTATAAATGTGTCAACTATATGACAGATATTTATAGATGTTCCTATTGCATACATAAGTTTATAGCCGTCTATCATAATATACCTCAAAGCTATTGATGAATTTCCATTAAACAATTCTGAAATAAAAGCAAATTTATCTTCTCTTTTAACTCTAGAAACAAACCTTCCTTGTCACTTACTTCAGTCAATACATTTTCTCATTATTGGAGTTTAAAAAGAAGGGGGAGGAGGAAGAAAAAAAGACAGACAAAACAAATGAAAAAATATCCAAAGTGTTCAGAGTGGGATAAACCCTTCAGTCCTCTCTGCAGTGTTTAATAATCACTAATCCTCCATGATGATCATCTTTTGCTAAGCCTCTCATGGATCAGAGTTTCAAATACAATTAAAGGGCTCTACAACTCTGGTCACCAGATTGAAGTCTCCCGGGTGGCTCATTGGACACACTTATGCCCACGGGACATCCCATGTCTCCTGTCGACCCGCAGGTTTGGTTTGCTTGCTTTACATTATTTGGACGGAAGATCACAAGCTGTACAGTTATAGGAAATTCCTGCAGTCACAGCATGTACTTACAACCCTGCTTGCTGGAGGACCAAAAATTGAAAGAGAATCAGTAGAACAAAAACCCCAGTGTTTGTTGCTCGTCTAGTATCTCCAGCGTAGCAGCACAGCCTTGGGACAGCCTGCAGAACTATTTTAATTGTCTTAACTTACAACCCCTCAAATGTCTGTGCTCGTGTGAATGATGCACATAAGTGAGTTGCATAGTTATAAGGACAAGGAGTGCTTTAAGCAGAAGGAGAGTTTATGCTGGTAAGAGACCAACACATTCACTTGCCTCTGTCGGGGGAATGTGTTATTGCCGCTGTGGATGAGGAGAGGCGCTTACTGATTGGCGATTCCATTTGCTTTGGCAGATTCATTGTAGAAGCTGAAAGTTTGTCACATGCTGCAGAGAGACGCATTGAAGATATTTGTATTCACATCACAGTGCCGATAAACTTCCCAAATTAACCTCACACTTGTACTCGTGGCCCTTGCCACTCTGATCACAGCACTGAATAAGGCATGAGATAATCTCTTTCTGACTGCTGAAGGACCAGTATTTTATATAAGACATGCCTTGGGATGCAACATTTCTGCTTGTGAATTTAACATTTCAGTCTTAGGACAGACTATCTTTCATACTGCCACAGGCAAATAATTATATATTATGTCTGAATGAGTGAAGTCATTCTGATACAAGATATTCAATACCAGCACAAGCAGAAAGTTACATAAAGAAAACAAACAGCACACAAGACAACTCTGAATTCCTCGTCTCCATTCCCACTTCTCTCTACTTTCAGCCTGGAAGAGCCAGGATAGATCTCAGGTATTATTCTGATAAGAAAATGAAAACCAACATTTGTGTATTTGCATGACAAGAAATCACCGTTTTAATGACTGATCTAGCATCAGCCATTAAAAAAAATTAGAAGAGTAGTACCAGAAAGCTGCCTAAGTTATTTATTTTTCTGAAATACTGTTTGACAAAGTCTATTTGAGTACAATAACTATTTTCCTACCTTGCTATCTATTCAACTGAATGACAGAAAAATGTTAAAGTATTACTACAGCATACTTGTATATGATGCTGTATTTGATCACTGTATGATCATTGTATGATGCTCAGAAGCTAAAAGCATAGATGCTTTGTTGCTTAAATTTGAACTTTATTTCTTTCAAAAATATTTGCTGCCAGAGACATATGTGGCCCTAATTCTGCAGCCTCTGTCACTGCATTCCTTATTACATCCATCAAAACGTTGTCTCAGTAGGGTCTGCGAGATTTGCCTCTATCTACTACAGTAAAGCATACAATTCTCTACGTGTGCTTTCTTGAAAAAGCAGATAATAATGCTGGTATGCTGCAAAATACCAGTTGCACATCCAGATCTCTTTGCACACAAGGAATAATTGGTACAAAAATTTGATTCTGTTTGCACAGAAATTGCAGTTCTGAGATCAGGGGCAGAACAACATTTACAGTAAATTCTGAAGTAATATACAAGCCTAGCTCCTCTTTTGGGAGAACAGAAGGAACCGCGTTCTTAAAAGAGCAGTTACATGTGTTACATTTTCAAAATGCAAAGTACATTTGCAATCAAAATTAGAAATCCTACATTCCATCGATTCTTAATTTTGGAGGACTTATCTACTTCATAAGCCTTTTATGGGAATAATAATTAAAAAAAAGACAACTGAATAATATTGAAAAACCCCAATAACACAATTGCCTAAACAAAGCAAGCTACTTGAGTTTGTGGCAAGTACCAGTTTGGCCAAAATCCACTTCAGGAGGCTGACAACATCATGGCTGTTTATACTAAATTTGCTTGTTCTTAAAATACTGCAGAAAAACACCATTGAAATGGAAAGAGAAGACTGTTTTGATGAAACATGGTCTCATAAAACACATTTTCTCTTACTGTGCAACTGAGATTTTTTTCAACAGCACCTACATGCATCCATTTGAGCTGTCAAATATATGTGTAATTATATTTACAAACACACACACAAACACAGAGCACCCACAGAATTAACAGAGATGAGAATCTGAGTGGTAGAAGTCTACAGTTAGTGAGAAAACCATGAAATGTCTCTGCTGTGCTGGAATGCGAGACATGCACTGCTCCACCATGGCAAAATTAAAAGGAAATTAAAAAGACATTTAGTCCACATTGCTAAGGGTAATGCCGCAGAATACCAGACTGAAATAATAATAAAACAGTGGTTAGGAAGGACAAGATCAGTGAATGGATTACAGCGATCAGAACAGGAATAAAACGAGACACGATGGTACTGTGATTCTCTGAAATACCATTGAAGGAATCAGCAGGAGCAGTAGAGGTCACAGGGTCTGGAGGAAGGGTGTTGGCAGCTAAACCTAGAACAGGGGGTGGGGTATTTTCTGATTCACCTACACAGCAGAGAAAATCAGAGCAGAAAGAGGTGAAAGAAATTACTGAATAAGTTGGGAGAGCTGGAATTAAGCATAAACTGCATCACAAACTGGTTTCTTTCTGAAAGTATAAAAGACTTCTTTTATTATCACACATGTTTTGTTTCCTGGCTTTTTTGACAGCATACTGGGAAAACTGTTTGCCTTTCTAGAGTTAACTATACTTACACACTGTTTAAAAGCAACTAACTGTCATATTTCATCATGACCCAAACATGGATATTTTTCTCCATAATATCTGTTTAACAAATCTAAATAAATTATATGATTTTAAACAGAAAACATGCTTCTTTTTGAAACATAAAAGCAGTACATGACTGATTATGTAATAAAAAGAATTTGTTCTGATGCCAAATCAAAAAGAGCAGCAACAAAAAGTATGTGGGGAAAAAAAACCAAACTATTTTAAACTGCACATGCTGCACAGTCATCTAGAAATTCCCATCAGGTTTTTAGAATTATCAAACAAAACCAGATCATCTTTTGCAAGGCTTAGACAGCACTCAGTCCTTTAGTGACTATTAAATTTGCTAACTGCGGGCGTGGGAAGACAATGCGGGGGAAGAAAATAAGGAAGACAGAGCATGAATTTTTATTTTAGCAGTTAGCATCTTCCAAACAGATTCTGGCTACTCTATTTAAAATGATCCACATTCTTAAAGTTAGGAGCAACCTTTCTGCTCAGAAGGTATTAGAGAGAGGAAGCCTGGTAAGCAATTACAAAGCATTTATTCACACCCCAAGGCAGTAGCCCCTACAGTACCACCCCAACTATAAAATGTATCATCCTTACCATCTCCACAACCTCACGCGTTTTGCACTTCAAGATCTGCAATGCAGGCAGCCTGTTTCACTTACCATCTCTCCCTCCTGAGCCTGCAGCCAGTGCTCCTCCCCACGACCATCGCTTTTGCTTCTGTTCCAGCTGCTGGCTGCGTTCAAGAGACCTACGCATCATGGCTTCTAAACGTTCCTGGTGATATTAGTACAAAAACAGAAATAAAATCTGAATCAGTTCTGTGGGGGCTTTTTTTCCCCCCATCGGAAACCATGCTAAAAACACACAGTCACCCTGTTGCTCCACACAAGATCATCACAGGAGCTTGTTTGCAATAAAATAGAAAAGACTGAATAAAGAAAGTATCAGCATGCTACCTACCTCCAGATATGTGTATCCTTTGTCTGCAAGCCACTGAGGTCACTACAGAGGCCTAAGTAAATAACACAGGTTGCATCACTGCCTAGCATCTGCTCCTGCTGGCTAGGCTGCTGCTGTGCTCTGGACTTAATTTGTATAAGAATAATGCTCGACAAGCATTAACTCCTTCTTGTCTATGCAGACCTCAGGATTTTCTTCCATCCCTATTCTGAACACAGCTAAATTGCTGCAATGCTAGTGGCTCCTCCTAGCCACGCAGATAAATGATCACTTCAAACTCAAAGTAGGTTACTTTGCAAGAGGCCTGATTTATTTATTTATTTTCACAAAAACTCCCTCCTTTCTTCCACTGCGCTCTTTACAGTCAAGGGATTTAAAAGCTTCCAATTTTTTTTTCTCATGTATATTTTCCTAGTGCATGCCCAAATCATGCTGTTCTGATTTCTTTTTCGCCCCTTCCACTCCCACCTTCTTCTTCACAGCTTGATGAGTTAGGATTTTCAGATGGAGAAGATGGAGGAGATATCTTTCCTTCCCCAAATCCTGCTCTGTCTTTAACTTACAGCTACGTATGGTTGCCTTAGTCTCTCTCCACCACCTCTTAACTCTCACTTAAAGATCTTCCCTCAGTTTTGTTCCCACCTCCTCCCTTTGCTGGTTTCTCAGTGTTTTATTGTTGTGGTAGTGATTTCTGCACCTTTTCTTTTCTTCTTTTCAAGCAGATAAAACCTGCTTCTTCCCCAGCCACCAATCCATCACCTACCACTCTTTTCCTTTCCTCCTCCCAGTACCTCATTCTCATCTGGCAACCTCTTCACCCACACATTTCAGCAGCCCAACCACTACCGTGAAAGACAAGATTACTCTTGCAGCCTCCAAATCCTGCCCCAACGGTTTTTAGCCCTTTGATCATATCAGGATTTTTGGTCCTATTACTTAGGACCTTTGCTATGTCCTTCTGGTCAGGTATAAAACTCCTACTCCATCCACCTCAAATTTTCAATCCTGCATGCTTCTGTGATTACATCATATACCTTTCAATTTCTATCAATCTCCTGCTCCATCTCCACTATCTTTGATTAGCTCAGACCAGCTGTGGGGAAAACCTCTCCTGCATCTGTTGGCCAGATTACTTGCTCTCACCGATTCATTACTTTGGTCCTGGTTTCCCACTGCCCTTCCTTGAGATTCTACACCACAAAATTTCAGTCTTTGTTCAAGCATGTCTCCCTTCAGCCTCTGCACTGATGCTGAGCCTACTTTCTTCGATGGAGCAGCATCAACAGATCAGATCCCAACATCAGGCAGCTCCAGGAACTAACATACCTAGAACTGTCATGCACATACCTGTAAACTTTATGTTACCTTCTTGGGCTCTATCTATGATCACTGGCTTTCTATAACGCCAAATACCCTCTCATCATCTCCTGGTTATCTGCAGTATACTTTTGTCTCTTCCATGTCTCTATAGACTCTCTTCTACTACCATGACATCCAGTAATTTATTTCTGACCTCATTTTTTCCACCTCATCCACGCCTGCTACCAATTATCCATCAATTTCAACAGCAAGCCACTACCTTATGTCTGTAAGCTCTCTTCTCTTAATTTCGTTACAAATAACTTGTACCATAAAGAATTCAATTATATTACTCTCTATACAAAGAATAAATTCTCGCATACCCTTTGCACCATTCTAAGCTCTCCCATCTCTTATGTTTTGGCCAGGTGACCCACCCTCCTTTTAAAATTTCTGCAGCCATCTCCAGGAAGATGATCTTTTCAGTCATGCATTTTGAGCTCCCACTTCAGTTTGTCTCCCTTCTGTGTCTTTAGCTCATGGTCTATCAGGTAACATTATTCAAAGACCATTGAAAGCAGGCAGCTGCTTCCCTGCCTCCCCTCCCTCCTCCTTCCTCCCTTCTGTCTAGTCAGTGCCACCAGTGACCTGGCAGGCATGCAAATGCTCTCTCTGCCTCTTTCCTCCTCCTTTTTCTCCCTACAGAGCAAACACAACATTACAAAGCTCAAGTACAGTCTCTTCTGCAACAGCAGAGAAAAAAAAAAAAACCAGTTTTCGATACCTGATCATTTCTTGTCCATATTTTGGGTGTGAAAAGAAAGCAATTTTCCATTCTCTGGAATCCAAAGTCACTCCCCTCTGATTTAGTTTGCTACAGTCTTTCTTCTTTTACTACTTGATTATGCTATTTTTACATTTAAAATCTGTGTGAGCCGACATTGTATTTCAAGTTCACACTTTTTGCCTTTAATGTCCCACCTCCCAACATCAATTTAGTTCTGGTTTAGTCCCTCTTCTGTACTTACCCTCTCCAAACCTCACCTCTTACTCAATCACCATTATTCTCTGCAGTCTGCTTCTTTTCATTATTTTCTTCTACTATGCATCTTGCCCCAATATACCTTCCCACCCACACTCTTTACAAAGCAAAATGACCTTTAAAAGGAAAGCTTTCTCATTACAGCATACACTTACACATAATCTTTCCTTCCATATCTAATGAATACTGTCACACATTAATCAAATACGATAAGATGAAAGCAGTCAAGTTTCAATTATCTGAGTGATTCATGTTTGGGGTTTTTTTCAATGCTGCTTGGAGCAAGGACCCAGCAATATTCTGCAGTTTGCAAACCACAAAATGCACTTATGCCACCTACTATGAAAGCACTGTTTTAAGAATAAGAGGCATGATGAAATAGATTAAAGAAATTAAATGATTTTTCATACATATTTGAAAGACCATGCTACCTACAATCTGAGGTTGAAATCTTCAAGTACATGATGTGGAGAGGATAATTCATTTTCATTGGCAAAGAACCTTTCATTAAAGCACGATAGAAAATAATTATTAAACCTCATGAAACCCTGCAGATACAGCTTAGATTTAAGAGTGATACGAGGGTCATTTTGCACAAAGAAAGGATTGTTATTTAAAAACATTTTAAGGTAGAATAAAACTAAAAAGCCAAAGAAAACAGTAAGGCACCTGGAAGCATAGTGTAAATAACTCATACATTAGTAATTCAGTCTGTGACAAAAAGCAAGACAAAGCATTCATTCCTTCATGAACAAATATAGTGCAAAACCCTTCCTGTCTATGCTACAGATGAAATACCTTCTTAAAAACATATCACACTATCCATGCAATCCTTGTTTGAGTACTCCTAACAGCTATACAGAGAGGAAGAATCTCTGTACTAAAGATATAGTGAGCTTCTACAAAAACAATAATGTACAAGCTTTGTATGTAGGTTAAATTAAGAATGAGTAAAACCATAAAGCCATCTACTGCTAGTATCTAATATGTACACGTTACTTTCCAAAATCCATAGTTATTAATCCAGATTTTCCTCAGACTAAGCAACAGAGCAAACATTTGCACTCTCTGAATGAAAAAAAAACCCACAAACAAAACATAAAACCCACCAAAATCCAGTAGTGAGAATACACCTAATATGTCTGAAGCCCTTTCCTGTTCCATATATAGCTGGCCTCAGCCCATCGATCCAGCCTGTACAGACACCTCTGCAGAATCCTTCGATTCAGAAAGACACACCCGTCCAATCTGGGGTCATCTGCAAACTTACTGAGGGAGCACTCAAACCCCTCACCTAGATCACTGATAAACATTAAACAGAACCAGCCCCAATACTGAGCCCTGGGGAATACCACTTGTGACCAGCTGCCAACTGGGTTTAACTCCATTCACCACAACTCTCTCTGCTTGGCCAAGCACAAAGTTTTTTAGCCAGCGAAGAGTGCACCTGTCTAAGCCATGAGCCACCAATTTCTCCAGGAGAATGCTGTGGGAGACTGTGTCAAAAACTTTACTAAAACCCAGGTAATAACATCCACAGCCTTTCCCTCATCCCACAGGCAGGTCACATGGTCATAGAAGGTGATCAGGTTAGTCAAACAGGACCTGCCCTTCTTGAACCCATGCTGGTTGGGCTTGATCCCCCTGGGTGTCCTGCACATGCCTGGTGAGTGCACTCAGGTTGAACTGCTCCATAATCTTCCCCAGCACCGAGGTCAGGCTAAGTAGCCTTTCTGAAGATCTTACAGCCATCCATTGCAGCACTCGAGCCACGAGAGTCATCCCACCATGTTTTTGCGATGGCGACTAGGTCATAACTATCCTGCTGCACAACGGCTTCCAGCTCCTCCTGGACTAGTTTCCTAGGCATGTCTCTAACCCAGGCCCCAGGGAGGCAGCAGACTTCCCCGCGAGATGGGATCTGCTCAACATATTGGCCCCTCTGTTCCCTTCAGAAGGGATTTGCCTGGGACAACTGCCCTTCTTTTTTCCTTAATGGAGGCAGTTATAATGCACAGGGCTGACTGACTCTCCCCAGTCAGCTCCCTGGATGGGTCTTCACCTGCATCCTTATTTGCCTGGCCCTCAAGTTCCAGAGCCCCATTTCTGTTGTGTAAGGGCAACTGGGAAGGTGAGGGAAGCCAGGAGGGGCTCTGCCTGCCACTCCATGCAGGGACTTGCTTTCCTGTCTCTTAGATACCCTCCTTCTATTCAGCAGCAAAAGGGTATGGGATCCTCTGCTTCTTGTGGAGCCTCCATCTGCTGCCTTGGCCTCCAGGATTGGCTCCACCAATCTATCTCCCTCTCACACTCCCTGATAGTTGCTAACCTTTCTACTCCCCCCTTCAGCTCTGCCACTAGGCTGAGGAGATCACTCACCTGATCATACTGAGAACAGCCATTGTCTCTGCTGCCCTCCAGAACTTGTGACAGCCTCAGGCACGCCCTGCAGACAGTGTCCTGGACAGTTGTATGGCTGCTGGGAGGCTTTGCCTGGGTCGACACATTCCTTCTGGAGATGGCCTTTGGGCGAGTTGAAACTACTCTCTAGAGCCTGGAAGGGACTGCACTCTGCTTGCATGCCTTCCCTGCACTTTTATCCATTTTTGACTTTAAATAATTAGTGCAAACAATTCTGAAACAATCTGCTTTATATCTACAACACAAACATCTAAAAGAGCCCCCAAAACCTCTTCCTATTCACTTTGAATATTCATCAGCATTGTATGTAGGTAGCTTACTGTTTGATACTATCAGTTGGCTTCATCTTTGGAATGGCTCTTCCACATAGCAACAAAAGGGCTCTCTTATTTACTATTTAAAGAATGCATTAAAAAGCAATGCAGTGTGTTTAAATTTAACTACCCTTCTGAACAGAATTAACTGCTACTCTCAACCAATTACATCTATGGATGTTTAGAAAGGGAAAATTTATTAAGGGTGTGTACATCAAAGAACAACAAATGAAGACTCTGCATTAAGGCACATGGAGGCTGCAGCAGCAAGTAATGGCAAGGTGTAAATAGAGGACAGTTGGTGCTGTAATGAAAACTAAAGTCTTCTCCTCACATCCACAACAGAGCAAACTGAGAGACTGCTTGCATGGCAATCTCAAGAAGTTTATAGCAACATTTTCGTATGAGTTATGCAATTGAATTTCACTTAGTAGATGAAATGCCAAAAGATGTTTGGAAAATGGTTATTATTTCCATATATTATAATTAAAAAAACTAAATGAACTTTGAATTATAATATAGTAAGTAATTACCTCTATAACACCTTGGGAGTTTTTCACTCTGTTGTGTTTAAGTGCATACTTTTTAGAAATATAACAAATAGTGCATATGCTCCAATGCCACAGGATATTCTTTTCCATGAAGCAGTTGTTACATCAGTCTGAAGTCCGAGTGCTGGATTGGATTTGATGCTGTCTACCAGTAGCAGTTAATTTAAACATTACCATATTGGTAGTATCAGTAAAATCATCAATTTCCTTTTTAAAAATATCTGATGGTTTTATTAGAAATGGATCTTAGACTAGATGGATGTTATTGCTCTTACTCATTCTAGCCTCCTTGACATGGCCTGTAAAATTAATGATAATATTGTCTTACAGCATATAAGAGCAGTAGAAGACCACAACTTCTACGGAGACTTTCCAGTACCCTGTGTACAGCTAGATATTTATTTGCAGTTCACATGGAAGTTCAAGACAGGGAAAGAGAAAAAAATTACTTGAACTGATCAAGGACTTGCTTTGCTTTCATCTAGTCCCAAAGCCAATGGCTACTTATTGTAAAAGCATCTGTTGAACACGTTAAGGGAAATGAGAAAATTTGATAAATACATCGATGTAGGACTTGGATATAATTGATAGTTGGTTGTGATAAATAGAGTATTGTATTAAGACTATAATAAGAACAGGTGCTGGAAATTAATCTTTATGATAACTACAAGAATACCGTTCAATTGTCCAGAATGACTCATGAGCAGTGAGTAACTCGCAGTGCTCTGGGACTTGCAACTTCATTACCGTCCTTACTCGGACCTCTGCTGCTACTATGCATACATGGTTTGAGAGGCTCATCAGAAGAGCTGGAGGGCATGGGATTTGGCATATCTTTAGTAGAATTCAAAAGGAATTTGAGAAATGAGGGAATAACAAGTAACCATGAACAGAAGCCAGGAGAGGGTGGTGTCTCCTTTTGTCAATTTCCTTCTTTCCTCAACTTCCCCTGTTCTACAGATTATTCCTCTATATACACCTGGCTCCTTCAGAGGGGCCTGGATTTTTTCTCTCACCAGGTCTAATCCATCCCTAAACAAACAAGTATCCTCTCCTATCATCCTGCCCACACAGCTTTCTCTCAGATTCCACAGTCCGGGGAAAGGGGGAGGGAGGAAAAGAAAGAGAAAGGAGCCACACCTGGGCCTGCCTTGACTCCCAAAATACAGTTTAAGCTTGAAAGACCAGCTCAGTGAACAAAGCTAGGAGTGGTATTCTGATTATGACCAAACACTTGGAGGTAGCCTTTCTCTCACCATTAGAGAAGTCTCCCATGACATGTACAGGTGTTGGGGAGCTCCTCTGGACCCATTCCAACAGTTCCAAATCCATCTTGTGTGGGGGATTGCAGAACTGGACAGAGTACTTTGGGGGGGGTCTCTAGGAACTGGGCAAGTATCTTCTTTTGGCTTTTTTTTTGTTAACCACTGCCCCCTTTTCAAAAAATCACTAATTCTTTATCCACTGCGTTTTCTACAGAATGTCAAGTGAAGAGACACTCGCACTGCATTCAGAGATCTGCCGAAATTGGATTCACTAGAGTAACAAAGAACTTTAGGGAGGGTAGAAGAGAGGAAGGGTATGAAGATGCTTCAAAAGATATGTGATTAATTTTGTTCTGTACTCAAATCTAAAATAAGCCTAGATTCTTCACTGCTTTAAGTAAGAATTTAAGTCACTGAAGAAAACAGAAAGACCACATTTTCATAAACATTATTTCAGTTTCATAGACAGTAAACAAAACAGCAAGGAGAATCTTTCCCTTTTATGAAAACACTCATCTTTTAAAACTACTTTCTGGAAAACTGATGCTTTACCGTCTGACAGTCAGAGTCCCAGAAACGTTAGCATACGCTGATGACTACTCTGTGAGATCAGACAAAAATCAAGAGACAAAAAAAGCTTTGGAAAATGTTTTTGATGTACAAGCAGCAGCAGTAGTTATAGCTGTGGTGATGTAAGCTTGCAGTTCCTAAAGTAGTACCCACATGTCTCTGGGCCAAAGAAAAAAGAAAATCAATATTCAGCTATGTTTAATGCTACCATACAGAATTGCTCTGCCATGTATTTCTCTGTGGGCCTTACCTCCTCCTCTTTAAGCTTTTGTCTCCGTTTTTCTTCAACAGCTGCTCTCTTCTGCTCCTCTCTCTGCCTCTGTTCCTCCAGCCTTCTCCATCGCTCCTCCATTTGCTTTTCATATTGAAGCTTTGCTCTTCTTTCCTTCTCCAGTATCTGCTGTTCCCTAGCAGCTTAGGCAGAGAAAAAGGTGCATTTAAAAATTTGCACCTTCTGCAAAAATTTGCAGAAGAAAATTATGCAAATTTTCTTCTGCTTTAAAACTAATTTATAACATGGTACAATAGTGTAAAACAACAAACACAAGTAGACAGGGGTTTTAGTCCACTAAGATAAAACATACAGTGCATAGAAGTGTTGGAATGATCAGTAAATCAAAGTGATTGCTCAATAAATAAATAGGGAAGCCCTCTTTACACAAGGTGACAGTCAGTGCCTCTTACCTACGTAAAAACATTATACAGAGTAGTTAACAACTCTTTCCTGTTTATGCTTCAAATCTCTCCATAGCTTAAAGCCAAATTCTTTTTTTCAGACATAACAAGTGCTCCCAGTAGGTTTTTAAGTGAATCGGTTATACAGGTTGAAGCAAAAGCCCTTGGAATTTCTTTAAAACTGTGCTTCATGCTATGGAACTGCCTTAAAAATAAATATATTAAAAAAAAAATTGCTATTTTTTTACAAAGCTTTGAAAATACACTATCCTCTTCATAATTTGGTGCTACATTGTTATCCACTTCTGTATCTTTGCATGAAAAGAACCCCACTTCTGTTATTGAGAGTTTGACCAACTGTTTATTCCAACTGGAGTCACAGTGGTCTTCTTGAGACATTAGTTTGTTGTTATGGAAATTCGGATTGTGACACAGGACTGTTGCTTCAGGTTTACAAAGGGTAACAAGTAACAGAAGTTAACATGACAAACCATGAGGAAAAAGTCTACTTCTCATACAAGTGTGTTCCATAAAAAGACAGGAAAGGGCAGTTCAGTAAGCATGCTTAAATACACAAAAGCCTGTAATGTCATACATCAACACACTTACATACAGTATAAACGGAGAAATATTCTCACAGCTGCCAAGTGTCCTGGTTTCGGCTGGGATAGAGTTAATTTTCTTCCCAGAAGCTGCTGGTTTTTAGATTTAGTATGAAAAGAGTGCTGATAACACAACGATGATTTTTCTAGCTAAGAAATCAAGGATTTTTCAGTGTCCTATGTTTTGCTAGCATACAGGTGCAGAACCAGGACAGCTAACCCAAAGCGACCAATGGAATATTCCATACTAAAATATCATGCTCAGTATAAAAATGGGGATTTAGCCAGGGGTGAGTAAGCGATCTGGGTTCTGTGTTCAGCATTCCACGCTTGTTGCTATTGTCGCACTTGCTGAAATTACTGCTTGGGATGGGCTAATCATCAGCAGTGAGCAGTTGTATTTTAACAAATTCTTTTATACATTTTATTATTATTATTATTAGTAGTAGTCTCTTTCATTTTATCATTTTATTAAAATTGTCTTTATATCAACCCATGAATTTTCATTTTCTTTCAGATTCTTCACCTCGTCCCACTGAGGAGACGGGGGATAAGAAAGCAGCTGTGAACAGCTTAGCTGCTGGCTAAGGGCTAAACTATGGCACCAGCCTAAGAACGTGAAAGTTAGGGAAAGTCAGAATTAAGACTGTTTATACAAGAGCTACTCCTTCATCCTGCTCACCTATTCAGCCCCAGTCTGCTGCTTCAGTTCTTGTTTCCTTGTACAGCAAATTTTCACCCTTCTAACTCTCTAAGCATCTTCCCATCAGTCCTACAATCTTACCCAGCTGTCTCAATACCCGCTTCTCAGACCAGCTTCTTCCCCTCAGCTCCTGCCCCAAAGCTCTTTAACCGCAGCCATGACCTTAAGTCTCTTCTAGCTACATTCCCCAGAAGGGAACTTAGGCTTGTGCACACCCCATACAGACAGAACCTCTGGGGAGATGAAGTACTGAACACCAATAGATTTTCACAGGAACTGCAAAATGGAATCTTGATCACCAAGCCCACAGTAATAAAAAAAATGTCAAAGTCACCAGTCTCAAGCCTCAGCTTTTATTAAGAAATGGTCAACTGTTTGTTTATTTATTGCAAGAAAAACAGTATTTTCCTGTAATTCTTTTCAGAGGTATCCATAATGTTTTACAGTTGACATTTTCTCAAACTTAAATTTCAAAAAATCATAAAACACTGACAATTCCTTCTGATGGTTATTGTCAGATAACCCTAAGGGATGGTGCTATCTGCACTTTCCAATTATTACAATGAGGAAAAATGAAGCTAACTGTTCAACATTATATATATATATATATACACACACACATGTAGGTAGTTCAACACAATGATGAACAGTTGATTTCATTCATATGTGTACATATATGCAGTTAACTGTGTATACACACACATATATATTTTTATATATATGTAAAGCATATATATGAATATATAAATGAAATTGCAAAATTTCCTTAGCATTTTTCTTGAGGTACTAGCTGCTTAAAAACTATTTTTAAAGCTCTGAAATCATTGTTTGTCATTTAGGAAATGAACTAATATTTTTTCATTTGCTTGAAAGATTAATAATTTTAAGACTTATGCAAAAGTATCTGCTTTATGCCATACTTAACAACTCCATGATATCTTTTAATATGGCTAAACCTTAACAGACTAAAATTATGTCTATTCCACCAAATCATTCTATATATCATCCTAAGTATTATTCAAGGCTTTTTCTAGTGTTTTTACAAATCAGAATTCTAACAGTATCTTGCACATAGGCTTATATTCAAAAGTACTTACATCAAAGAAGAAAGTCAACTTTTAACTATATGGTATTAAATACTCAGACTGAACCACAATGTTTAAAATTAGGAACAGAAAAAATGTCATGTTAATATCTTAAGCCTAATTGTCATGTATACATAAATAACACATACAGTTCCTGCCATCTTACCAAGGTATTTCTCCCTTTCTTCTCTTCTCTCCTTTGCCAGTCTTTGTCTTTCATCGGTTTTTAGAAATCCATCAATGACTGAGGTCAGACGGAGAAAGAGAGAGAGAGAGAAGGAAAAAAAAACATCAAAAAAGTGTTAGTAAAACTAAGGAAGCATCCCAAAGAACTAAAAAAAAAAAAATCACAAACAGCAACAAAAAAATAACACCAATTGCATTTACTGAGCAACTAAGGATTCCAACACCAAAAATGATTTTGCACTTGTAAGCAGGCAGGTAAACAAGCAGGGATTTGGATACACCTCGACTGGAGTCTCCTACCTACTGCCAAGTTCCAAGCACAGTTCCTCAGTATAAGTGTAAGTCACTCCTCAGAGCAAACAAGCATGCTCTTAGTAATAGTTTTAATAAATACTTAAAACTTTCTTAGAAAAAAACATAAGGATGCAATTAACATGCATTCATCTTTGTTAATAACCTCATTTGAAAGTTTCTGGCTTAAAAAAAAAAAGGTAGTTTGGGAAAATAGCAAAAGCAATACACAGCTAATGCTGTGTGGTGTCATGGCCTTCATATTTATGGCTTAACACAGCCCCACAGCCTCCCTTGTCCACAGGAAACCACTAGCACCAGCTCATTTCAACAGCCTGCAATTAGTACCGGATGAGGCTACAGAGGCAGCAGCCCTCCTGCCCTCTTTTCCACATAGGAAACACTTTGTTTCCTCACTGAGTTTGTATCTAAAAGCAGGTTAGGTGTCTGGGGGGAGGTTGCCTAAGGATGTTTTGTACCTGGATCCAAACACCCCAGTTCTTTGCACAGCATGTGACACCAAAAAGCCCCATTTCAGGAAGCAGGCAGGCATGCAGAGCATGACAAACAAGGTGCCTCCAAGTCACCTGCCTGCGTGCCCTGGAATGAGCAGCCAGCCAGATCTTGGATGGACCATCTGCAATACCACGGGTAAGGTCACCAGATAGTGACTCGATAGACTGGCGAGAGGATGGTACCCTTTTAAAACAGCTGACAGGGCCTCCAGTGCCCTCCTTCCTCTCTTTGTTTTCAAGATCTCCTGGGGTGTTAGCAGGGCTGCAGTGCAAACAGGCACGGTGTCTCACAGCATGGTTTACTCCTTTGCAATCATTATTTGGGCTTCCTACTGAGTTACTGAATTACAATTAAGTTCCCTTTCTTTTTGATCCAAGAACTGCAGTTCTTAATTTTATCAGAGAAATATGGGTGTAAAAGTCACTTAGACTGTAACTCCAACTGTCTTCCTGAAAAAGTCAGGCTTGCAGGCTCCTCTCCAAGGGCATCCTGTCTGTGGGAACAAACATTTTGCATAGCAAGTGCCTTTCTGTAAAATGCACAGTTCTGCAGGAAGGCTGAAAACCAGCCTGGGTGATCCCTTGAGACTGGTGAAAAACAGGTCTCAGCTGTCCCCCATTAGAGTAACAGCTTGCCTTTTTCCCCCCAAGCAGCACCTTCAAACACCATCTCTAATCCTCCTACACACGCACACACAGACAGCAACTACCTGACAGCAGCCAGCCCTCTGGAAAAATGTGATTATAGCTCCCAACTGGAATTTGTGGGTCAAATACATGTCTTCTTGTTACTAAAGACTCATCCTACTTCCACACTAGTCCACTTGGCTGCCAGTTATTGCCACATCTGACAAGCAGGGAGGAGAGCAGAGGCAGTTGCTCAGTAAAGCAACCATGGCAAAAGTTTGCAACTACTTGGACAGGGCCTGCAATAAGCAGCCAAGAAGGGCAACTCTGGTGTCATCACAGTTAAATTACAACTCCAGAAAGTTTTTCAGTGACCTCAAAGTCAAAATAGCAGGAAACCTACAATTTAGGCTCAAAGCAGCAGAAGAGATGAAATCAAGATGGGATCAAGAGCCCAAAGGGGGAAGACTGAACGTGGAGGCAAGCAGCGACAAGAGCAAAAGTCTTTTGCAGCAAGGCATGTAGTCAGATGGAGAGGTGGAACCTGAAGTATGAAAACCAGAATGGGGATAAGCTGGAGGGATGGGGAGAGGAATAGCAGGACAGTTCATGTCCATGGATTATGTTCACAAAAGTCTGCACTGACTCTCATCACTTCCCCTTCTTTCAAAAACTATGAAACCCACTGGCAAAAATACGTGTCAATAAGATTACAACAAACTTCTTGCTACTTTGATTGCTTCACAAACACAACTGGCAGGAGTGAATCTAAAAGCTCCAGCTTGCTTACAACTGCCATAGCTCTCCATAGGTGATGCACAATTTTTCAGGTTAGCTTTCTCAAGAGTTTGGATGTCTCAGCCCCACTCAGGTACTGTTCAAAGATCAAGGCTGTAATGCCAAATACTTAATAAATTAGGATGTACCATCATTGACGCAGTCAGCACAATCTTTACTTTGCCTCCTTTTACACATTACACATTTTTTCCCCTTTTGCTTTTTCAGTGCATAGGACAAACATCCTCAAGAAATGAGCCAAGTTCAGACTGATTAGAGCTTCTTGCTTCATTTCTTTCTGCAACTGGAAAGTAGACAGAATTATAATCTGAACTGTGTCTTGGAGAACAGCACTCCATACTTGGCTATGTCACAGGTGAATAAACAAATACATAGAGCTGCTGCTCATTACATGTGCAACACACCAATGTGCAAAAGCCACTTGGAGCAAAATAGTATGCAGGTTAATCAGTACAGGCATCAAAAGCATATGCATGCAGCAAGGGTAGCATTAAAATAGCAGAGGCACCCCTCAATACTGTCATTTCTTAACTCAGGTACTTAACTTCCTGAATCAGCATGCCTGCCAAAAATCAGAAATTTGCTTGCCTTCAGAAAGTAAATATAGATTTGAAGGACAAAATAACTGTTCTCTTGGTGATAACTTGTAGTTTGGGATTTTTTTAAGGCCAAAATTAGTGTATTTACTACAAATGCTATATAAAATACATTATAGATGCAATGAGCACAGTAGTTACTTGTGGCAAGAAGTTTGACTCATGACAAGAATTCAAATTCTATTCAGTAAAGCAGACTGCAAACAGCAAGCTGGGACAGGAAACTACTATGAAAATAGTGTAATGCTTTCTGCCTCATAACATGAACTGCCAGCAGAGGGCAGTGCAAGGTTTGAATGAAAAAGAAAACCACACAGCAAAAAAAAGCCTTCACTGTGATAAGCGACCTCAGGTTAATATTCTGTATACTCAGCTTTATCCTGAGCCTTCCTCATATTTACAGCTAAGCCTCTGATCGCTCAGTTAGAAGGGCGTGTAGCAGCAAATAACGTGTAAGAGTCGGGACGTAAACATAGGCTGGTTGAGCCTTCTGCGAACCAGAGTAATGAATACAAAGAGACAGTGGCAAAAAATTTCTCTAATAACCCTTTATTCCCAGACTTTCAGAAGAACAAGTAAACTGCCCAAGTAACAACATCAAAGATTTTACTGTCATGAAGCACACACGCAACCACACAAATAGCTGTCACTTCTCCATCTCCCAGCCTTTCTCAAAAGCCCCTTTTCCAAAGAGTCCCCAGTCTCAAAGACATGGACATGCAGCTAACAGCTGGACTACTTCCTTGAAATTGTGCCTCATTTGCTAACTGAAGAGAGCCAGCTGCTCCTCTGGAACTTTGTTACACCAAGTATTTCTAAAGAAAAAGACCATAACTTACAACGAATTAAAATGTCAGCAGCAGTCCTGCAGCAGTGATATACCAGCTAATGCCGCAGGACTCTTTCAATACTTCAGTGTTACTTTGAAATAAATATTCACAGAATTAAAAAACTGACATAGTTAATCGCTGCTTCAACTCTTTTTGATGGGCAAGGTAAATCTGTGATGAAACCACTGATGAAATAGTGCCAGAGCATGCCTATACGTATGCTACTTTGCCCCCCATACTGCTCGCGTAAGCCTCTTGGTGGTTGCTCAAGACAGAGAGGAAGTTTGTCCTGTCCCGATGAGACTGTACAAGGTAAGCTCCGTCTTTCAAAATCCATATCCTGTTTCTGGTTGAGAAAAGAAGTACTTGAGCAGGACAAACAGGTTTCTGGAAGCTGAAAGTACATTTCAGAAGGGCCAACCAGCTGCTTGGACACCTCCTCACATGAAATTTGCACCCTAGTATCTGCCAGTGGATAGGGCCTCCATTCTTTTGGGTTTTCTTTTTATTCTTTGCTGTCAATCCCACATACGCTTCTGTGGCCTATAATTTCCCATGGTATTTGGTTTCACAATGTATTTGTATGTAGCAGATATCAAAGCCCTTGACAGCAGGCATCCCAACACAGAAGGGAAGTCAAGCTGAGGATCTGAGGCCAGCTCTACTTAACAGTGTTCAACATACCTAGACCTTTGGCCACCCTACATGACCACGTGTAACATGGTCTAAATAGACCTTCACCCACTCTACATGACACCACCCAACATTTTTAGACCTTTGCCACAGAATGAGTCATCTACACTGACATTGCTGTGATGGTGAAATTCCTGGTTTGGACGCAGTTCTGCCAACAGGTGGCTTTGCAAGGGATGCAGTGAGCTGGTCTATACAGCAGGCCAGATCACCTCGAGATACCACTCAGTCCACTTACACCCACTGTTCTGCCGGCAAATTCTGTTGTTTCAAATAATACAATCTCAATCTATAAAATCAAGGGTTTCCTTCCTAAGACCTACTTTCTCTCCCTTGAGACTGTTCTTTGATTCCATAAAAAACAGACTTTTCCACCTGCTGCTGCTTCCCTCTGGGTACTACTGAAAAAAGAAATGTTATGTTCAAGTTTTCAGTTACCAGCTGTACTCTGAAAGGGGGAAAAAAAGGTATAAAACTGCCTGTGACTGTATGTGGATGACACTTTCTTTTGGCAAAAGGCTTTTTTTCTAGATTTTAATAATGGTATATCACTGAGAGGTTTCAGATAGAGTCAACATGCAAACAACACAAAGGTTTTGCAGGTATGTTCAATATGATTCAGTGGATTGTTTTTATTTTTTGACAACTGTTTAAAAGAGTTTTCTTTATTTAAACAAGCTGTTTATTGTATTGCACTCAAAAATCTAAATACGAATAATCAGAATTTTTTCAGTTCCAGCTACTTAGTTCAGTTTTGCTTACCAGGATGAATTTTAAATAAAACCAGAAAAGAGACATTTTCCGTTATGTCGAATTAAAATGCCAGAGTGGTTATCTGTTGTTATAAAGATATTAAGTAAATGAAGCCATTAAAGGCAGACTCAGTTGGCAAACACAGTGACATTTCAGGCACCTCAGGCTAATTGTTTGGAAGGTGGCCTGGCAGATAGGGGAGAGAAGCTGCCAAGGACCTGCATGTTCTGGTTAAACAGTTAGGACACAAAGCATCACTAGTTGCCTGCTTGATGTTCCTTATCCCAACCCTGGATTTTAAAACTCATTTGAATCAAGAACTTCAGCTGTGCATCATACTTATACAAAAATTACAGTAGCAAAATTATCCTACTAGTAAGTTTGTATAAGTTCAAGGTGAAGTCACTACAAAATGCTGGTCAAAGAACTTAAAAATTATACACAAAGTATGTATAGATCATTTGGTAATCGCATATAATAACAAAACCAACTTAATTACTGCATGGGGAGTAAAAACTTGCTAAACTATAAAAGGCAGACCTTTTCAGTTCTGCATGAGCCCACAGACACCTTATCAGCTCCATGGGACTGCATGCTTTACGTACCAACAGCGCGTGCAGCCCTAACGGTGTTCCATGGAGACTTCAGTATCAGGCAGACACAGCAGATGCATCTCAAGATCACTCACAGAACTGATAAGAGCCAATAGCAGAATGTTTTTACTTATGAGAACACTAGATAAATAATAACACTAGGTCTATAATTTAGTTTACTGAACAAGCCCCTGCTAGACAGCCCACCCCATGGTAAACACATACAAATCAGCAGCAGCACTATGTCAGTGTGGGTTCTACATTGCTCTTTTATCCATGTGATTCTGTAATCTCTCAGGTTGAAATGAGTCCAGAGGCTTAATCGGAGCTTGCCAGTGTCCTCCCCTCACATTTAACACACATGAACATTTATAGCTGTATTTTCCAAACTATGCCAGACCCATTTGGAACCTGTAGGTAAGATCTTCCTCCCCTTCTAGCCCATCCCTTCTGCTTCTTACTGCAGGCAATTACAAACAAACAAACAAAAACCTGCACAAAAAGGGAGGTGAACAGTGGAGATTCAACCATAACTCAACTATGGTTTGGTTTGGTTTTTTAAACTTCAGATTCTTCAGAATAAAACCTGCATCATTAGTGTTTATGAAGGCAGAAAATTAAATACATAACTTTTTAGTCTGATGTTCAGTAATCTTTTACTGTTCATGAAGAAACCTTACGTGAATAATTGTTCTCCAGCACTTCTAGAAGTAGTTTAATTTCCCTGAAAAGCTCCTCTTTATAGCATGCAAACACACCTGCTGAGTTAACTAACCTTGAAATGGTGGACACGTCAGATTTTATATGGTGCAGAATAATGCCTGTACAAAAACACTTAGAGATGGTAAACAGGTATAAAGGACAGAACTGCCTCTCCATCACACTTCAAGGGATACTCCCTTTCTCTATATAACAATACTTTCCAAAACTCTTGATTCACAATGGGGAGGGAGAAAGGAAACAAAAAAGAATATGGTTTCCTTTTGTGTATTATAGATCTTTCATTCAGTAATTAGTTAACAATGCTTTATTCCTGTGTTCAAAGACAAACAGGCAAATATTGCTAATAGCTTCATATAAAACTTTAAATAAAATAAAACGTACATACTTGTAAACATCATACCCAGAGCCTTAGCTAACAGTTTGAGTGCTTCAACACTAGCTCCAAAGCACCTACTGCTCCATTAGCCAGTGACGAAAGCCAGCACAGCTCTAACACTGCCTCCAAAGCAAGGTGGCAGGCAGGGACCCAACCAGAAATCCAGGCCACTTTGGCTCTCATGCAAGTGTCAGAAATTTTATCTTTTGCAGAATATAATCATCAGAAGAATTTAGTATCAAGATACTTCTATAAAAAAGTTGAAAGTTGACTCAAAATTCTGAAATTAGTTGAAAGGAAAAGTAGCAAAATTAAAAAAAAATGCCTAAAGATTCTCATTTATTTTTAATTGTTGTTACCAGAATGTCTAGTCTTTTTCCTAATAGCAACTGATTCGAGTTACATATTTGCTGTAAAAATCAAAGTTTCTGGACAATTTCCAGAGCTGTTCTATTGAAAAAAAGACACTGCCCATCATCAGAATCACAGCTATAAATGATAAGACTTATTCTTTAAAATAGTCTAAGCAAGGCTTTTTGGAGACCTTAGGGTTTTGTTTGTTTGTTTTTCCCAGTGGTTGAGAAGTTTTCAGGGATTTGGAGTTTGGGAGTTCTGTTTTCATTTGTTCATATGTGTCCCCATCCACCCCCAATCTGATTAAAAAAAAAAAAAAATTTTTCTTTTAGGCATAGAAATTCTCAGTGTAAGACACAGATAATCCAATTTGAAGATGCACTTTCTAAGATGTAGGAAAATTATGGGTTTTAGACTTGATCCAGCCATAACTTCAATTATGCTATCAGAAAAAGCCCTCAAGAATATTAACTAAAAATAACAACACAGCCCTTTCCCCTGTCAGATAACTAACTACACAAGATTTAGAATAAGGAGTAGAATAAGAGAAGAATCCAAAAGGAATTCATGGCACTGTCTTGATAACTGATTCGTTCTACACACGCACAGCGTCCAAGGAAAGCCATCCTTTTCAAATCTGTTCCCTGAGCAAGTAAATCATCTTAAAATTGTGTGCAGGGATGGAGGGGACAGGAATCAAATCAGCAAGTTTCTGGAAAGAAAGACTACACATTCTGGAATGGATAAAGCAAAAAAAAAGAGGAATAAATAAAAGCAAATACTGCTTACTACCTCACAATTAACACTTTGAAACTAAATGGAAGTAGGCTTTGCCAAGGCGTAATTGCTGGCACTAGATGGAAATTACATACTAAAACAAAACTAAACACCCAAAGCTAGAAAGACCAAAAATAAAATTATTTTTTCCACTACAGAAGATTTTTCTTCTTTCTTTTGTTCACTGCATATCTCTCAAATTAGCAATTGTCCAAACATGTACTTAGGATTTATGCATTTACTAACTTGCAGAGACTAGTTTCACTGACTTCAGCAGAATTACTTCATTAAAACGGAAACTATGGAACTACTATGTCAGGATGAGGAAGCCCTTGCATGCCCCACCCAAGCCTGAGAAGAGGTCCTATCACTCACTCACTAAATGCATTTGTTAGAAGGAGAGTATCTATAAATACTGTAAGACTGCTTACCTAGTTCACTTCACCTTATGACCTTTGCAAGAAAAAGCCTCATTGTAAGACTGCAAGCCTCGAGTCATAGTTATTTTGCCCAAATTATCAAAGGGAAATGTTTTAGGATCACATATATTTGTTACTCTAGCTCAGTGAATTCAATGTGAACAACTTAATTTTAGGAACATACATATCAAAATTAAAGAAATATAATTCCTTGCCAACACCTTTTGTCACCAAAACGAACCAGAAACAAAAGCACTGTTCATATAGCGTAGTCTAGCACACTTCAATTCCTCATTAAAAGTATTTCTGGACTTGCAATACACATTCATGTATCAACATCTTGATGATGTTATACACTCGTTATCAGGTATTAGATACCCAGAGCTCAGTGAAAAATAGCATTCCACTGAGAGATTCAGATATTTTCAGCATCAGCAAATTAGATGGAAGTCTTAACTATCCATTTCTCCCACCTCTAGCGAGCTTTCAATCCTCAAACGCAGGTTAAAAGCCACTTCCTATTCAAGTTAATTGGCCTTGCTGGTGCACGACACTGAACAGTGATCTTACGCTTTGGTGGTTTTACAATTTTCACTGCTGTGTTGCACTCCTAAACGGCAGCTGAAGCGCATGATGACATCAAAAGTGCAGGGAGAGCACAGAACTGCTTTTCCAGATCTAGGTTGCAGAAGCTTCCGTGGAAGCCTTTAGAGCCACTGCAGTCTTGCACAGCCCCCACGTGGGCAAGGAGATGACCTGCAGCTGAGATGTGCCATTCCTCTGTTTACTGTGATTTTTTTTCACTAAAAACGATGAACACTTAGTCACCCCTTTGCAGCGACTTCCCATGCTGTGATTTAAAATCAAGGAGTGCAGGAGCTTATATTTGCAAAGATGGCTGTCTGGAGAAAACAGCTTACCCGATGTGAGCACTCAAAGTTAGAGCGTCACATCTTCATCAAAGAGGTCACATCTTCACACTCAGGCTTCTCAGTATCACTGGCCTTGAGACCTGAGTAACCCTCCCCTCAGCAGTCACGCTGCCTCTACCCTCCGGTCAGACTTCCTTGCACCCACCGCGCTAGCAGCCAGGACCCCTTGTTAAATCTCTGCTTTACACCAAAGAGGAAAGTTGGGATGATTTTCCCACTGTGGCAGTAGCCTAGAGCGTGTGTCAAGCTGCTCAGCTCAAGGCACTGAGGCTTAAGTCCATTATTCTGCTGCCAGAGCTCCTTTTATCCAAAAAGAAATAAACTTTCACAGCACCAGGACAGAGCAGCTGCAAATCTCAAGTTGCAGGTAACTTGGGGGTCACAGGACTGCGTTCTGGGAGAAGCCCCAGCAGCCTCCCTATACCCTGCCTTCCTGTGTGGTCTCTGGAGGGCAAATTAGGCAACCATGGGCCTCCGCAGGAAAGCAACTGCTTGTGAATGGGCCAACTGGAAGAGATAAAAAGAAGTCCCACAATCAATTAATTAAACTTAATTAAAGCTCTATGTCAAAGAACCCATACAAAACCATAAAGTACAGCTTGCTTCTAGACCAATTTGAGCCAGAAAGTGTTCTTCTGGAGCCCCGAGTAAAAATTATGACAGATCTGTCAGTATATTCTTATTGAAAAAAAAAAAAAAAAAAAAGGATAATCACTGAAGAGATGATAAAATAAGGTTACTATCTAAATATAAAGGGCTCACGCTGCGAAGACAGAGGCTTGGTGAGTGAGCATTTGTGAAGCAGCATTGAGTTTAAACAGCTCAACAACCCACAGCACATGTATGCACAGCAATGGCTCTGTGGAGTCCTTTTACTACCTTTTTTTTTTTTTTTTCCACTTTAAGTCTAATTTAATAGAAACTGTGATCTGTGCTTTCAGATTTGCTCTGAGCTGTAGCAAAGGTGTATTTAGAGAATCAAGAAAACATATTTGACTTCTAACAATGCTTATAGAGATGTGAAGTGTTGCCAACGTGCCCTGTACTTCCATAATATGCCTACATATTTTTTTCCCTACACAGTACAACAAACTTTTAAACATGACCTTAATTTCTTACTATACCTTGTCCCTGCACCATTAAGACAGTGTTGACTGAAGATTTGGAAAAGGCTTTAGGGCGTCTCTCTTCTGGTTTTGTGATGAGCAAAGTGAATATAGAGCATTTAGAGAAGAATCCATTTGCAATTTTCCATGTATATATCTTTCTATAAAAAAATTAGTGTCAATGACTTATTAACCTGGCATACACCTATCGAGGAATAACCTCCACTTTGTTCTGTTCCTACCTGATGTATCAGTGAAGCACTGTATTATTCCACACAGAATCAGCTACTAGATATAGAAAGCGCATTTTCCCTGTGATTTGGCAGAAGCTTTAACAAAGAAGCAAAGCCGATTAAATCAAACTGCACATGAAGTGAACTTCCATCCTCCATGGACTTGGCTATGATTAGGCGCAAAAGTTACAATGTTGCTCTCACACTAATAATATTTCTTACCCTTCTATTTGAGGGAGGAGAACATCATCCATTGATTATCAAAATCAAACCAATTTATTCTAGGAATATGCACAGTAAAATCTCATAGGGAGAAAAAGCTTTTACAATTAGATGTCTTTTTTTTTTCTTGCATTTTAGTAGCTGTACTATAGTACTTTGTATTAATCTACTTATGTAGAAGCTTAAACTTTTAAATATGTTCCTGGTCAGTTTATCCAAGTGTATTCCATACAGCTCCTGCTTTCAGATGCCCCATTCTTGGCCCCAAGATAATTCTGAATAATTCATACAGTTTAGTGGTGGGATCCAAATATTTCCCCATATTTTAAAGATATTTTAAATCCAGAACATGAGCACTTCCCTCTGGCCCTTATGTAGTTACTTGATCTCCTCCAAGAATCTAATCCTTCTAGGTCTTCCATCAAGAGTCTAACATGTCCTTGTTGCCATTTCTACCTAGTCTATCTGTCCTTCAGCTGTGAGCTTCTGACTCTCAAGGAACATCGAGTGTGAAGCTTTCAGGGTATGCAATTCCCTTTCAGGGTATGCAAGACACTGCTCAGACTTGACCAAGCAGTGGCAACCTCACTGCCCCACACAACAAAACCCAAAAAGATTATATTCACATACATCCTCTTGTATTTAATGGATGCATCTTTGTATGAGCATTTACAATGATTTTTCTTGATTGGCTATTTATTATAAGCCCCTGTGCACAGAAAATATTATTTGTACCTGTTAAAAACCAAACAACAAAGAACAAGGCTCCAAAAGCAAGAACCTTATTCATTTCTTACCCTTGAACTATATTAAAGGGTCTGAATTACTTACAGCTTCTAGATATCTACAAAAACATCCAAAAGTGGAGAACATGTTAACACCGACACAGGCAACCTAACCTATGCACGGGGCTGGTGCAGCCTGCTGGAGTTCAAGACTGCAAGAGGACAATGAGACACAGTCACAGTTGTAAGACTGAAATACATTGGGTCTCACCCACCTTGCCTAAATCCTGCTCCCTTCTGATAGAAAGACAATGTTTGCATTTTGTGGAAACAGACAGGATGGAATTAGATCTGTTAAATTAGTACTCTGAAAAATACTTTTCAAGGACAAATGACAGTATGCAGATGGACTGATACACAGTTAAGGCTGATCACTTCTATATCCCTTCAAAGTTATGTGAACCTATGTTCTTAAACAGTGTTTAGTTGGATTTTCAGTACTTCAAAAAGTGTTAAAAAGATTAAATTGGCCTTTTTACCACTGCATAAGATAAACTTGTTTAATCTGTAATTTCTCAGAGGATTATCCACTGACTTCTCACTATAAGCTGTCTTATTTGTTTATGCAAATTCAGAACACAAATCACATTATATGTGGAGCTCTTAACTTGCAGAATAAATAAGATATTTCATCAAACCAAAGGCTTTTCCACACGAGAGAGATGAGTGAATTGTGCATCTACTGATGTTTCAAGTCTTGAAAAGAGGGAGATGGGGGTTTTTTTTCAGAGTAAGAATTTGGTGCTCTGCAAAGATTTACAAAAATCTGTAAAACTAAAGGATAAAACAGAAGTGAAAGCTACCTGTACAAAGTGACGAGGCTGCTTGCAAACTGCCTAAATGATAGATGAACACACTCTGCATTCAGGATTCACAGCACACTTACGCCAACAGAAAAAAGCCAATTAAAACATAGTGGGTCACTAAGCTTTGCAGTAAGTAGTGCTTAGTACAAAAAACTGTGTCCCGTATTCAGTATTTGCTGTCAAAGTTCATCTGAAGTTTAGCAGTGACGTGTAGCTGAGCTTCACAGGATGGAGGAGGACTCCAGTTTGCACAGGTATCTCCCACCATCTTTTCTGACCTTCATGGTCCAAAGGAAAAGGAGTTGAGAGATGCATTTAAGTTAATAATGTGCTGTTTTCAGTGCCATGACAAAACTGCTTCTGCCCTAGCTCAGGGGAAGTTCAGTGCAGGAGTGTGTGCAGCAGGCATTGCAGGCACCAGGGGAGGATTATGGGGACTCAGCTGGCATCTCCCTTGGCACAATCATTCTTCCATCTTTAGACACACACAGGCACTTGCAAATACACTCATGCTCTGCAGGCACGTTTTCTTTTCACCATTAACTGAATTAATTTCAGAGACACATTGTTTTTTAAGAACACAAAAGCTTAAAGAATGACCTTTCCTGGAGTGTTTCTGTTGATCCTTGAACCATAGAATCATTTGGGTTGGAAGAGACATTAAAAATCATCTAGTTCCAACTCCCCCTTCCATGGGCAGGGACGCACCCCGCTAGATCAGGCTGCCCAAGCCTAATCAATCATCTGGAGAAAACTGATTTAATTCAGAACACTGGCATATTAGGGAGAGTGAGTGAGCGTAAGCATCACAGAATCACTAGGTTGGAAAGGACCCACTGGATCATTGAGTCCAACCATTCCTAACAATCCCTAAACCATGCCCCTCAGCACCTCATCCACCTGTCCTTTTCAAAAGGCTAAAATTAAAGTGTTTTAACAAGAAAATATGGTTCTTATTTGTTCAAAATTACTAATCCATTAAAAGGCCTGTAAGAGTCTTCCACTACAGTATAAGAAAAGCTACTCGTTGGGTTCAAAGGAAAAATTTGTTTATTATTTTAGCCCTTATGCCGCCAGGTACAACTCTGGGAATGCAGCATAAACGCTGCTAGTTCTCGCACCTGAATTTGTAGCACTCTGCACAGCATGTTTCTCTTCTCATTCATATGTAAGGGCAAAGCTGGAAATCCAGCCCAAAGAACCTCACTTCTCTGGTAACTCAAATCCTTCAAACAAGTGACTCGGGGAAAAAGCCTTATTTCCCACAGGGCTGTGCCTAGACACCAGATTCTTTTCTGTCTATCAAGACACAAGTTTCTGTTGAAGTGTTCTTGGAGGCTGAGGCATTTACAATCGATGCCCCCATTACAGTGGTTAATTTTATGGCATGGAATATGGGTTGTGCTCTTACTGCATTCTGTGACATCACCAGTTTTTATAATCTTTGCAGGAATATAGCACCATTTAGACTGTAACTCCTGTCAAAACAAAACTCAGGACAACTTAAGAAAACCCATTAAAAATTATGGAAGTTGCTAAAAACAAGAGATTAAAAAAAATCATACAGATTTCTACAAGAACCTAATGGTTCAGTGGAAAAACTGATAGCTTTTCTACACATTATTTTTCTGAATAACTCTTACAGAATAAAAGCAACTAAAAGCATGAGAGGACATGGATTTGCCATACATTTAAACACACAGCTTAAATGTTTTAGGAAACAAGGACATGATGTTGCACTGTACTGATTTTCAAGGCATATAGTAATTGCACAGCATCTAAACTGACAGGCTTAAAGATGGCAGAGAACACATAAAATGAGCACTTTAAGAGAGCTTAGTCAGTGTCATGACATTAAAACACCACGATAAATTGACCAATGATAATGGAAGAATAATTTGCAGTGGTAATTTCTTTTAGGTTATTTATAACAAGCAGAATGAGAAACCATGAGTGCATGCAGTTTATCCAAAGAGCACCGTTTAGCTAAAAAGCTGATAACAGATGAGCTTGAAGAATTTATTTGCACTGAACATAACAAGCTCTAAAAGGAAACAAAGATAATTATTTGCACAAGTGAACAATAGCATAAATGCACTAAGGTTGATGATGATTACTGAATTCACACTCCCCATTTTCTCCTGTGGAGACGCCACACTGAATACACCAATGTTCATCATGCAGCCAGACTTTTTTTTTGGCATGATATGATACAGTCTAGTAACACATGGTGTGGATGTGTATGTTGGGATAAAAAGAAAGCTCTTCAATTGAGATAAATGCATGATGAATGTGAGAAATTGAAGGTCACATTGAAGGCAGGTGATACCTTGTTCTAACTAATTTTGAAAACACATGAATGACAGTTTCACAATTAGATGATGTCCTTATAATACAATGTAATTGCACACTTTGAAAGATGAAGGCCAGTTAGCTTAATTTTTTCCAATGCATGTTTAGACTTCACTTTGTAAGTCTACAATTAGCCTGCACGTGAGTTAGGCTGTATTTTGTATTTAAAATTTACTTTTTAGTTTTCTCTTGTTCATTGTTCCTCCCTCTCACCTCTTTTCTGATGTGTCACAATTGTGGTTTTAACAAAACAATTTATTGACAGGAATTTAAGCCTGACTAATCCTGCAAGTAAAACAAGTGTAGCTTTATTTGATACCAGAACGTAGGTGTTTACAGTCAAAAGCTTATAACTTAGCATCCACTTTGCACCAAGAACATAGCAAAATAATCCTGTTTTAATTCTTACAAAAACTTGTCATCATCTTTCCTTCCCCAATGTCAACACTAAATCCCAAACTATCTTCTTTCATGCTTCATTGTTTTTCTTTTCATCTGACAAAATCAGTAAGACATAAAGGTCGAGTTGTATACAGTACTTCAGTTACGATGACATTTGTACCAATAAAACTTGCTGTACGGTCATTCTATAGCCAAGTATCTATTTACAATTCATTCATTATCATTGCTTTTAATGTCTCACTGTGGTCTCTACCGAGACAATCAGACTGTCCACCTTGCACAAACTCCCAGAAGTTACATTAAGGAACAGAGTGGCTTTCCTCATTCGAAGGCATCTCTAATTGTTTCAAATTATTCCTATTCTGTACCGTACAAAAGAAAATAAGTTTTGATTTTAAAAAAAATAAATCTTCTCAGCTATAGTACAGGAATAAATTAACACAATTGTCCAACACAATTACAGAAATACTATAAAGTTATCAACGAATTAACTTTTTTTTCTTCCAGCAATCTACCACTCTGCCCTATAAGGACTAGCTGCCCTAGAGGACTAGCTAGTGCAGCCTTTCTGCCAGGCTCCTTTTTATTTCTCAACCCACTTACTGCAACAAAAACCTGTGTGCTCTTTTCCACTTCTGGCTTCCAGGAATCACTAACTGACAAACAAGATGATTACTCACTACATAGAACAACAACAAACCATTTATAGGGTGTTATCCTACTAGTCTGTCCACTAGATGACAACTGAGTAAAATAATAGCTGTGTCAATACAAATAGCATATCAGTTTCAGACAGATTTTATTTTTTAAACACAGGTGTCTCCTCAAGCCTAACTTTTATGTGAATTATATTACAACAAAACATGCTTCGCAGTGATATTTATTTTTCCTTTTTTGAAACAGGGACTTATGAAGTGTGAAGCGCATTTGAGGAAAACTGAAGTGTTCAAAATGGTTATCATCATGTTCTTCTATTTCTGTCCTAATAAGCCACACCTGCCTACTACCCAAACCTACAATCACATCAGGCTAAATATTCTATACATAAAAGATGTTAATAAATGAAAGATTTGGTTAAGACGCAGAAATGGTTGCTGGTGCACAAGTAACCAGAAACCAGCAAACCATCCATGTGCTTGCTGCACAGAGACCACCAGCTGCTAACAGAAAGGAAGGAAACACTGTTCTGCACCATAATGCACAGCCCAAGAAACCAGCAACTGCTCCTGCATAACAAGTGCAAAGTGATCAGATGAAGACAACTTCAGGGGAAAGAAAATGTTAGATATCTACAAAGCAATGTCTTGAGGTTCCCTCTCCCTCTTTGTATTAACTTCTGTTGTTCTTCTCAAGCTTTAGGATGTATTGCTCATGAACATTTCTCCAGACTAAAGGCTGGAGTATCAACGATAGTCACCAGGTTTTGAGTGCTGAAATAGAAGTATTTTTATCACCTTAAAAGGCAAGTCTGAGAAGGGTGCCTCAAACACGTGCTGAAGGACAGATTTTTCTATGTAATCCATTAGAGCAGTTCAGCTCAAAGATGAGGGCTACCCACATATGAAAACTTGCAGCTCAAAACGTCCAAGGTAAGGTGTCTATTAAAGTACAGTTAATGAAAGTCCATATATTAAAAAAACAATAACCAAACCATAAAGACTCCATACATACATGAAACAACTACAGCAAGTTCTGAAAATGACCTAGGAGAAAATTTCAAGAGTTTCAGTTTGAATTAGAAAAGGGAAGACTTCCATTAGACATTAGAAAGAAATTCTTCACTGTGAGGGTGGTGAGGCACTGGCACAGGTTGCCCAGGGAAGTTGCAAATGCCTCATCCCTGCAGGTGTTCAAGGCCAGGTTGGATGAGGCTTTGAGCAACCCCACATAGTGGAAGTTGTCCCTGCCCATAGCAGGGGCGTTGGAACTGGATGATCTTTATGGTCCTTTCCAACCCAAATCATTCTATGATTCTATGAAAATTAAATGAGCCTGCTTTGCAAGTAACTATATTAATACCACATAAATGTAGCCAGATGGGAGACAATATTCTGCAGAGTGCAGCTGAGAAAAACAACAGAGAAGTAAGATCTTTCTTCTTTTCAACTGCAATACCGTAGCCACTGCTAAGTTATTTTCAGCACTCTACTTTTTATTTCAAAAAAGCCTGCAAAGTACAACTTCCTAAGAAGTCTTGCTTATAAAAGCCTCTCAGCCAGACTGAAGACATAGTGATTCACTTCTCCGTGTTGAAGAGGAGCTCTCAAGGATCTTTTGACAACTACTGAAGTAGACATCATGATACTCTCAAAGACAATATTCCTAAACACTATTTGAAGAGATTATACCTGTGTCCTCCCCCTCAGAAATACAAAAAGTGTAGGTACATAGGCCATTCAGTTTCACACTCAAAATTACTTTTGACAAGACCTCTCCAGTGAGCGACACCAGCAACTGAGTTTCCTTTGTCACACTGGAAGCAGATGTAGGCTTTTTCTAAGCACTTCCCATGATTACTATGATCTATACAAACCTGACTCCTAGAGAACAACAATAACAACAACAACAACAAAAAAAATCAGTGAGTAGTGCTCAGTACATATTGTCTTTCTAGGCAAAAACATATATACTTTACCAGTCAGCACATTGTTTTTTCAAGGTTACTTTTCTTGTTTACAAAAAGTTCAGTTGTAAGTGTTGTCTATTACATGAACAGTCAAAGATAGGATGAGCTCCTGCATTTCTTTTTTTGTCTCAGTCATTTTAGATTGACTTACAGGATTAAGAGTAAACAGTAAGATTTAGGAAAAGATTTTATTTACCTATGTGAAGACATATCTATTTCTCTTCATACTTATATGGGGGATGGGGAAAGAAGAAAATGAAAAACAAAACATAGAAAAGTGTTTCAGTTTTCACAAGCAGAATGATACATAGAGTGCTGTGCCTCTTGTGTTTGTTTATTCACCAGAGATGGCATAACAGTCTTATTTACCTTTCCTGCCCTTAATGCTATTTCCAAGACAAGATGATCATCAATTCATTAACACAAGGTTATCTGATAGATCAACAGGAAAAAAAAAAGAACGTTCTCACAGCCTCCACATGCAAAGTAAAGCAGAAATTACCATCCCCAAGTCTCCTTCCCCAGCACAGCAGTGTCCCAGCAGCTCTCCCCACAGGACTGGGATTTGTCTGAGTGGGCAGCACCAAGCACGTTACAGCCTTGTTAAGAATTTTGTGGTGTAAAGAACAATACACACATTAAGCTTCAGTGGTGGTGACTATTATCCAGTGTTTCTTTTTAGATTTTATTTAGCAAAGAAAACAAGTTGTATTTATATACACTTGAGCAACACAGATACACATACACACATATATATAGATCTAAAGTGCTGCCGAGAGACCACTTCAGCACGATTAGGATCATTGCCTGCTTATTCGAATTTGGCTGTAGAGTACCAGTAGTTCAAGCCTGTCTATGTCTCTTCATTTTATGCAGTTTTCCTCACTCTCTTTATTAGAAAGAAAACAAGAAAAGGATAAAGGTCTTCCTGACCTCACCTCCTTTTTTGCAATAATTCAAGTTCCACCAAAAATAGCACTCTGCCTATGCACATATACGACTCTTCCCTGGCACATCCCATACCTTCCCACTTCTCAGTATAAATTTGTATGAGCTCTTCCCTCCCCTCAAAACCTTATGCCTCAAATAGAAAAGCTTTCTGCCACGTTTGACACCTTATTCCTGCAGCTTCCAGCACAATTGCCCTGCACCCCACCATCACATCATCTCCCCTAGTTTGCAAGCTGCCCCCGAAAGCCCTCAAGGCACGGCAGAGGCTCACCTGACCTCCTCAGCAGGGTGAGTCCTGCTGGCTCCTCTCCAGCTGTCAGAGCCAGCTGGTGTGCTCCAACACACTAGCTGCAAGCAAGCCTGCACAACCCACGCACGCTCACCGTTTTGGGGAGCTTGAAAAGCCCTCAGACAGAAAATGGGCATCTTTCCTAAGGACCACTAAGTCCTGGCACCCAGCTACTCCATTGGCAGGAGAAGTTGTTCTGGACGCTTCCATGTGCTTTGCCGGACACAGCAACTCCTGATCCATGCTGCTCTGGCGAGCCCACCCTGGCCTGCCAACCGTGAAGAGGGCTCTCCTGGCCCAGAGTGGCTCCACGCCACACAGAGGAACCATATATGGGTTTTCCTTACAAAAATCACACATTAGGCCTTACTTCAAAACTTGGAGTTTGGTACTGCGAATACATAATTTGCTGATCACTTTCTGAAGTTTGTCCTCTGAAGATGAGGGTAGGGTGATGGGGTGCGGAACCACAGCATAGCACAGACTGGAAGGGACCTTGAAATTCATCTGGCCCAGCCTTTCAAGGGAAGAGGAGCCAGATGAGATTATATAGTGCCCTGCACAATCACATCTTGAAAACCTCCACTGATGGGGACTCTAACACATCCCTCAGAAGGCTGGTCCAGAGATTACTGCTCTTACTGTAAAGAATTTCTTTATTCTATCAAGATGAAACCTCCTCCAGTACAACTTGTACCCATTGCCCCTTGCCTTCTCCATGTGGCTCCTTGTGAAGAGAGAGCTTCAACCCTCTTCAACCCAGACATTCTTTCAGTACTGGAATATGGTGATGATGTCCACCCTGAGCCTTCTCTTAATCAGGTTAAATGCCTGGTCTCCAATAGAAAGAATACAAAAAATAAAACGTAGTGTCTTGTGCTACTGGCACATGACCCCAAAGACTGATTCTCCGTGGCAGGGCAGAGGAAAGAGGTGAGCAAAGAGCCAGGCTGCAGTGCAGGTGGAAAAGGCACAAATGAGAGTTGGATGCTGTTCTTCTGAAGCTACCTACAGGCAAAGACCTGCAGCTGGGTCCTGGGGTATTGCAAGCAGGAGTGCAGCCTAGCCAAGTGCATCAAAATAATCTGAGGCAATTCTGTGAAGCGTGTAAGAAGTCCAAATCTCTCATATTTTGGCTCAGTTGTAACACAACAGAACAAACACACTGCTCAAAAGGGCACTCATTTCCTGACAGTAGCTGACTACTTTTATCTTATTTAAAATAGAGTTGCTATGTCATAATGCATCATTTCCTCCAATATAACTTCTTCTGTAAGAGTTCCTCCGGTTTTGAAAAGAAAAAAGAAAATCAGTGCAAACACATGAATTTTACATTACTATGATATAAATATTTCAAAGCTGACATTTTATAGAATATTTTCAAAGTGCTCCCTGACAAGAATCAGAAGTGTGGTTTGTACTCGGTTCACCAGGAAAACAGGTTTACTTTTCCTTTTGGACCAAGTCAGTACAGAAATACTTGATGAAAAAATTAGATGCCAGTTCTTAATCAGTATCAAGTTGTCAATATAGAGCTTTCAGTACTATTTTAATAATAAACGACTCAATAAAATAGTTTCAATTTAGAGATGAGATACATATCCTCTAGCAGCAACCTGTTCTTCTCACCAGTAGTTTAAAAACCACTCCAGCTTTCTACTTGTTTCCCTCTGAATTGTTTTTTAAATACAAATCTCTCTCCTGCATCACTATTGAGTCTTCTCTATGTTACCCCATCATTTAGACTTCTCTGAGAGTTTACTATTCAGCAACAAAATTAAAAACCAAACTCATTTAAAATCATACAGAGCTTTTAGAAACCACTTGGTAAATTTTATACCCCAAATTCGAGACAACATGATTTCCTACACAAAAAGTATACAGCAATATTTCAACATCACCCTTCCATAAAATCAAGTTCTATTTGACTCTAAAATACATTTATGCTTCCATTTTTAAACTTTCAACCTCCATCTTAATAAAAATGTATATAGGAGGACATTTGAAAGAACATTAAGTTGTTATAGTGAATTGATTGCTCTTGAATAATTAGGTCTCTTGCAGCTCTAATAGGTAAACTAGTTAAAAGAGAATATTAATACCATCTCCACAAGATCAATTCAAACAGTTCCGCAAAAGGGAACATGGCAATCAGAAGAATAAGTGAAATTTAACTTTAAGTCTTTTCTGTGAGGCAAAGCTTGTATTTTAATACATTTTTTTTTTATATTTGACTGCTTAAGGTACGAGAAATGTGTAACAACAAAGTTTAAAAAATTGTAAAGCAATGTCAGTACCCCAAAACCACCTTAAAGCAAAGCCTGAATGTTAGTTTTTACAGAGTACTTCTGATTAGTTCTTAAACTTAATACACAGCCCCTCCCCCAACATGAAATACAAGTTATCTGAGTAAGTATTTGGCATGCGTGGATATCCTTGCAATGACCTGACCCAAACTATAACAATGTCACTACACTTTTATCTGAAAGGATTCAAGGATCCAAGTGCATGATTAAGTCCTTCCACAGAGGTATGTCTGATATGTGCAGCCAATGTACTGGGTATCCTTTTTGTTATGACTAAAGTCAGCTTAACTTGTGGCACTATCCAGAAAACTCCATCTAATTTTGTGTTTGCCATGAGAGATAAAACTGTGCAGATGAGAGATTTACTTTTTTTTTTCTTTTTAAACTGCAAGAACTATAACCTCATTTTCTACTGGATCCTCCCAAATTTGCTCATCACTTCCACTGACAGAAGAATTCTCAGCTAATTTCTACTTACACAACCAGCAATTCCAATATGGTTTTTTTCTGAAGTATATTTCTTTTAACAGAAAAATCACTGACAACAGTTTCTAGTGTAAACAGAAAATATGACATCATTCAGAAATCTGAAGAGTAACAAACCAGTAAATTTAGAACCAAGAAATACTGGCAAATCAACTCATTTTTGTACTCCTGGCTAAAGCTGTTTTAGCTTGACAGTCTCTGAACCCCTCTTTAAGAACATTTCTTCCCTTTTTCAGCCCACACATACTTGTCTGCAAAGGCATCTAATTTTGCAAAGCTATTGTTTCTGAGTCCTCAGACAAATCTCTGCTTTAAAGCCACATTTTAAACAACAACCTCTTGCCATGCTACACAGGGCAAAACAACCACAATTTGTTTGATACACACTTTTCCAAGTAAGCCTTTGGGTACCACAGCCACTTCAAGGCAACACTCAGAAACTGAGGGCGACAGGCTTGAGTACAAAAGCTTTGTCAAGATGTAAAAAAAAGCTTCCCACTGACAAACGGCATTGGGAGAGGGGAATGGCTCAGGGTCCTTGCGGGCAGGCTGCGGGCATCGCAGGCTCTTCTTGTCAGCTGTGAGAACTGAGTGAGCAGAACAATTTAGGAAGCTTATTACCAGTTCAGTGAGCAAAAGAAGTTAAACACACACGTAGCACAGTCCCAAGTTACAAGCCAATTAAAAGCTTCACATTATCGCACCACTTCACCAAAAGCAACAGGAAAGAACACGGTCAACTCTGCAGATCTGCTCCCTCTTTACCAATAAGACCAGACCAAAACTAAGGAAAAAAAACAACTACAAAAAGTCTATGCAGTCACTAGACCTGCAGCCATCATTTTGACACAAAAAGATGCCCTTGAGCAACTGTACACAAAATACACACTGTCTTTAGCTTGGTGGATATTGTTATTAGCTTAAGGTAACCAATGTGAGGTGAGCCTGTACAGTCTTTTAAAACGAAACTTGCGTCTTTCCTGAGGAATGTTTTCATAGCACTGAGTATGAAATTTCTGAACAAATTCCCTTTTGCAGCGAGTAGTGCTAGGCTCTCATCTATTATAGATAATTGTAGCAGAGGAGATCACCTGGATGCTACTGCTTCTACACTAGAGCAGCTCTGAATTCAGTAACAAAAATAACTCAGGGCATTATTTTCCTATGGCGATAATGCAATCAAAACCATGCACATTTAAGCAGTGATAATCAGCATAGATACATTTCTGGTTAGAATCATACCACAGTGAGAAATAACTGTATTGCTTTCATTTTATGAAGATCCAAGCCAGGGAAGAGGAGCTTAGCCAGTTTACAGCAGCTGAGCAAGATGGTATTTTTGATAACTGCCTTCTGCTGTTCAGAATCCGATTTCTGTATAAAAATATCCAATTTTTTGCAAATGAAAGGGTTCTTAGTAATTTTCTATTTTTTACTGAATCAACAGGTTGGAGGAAGTGAGGAACACGCCTATTTGTTTCATAAGGTGCAGGACACTGATTTGGGCAGCAAGAGCTTGCCTCAGACTTCATAATTATTAAAATCTATTACAAGGACAATCAAATTCTGCAATTAAAAAAAAAGACAACAAAGCACCATGAAGCATCCTCCAATTCCTTTATTCATTAAATCAGAAATAGGCAGCTTGACAGAAGGTATTCAAGATGCTATGAAATTCATTTATTTGTAAATGACAAATGAAGCTCCTTCTCAGTACAACAGCTTTTCCTAGGGAGACAATTTATTTAAAAAAAAATGAAGATGTTATCATACCAAGACATAATTATGTGATTTTATAGGTAGTTGCGACCTGAAGTATCACAGCTGTGCTTTTAGACTTCTACAGCAAAAGAGACCTATTAATCATTACATTGTAAATTTTATGGGATTTGCTTCTGGGAGTGAAGGGGGTCTATGCATTTCACAGCTATATGTCTTGATAGGTACAGCCAGATTCCCCTTACCACACTCAGGAGGGCTCTGTGCAGGTGCAGAAACCCATTAATGGCCACCTGCAAGGCTCTGTTACAGAGGACCAGCTTGTTGTCTGTGACAGCTAGAAATACCTCTACAATGCTGCAGCAACGCTCACATTAAGACTGCCCTAGTGAATTGTATTTAGAGAAATTTACCTGTTCAATATAGTGTATCAGTAATGTATCTACACTGCAAGAGTGCTTGGCACCCTAGAGTGAAAAATAGAATGGAACATCACAGTTCCTACGAAGTCCATGAATCTAAACCCCTTATGATTTAATATTTCAGTACCAGAGTGTTTTATAGATAATCTAATGTAGATTACTCACCAAGCAAGTCTGCCACACACTCAAGCGGGGTATTTTAAAATACTTTTTTTCCCAATTATTTTTCAAGGCTTAAAGAAAATTTTCATCCTACTCACTGTACCGAAGAAGAAATATTTGGCCTTGGGAAAAGAATTTCTAAATTGTGTGTCAGTGTAGGTACACGCAATCCAGGAACCCCAGAGCATGCCTAACCAAAACAGCTCAAACCTACAAGCAGCAGATTCTATTTGGAGATTTCTATTTTACATTTGCACACAGGCACAGCAGGTCACTCGCCTTCTCTGCCTGCCCTGCAAAGGCAGCTCTACACTGGCTTGGCAAGGCAGAGAGAAGCAGAAGGGCCACTTCATGCAGTGGAAGTAGAAGGAAAGCAAAGGAATGCTTTGAAGGCAGGACACCCCGCGCTGCACACCCAGCCCCACAGCACTTCTGGGCCACTGCCTCTCCCGTGCCATGACTGGCAAATGTAATGTAAGGGCTTGGCAAATTACAGCTGAAGCGAGCAGCTATGTCTGACACACGGGAGGGAGACAAGAGTATAGCTCCTGAAAGCTAAGAGGCAGGTGTTGACCTGCCTAAATTGGGAAACTTCACACCTGAGCCATACAACCTGAAAGGCCTGATTTCGGATTTTAACACTTAAATTTATTGTAAATACAACACTACACGTGAGTATGACGGCTTCCTTCTTTCAAACTACTAAAACCAGTTGTGTTTTTTCAACTTTACCAATCTATATGTATACCCTGGCTTAAATCATCATTGGGCAAAAAATCAAGGGCTCAGATGGCTCTACAAGGCAAGGAGGAAGGGCTTTTGTTTCGGGTGAGATCAATTTTACTTGACTTTACATGTTTATCTTATTTGTAAAAATAATGTTAGCAATAGTTGAGAACACTGAGGGGCATGATCATAAAGCATAGAGCAGCATCCTCTATCTGCACATTAAAAAAAACAGACCAAACTAAATATTTTGGCATAGGGAACCTAGAGAAGAATGAACATCATTTTGATAGTCTCCAGAGGCAAAAAAAGCTTTTAGAAAGAAAAATAGAAGCAAATGGGAAGATGAACTTAAGGCATTATGAAGGTTTAACTACATGCTCTTAAAATTCTAGTTTTTATTCTCTGCCAGCGCTCAAATCCTAGTTCAGAATACTTTACAAAGCTAGTCAATCTTTTAGAGTAATACAGTGAAAATTCCCTTAACGTGCACAACCCAGAGCCCTAGGGAGTTTAGAACCCTATGCCCCTCCCTTCTTAAGGGTCAAAACTTCACTTCTTTCATATCGCTATACTTTAAGCGTGTTGTTAAGCAGTTCTTCGGCAGTTCAAGAAGTTCAAGAAATCGTCTACAGCATCATGAAATAAGCCATACTTTTAACAGACAGCTCTAGACTAAGGTTAGTCAGCACAAGCGTGAAACTAGGGCTAGGCAGAAGGCTTGTTCAGGGCTGTGTAGCGAGACAAATCGGATACAGCACAAGGAGGGTACAAAGTGCTGTTGTCTGGGATATGGCAAAGCAGGGAAGGGACATCCCCTCCCTCTCCAGTCTTGTCTTGCCTGAACAGGCATTCACAAAACAAGCAAGGAACACAGTCAGGGATGCTAGCATTTTAGACTAGTTGTGGTTGTTCATCCTGGAGAACAGAAGGCTCCAAGGAGACCTTACAGCAGCCTTCCAGTACCTGGAGGGGGCTACAGGAAAGCTGGGGAGGGACTTCTTACAAGGGCATGTAGTGATGGGACATGGGCGAATGGCTTTAAATTGGAAGGGGGAAGATTTGTATTAGACATTAGGAAGAAGTTCTTCACAATGAAGGTGGTGAGACACTGGAACAGGTTGTTCAAGGAAGCTGTGGATGTCCCCTCCCTGGAAGCGTTCAAAGTCAGGCTGGATGAGGCCTTCAGCAGCCTGGTCTAGTGGGAGATGTTCTTGCTCACAGCAGAAGGGTTGGAATTGGATGATCTTTAAGATCCCTTTCAATCTAAACCATTCTGTAATTCTATTATTCCGTGTTTTCCAATCCCATCTTACTGACAGAAGAATTAGAAGCTAACTTCTTGTACATTGTAGGCATACTTGAAGGAATAACAAGAGTGCTACTTTCTGTAGTTCAATTAAAAGGACATCATAGCAGCTTAGGAACCTTCCGCCACCAGGAAGGCTGTCAGCCCCATGCTTCATACACCATACAAACCCACCCTCCACAAACTGGCTCTCCTCCAGGACCACCTCCCCCAATGGTCCTAGATAATTCAGAACACCTCATTGTTTATACTTGTCTCCCACAGACATTACTCCTCACATACATTTGTACTGCTGGATGCTAAATTTTATCTGCCATTTACTGCTCAGTAACTTAGGACTAATTTTTCTTATAAACTTCAGTGACTACTCTTTATATGTCTATCCCACATTTCCAATTACTATATTGCCAAAAGCTAAAACACCACAAACACTATTTGCTTAAGTAGCACATGTTGTACCCACAGTGGTCAAAGGTTATAGTGATGTACAGTATATGGAGCAGTAGTACTGCTCATGATCAAAACAAGCTGCTGTTTCAGAATCAGAGAAGGCACTGCATGCTGTAAGTTTTTCCAGTACGCATCAATGTATCTATTAATAGAGTCCTACGAAATCTGCCTGCCTTCTTACATGAAAGAGAGATTTAAATGAAATAGTAAGTGGTCTGAATGAAACGACTGCCAGCAATCAACTCAGCGGTGCCAAGTTAACAGCCTCCTGGCTATATTCTGCCCATCACACAAGTCACATAGATGATGAGTAGCTTTCTCTTGCCTAGACTGGACATCTTCAAGTCATGCACAGGGAAAGACACTGAGGAAGACAACAGCTTGAAACACAAGTGCTGCCACTGGAAAAGCCTCATTGACTACTTCTTGGAAACCTTTCACTAACTCACAAAGAAAGGCCATGTCTGAGTGGAGGCTCCATGAATTGCTAACCAGTAGCACCATGCTCCTATCACGGGGAAAATGTCAAAACAGACTAGCCCTTAACCTTTGTAACACGAATGACAAACTCCACTTCCAAACAGCACCCAGGTTCCCACCCACAGGCACATTGTCAGCAGGTTAAAGCGAGTGTACGGGAAGGGCTGTAACCAGTCCTCCTGCATCTCCGAGCATGCCTGAAAGCTTGAGCGGCAAGGATTAAAGTGACTACTACAGCTGTCACCATCTGATGAAGAGTCATGGCTCAGAAATTATTTTCTCGGATACAAAGCACTCTGTTAGGAGAGCTACAGCAGCTTTAATGTGCAAAGGAGGCGAGATTCATTCTAACTTAAGTTGCCCAAGTAAAACAAATGCCTACCTCTGGGCCAGTAGCTCTCGGCTTCCCTCTCACTCACTGTGGAGAGTTGGGGTACTTCTAGGACCCATCACCTCCGCCTGAGGGAGGACTTTAGAAGTGCCTATTTCACTCTACTTAGAGGGAGCCCAAGACAACCAGTGAAGACAGATGCCAGACGAATTCCTTTAGAGCACCTAATTGTGCACAGTAATGCAATTTGTGCGCTCTCCTGCCAGGGAGGCTTTGGGAGATATACAGGGAATGGGAGGATTTTCTGCAGGTATTATCAAAATACCACCTGTCTCCATTTGCTTGAAAGACAATACTGCAGGTGTAATAGCAAGGCAGGCAGGTTTTCTTTAAACATTGGCAGGGGGTGGGGCGGATATCTCAAAATGCTACATTTTTATTGATGACAAAGGAAGAACCTTAGGCAGCAGGATATAATGATGAATTTCCAGCTAAAGATCAAAGGCTTCAAAAAGATCACACTAAAATCAGGGTTTGTAACAGATTAAATTATATATAGCTCATATGTTTCACCTCCATTAAATATAATATATCCTGCGTTATCAGGCATTGTGTTCCTGAACGAAGGCAGCATTCCTTCACTGCCAGAGGAACAGGCCTTGAGAGAATGAAAGGATTGAGTAGCAAGGCTTTGAGAAGAATGGAAGAAACACCAGCTAAAACACCTTAGCAACGGAACTAGAATATTAAGCACTTAATTTCATAATTATCTCCTTGGACTGCTAGAGAGATGAAACAGCCTCAAAGCCTATCTAATAAAAACTGAAGCATTTAAGAAGTAGAAAGCCTAAAATAGTTGCGGAGAATCTAGTTCTTTCTTGATATAACATTGACAACTCAACACTCGACATCATCTTCCTCTAACAAACCTGTGTAAATGTTCATTAGGAGGTACCTTTTCCCTGGAAAGGGTCTATTTTCAACAAATTAACACAGTAATAGTACCAGCTTTCCAACATAGACTTTGAGGTTCAGCACTTGCTCAAGCTGAATGCTCAGAGCAGCATGAAATAGATAGCACCCACGCTCTGTTAACCTCAGAGATAAGAAATAAACCCGGGGAGAGCTCAGAGTTTTCATAGTTTAATGAAAACATAGCAAGAGCGATGCTTGAAAAAGGTCACTAGGAAACAAAAGCAGTTCAGTAATGCTAACATAAAATGCTTGACCTTTATTTAGTCTTAATCCGTTATCCTTTTCCACATCACAACAACAAATCCCATGGAGCCAAAGGTATGGATGCTATTTTCTTCCTGTGACTACATGTAAAAGTATTCTATAAAAAGTGTAAGTGAATACAGTGCACTTCCAAAGAATTCTTTTATACATATCTCTATTCACAAAAAACTGCAGAAGTTAAATCTGCTACCAGAGGATGAAAAATAACAAACAGTAATAATAAAGAAATATCCTTACTGAACTGCATTTTTCTTTCTGTTTACATGCAAAATAAGATTTTTAAGTCAAACACTTTTAGCAAGTGTCCTGCTGTATAACTTCTTATATGGATCTTTTCCAGGATCATCTAACAGGAACAGGAAGCTTCTTATAAAAAATTCTTTCATAAAAGAGGACATTACTATGTAAGGCTAAAGTGACTAAAGATAAAAATAAATGCACATAACTCTTCTGTTACTACATTCATAAATATGTAATAGGGTCATGAGGAAAATTCAGGAGTTGCTGTCTAATACAATGACACTTTTTTGCAGAATACCTATGGACCCTGCTCATTCTTTAATTAATTCATGCAATTCATTATCAAGCATGGTTTTGCTCAATTTTAGCCAAGTGTCTGGAATGCAAAATCCCCTTCTGTAAAAGAATATTAGCAGTGATACCTTTTGATGAGTAACTCATTAGGAATGGCAGAAACAGCTGGAGAAAAAAGCAAGTTCATTAGAGGAAGAGAGTTTCCACATTCTGCAGTATTCCTCACAGTTAAGCATGTCCACACCCAGGTGCTTACAGCATTATTATTTCCACTACATAGATATACATACAGACCTGCATAGAGACCTGCACACTGCTTTCATATTAACTGAACAGTAGGAGGCAAGATCTATTAAAGACAAAAGAACTTGCAAACCCCATAGTTGAGAGTGGATTTTACACCAGTTTTTTTGTCACTTATGGATGTTAAAAACTGGGAACAGGAATGACCTCTTTTCGCCATCTTCTCTTTGGCCTTCATTTTACACCTAAGTAAATTAAGAGGTATTGCTCAAAAAAATCTTTAGGTAGCTATTTATCATTCAAACTATAGCTACTCCTAAAAGAAATTCAATCTTCCTCATCACAGAGGAGATAAACTTCTCAGGCAACAAAATTGTATTAATCTCTCCAAATAAATCACCTATACCTGTCTCTCAATATTTACATAATCAGCCTTTTAAAAGCATTATAGAAATGTTAACACCAACAGCAAAAGCTGGTTTTGCAACATCTGAGGAAATGACAGAATGAGGGGGAATGGCTTTAAATTGGAAGAGAGAAGATTCAGATTAGACATTAGGAACAAATTCTTCATGATGAGGGTGGTGAGGCACTGGCACAGGTTGCCCAGCGAAGTTGTGGATGCCTCCTCCCTGGAAGCATTCAAAAGGCCAGGCTGGATGGGGCTTTGAGCAGTCTGATCTAGCGGGAAGTGTCCCTGCCATGGCAGGGAAGTTGGAACGGGATGATCTTTAAGGTCACTTCCAACCCAAACCATTCTATGATTCCCGTCTCCGAGTTCCCCCACAACAAAACATCAGTGTGAGCTTCCTACCATTTTCACCTCACTGACACTATTCTTCAGAGAACAGGCAGCTGCACAGAAAAATCACTGAATAATTTGCCCCAACTTGCCCATGTAAATTTGAAGCAGAGATTGTTTTGTTTTCAGAAGAACGTAAAAGCTCCTACAGAGAACTGAAGAGTGAATGAATTCCTTCCTCACTACTGACATCAAAGCTGCCAGTGCTGTGCACACTATCTCAACTGTGGTTTGTGTTGGTCATCATTTAAGACTGCTAGCAGAGTAGTGTTCAACACAGGTATAAAAATAACACCCTTTTTTTTGTATTAAGCACTTCAAATATGGAGAAGGTTTCTAAAACTGAAAGGTTTCCACAATTACAAGTTGAGGTTAACCCCATACGTATGCCTTACAGCTATTTGTACTGCCTCCCCAGCATAAGGCCCATCTGCAAGACATCTTCAGCATCCTGGCTTTGAACTGTAGATACCTCCCTACCTCACCTCCCTGAAATTAGGGAGACATGCCTTTGTTGTGGTTGAAGTTTCTTCTCTTAACACTCTCCCTAAGCAACCAGGACCCTGAGGGAGGCAATCACCTTCAGCTTCACTTTCCTTATAGTGCTTCTCAAAAAAACCCCATACAGTTTCATATTCATGACTTCCAACTCTTCATGAAATAAAGTGGGCTGTTTGCACTACCCCTGCCAATGTACACCTCTCCGTAGCTTACCCACTGTCTCCACAGACACGTGTGAGGACACAATTCAAAACGCTTTTGAAAGCTTCCCCTCCCCACATGAGTTTGTCTACTACTCTCACCCTGTTAGTCAAACAAAACTCCTACACACCTTTCAGCTAACTGTATTTTAAAAGAGGAGACAAGAGTAGTAAGAAAAATCTGCACCTTCTCAATAGCTTTCCATATCCACTTAGATTAACTTTCCATCTCCTACATGTATCTGCGCTGTACACAAAAAACCTCACTCCTGTCTGCAATTTGCTGTTCCATCAATCATTTTATAAAGCACATGCCCTCATGCTACATGCAAAGTGTTAAAAGAGCTCCTACTTCTCTATATTTAGCAAGCAATCTGTGTAGGAGATTAAAATACATACTATTTTCAAAGGCAAAAAAAACTTCTAAAGATATTTTACACAACATTCAAAACAGTATCTTAATTTCTCCTCCCCCTTTACTTACACTGCCATGAACTTTTTGTCAAGAGGAATAAACGAACGCTAAATATCAAGAACAGTTTTATAGTGACTTTGAAAGCTCTTAATTCTGAAACTCGGCAGTTGTACATGGCCTCGTATATTCCCTTCCCTTCGACTGTGCTGAAAAAATTTGCCCTTGGGCATGTAAGGCTCTGAAACTGGGTTCCAGTTATGGCTCCCAATGAGAAGCACAGCTCAGCTAAGTAAAAGAAAAGGTGTTTTTCTCAGATACTACTGCATACCCCTATCTACCTTAGTAACTTACATCCTGAAACACTGAAGGACAGCACATAAGTGTGTGGTGTGCTAGGAATAGATCCGAAATTTGGTGATGCTGTAGGTGGCAGCAGGATCTCTTTTCTACTCTCCTAACCCTAAAATCCTCCATAAAAGTCTGACAAAGAAACAGCAAAGCTGTACTGCTTTAGTGATACAATGCACTTGACGCTGTTCAATTCCTTTCTAGTAAAGGAATGGTAGAAGCCTATACCAGCAGAGCCCCCACACCATAAGACCCACAGCAATGTGCTTGCCTAGCACACTAAGCTCCAGACGTCCCTGCAAGTCTGCTGTCATATTCCCACCATATTCAGAATGGAAAATCCAATGCTTGATAACAACAAGCTGACATTTTTACTTCTTCCAGGAAGCCACCAAGCTTGCATCTGGCATTTCTTCCCGACAAAGCAAGCTCTCAAAGCAAGGAAAGCGGAGACCACATCACATTTTTCATGAACGCTAACCAGTACACTCATTCATATCTTCACTCATGATACAGTGGAAACAGGTGAAACATCTAGGTAAGAAATCAACTATGCTACATAAAACATGAGCCTTGACTACTTAAATGCACTTATTTGATTTAGATATTGATACATATTTACTGCAAGAGAGTGCATTCAAAAATACGCTAGCTGCAGCATTTACAACAAGAAATCTGAACACTGCATACAACAATGCTGCATGTCAGTGATTCTCTCTTGGTTACAATAGTTTTGAAAAATCATGGAAGTATGCACCCCAGATGGAAAAAAAAAGGGCAAGATGTATTTGTTAAACAAAGGTTTTGATTTTTTAATTTATTTCTTCTTTCTACATTAGTTTTACTTTCCTTTGCTAATGTAGAATTCCATCATTACAATTTTAATTACAAAACCTATTAATCATGGTTGCTACATTAGGGGAAAGCAAAAAAGAACTGCATTACTGTTGGACATGAGCACAAAACCCATCAATGGTAATACTGGAATAGCAGCAGTTGCTTATTCTATGCTTTGTTCTATGTCCCAATAGATTTTGCTTAACCTCATCTAATCAATACTTCTTGCAGCATAACTGCAACATTCATCCTGCAAACCCAGGAACCATACTGCAAAGCTTTTCAACGTAAATTAGACATCTGAATTTTTATTCCCTCTCTCTTGACTGGCGCCTATCTAGAACCTGCACAGAGTTGAACAGAAACACCTGAGCAGCAGCTGCCATACTGCGGCACACCTATAGCAAAATAAAGATTTCACGTGCTGTGTCCCAGTAGAAAACACTGGGCTGCAACATCCCATGCCTCTCTAAAAGCAGGAACTCGCTGCTGCGAAGGAAGCCTCAAGGCTCCTGCATCCACTTCTGTACTTTTCTCCTCTCCACTTCCACATCATGAACCAGGATGCAGTTGTTCCTCCAGATCGATGGGCAAGAAAGCTTGCTTGTTTGGACTGTAATTGTTTGGCCTAATAATAAGAGGCTATCTGTCCACAAACTTTGCCTCACTGGAAAGATATGTTCATCAGATGCAGCATTCTTAGCGGAAGGCAGCTGACTGTGGAGCTCCTTGCCAGGACTGATTAGACACTGACTAACTGGTTAGACCAAAGTTCAGGACACACCTGTACATGAAAAGGCTTTTGTTGGATAGTGGTGACAGAAAGCAGTTCTGCTGAACACAGAACTCCATATTACCATGCACCAAGGCTGAATGTCAGCAGTGGCACAGGAATCCTGCACTTTTCCAGAATTTTGTTTCACATGTAGATACAAATCAAAAGACAGAAGCAAGGCTTAAAAAAATCTGCCTACCCACAACAGGTGAAAGAGAACAAGGATGAGTAGGTTGAGTTCACTTAACAGAAGCCAGTAAATATTTTGGAAGGGAAGAGGAGGAATCAGAATTGCCTCAGAAATCACATCCCCCCATGCGCATGCAAGAGGAAAAAGGAAGACCAGGTCTACACACACACAAGAAGGATGGATTTCCTCTACACCTTAACTTGACAGCAGCAAGTGTAATCGATTCACCTGCGGTAGCAGGCAACAAGACACTGAAAATTACAGGTATATGGTCACAAACAGCCAACTACGACCACCTTCTCTTCCTTCCTGAGAGGGATTAACACAGTCAACAAAAACGTATCAGTAGAACACCCAGCATCCAAACTTCTCCCAGGAGAACACAAACGGTATTTGAAGTGAAGTTCTGAACAAGCAAGCAAACATTTGGGTATTGTTTCTGTCCATAGGCAAGAGGACTATCTAACTGTAACAGAGAAATACTTTTGTCTTTACTTTTCAGTACCTTTTCACTGAAGCACTGAACATTTCTGAACCAAAATGAGAAAGTCAGTTACCACCGGAAGACAAAGAGATTCTTGTGCCTGATGAAACATTTAAAGACTCAGGGGCAGACTGCTTCAGCATAATGTGCTTGGGTAAATCCAGAACCAGAAGCCAAATCCTGCACTGCCTTATCAAAGCACTGCTAGCTGATGCACACCTATAGAGGTTCTGTCTCTACAAACCTGACACCATCAGCACTTACACGTTTGTGTAAACTACATCAAATTCAACTCCTGAAGACCCCACACTGTATACTTAATGGCTGTCACTCAAGCTCTACCTACAAAAAAAAAAAAGTTTATTTGGTTACTTATATCACCATTCCATGAGGAGTACTTAGAATCTGAAGCCATCTTTTTACTGAATGACACTTAAGAACAAGAAATTTGGTTTACCATTGCAAGGTTTGAATGTATTCAAAGTTAGCTGGAGTTAAAGCTAGCTTTTAGCTGCTGAACATTTATTTCATACTCCTTTAACAGTCTTCTTTCCTGGAACTTTTCAGCTGTCCAGTTTTACGAAGGACCATACAACATAAACATCCCGAAATACTGTTTCTCACGATCAGCTCCAGCAGTTCTCAGCCATTGGGACAGAAGACCAGAATAGGAAAATTACATCTCCCAAGCACTACCTTAGAGTATAGGAATTCTGACCAGAGTTTCTCAAGATGTGTGGATGACCAGGAGATATCAGGATTCACTTCAGTGCAAAACAGACATTAGAAAACCACCTTGAGGACTTCTGCCACTCTGCATCTCCCAGTCCATAAGTTAAGTACATCATATTCCAACACATGTTAACCAATGGCTGCTATGAAGACTAGGAAAACATACCTCAGCTATTTGTGTTTTCATTACCTTTGATTTTCAAAGAGCTCTTTGATATGGTAATTCTCCATTCCTGAACTGTAAGGCCTAAAGCAAAGGTTAAACAGCATAGAATGCATTTTCTTTTCCTTACACCTTTTTCCTCTTCCTCGTCTCTCTGCCTCCCCTGCAGCTGCCAAGAAAAAATTAAGAGCTACGTTAGCCCTCTGGGCTCCTATTGCAAGAGGCAGGTGGGCTGGTGAGAGATCAATTCCTGCCAAAGACCATCTGATGGGCCAAGCCTCCTCCTTGGCGTTATGCCTTCCTCTCCCCCTGCTCCCAAGGCTGGATGGATCAGAGCAAGCTCTGCTGGAGCAAGGAGCGTAAGAGTGAATTACTGCATTGAGTGCAATTATGAAGCTGAAGTGAGAATAGCGGGGCAGAATCACCTCCCTCAACTTGCTGGCCACGCTTCTTTTGATGCAGCTCAGCATACAGCTCATGTTGAGCTTCTCATCAATCAACACTCCCAAGTTCTTCTCCACAGGGCTGCTCTTGCATCATTCTCTATTGAAACTGGGGATTGCCCCAACCCAGGTGCAGGACCATGCACTTGGCTTTTTTGAACCTCATGAGATTCACACTTTGTAGGTTGGTGTGGGTGGATAAGAATGAGGATGGAGGAAAACATCATTAGCAAGAATAAAAAGCCACCTGAAAAAAATCAAGAGTTAACCTAGTAGGATGTCAGTTTATCAATAGCACAGGTGCACCATTAGAAGCAAGTAGGCAACAGAACATCTGTGCATTGCAGGCATTTTAGATCAACAGAGAATTCAGTGGTCTTCCAGGAGCATTACTGTGCTATTTGAAACACCTTTTAAGTTGCTACACTGGCTGTAAGCTTGTCACTATGCTTTAGGGAGCATTCATCACCGTGGACCTTGGTTGTAGAAAGAGCTCCTTTTTACAGCCTTCAGTTTGTCTTCAGCATTACAAACAGACCAGTCATGATAAGAATAGGACTTGAAAGTGGATGTGCTTGTACTGTGTAACATGACTTTCAGTTGCATTCACACATCATTTGGACAACAAAGACAGGATACCAACTCTTTCCAAGACACCCTTTGGTGGTATGAGACTTAAAGGAAGACTGGATCAGGCAACAACAATGGTATGAGAATACAGATCAGAAAACATTGGAGGGGAAAAAACCCAACACAAAACAGGGAAAATACACTGCAAGAGGAGGGAGGGTAATGCAAAATTGCCCTTAGAGTCCTCAGCACTGGAAGGATGTGGATCTGTTAGAGTGAGTGCAGAGGAGGACCACGGAGAGGGTTGGAACACCTCCTATATGAGGACAGGTTGAGAAAGTTAGGGTTGTTCAGCCTAGAGAAGAGAAGGCTCCTGGAGACCTTATTAGCAGCCTTCCACTACTTACAGGAAGCCTATAGGAAAGATGTGGAGGAGCTCTTTATCCAGGAGTGCAGTGATAGAATGAGGGGGAATGTTTTTAAGCTGAAAGAGGGGAGATTTAGGTTACATATGAGGAAGATTTTTTTTATTGTGAGAGTGATGAGGCACTGCAACAGTTTGCCCAGAGAAGCAGTGGATGCCCCATTCTGGAGGTGTTCAAGGCCAGGTTGGATGATGCTTTCAGCAACCTGACCTAGTGGAAAGTGTCCCTGCCCATGGCAAGGGAGCTGGAACTGGATGATCTTTAAGGTTCCTTCCAACCCTCACCATTCTATGAGTCTATGAAAAACAAACTCTTCCTGTTACCTCCAGATTCCTCAAGTAACCTGTGCAGTTATTTCTATTTCTGATTTTCTTTCATTTCTGTAACTTGATCATGTCACAGAAATCCAACCCTTCTGTCTAATATTTCCCCTAAACAATCTCTGCCCTATGCATCACTCAAACATTTTCATTCAATGCCACAACCTAGCCTCAAAGAGCCACGAAACACATCCTACACCACAAGCCTGCAATCCAGCACTCTCGTCCAGAACTTCATCAAAAACTCACTTATGCCAAAGGAAGGTCACCCATTTATTTCATTGTACCATTAAACCACTTCCTATGACTGCTCAAAATTGCCATGTTTACTTATAACCACAGCACTTAGTGCTACCAAAGCCAGGAACTTAATGGAAATACTTACATCTATTAGTAGACCATTAAGCATATAGGGAAAACGTGCCCAGTGACTGAAGCACAATATTAAAAGTCAAGAAACTAAGAATAAAAGTAAAGCCCTACTTCCTCTTCCCTTTAGGGCAGGGAAAGGAGAACCAGCTCATCCATAATTTATTTTTGAAGGCATAATTGGCCTAATATTTATCAACATTTTAAGAGCCCCAACAGCACACTTCCAGTCCTCTCTGAGGTCTCTTTCTCCTGAGGCAGAGTGACACACAACACGTGTCACATTCAATGCAAGCAAGGGAATGATAATGACTGGTGAGAGCAGGCAAGTTGACAGTGATGGAAGAAGGAAAGTGCTTCCCATTAGTTGACGCCATGCTCCCAAGGGAAGGGAAATTAAAACACTTTACTTAAAATATGTAAAAATCACAGTAATGATGCATGAATAAATGCTGCAACATTGTCCTGTTTTCCCTCCTGGGACAAAAGGAAAGATCCTTCTTGCATGATTGCCATTAGCCAGCTTCGTAACATGAAAAAATACTTTTGTTTCATACGACTGGAAGATTTTTTCAAAATTAGGTTTACTAAACTTGCAATATAATTATATATTGGAAGTTTATTCCAACTCAATAATCCGATATAGTTTGTTCAGACTGGAGTATTATTCAAACTATCACTTCATTTACTGGCTCAGTGAAAAAAACAGCAGTGCTCTCCCTGGCTGGGCAGGGGAAGACTCCCTCAGCGCTCTTGTATAGTTATCAAACCCAGGCATGCCGAATCACCTTAGGAAAATCTGTGTAATTTTTTTTTTTTTTTAATCAAAGCCACATTAAGAATTTCAGTATTCCACGAAATATATAACCTAAATTAATTGCAAACTAGAAATATTTAAATGAACATTTTGCTGCAATAAAGAAGAGCTCTGCTAGTTCCTGCTTGGCATGAGAGCAGTAATTTGATAATTCGTATGGATAGAACCATGCAAGGCATACATCCAGATCTTACCTAATTGAAACAAAACCACAATACGTCCTCCAGCATCTGGCATTAAAGCAGACAAAACAATCAGATACACTAGTGTTACTAGTATTTTCTTGAAGATTTTTTTGAGTTGCTTTTACAGTGCCATACACAATTCGGCAGATGGTATTATGTATTTTTATCCTACATACCCTTTTCCATCCTATCAAAAGCTCAGGTAGAAGTGATAAATTCTAGAGCCTCATTTTGTCTATTAAAAATCACTACTAGGAAAAACAGGTATCTAAGAGAAATTATTCAACAAAGGAGAGTGGATTTATGAAGCTTCATATACTTTCTTCTTTCAAAATGGTTGGATGCACAGCGCACTAATGACTGTGCAAAGGTTATGGGGCATAAAACCCATTTATTCTTTTGCGCAAGCAGATGCGTTATGTGCACATGGGGCCAACAGCCAGCAAGCTCTGGCACGATGTACCAACTCGGAAGGCACCACAGACCAAAATACTCATCACATCAAACCAAGTTAATACATACTCAGTGGACTGGTCCCCTTGGATGGTAAATACAAGCACAGGGGAGTAACTTGATAAAACAACCAATGCAGTTATTAGTGAAGGGCTTGACTTAAAAAGCCTGAACAATTTAATCTATTTCTATATTAAGTACAGAAAAAGGAGCTTCCAGATCTTTCATGCACCAGAAGAAGTACATGAACACCCAAGACTGTGGCAAACATGTATTTACTACGATAATGGAAAATTGAAAGTTCAGGAAGTTTAATATTATACGATGCACAGGAAACAATCTCTTCCATTAAATTGCTATAGAAAATTGAGCTCAACACTATATTTTTCAAATTACCTCAATCAATAATATGCTTAATACTAGAATATAAAAAGTTGCAGTTTCCATATTGTAAGGGAATTAATGTTTCACTTTTGTTAAATAAGAGAAGTTTGCTACTGGCACCTATTTATGCCAAGAAAAACAACATGAAACCACAGTGAAAGAACAAACTTTGGCACACTGGAAAACTAACAGTTTAAAGGAAAATTACTTCTAAGCAAACAGCTACAATTACACAACTGTGCAAACCCTGCACAACGTCAGGGATACTTCTTCAAGTCATCACTGCTTTGGACGTTGTCACTGAAAAGCAGTGAAAAAGGGAAGAGCCTATCTGCTACACCGTTGAAGTTTATGCAAAGATCACAGAAATGCTTTATCAGTTTCAGCAAAGTAGATGTTTGTCTGCAGCACCTTAACACCACAAAAGCAATCAGCTTTTTCTTGATCAAAGGAAGACAGCCACAAACACATGAAAGCAGTAGCAAAAATTTCCCAATACTCCAGTGCAAAAAGAGACACTGATGTTCCAGAATTTAGGGCAAAACATTTCTAACATAGTTTGATCTGGCATTTAGTAGGCAAAAAAGGTATACACAAATAATACAGTAAATGAAAACAAAGACATACTTCACAAGACTTCTTATCACAGAAGAGACAGACATCAAATAGTTAAGGACAAGCATAACTACTGCGGACAATTCATTTAAGATGACCAGAATAAAATTAATAGAAAACTAAGATGTGACCAGCAGGCATTTTAAATTATTAATTCATTACATCTGCAGAAAGCCCAAAATGTATGTGCAGTGTATATGTACACACATAGAACAAAAGACAATTCAAAAGCAGAAGTAATTCTATACGAAACATTTTGATTACTATTTAACTGCAACAAGAAGTACTTTATTAAAATTATTACAACATTCAGACCAGCAGAGTGCCAGGTGTTAGGTTTCTAAGTTCTTGATAATTTCATCATATAAACAAAGAAAAGAAAAAAAGGGCATTATTTGAATGACAGACAGAGTCTGTGTTACAGTACTTTAAATACTGTAACAATAACCTTGAGTTTTGGGTTTTTTTCCATTCCAATACTTAGATAGAGTCCCACTTTGTGAGACCTACTTCTTTCTTATCTGTATACCCCCATACATCACCACCATTCATCAGTGTGGAGATAAAATATAGTGAAAGGTATTTCTAAATAACCTATCTAAAGTCAGTACAATGTAACACGCTGCTGTAAAATACCTCTGTAACTAGCTGAGATTTCAAGCCACTGTTTTCACTGGGTAATCTGCTTGAACAGAAGTATATTGGGAAAAATAACACATACAACGTTCTTACATGCATTAATTCCAACCACAGAAGATACACAGGTAATATTTCAAGTTGTGATGGAAATAACAAACATAAATCAATTACAGCAAAATAACTCTTAATCTAAGTGCCATAAACCATGCAAGTTAAAAAAAAAAAAAAACAATCTGTAGCAGTACTAAAAGAACTTTGCTTTTGATTACTGCAATAACCTTGGCAGAGTTGGCATTGTGGCCAGACACCTTGGCATTACTTCCATTATTTAAACACATTATCCAGATTTTCCCTCTCAGGCAGTAGGAAAGATCCCCACAGAGAAGTTAAATTTGGGTGCATAACACAAGTGTATTTAACATACTTACTGACCCCAGTCATTGTACCACAGTACATTGAGCGCTGTGTATGACCTGTCATACACACACAAGTGCCACCCGAAAACTAACTATATCAAACCAGACCTAGAAGACACACAGACATCACAAAACCTGAGGTTATCAGGCTAAGAATAACTGTGAGAGCCAACGGAGGAATATAGAAACAGAGAGAAGACAACTTGTTTCGGCTGTTACTCAAAGCAGTCAGCACTCCTATAAGTTGCATTAGTTTCCTGATAAGCTGTATCCCTCCAGCTTGTACATTCCAGTTATTTTTAAAAATGCTATACAAGCTATTATTTAAAAACAAAGTAACATGTAAGCCGATATAGAACTTAAAATGAGAATAACTGCTTCTAGGAGCCAGTCATAAATGAAAGGCTGGCAACTGCAATGCCCTGTCAGAGTTGGTGCGAAAAAACAGATTTCACAAGGAGTAGTCAAGATAACTGGAACAGAGAAGAGCCAAACAAGCTGCTCAACAATACTGACAGCAGGACCTTCTGGCAGAGGTGAAACACACAGAAAGGAAAAAAGATTTATTTTGTTTAAATCATCTGAACAGCCACCAAAGCAGACAGAGGTATGGGACACAGCAGTGTCTTACAAACATTAAAGTTTTCAGATGCTTCATTTTCCTAACACATGCATTTCAAGCAATATACCTTCCTTTTGTTTCTGCAGTCTTGGAATTCAAAGGCAAGACATTTTTCTTCACTGCAATTTAATGGAACCTAGTTGGACAAGGATCTGACATTTTTTATTTGGAAGTACAGAGTCTTCAGTCTGTCAGTGTTAGAGTATCTTAAACAATAAAACAATAACCTTGAGGGTGTAGTGTATTAAACTGTTCTGAACTAAACCAAACAGTTGCAAACGGTAACATCACATGAAAAAAAGCACATGAATTAACCTTGGGGATAAACAACCTTGAGTGGCCATGTATGGGAGAAAGTAATACAGTACAAAATAAAGGATACTGTCTTTAAACCGTTCTGGCAGATGAGAAATCAGTTGGAAAAACACTGCAATCAAGAATAAAACCCCACATAGTATTTTTAAAGAAATACACATATTAATTCCTTTCATACAAACTTCTTTTGTGATACACAGGCTAAGTTGGCACAACACATTTTTTCTTAAATCCTTTTAGGGCTGATGAACTTACCTATAAGAGGAAAAAATATCTTTTGCGCTGAAAAAAACAGAGTGTTTAGTATTTCAGTCTCTCCGTTCAGCCATTAAGCAAATTTCACCGGGCAGCAAAAGGGAAGGAGAGAGATTCAATACTGAGCAGCTTGTCCTTCAAATGTTATTTAGCTATTACTGTTACTACACATGCAGGTGGCAATAACATCGACGTTTTGATAGCCTAACACTCTTGCTGACAAAGATTCCTGCAATGTCTTCTCAGACTGTAGCATCTCTATTGTTTGCTGTATGCCTTTCATTTTTAGCAGAGACATACTTGAGGTCTGCAAATATTTGCATGTGCCACAGAATTTCGCTCCTTTCTGCGGAATTAAAAACCACTGAACAATAGCATCTTCCCTAGTAGTCAAGAAATGCAAATACCTTCCCTTACTGCAGGTTTGTCTGTTACAAATTGATCTGGGCAGAGTGTCCAAAGTGATGGACATGCTAAATCTGGTGCCTCACTTTCACTGCCATCCTAGCAATACTGTCAGCACTGGAAGACACTGAAGATCAAAACTCAGATGCTGCCAGAGAACCACAAAGTTTGGGAAGGCAGATGGTGTCTGCAGTCACTGTCACTTGGAAGCACCCCTTTGGGAGACAACATAGTAGTGAAAGAGGATTTTACTCTGGAGCACAGAGGTAAAAGTCTTCCTATCCCTATGAACAAGATGAAGATGCCAGTACCAAGATGTACATAGAAACACATGAATTAAAAAAGCATCATTTCCACATCCATGTTAATGATCTGCCTTAGCAGCTGTTGTGCTTGCTGTAAAACTGGTAAGTTGGGTCTCAGAGTCTCATTCTCTGCTGCAACAGATACAAATCCCAGATACAAATACGCTGCTGTCTGTAAAACACACCACACACATAAAGACAACCTTTTACTCCACACTGGGTATTATCTTCTAGCAGCCAATTCAAATAAATGAAGATTAGGCTGAGACCACTCCATTCTGCAATGTTTGGGCATCAGTGTTCAAGTACCAGTGCTTGACCACAAGTGATTGCATCTGTCTGTACTTGCTCTACAACACATAACTTCTTGATACTATCTTTAATTATACCACATGCTGCCTTTTCTATGGATTCCCAATCTCACACAGGATGAAAAATAGATGATGTCCTGGTTTATATAATGAGGGAAGCTTTTTTTCAATATTTGCCTCCGAAGTTAGAGGAAGTATAAGAAAGAAAAACACAAGAACAGAAAACGCCTGGGAAGAGTACAAGTGAATATTGGACAGACTGCCTTACGCTTTAAAGAGGAGGCAAAAAAAAAGGTCACAAGTATAAATTCTAAGCATTGTTTGTTTTTCTCCCTTCTCTTCCATGTGAAAAATGAAAACATGGAGACTCAAGACCTAGAAACGCTTGGCTGCTCACTTGCAACAGCTTACAGTGCGAGCCAGGACTGCTGAGCACAGGAGGAAGGCAAGGAACAGAAATCATAGATGTTCCCACCTCCCTACACAGTTTTACCTCAGAAAAGTCAGAGGGTTGACGTAGTCTTCTCACTCCACAAATCTGGGATAATGCTACTTCCTTACCTCCCAAAGCAACTGCAAAGCTACTTTAAAAAAACTACACTGGCTTAGGACAATAGGAAGATGAATTCCCTCTTACACCCCAGGTTCAGATGGTTTGCTATTCACAAAGACGTATCAGGTAATTAAGGTAGAAGTATGACGAGCAGCTGCCCGACACCTTAATCACTGCTCACCTCGTATGTCGAGCAGCGGGGAGCTCATGTGACGAAAGAGCATCCAGACCCACCCTGACACCTACACACCGTGCCAAGAGCCAAGGTCACGGCCACCAGCCTCGTCTCCAAGATCTCCTGGGGCCAGAGGACTCGATCCCACGCCACATACATCTCCTTGCACTGCAGCAGCCTCTACCGTGTCCCATCGCACCCTTTTTGCCTTCGGAAATCAGAAGTTCGGTTCACTGCGCGAGGAGGAGCGACCTTAATGGGATGCGTGCTTATTGAGGGCTCGGAGCGAGGCGTTCACGCCCGATACCAGCTCGACCAGTTTGCTGCCCGGGTTGGCCGGCCAGCACAGGCAGGCCCGGGCACCGCTGGAAACAAGCTTTTGTAAATCGTTCCCTCCCCGCTTCGGGGCAGAACCCGGGCCGCTGCCGGGGAATCCGCGGCTGCGGGGCGACCCCGGCCCGCCGCACGGTAGCCACCCCATGGCAAGGGCTTCTCGCACCGGGAAGGGACGCGGGGTGCGAGAAAGACCCGCTCCGCATCCCCCCCATGAGAGATGCGGGGGATCAGGGCGAGACCCGCTCCGCATCCCCCCAGAGCCGGGAGATCCGCTCCTCATCAACCCCCATAGGCGACCGGGGGAATCAGGGCGAGACCCATTCCGCATCCTCCCCATAGGAGCCGGGAGGGGACACGGACGAGACCCCATAGGAGCCGAGGGACACGGACACACACACGACACCCGGGCGAAACCCGCTGTGCATCCCCCAGGAGCCGGGAGACCCGCTGCTCCGCATCCCCCCCATAGCAGCCGAGGGGGACAAGGGCGAGACCCCACAGGAGCCGGGAGGGGAGGGGACACACGACACCCGGGCGAGACCGCTGCGCATCCCCCCATAGGAGCGCGGTGGGGAGCGGGGGCGGGGACCTGGACGAGACCCCATAGGAGCCGAGGGACATACAGACACACACACGACACCAGGACGAGACCCCATAGGAGCCGGAGGGGATGCTTGGACGAGACCCCACAGGAGCCGTGGGGGTCGGGCGAAACCCACTGCGCATTCCTGCGGGAGCCGGGAGACCCGCTGCTCATCACCTCCCACAGGAGCCGGGCGGGACCAAGGCGAAACCCTGTAGGCACCGAGGGACACACGGGGACGGGGACACACACACACGACACCCGGGCGAGACCGCTGCTCATCCCCTTCTAGGAGCCAGCAGGGGAGCTCGGGCGATCGCGCTAAACCCGCCGCGCATCCCCCAGGACAGAGCGCATCCCGCCCCGCTCCCGGGATGCCGAGGGACCCTCCCGCCGCCCCGCCCCGCCGAGCACCTGCCAGGCAGGCTCCGAAGGGCTCGGAGCCTCCTGCGTCCCCGGGCAGCGCCATCCCCTCCCTACCTGTCGCCCGCGGGTGGCTCCGCGCAGCCCCCGGCTCCGCCATCTTCCCGCGCCGCGTCCCCGCGCCGGGCTCCGCCGGGCTCACGGCACAGGCGCACTGCCCGCCCCGCGGCGGGAGGAGCGGCGGCGGCGCTGAGGCGGCTCGCGCCACGCCAGGTGCTGCCGCTCCGCCCCGCGCGCTGGGGGGCGGTGGTTGCCGCAGGTGCAGACCCGCCCCGCCCCGAGGCTGCCGACACGGCGCTGAGCGGGTGAAGCGTCCCTGTGCAGAGGGCCCCGGGCGGGCTGGAGGAGAGGGGCTGTGAGAACACCGTGAGGCTCAATGAGGCCAAGTGCGAGGTCCTGCACCTGGGTCGGGGCAATCCCCGGTTTCAGTACACGATGGGGGATGATGTAATTGAGAGCAGCCCTGCAGAGAAGGACTTGGGGGTGCTGATTGAGGAGAAGCTCGGCACGAGCCGGCAATGTGCGTTCATAGCCAGAAGGCCAACCATATCCTGGGCTGCATCAAAAGAAGTGTGGCCAGCAGGTTGAGGGAGGTGATTCTGCCTCTCTATTCCTCTCTTGTGAGACCTCATCTGGAGTACTGTGTCCAGTTCTGGAATCCTCAATGTAAGAAGGACATGCAGCTGCTGGAATGGGTCCAGAGGAGGGCTACAAAGATGATCAGAGGGCTGGAGCGCCTCCCATACTAGGACAGGCTGAGAGAGTTGGGCTTATTCAGCCTGGAGAAGAGAAGGCTCTGAGGAGGTCTTATAGTGACCTTCCAGTGCCTGAAGGAGCTACAAGAAAGCTGGGGAGGGACTGTTTACAAAGGCATGTACTGATAGGACCAGAGGCAATGGGTATAAACGGGAGGGAGGCAGATTAGGTTAAACATAAAGAAGAATTTCTTCACCATGAAGGTGGTGAGGCACTGGCATAGGTTGCCTAGGGAAGGGGTGGCTGCTCCATCCCTGGCGGTGTTCAAGGCCAGGCTGGATGGGGCCTTGGGCAGTCTAGGGTGGTGGGAGGTGTCCCTGCCCATGGCAGGGGGGTAGGGACTGAATAATCTTTAAGGTCCCTTCCAACCCAAACTCTTCTATGATTCTATGATTCTGTGATCTCAGAATGCCAAACAACGTGCTTTCCAGCTTTCCAGGATGTCCTGCTATTTTTTTCCCCATTTTTTTTCTACTCAAGAGGTTCCACCCACACTACCTCAGCTGAATCAATGACACGGGAGAGAGGCATGAGTAGGGCATCCTCATCCAGCTCACAGTTCCCTCCCCAGGGCGCAGGTATGCAGGTGGCCCTGCAGGCTGGGCTGGCCCTGGAGCAGCACCATTTTTGACTCAGAAGTGGAGAAATAAAGAAGCATCCGCCTTTTTTTTCTCCTAAATATTTGTATGGTATTGATTGGGCTGCCTCCCCAGAAGTTTAACACATAGAATCACAGAATGGTTTGGGTTGGAAAGGACCTTAAAGATCATCCAGTTCCAACCCCAATGCCATGGGCACGGGCAGGGACATGTCCCACCAGACCAGGCTGCCCAAGGCCCCATCCAACCTGGCCTTGAACACCTCCAAGGATGAGGCAGCCACAGCTTCCCTGGGCAACCTATGTCAGTGCCTCACCACCCTTACAGAGAAGAAATTCTCCCTTATATCTAGTCTAAATCTGTCTATGAGTTCTATTAATCATGGAATCATTAAGGCTGGAGAAGACTTCTAAGATCATCAAGTCCAAATGTCAGCCGAACACCATCGTGCCTACTATGGCATGTCCCAATATGCCATGTCTACATATTTTGTGAACACATGGCTTGCCTATTCATTTTGCTCCCACCTTCCCATTTTTACTGATCCTTGAGCATGTGGGGACACTGGAATATGCGGGGCCCCTGGGCCTGTGGCCTGCAGGCAGCTCCTGCTACACTGCCTCAAAACATTGCCAGAAACGGTGCTAGATGCCAAACACCATATTGCCTTATAGAATCGTATAATCATTGTGGCTGGAAAAGAACTCTAAGATCATCAAGTCTAGCCATCAGCCCAACACCACTGTGTCTACTAAAACATGTCCTGAACTGCCACATCTTCACGTTTTTTGAACACCCCCAGGGATGGTGACTCAACTACTTCCCTGGGCAGCCTGTTCCAATGCATCACCACCCTTTCAATAAAGAAATTTTTCCTAATATCAAGTCTAAACCTCCCCTGGTGCAACTTGAGGTCATTTCCTCTCACTGTCACTTATCACTTGTGAGAAGAGACCAGCACCCACCTCACTGCAACCTCCTTTCAGGTAGTTGTAGAGAGCGATAAGGTCTCCTGTCATCTTCAGTTCCAGTTTATCAAAATTGAAATGTAAGATTTATTTAGTCACTTTCCATTCTTAGTCCTTTTGTTCTCTTCTCTTTATCTAGAAAGTATATTCCCATTGTATTCTTCTGTAGCTGAAAATACAGACCACAGTCAGTAAAAGGGGATGGAAAACATTTGCTTTGGTACTCCTAATGTGTCTCCCAGTACATCACCATTTCTTATTAAGTGCAAATTATTCTGTTGGGTGCTGATCAACAATTTGTCTTTCACCTTTACATTCAAGTGGTGTCCTCATGTTTGGGTTCACACACCTCAATAAACATTTAAGTAGACAGATTTAATTTTTGTTGGTGCATGTAGTAACAATTGTTCCTACTGTTGCCTTATCAGTGAAAGACTTCCTTTTCCTTGTTTATAACTCAGCTGTTTCTTAGACTAAACGTCTGTCAAGGGGCTCTACTTAAAATTATTTTACCAGTCTAAAGATGAAAATGTACTGTTTTGCTGGTGTTACAGAAGACATATCCTACCTGTCTCCCTGTAGCTGTGCCTGCTGGTTTCCAGGGGCTCCTTTGGCAACAAAACCAAAAGCAGGAAGACTCTCCTGTAATCTTAATTAATCTTTAGCCTATTGGTGCCTGACAAAGACATGAGAAGGAACAGCTGGTCTCAGTGCAAGTTACATGCGCTTAGTGCGGAGGGAAAGGAAACAAGAGGATGAGTTTCCAGGACTGGGAATTGTGAGAGCTGGAAATGGATATGGGGATACAGAAAGATAGAGTGTAGCCAGAAGTTGAAGGGGGTAACGAGGGTACCTGCAGGGAGGGTGTTTGGACAGGAGCTGGTTGGTGGTTGGGTGGATAGGACCACAGGAGAATCTGCCCTGGGGAACATAAGCCTACTTGTACTGGCTCTCAAGCGATCGTGAAGCCCTTAAGCATAGCGTGTCACATGGAGAAATCAGTCATCTCCTACAACTGTAATTTCCTCTGATAGCTGGCTCACAGCCTCACCAATATTCAGACTGGAAGTCATGCAGTGAAAAGAAGATCTTTAAGAAAACTTAAGGCAGCTACATGGAAAACATTTAAACTCTGAAGTCAAAAACCTCCCCTATGGTAACGTGTGTACTATGTGATATGAGTCAGTTTTTAAATTACCTTTGCGGAGTTTTTTTTTCCGCAAGACTGCTGCCTCATTCAATGCAAAGGATGTGTTTAATTAATGTATAGTTCTTCAATGTTTCTCTTCATTTTCATCATGTAAAGTGGAATCTTTCATGTCATGTTCACTGTACATTCTTCAAACCCTGCCTTGAAGGCAGGTTAATTAATTTCCATGATGGCTTTCCTGTGGTACTCCCATAACTCCTTCAAGCATTAATAAATTTAACTTTATAACAGCCTTCTAAGCTGAAGTAGTACTATTATCATATTTACACACAGGGAAGAACTAACAGAAGGTAATGTATCTGGAGTTGCCTGTAGTTATTAATTCTTTTATGTTGTAGAGGTCGGCAGGTTTTTTAAAGTGGGGAATAGTGGATTTAATACAGTGTGCTTCTACCTAAGAAACAAGATCACAACCATTCTTGCTCAGGTTTGACTGAATACTTTGTGGATCTTTAAGCACCAGACTTAATGAGTTAGTGACAATCTACAAAGCTTTGGTATGCACTTAGACTGAGGAGCTAGTTTCAGATGTATCTGTGTATCCTTCTTAATGACAGATAGTGGAACTCTGGGGAACACTTTAATTTTCAACTTCTAAAAAAGAAGCTATGAACTGTTTAATTTTGCCCATACTTCACAGAACAAGATTTTTTTATTGACTATAGCAGCTAAAGGGGCTTCTCCAGTAGTGATGGGACTACAGTCAGTGTCTGCATGCTCAGAGTTGGTGACGTCCCTCTAGCTTTCCACCTCGCACCTTGCTTTGCTGTCCCTTCATATCATACTGAAGGAAATCATTCTAGAGGCAGCACATTGCCAGGAGCAATGTGAAGCTCCGCTTTTGAGTGACAGGGGAAGGAACACATAACCCAACAGCCCTGCAGCCTCAGGGAGCTGAGGGATGGGAATGGGAAGTTTCTCCTCACTCCCAGGACCAGGAGCGCGAATCACTACAACGCTGCCTGTGAGGGCAGGGAGATGGGCAAGGAAATCTGTGTATGTGCTGGACTGTCACCAGCCTCTTATCATCAGTTCTCTGGCATGAATTATAAGACAATGCAGAAATTCTCCCAAGTGCAACTTCATCTCTGCATGGCACATCACATTGAGCCCTCGGACTGGGAAGGTGTTTTATTGCAGATTCTTTGGTTATTCTGCTTTCTTCATCTGATGCTCAGTTTGTCCTTCTGTGAATGAAGCTCTGGTAGTATTTGTTCCAGACTGTTGCATTTTAAAGCATTTTTATTTCTTTTATGGTGTTTTGCACACTATTAAAATCAACACCACTTTGGGTTTCTTCAGTGGAAAATATTTTTCCGCCTCTTACCACACATTTTCAACAGGTGCTGTATTTAAGTAGGACTGTGCAAATGTTCATACATGAGCTACAGTAGATGCTGGTCAGCCTAAGTCTGGGACAATCTCAGAGGTAAATCTGCAGAGAGGTAACCTCTTAAAGTCAGTTCAGGATGCAGGCAGAAAGAAACTGCAGGGACTGCTAATTTTACCAGCTTAACATATATATAAATATATAAAATCACCAAAAGTGTAAACTAATTTTGAAAAGCCTGGCTTCTTTTTCCAGTGTTTTTTTTTTTTTGTATCTTGTAGTTCTGTCTATGCAACCCAAGCCATCTATCCTGAGGAATGCTTCCCAGGGAAATGGAATGGTGAGCCCTGAGCAAACTGGCCAAATCTACAATGTAACAAAGCTATGGTGGTCTGTGCTTTCTGCTCTGTTTTGCCATTTTGAATCAATAGCCAATAAGTTGAGAACCCAGAAAACTGAGGGAATCAGAATGCCTGCCTGTGCTATTTCAGTTCAAGCAATTGGCTAAGCATCACACAAATCCTGCATGTCAAAGATGGGTAATCCACTTCTCCCAGGCGATATTTGCCTGCTTTAACTTCAAAATCATCCTTTCTTTTCTGAAACTCCTGGAAGTCCAGTGCCTCATAACTTCTGAATGAAACTGAGCACTCACACCAAAATATTGTTACAGACAATACAGTCATCTGAGGAGAAGTACTTCTTCATCAGCCAAGTTGATGTTCTCTGAGAGAAACAGAACATGGTTCAGAAGTTAAAAAGAGCATTTTAAAACGTATGTCTGAAAATGAAGAAAGGTGGTGGGTATAATTAAGTATCCTAGATTGTTGAAATATTAACTCACCACTTTAAGCATTCCCCTAAAATAAATTATAAATTACAATTGTATTTAGAGAGTTATCGAGAAATTAAGTTTGTGAATGGCGGAAGTGCTCAAGGACTAGTTGACTTGTAAGAAATCTTCCTTGTGAGGGATCAGTCATACACAAAAAATTTATGGGCACTGGATCAATGAACTGAGACAGTATGATAACTGAGAAAATATTTATTTCACACTTTGAAACCATTCTATAAAATGTGTTGGTGGTGTCAGTCTTAGAGGGAGCTGGACAGCAAAATGGTGCTCTGTTTCAAACCCATAATTTTGAAGACAAAATTAATGGCTGTATTTCTAAAAGACTTCTAGCTTTTAGTCATGAATATTTTTATAAAATATAGCTGAATTTGCCCTGGTGAAATGGCTTTGATTTCTGTTTGTCTCTCACTGTCTAAGAAGCCACAGGCAGAATATCTGCAGGAATTAAACTATCTTTTTAAGTCCCCTTGACTGAAGAGCAGGACCAATATGCATCTCAGTCTGGCAAAGCTTGAAGTACATCTGTCTGCTTTATTTTCATGTACTCACTGGGCTAAGAAGTGTCATTTTGTGAATAATATCAGCCTGATGTTAAAATAATTTTAGGATGAATCATAATGGATAGATTTTGTATTTGTCATTTGGCATGCAAAAAGTATATTAATTCTCCTCCACATGAAAATATATATTGAAAAACCTCTACATTGTTAAATCACACATCTTCTACACGAATATTCTGTGCTAAATATGATTTTTTTATTCTCCCAGAATGCCTTGAACTAGGGGCATATTCTCGCTTGCCTCACACATTTATGTTATCTTCTGAAGTGCAGCCAGAGCTATTTGACTTGGAACAGGTTGACATCAGTGAGGTCAATCTTCACAAAACTAAGTGAAAACAGAGAGAGAAACTCTCTTGTCACCTTGTCCTTCGTTATTTACTGACAGCATAGGCATTTTAAGTCATGTACAAACATAGCCCTGCCTGCACACCCTGCTTTACTGAGCACAGTAATGGGATAAACAGTCGTGGAATGCAGCACAAACCTATTTCACACCTGATTTAAACTGAATATTTTTCATCAGTGTTTCATTGAAAGGGTGATATATATATATATTATTTCTCCAGTTGATCCATAAATAAGGCCTTCCTTACTGGCCACAAAATACCTGCTCTTCTCCTCCAGATTCAAAATGTTGTGAGCCATGAACCTTAAGAACCGTGTTATTAATTGCTTTGCAGATTTGTAGTCAAGTATCACAGGGGATAGGTACAAGTTAGATTTTGATGAGTTTTGGATTGCTTTTTATTCTAGGATTAAACTAAAGATTCTTTACTGCAGTATTAGTAAAAGAAAAGGCAAAAGCTCTGTTAGCTTTTCATGCTTTAACAGGATGTGACACAGTCTTAGCATTTGCTGGGAGAGGCAGGAGAAGGTAAGTCTTGCTTAGGAAGGAAAGAATGTCTGCCCTGCAGCCATAGAAACATTTCTCTGTTTCTCTACACCACCTGCTGAAGTGATTGATATTTGCCTGAAGGACTTGCAATTATTTGTAGTATTTTTGTGTAACTGCACGAGCACACTTTGCCAGGAACAGGAACATTCCTTCTCCAGTACATCTATTCACATGGGGGATTATGTTAAATTCATATATGATAGAAGCATGGACAGGAACATATGTACATCAGATTGACAATGAGCTGTTCTCAAGGTTATAGAATATCAAATCCTAAGATATTTCTACTCTGATTGAATGCCTAAAATAGCATTAAACTAATTAAGTTTAGTTATCATTGAATAATAATTATACTGCATCAAATGGCAGTAGAGAATGGTTTTTTTTACTTTTTTGGTTGAACTAGCATCCTGTGCATAAGAAATTATGTCACCTTGAAGGGAAGGGAAGTCACGACTGCTATGGAGATAGAAAACCTCTGGAATGCATAGACCAGGTAGGTCCAAGAAGCCAGGTGGACTTGAGACTACATAAATTTATGAGTAGTACTGTGTATGCACTGAGGACTCTGCCTCACACTCACAGCCAGACTGTGCGCACCCATTCGCATATGACTGGTAAGTCCAATGCCTCAGCCTTTCCTAACAATATCCGTAAGATTGTTCTGGGAGAGACATAGTAATTGGAAGAGAGAAGTCAGCATAGTTTAGGTCTGCTTTCATAACTACCTATGAGGAATCTACAGCAGACTCAGATGCAACTTCAGAATGTACTTAATACCTGCCTAGTGTAGCAAAACAGAAGTTGAATTCTGATTGCTTTTATTTAAAGAGAGGAAAAGGACATTGTAAAAGATGAGGATTTTATTTACTTTTATAATCGGTTTTCATTCCTCCTTAACGTCCACATTATTCATGTGTGTGACTTGGCACACTCAAACATAGCAAATGCAACACTGGTCACAGTGGTTCTCTGGTTGCTTCAAAGCAAGATACATCAGGCTATGCCTGCAGATGGTTACAGTCTAAAGGTCTCCTAGTCATTAAAATGAGATCAATAATTTTAAAGGAAGCAGTGCTTGAAAAATGGTTGACCTAAGCCTCAAATCAATGGGTATAAAATGTTATACTGAACTTTTTAACACAAAAGGAAAGGGTCTGTTGACAAAACTTGTTATTAAGAATGAAATGGATCAGGCTGAGCTTCGCTGGCTTTAACACAGCTACAACAAATTACACAATCTGCCTCTGAACAGAAAAAGCAGTTATTTCAGTTTATAATGTATAAAAATTCAACAAAGAAATCTTAAATATATATGCTGAAAAGAAAAAAATAACAACTATACAGAAGTCTCACAGATATGTACTTAGATAGTTGTCATATATTTCAAAACTTGAGCAAATATCAGGTGTTAATCAAACATTAACTTACATTAATTTCACAGGTTAAAGATCACTGCCACATACAATTAAGGATCAATTTTCTGCCTCCCTGCCAATCCAGCAATTCATGACACATGGAGTTTCCTCTAGATTTGAACTTTATAGGAGTTATAACTAAACAAACATGGAGAATGCAGTTTGTAAATGTTTACAAACCTCTGTAGCCAACATAAGAGAGACTAATCTATGAAACAAAAAGATCTGGTAATTTTTAGTGAGTTAATAATAATAATAATAGGCATTACAGATTCCTTGGAAATAATGTAAAGGATGCTACCTTTAATATGCATAATGCTTGTTTTGCAGTCATTTAGTGAATTTTTTGAATCCTAGCTTTTTGACAATTTAGTCTTCCCCTCACCCCTTGAAAATCAAGTCTGTCTAGTACGTATCTTGCAATTTCCTTTTTAAAAAAATTCTGTTGCATATCAGAATGTTCGAAGTTAATTTTTAAATTCAGTTGTGATAATTATGAAAGAAGTTATTTATTCCGCCCTCAAGCTTAATTTGAAGATACAACCTGATGCTACTAATCCAACTAGTTGGAAAAAATAAGATGGCTAAAACCAGCACTTCAATGAGAATTCTGCCATTTCAGAATTTCTTTTCACTCCAAATCCATTACAAATAGCGAAAATTACTTACTTGTAATTAAAAAAACGTTTAAGGATTCTGCGTATTTCTTCCTAGCCATACGATATAAAGTTTTCAGAGCACTCTTGCGTATCTTGTTCCTGCAGTGTAGTGACCTGTTAGCACATCTAGCAATGGGTAGGCCTTCCAATCTGAGGACTTAAACTTTTCAATATTTATAGAGTTACCAAGTGCACTTCTTTTCTTTTCCAAGTGACATGACAGAGATCTACATCCATGTCTAAATCCAATACACAGGCTCTCTTGGATATTGCAGGCTCACTGCAGTACAGTATTTTAGCTGCCTTTCTCTAAACAATTTTAACTCAAACATGATCCATCTTAGATGTACTGTCCCTTTTCCTTCTCTGAAGTATTAATGCATAAGACTATTTCACTATCTTTATTTTTCTATTTTGCCTTTCCTAAATGATGCATATACTTCCATCCTGATATTCCAGCCACAACTGTTGATCCTCCTCCACAGGTCTCTGTACTACACATTCTGACTTAGTTGTTCTGGATCCTCTGTTTCATTGTACCAACATAATAACTTCATACAAGCGATCACAAGAGGCTAATTTTTAGCCTGTACTTTGCCACTCTGTGTTAGCCAGCACGTGTTCTTACCAGTATTGGCACTTTCTGACTCTCTGATATTTCTTTCTCACTAGATTATCATCATGCAGATTAAACGAGCCTTTCCCAGCTTTGTTCCCTACTTTTAAATTTAAGCTCTTATCAATCAAATTAGCCTTGATCTCAGCCCAGAACTCAAACTATTTGGTGTATGATCTTCTTCCAAGACTGCTTCCTGGTGATAGACCAACCCTAAACCTTCTTATAGGGTGATGTGTTGTTCTTCACCGTCTAGTTGCATCTTTCCTCTAAATCTTTAAAGGCCAGAAGAATTCCATTCAATTTTTATTGATATATTTATTAACCATATTTAACTAGGTTGCAATTTCAGACATCTTTTCCATATCTTCCTCCTAGCAGACAATTGCTTCTGCAGTCACAGCAGTTTTTCCAAGTTCACTCACGAGTATTGACCTGCTGGAGCAATAACTTGCAAGAGTCAGAAGGACCATCTCCTATGTGGTTTAGATTAGCCAAACTAAATAAAATTATTCTGATGTCTTAACTAAACCAGCACCACTTGACAGACACGAAAAAATGCAGCATTAAGTACCTACTGTCAAAATCGGGAAAGCCAGCTGGAACAGGGACTGCTGGGTGGCACTGGTTGAAACAAGGCAGAATACTAATTGGAAAAGCAAATTCAAAGGAAATAGGCTTATCGTCATGGAGGTTTCTAGTTACAACAGGTGTCAGTGAAAAGCTGATGAACTTTGTGCCTTTTATTTGCCCCTTTCTTTGCAGCCAAAGCCAACTCCCAGAGCCCTGGCTATATGGGAACAGTCGGGGAAGGAATGTGGCAGCCAGTAATAAAGGAGCAACAGGCCACTATCAATCTTCATCTTTAAAAAAGGCAAGAAAGAGGACTTCGGAAACTATCTGCCAATCAGCTTCGCCTCAGTCAATGGAAAGATCAGGGAGAGCATAATCAGCAGTAGTCAGCCCAGGAAGGCAAACTGGGTTTGACCTTCCAAAATGTCTGCTGTAATAAAATCCTTGGCTCCGTGGGAAAGGACAGAGTGGTTAGTATATTATACCTTAATCTGCATATGGCTTTTAACACCACATTCCCCAGCCTTCATCTCTGGAAATAGCTGAAGTATGGACTGAACAAACAGACTGTTTGGATTAATTGAAAACTGGCTGTAAGGGTAGCAAGTCAATAACTCAATATTTGGCTGATAATCAGCAAAGCACCCTGGGGTCAATACTGGCACCCATATCAAATGTCTTCATTAACAACCTGGCTGAAACACAGAGCTCATTCTCAGCAGATCTGCAGATAACATTAAGTTAGGGGAACTGACTGCTCGTGCAAGCCAGAAGGACCTTGAAAAACCTAAGGACTGGTCAGAAACTTCATGATCCCTATAAGAAGAATGAAGTTCTGCCCCTGGGCTGGCTGTAATAACCCCATGTACAGGTACAGGCTGGGAAGCGTCTGGTTAGGTCGTAATTGTGTGGGTTGCCCTGCATGCTGGGTTGAATGAAACCTGCGACACGCTCTTCTGAAGGAAGCTACATACTGGGTTGCATGAAAGGTGTGGCCAGCACATAAAGGGAAGTGTGTTGACAATCTCTACTTGGTATTGGTGAGGCCATACATGAAATATTGTTTAGTTTTGGATACTATTGATCAAGAGAGATATGGCAAAATTGGAGATGAGTGCAGTAGAAGGCTACTGAGGAGAGGTTGAAGGAGCTGGACTTATTTAATCTGTTAAAAAGGAAGCTAAGAAGTGACATAACATCAACCTAAAACTGTTTGAAGTATTATTATGAAAGTGACAGAGCCAGACTCTTATTGCTGCTGCCAGGTGGTCTAACAAAGAACAATTGCTGTAGTTTACTGCTTGGGAGGTTTGGACTGGGCAGCAGAAAATAAAATCAACAAGAGGGAAGCTGGGCACTAGAACAGGTTGTCCAGAGAGGTGGAGGAATCTCTGTTAGTGGAGCTTTTCAAGACTCAGGCAAAGCCCAGAGTGACATAATCTAGTGCAGAACTGGTCCAACTCAAAGACAGACTCCAGAGGTGCCGTGCAACCACCATTTTTACAATCTTGCAGGAGGACTCAGGTCTTGCAATAGCTTATTATTAAAGCCCTATTATTAAAATAAACTATTTATTAACTTGATTGGTTTCGTGAGTCGTAGAAGAAGATTGTCACCCAGCCAGTTTGAAGAGAGAAGATTCAACCCATGAAAAACACCTTTGTGAGTTACATAACTTGAGACAACACCCCTCATCAAACACTTTTCTGGAGTTAGAACTACAGCAAGACACTTCAGCTAAGGCAGGACATTAAAGACACACTTTCTGCTTCACATTCCTTTGCCCTGGCACCTGTACAGCTTCCTGGCTTATTTAACTTTGTCCTCCACCACATTAAAATCTAGATCTGGTCTGAGTTGCTCTTTCTACCATGTCCGAAACAAAGAGAACCTGAATTACTAACAAGCCTTTCTATGGTCTACTTCTGTCAAAGCATTATACAGCTTTTTTGCTCTGTGGGAAATGCTTTGGTATAAACAGACATATTCTGCTGTGAACTCTATCGATTCCACAACATCTCAGTCCCACACCTCAGTTTCCCACACTGCATGATATGGGATAAAAGGTGTCTCTTTCTCAATTACATTATTTTTTTTCCCTCCAATAGGAAATATTCAAGATCATAATTTCCCTCTGAACTGTGGACTGCTGTTGCCTTTATCAGTTAGGAAGAAGCTGCATGTGAAAGACCATTGCTTCTGAACAAAATATGGATTTGCCAGGTTTTTCAATATAGCATGACACGATGGAGCTGATCGAATTTTAACAGCCCATTTGATGCTTAAATCTTAACAGAAAAATTATTTCAGAATTCTGATTCTGTCCTGAGTACAACAGAGTTATAGAGCATTTTTTGAAGCAGAAGAAATTGAAGCAACTAGATCTGTGAATGAATTCTAGTCCTACCTCTTCGGCTCTTTGGCCTGGCCACAGACTTCTGTTCTAGGAATGCAGGAAGGTTCAGGGGAGAATGCTTTTAAAAAAGGGTGAATCGGATGGACCTGCATACTGTGGATCTGAAGAGCGGAGGGTTTTTTCAATACTACCAAGAGGCAAGTGGTTATGCTAATGAGAGCGCACATGATTTCTGTAATCTTAGGCAAATAACAATAAGGTCATTTACAGTCAATATGATTTTCAGGCATCACCACTAAAGGAACTTGCACTAATCTGCTTGTCTCCTGGGTAAAGGTGAGGGATTTTTGTTTGTTTTTTTTTTTTTTTGGCACCCCATTCTAAATAAAACCCAAACGCAACAGAACAACCTTCAGAGGGTAGTAAATATCCATAACTTCTACAGACCTGAATTCTTCCTTTTATGATGAATTTGACCTTGGATCCAGAACTCTAGGTTTCAGCGGAGGAAAGATAGGACATGATGTAGCTAAAGAAGAGAAGCAGAGCAGCCGTACTTGGAGAAACTTGAACCAGAATACACCTGATGGGATGTACTTACAAATGCTGAAAAATCAGATATTTTTGTTCATAATGAATAAAAATTCATTCAGATTAAAGAAATCTGAAACACATATGCTAAACAGGTAACTTTACAGAAGTTTGCCAGAGATGTATTTATAGATGGCTGTCATACATTTCAAAACTTGAGTAAACCTCTGAAGTTAATCAAACATTAACTTACCTGAATTTCAAAGGTTAAAGATCACTCCCACGTACAATTAAGGATCAGTTCTTCCCCCTGCAAATGCTGCAATTCATGGAATGTACTGCTTCCTCTAGGTTTGAATTATCTAAAAGGTATAAGTTCATGGACCTGATGTCACTGTGAGGCCACTCTCACTAATCTCTGAAAGGTGATGGTGATCAGCGGAGGTTCCTGGAGACAGGAAAAAAGCAAAAGTTAATGCTCTCTTTAAGAAGGGCAAAAAGGAGGATCCAAGAACCTACAGGGCAGGCAGCTTCACCTCAGCCCCTGGTAGAGTGGTGGTGTAAATGATTTTAAAACATAGAATCATAGAACCATTTGGTTGGAAAACACCAGTCCAACCATACCTGTCCACTACTAAACCGTATCTCTGAGCACCTCATCTACCTGTCTTTTAAATACCTCCAGGGATATTAAGGATAAGAAGGTGTTGGGGAATAGTCAGCATTGATTTACAAAGTGATCATCGTTCCTCCCCTGTGATGAGGTGATATGGGTGACCCGGTAGAGGAAGGGAGAGCAACGGACATTATTTATGTCCTCTTGAGCAAGGTTTTCTAGCCTGTCTCCTATAATATCCTCACAGACAAACTGATTGGAAACAGACAGGCAGTAAGGTAGATCAAAAACTGAACTGCCATGCACAGAGGGTCATGATCAGTGGCATGAGGTCAAGCTGAAGGCCAGTCACTAGAGGTGTACCTCAGGAGTCAATAGTACTTGACATCTTCATTAATGACCTGAATGATGGGACAGAGTGCATCCTCTGTTTGCAGATGACACAAAACTGGGAGGAGTAGGTGAAACATCAAATGGGTGTGCTGCCTTTCAAAGCGGGACCTCGACAAGTTGGAGAAATGGGTCAACAGAAGCCTTATAAAGTTCAAGAAAGGAAAATGCCAAGTCCTGCATCTGGGGAGACAAAGCAGTGTACCCGAGGATGTACTGAAACACTATCTCACTTCCTTTTTCTTTTGTGGACGTCTGAGCAACAGAAGTCTCCTTTTACCTGCTTTCTGCCCTTGCCTAGTGCAGATCTGGTACATGATTCGCTACTACAGTAAAAGCTGGTGCTGTTTGAACCACCAGCGACTGTTGTTTCCATTTGTGTGTCTGTAGCAGTTGCTACTCGGCCATGAAAGAGATCTTCAGCTTCTGACACTTAAAAGACTGATCTGAAGCTAATGGTACCTCTTAGACTTCGCTGTCTTAAATATTGCAGATGAAAAACTGTGACTTCAGGGGTTGCTGATACCAAGGCAGTGACAAATAATTATGGCCTTTGAGTAGATACAGGTACGGAGTTTAAAATGGAGCTTGGATAGACAGGCTCTCAGAAACAACAACAGTGAAATTATTCCAGGAGTTGCACTTGTTTGTTTCCTAAGAAGGCACCTCCCTAGAAGAAAGGCTGCAAGCTAATTAAAGAAAAAGATGAATACGTGATCATACAGAATGAACACTCAAACTGATTATAGACTTAAGAAAACTACTTCGTTTAAACATGAACTTAAAATTAATTCCAGGACCTCACAGCTCAGACAAGTGTACCTCTGAAGGTCCTTCTGGTATGAGAAGTATGTCCTTCCCACTATACTAGCATTTGCTTTCCTCAGCTGGGATTCAGCAAGTATAAACCAAACCTTTGAATCATAGCCCTAAGTTAACAAACGGAAACCACTGAAATAATAGATAAAAACCTTTTCATGACCATCTTATGCAGCCAATCCCTTTAGGCAACCTTATAGTTCTGATAGAAAACAAAACCCAAAACAACTTTAATAGATTGGCAACTGAAAATTGAAGACATTTTAGGAGGATTGCCTCAAGAAAAATAACTTGAATTTAACAGAAGTCCCTATCTAGGCTTGAGACATGAGCATATACAAAATCTGTCATCTTGAGGAAGATTCTTTATCTGCTTCAGAATTTTGCAGTGACAATCTGAATCTCACTTATTCTCCCAACTATGTTCAAAGGCTATGAACAAAAGTACCTTCAAAATAAACACACAGTTGAAAAAAATTCAACAGTAATTCACAGGGAGTCTGTAAAACATGAAGGTTTTTTTCCCCCTAAAGATTTTCAGCTCTATATATCTGTGGTTATGACAGTAACCAGTACTGTAGTCTATGTTGCAGCTTTCACTAGAGATAAAGGCACATCTGATTGCACTGAAGAGAAAAGCTAGGCAAACCTCTGCGGAGGGAACCTCTGTATTTTTTATATAACATCTCCTAACTGTATTTTTTCACTTCACCTCCTCTGCTGAGACAAAGTTACTGAGTTTTCTTCTCTGATAGGGAACTCACTTCTCAGATTCTTGGAGTTCAAGTCTCGTGATTCAGCTCTAGTGCTCCAATGTCTCAGTAGCCGACAAAAAAAAAATCCTACATCAGATGCTTATTACAAACTGCAGTGAAGAACACTGTTACACTGAGATTGCATCCAAAACACCATGTCTGTTTCGGGGCTCCCCAACATGAGATAAATGTATGAGTCCAACAGACGACTAAGGCTGCTGGAAGGACTGGAGAACAAGATACTGGGGGGAGGTTCAGAGGTTCTAGGTTTATTCAGTCTGTGGGAAAGAATGAGGAGAGCTCTTACTCCTGTCTGCAACTATGTAATTGGGATGGAGGGGAATAGAAGAGAGAACCAGACTCTTCTTGGTTGCTCACTGTGGATGAACAAGAGGCAATAGACACAGCTCAGAAAACAGAGGATTACAGTGAAATACAAGGAAGTTATTTCTTTTTAACCATGAAAAACCCTGAAATAAGTTTGCCAGAGAGGCCCTGGAACCTCCATCTTTGGGAATGTTAAAAAAGCAACAGGACAAAGCCACGAGCAACGTGCTGGAACTGGACCTGCTTTGCACAGAAGGTTGGATGAGCAAACCCGAAAAGTCCCTTCCAACCTGTACATTTCTGTGAGTCTAACAACAAATTAAGGCCATAATTTCCCCTGAGTCTTCAGAGGCTACGTCAGCTTCCAACAGCCTTCATACCTTCACTGGTCTTCCCACCTCCCAGTGCATTTCTCCTTCAGCTGGGCTGGCACTAACACAAACTGAACAGGAGAAGTTACCAGCTTAAAAATAGGTTTGCAAAACCAAACCACGCCAAACCAAACCAAGCCAAACCAAACCTTTTCATAGGCAACTTCACTGCCCTGAGATGGTTCAGAATGTGCTGCATCAACTGTTGTTTTGGTGCATTATGGCAGGGGTTTGAAATGAGCATTGACCTGGAAAGTACCTAAAGATCATTTATATAGAAACATTGTCTTGCCAATGAGAAGTGTTAGAGATTATACTATTTCAGAAACTTTCATGTCACTCAAGAAGTTACTCAAAGCCTGCTGTCCAAAGGCGTGTTCTTACTGTGCTGTGCACAGATGTGATTATTTGGGCTAGAAACATTTTTAGATCCGACAGTGCGTTCCTCTCTCAAACTGCATAAGCAACCTAAGAAAGGGGAAGAATGTGCCCCATCTGCTGGATGCTTCTCATACTCACATTTTGCTGAGGGATTCAGAGGTGAATATGAAGGAAGAACACACATTTTAAATAGCTTCCAGTTTTTGGCAAATGACATAACTTTTTGCTCCAAGCAATTGTTATGGAGTGGATGCCTCTGAGCTGTATATCCCCTATGCCTTCACCTAGCCTTGTGCAGCTGAATGAAGGGTGGTCTTGCAAACTTCTGAAAACAGAGGCTGGAGGAGCACATGGCCAACTGAATTGAAAAGCTTTTATGATGGCATACTGAGCAAGAGTTTGAACAGAGCTCCAGATGGCATTTCTGCACGTCGCAGAGGTAGAAGCAGTTCTTGAGAACACCAAAGGATTCAGAGAAGTCCTGTGCAGCCCTACCACTACGGGAGGTGGTGCTGGGCCATGGCAAATCTCTGCAGGCTGTTAGCAAGTGAGCCAGACACCACCACACCTCTATGGAGAAAATAAAGATTGGAAGTTTTTCCAGATGGGTAGGGGAATGTCCAGCAGGAGCCTGGAGAGAGACTGGACTTGGAGCTGAAGGTCCAGCACTTTCCTACTATGCAATGAAAAGAATTGACCTAAATGTTTTCTCATTCCTGATTGTAAAATGACTCAAATAGTATACTAGCATGTATAGAACTCTCAGTGATTTACAGCAAGGCTTACTAACAAAACAATAGATTCCAAGAGGAAACTCCTTTTTGACTAAAAAGAACAAATCTTGTGCTGCTCTCTTTAAATGCCACTGAAGTATGTATTGCTTATTGGAGTTGAGTATCCAATCTGAATTCCTAATGCAGCCCCAGAGCACACCTGTGCAACTTGATAGAATAAAAAATCCCTTTCCTGCCCTTTTCTGAATGACTCTCATCCTCACTCCCCAATTCCCAAACTGAAAATGTCTTTCATGACACAGTGAGCTCCAGCTGGGGAAACCCTAAGCTAGAAAGCACCGGAAGTGGGAGATTATACAAGAAGAGACATTTTGTCACATATGACTTCTTTCCTACATCCTTCTCTGGCTGCTTTTAGTTATTCCAGAAGCAGGAAGGGGGTGGGGGGTGGGGGTGTCCAGAGGGTCCTTTCAGTCTGACAGAGACTGGATATTTTCACTTTTATGAAGTGCTCTGTTGATGTACCAATCCTGAAATATACCAAGATATCGCAAGAGGTAAAATGCACTTAGAGCCCTATTCCTTAAGATTAAAAAGAGACTAAACAGGGAAGTGCAATAGAATGTGGTGGAGTCAGGAGGCAGAACAAGAAACAGAACATACTTTATCTGCTACCTCTGGATTCCTTAATCCAGAGGTTAGAATTTACTGAAAAAAAGATTTATAGTGGTGGGGGTGGAAGAGCCCTGCCTAATAAGTTTAAAATCTACTAAGTATGCTAGTAACTTCTCTTAGGCACTCCATCTCTTATCACCAGCAATAGGCTGTTACAGGAAGAAAGAATTTAGTCTAACAGAACATTTAATGTAGGCTTTAGAAAGTTAAGTGTTAAGATAAGATACCTCTTTAAGTGATTGTGGTCAGTGAGTTACGTGTGACTTTGAAGTAATTTCTGTACAAACCAATTTTTGAAATATTTCTGAAAAACAAATTTATAAATGGTTTGATAAGGCATTTTCTAATGGTATTGTCCACATTAAGTTATTCTGAAACACAGACATTAGCTATGGCATGGAGTTACCGAACAGTCTTTGATCCTTAGAAGTTTTTGGATTAAGCGGGAGCTCAGCTAAATGCCTTCATTTCTGTATATCTAAGTTCTAATTACACATACCTGCACTCACCTTGAGGAAAGTACTGTTTTGCGAGAAAGAAAAAATAGAACATGCTTACTTAGCCATTGGAAGGAACACTGAGCGTCATCCGCTGTAACCATGCCCTTAGGAAAAAAGTAGCTGATGCTTCTATCAAGTTCATCCACTTGGTTTGTTGGGGTAAAGTTAAAAAAATATTATTTTTTACAGGAAGGACATGGAAAGGTTAATTCTTAAGGCATATTAAACTATTACGAACAACAGTGTATTCCCATAACAACACTTTTCATAATAGAGGAAATAGATGCAGAAGTCCCTCGAGAAATCTCAACAATGAGCAGTGCAAGAGAACCAGTGTAATGTGTGGATGGCAAAAAATGAAGCTAAAGAAATACAGGCAGCCACCTGACATTAACTGAGAAATCACGAGTTTAAAGACTTTTTCCCAAAAGAATCAGGTTTTCCTAGGAAGATGAAAAGATATTCACTTATTATCACTGTGTGGTATGTGTAGAAAATGTAAGAATATAAACTAACATTTTCTACAGTCATATGTGCACATGACGATTATGTGATTACAGAAAAAACAAATGAAAAACCTGTTCAATCAAGAGTAAATATTGTTTTGAAAACCAGCAATAAGGAAATTACCTGGTTTAAGGAGGGCTTGGGTAGTAATGAAGGAAACTATTAGGTGTCATACTCTCCTCCCTTTCCCCTTTTATTATTTTAATTGATTTAAAAGGTGTCAACCATGCAAATAATTAGAAACAAGTCATGCTGTCTTCTCAGTATGAAGTTATTGGCTACTTGGCACTCAAACTGTTTCTTCTACATGCTTTCCAATGCCCTAAATCAGACACACTCCTTCAATTTTTATTTTTTTTTTAAATTCTCTATCATCTGCCTATATATAATTATTGCTAGGTTAACCTAAGCCTGTAACTCATATTCAGCTACTGGCTGTCCTTTCTCTGTCTTAGTTACTACACATTATTTTCTGTCTTATCCTACAACAAAACCTACAGTTAACATTGACTTTTGTAATCCTAAACAGTAAATTTACAGCAGTTCAGTTTAAAACCTTCCAAGAAGCCCAAGATCACTCTTCCTTCCTTTGCAGAGAAAATGTACACTTAGCAATGTGACAGCATAGATTCAAATCAGGAAGAGGAGGGAAAGAGAAGTCGGTTCAAGTGGAATACGGCAAGATGGACAACCGCACCAGGGCATCTTTTAAGATTTTTTTTCAGCTAAGAGGGCTGGCAGAATCATCTAACATCTACATGAAAACTAAAATAAATAGATGTACCCATACTTTTTCTTTTGCAAAGTGCCTAATGCCATTTAGGAGCAAAGAACCAAATGTTCCATTAAAAATTTCATAAGCCACAGGTTCACTAAGAATAAGATACTGCAGGTCCTTCTGGTTAGGCTAACAGCTACAAAAGTCTAAACACTTCCTCTCCACAGCTTAAGAAGCTATTTACCAAATCTAGGAGAAACCTATCCCTACATACACTAACAATTGATCTGTGGCTTCTTTCTTCTCATTTCTATTCAGGCTGCTATGCTGCAGTCAATTAGCGGCAGAGAACTATGAAGTTATTATCATCAATCTGAATATCCATCTCTATATCTTCTGTCACACCCTACGCAGTTACTTAGTGCTGGCTACTTCTGCCATTTTCAGCCAAACTTGGGATCTAGCTGCATCTTTTTATGTGCTCAAGATGCAAGACTCCCTCTGGTCAGCCACCAGCTGCATCAGTTGATAATTAACATCCCAGACCTATTCCAAAGCACTGTGACAAGGCAAGCTGGGAGAGTTGCTGTCCATAGGTTCAGAAGTCAAGGTCTTCCACACCTTTGCAGGGCCTACGACTTCTCAGCAAGTCTCCGGGACTACAGCTTTAACTACTGTAGCTTCTGTAGACGTTTCCAGTTTCAGCCACAACTAGAGGAGATCTCTCCACTGGGTCAGGAAGCAACAGTAAAATTCTCCTCAGAAACCATGTTAATGCATCTTTCCTCATCCCCATCACTGTCAACTACAATTAATGTTAAACCTTGTAAGTCAGAAACTGTTTCCTCAAGCACTTTGCAGCACTTGGCTTTCCTCCCTAAGCACAGAGACTAAACACGGTAACTGCAGAGTCTCGTGTCGCTGTCTTGAGGATTGTCACAAATTCAAATCCTCCCTGACAGCAGGTACCACTGATGGTGAAACACATATAACCCATGGAGGTCTGGGTGTCCCATGGGAATCCTCCAGTATAACTACTGCTCTTTGTTGTATTTCCTGTAGATGCACGTGTTGCTGCCAAGTGACAGCCCTGCACCTCAGCCCATACTTACATGCTTGAATCACCTTGTTCTTCAGGAAGAAGGCAACCTACTTCAAAAAACTTTAAAAAAAAGTCTTAAGTATTTCTGCTGCTGGCATAATTATTGCAGCCTCTGGGTACCTCAGAGTCCCTGAAACCCAGTGATAGAAATTCTACTGTGAAGCTGAGGCAATCTGCTTGCCCTGATCTGCCAAGGTCAGTTTGGTTTTTTGCTTGTCTGCTCCCTCCAGAGGCCAAACACACAAAGGCATTTTGCTGATGATGTTCCTCAGTTGAGAATAAAATGAACTGAACCATTAAAGAAGAGTAGGGCTGAACAAGGAATGTAGATGCTAGTGACTGCAGAAGAGACTCGTACACCATCACAGCCTAGAGACACAAACACAAGCTACCCACTTTTACAACAGGAAAGAATAAGTGCCTGCAAAATACAGCAAGAGTACTTCAGAAGAGAATTTACTGTTTGGCAAGTGATGCAGTAATAGCCCCCTTAGCTGTTACCAAGTCTCTTTCAGTTTCTGATAAAGCCTTCCTTTTTTGAGCTGACAGGGTCGACATAGATAAAACTGTTGTGCAAGTGTCCTCTCTGTCTACAAACACATTACAAAAAAACACAAAAAGCTAACTCACAGGACAGACAACAAAGTCTCATCTATGTATTTATTTTTAAGTGTTTTTGTCCCACTAAGCAGCTGAAGGAAAGTCTGAAAACATAATTGATGTAATTAAAACATGTGGATCTCAAGTGTGGCCCAGGAGCAAACAAGAACTTGAAAGGAGAAACAAGACTTTTGATGCTTCCAGTGGTACCCTTATGCTAGTATCTGCTTCCTAGATGGAATTACTAGATGAAGGTATACCCTATTTTCAGCTTGCCTCTCTATTAGGTTGAGATTGTATTTTAAAATCACAAAATTGATCTTTAGCATTAAATTTGATATGCAAGACATAGCCCAAGCAACCCCAATTAATCACTACAAACTCTGACTCATGCTTGCTGTGATAAAAAAAACCAAAGGCATCCTTCCTGCTAACATCTTCTCCCTCCTTCTCCAGAGGGAAGGGCATAAATGGCATCAGAAATAAATTCTGAAGATTCACTGTTTTGTATCAAAATGAGAAATCATCACCAACAGCTACCTTCACAAAAGCCAGCAATGTGCTTCAAGTTTAAAGGGACGAGTAAAGCTGCACTGGGATTACTCTAAGATTATTTCAGACACTACTTCCCTCTTCCCACCCATGTTCCAAAAGGCTGCACTTATTTTAACTTTCAAATCCTCACCTCTACAGTGGTCAAACTGTAGAGGGACAGCATGGTGTCCACAAGCGAAAAGCTAGGCCTGAGTCCTCCTAGTGAACCACAATACAGGTACTCAGGTCCCATGATATTCATGTTCAAAACCAGTAAATAACTACAGCTTAGACTGAGGCTTGCTCAACAGCATGAACAGTCAACACCCCAACTCACCTTATCACCAGAGGCTCCTCCAGGAGCGGCAGCCCCAGCATTCGTTCACGACATAGACATGTCAAGAGTCCTACCTATTCATCATGAAGAACCTGATCAGGAGCACAGGCAGGTGCCACACCGAGCAAACCATCACACTCAGTCTTCAGCTCATTTTTATTCATAGACATCATTCATGTTACAGAGCAATCATTGCACCAGCCAAACCTCTACCACGCTGGATGCTGTACCCTAACTTAAGCATAAGCATGCGTGTATATATGGTGCCGTATATATATGTATGAAATGTATTATATAGACGTATATAGCACTAGCACACAGAAGCATGTACATGCATGCAAGCAGATACAGTGCAGAGATAAATGATATAACCTATCAGTACTAACAAGTAAATGGCACAGAGCTCAGCAATCACAGGTTACCGGCACCTCCAATGCTTGCATAAGGAGAGATGATGTTATAGTTTGGTTTTTTTTAATGACATCTTTTTTTTCAATTAGTGTGCCTGGACTATATCTGCAAAGGATCAGGGTAGAAAAGCATTAGGAGCATCCAACCAAATGCACAGCCCCGCCGTGCGCTGGCTTTGGGTGGGGCAGAGTTAATTTTCTTCATAGTAGATGTGTTTGGATGTGCTAGAAACAATGTTGATAATGCAGAGATGTTTTAGTTACTGCTGAGCAGTGGTTACACAGAGTCAAGGCTGTTTCTGCCTCTCCCATCACCCCACCAGTGAGGAAGCTGGGAGTGCACCAGAAACTGGGAGGGGACACAGCTGGGGATACAACCAACTGACCATACAGGTATCTCATACCATATGGATATTCCACACCATATGACATCATGCTCATTATATAGAACTGGGCGAAGGAGAAAGGGAGAGACATTTGGAGTGATGGCAGTTGTCTTACCAAGAAACCATTCTGCATGATGGAGCCCTGCTTTCCTGGAGACGGCCGAACACTTGTCTGCCAACGGGAAGTATTGAAGGAATTCCTTCTTTTGCTTTGCTTGCATGGGCATTTTTTGCTTCACCTATTAAACTGCTTTTATCTTAGACCACGAGTTTTCTCACTTTTACTCTTCTGACTTTCTCCATCCCACTAGGGGGTGTGAGCAAACAGCTGGGTAGTGCTTTGTTGCTGGCTAACCACAACACCCTATTATAAGGTGAAGAGACAAAGAATATTTGGAACAATGAACAAAAATAACATTTCAATGGTAAAAAGCAAGCAGCAGTTCCTGAAGTTAAACAAGAATTATTAAAATATTATCTAAGAAAATACCCTTAGAGATGAAGCACCTTTCATGGCTTTACAGTCTTTAATCTTGCAATCCTCTGCCTGGCAGCTGCTGTCCTACTGCTCTTTACACGGAGGCATTGAAAAGAGAGCTACTTCTGGAAGCTGTTCCCACCCCCAGAGAAAAAGAAAAGCAGGAAGGGACAATATAAAGCTGCCTGGATGGAGCTATGAAAGGAGCTCTAGCAGTGGACAGAGAAACAAGATAAGGAAATGTGTTCAAGGAAGGCAATGCAGCCAAGCGTGTAAGTAGAAACCAGAGTGTTTGGAGCCAGAGCATTAATAAGGGTATAACAGTTAAATAGGAAATTTCCTTACAAACTCTAGAGATCTCAGGCTGAGCCAGACAATTGCCCAGGAACAATAAAGACTGGAAGGAACCTAAGGGCAAACCATAACCAATTCTGCCAGGAACAGAGATTCACCTTTGTCCCACAGTTATAGTCTCAGTTATACTGGAGAACTCTGGTACACTGACATAAGCTCCTTAGAACCACAGTGTATTCCTTTGTATTTCTCCTTGCCGCTGACCCCACACTTCACATTCTCACCACACATACAAGACTGGGTTTGGCAAGTATAATTTCCATACTAACTGTCTTTTCAGTAAACATTCATCGTAATTTAATCATTAACCTTTCTGCTAGCACAACTGAAAAGAACAGATATGTTCTGCACTTGGACCTCAAGATCGGCTTTGAGAGCTCTTAAACATTTTCAGAGCTGCTCATAGTCTGCTTAACAATGTGAGGAAATGAACTAGGGAATGGTTTATAAACCTTGTTCTAAAATGACAGCATTTATTTTGCTTCACAGCTGGACTTTGTAGTCATACAAAGATATACTATCTTTCATATGCTTTAAGATCAGTGAAGTAAGAATGATGTATTGGTAGTATCTTTTCCCAATATTTAGCAAGTTTTTGCAACAAATATTTAAAACCCACGAAACATTTGGTAAACTTATTTAATACTACAAAACATTTGTTATCCCTGGAATGAGATACCAGATCCATGAGAGGAAAAGAAGTAAAAGAGAAGACAGTTTTGCAAAAGCTCTGAAAGTTCAAATCCAGCACAGAACTCTTTAAAAATCATGTAAATCAATGAGGCCACTCCATATTTAAAGCCATTTTGGTTTTATCTATTGGGGTAGTCACTTTACATCATACCAAAAAGACTGTATAACGAATACAAGTGTTTTTATGGCACAAAAGTTTTCCATTAACCTGCTTTCAAAGTTATTAAATACATAATTGAAGACAAAGAAACTAAGGTTACCACAATATAATATTTGCGTGATTATGTTAAGTCTTTATTCAGCTTCTTAAATGACTCTCCATTCTGAAGGTGGAGAAGAATCTTTCCATTACTTTGTTTCAGCAATTTATTCTGGAGGAAAGATTCTTTTCCTACGCTTGACACAAATTTATTTTCTCATTTATATTGTTCAAAGTCCATGTAAGCTTTAATGTTGTACCTTACAATTCAGGATTAAAATAAAACTCTACTCTTAACATAACTTTTTCTATAATGTAAAAATAGTCTACATGTTTAACATATCAAGAATGTTAAGCATTCATTTTGGGGGAAAACTATTTTATGTATTTTTCAGTACAAACCCAACTGTTAATGTTTTGTATTAATGTATCCCTGTTAAAGTTGGGTGCCACCCAGTGTTCACCTTCTGCCTACTGTACTTACAACACCGAAGAGCTACGCATATAAGACAGCTTTCGGCAACTGCAAATCTGAGATGCTGCTTAGTTTTTATCTTTACTTCTCCCCTACTCCTCCCCTGTGGTAAATTTACATCTTTGAAATAATGAGTGTTTTTAATTATCAAAATCAGTATAAAAATAGCAGCATGCTACTAGACACGAAAAGCAGATTCATCATGCATTATGAATTTAAATGCAGATTTCTGCCTTCCTTTTCTATTATCAAAATCTTTTTAAAGTTAACAACAAGGCAAGGGGTATAAGGACAGACACTGCATAGTATGATTTGATACTAATCTGAACTGGGTATTTGTATTTAATCAAAATCCATGATAATTACAGGGTAAACAGTTTTTATTTCGAAACACAAGTTTAACTGGAATTGTAGTGATGAAAGCAGAATAGGGAAAAATGCAGCCTTTTACAGCCCATATCACCGTGTCTCACTTACATCCAGAGGTAAAAGCTCTAATTGGTGAAGAGACAAAATATTTGTGGCATTTCATTGAACCTTTGCGTAATTCAGCATTATCCATTCCTAAAGAAATATAAATACTTTAAAACAAACATTGAAAATAAATCCTTTTGATGTAACAAACTACACTCTTTACCAAGAATTTTCAGTCTTCTTAAAAGAAAGGGACTTCACCCCAAAAATAATCGAAATATCAATGTAGAACAATCCTTGGAGGAAAAAAGTCGGAATGTAAACCTCTGTTCCAAATTAGATCTGAAAAGCAAAAACATCACATCATGTATTTAATTCATAGGCATTTTTCATCAAGCAATGTTGCCTTTAAGCTATTTTTACAGTTCAACAGGAGACTTCCTGAACTCAGTACAGTAATGTTTTTGCCTCAGCTCATATCCTGTTTTCTTAACATGTGAACAATTACTCTCCCTTATGTCCCCACCACTACTGTTATGATACTGTAGGTAGGCAGGTGAGCAATTCTGCTAATATAATTATATATAAGTATTACAGACAAACGAGCTCATGATTTTTCTCAGAAACAAAACAGAGTTTAAGGTTAACTCCTCTAAGTAGCGACTATCAAAATTAATTTAGTGGCAAAATGATTGGTTTTTAAATCATTTTTCTGACATAAACAACAAAGGAAAGACTCTACCGAGGCTTTCCCGTTAACTATGACCTTGAAAGCCACACATCATTCTGGGTAGACTAGAATGATCCTCAGAGAGGTTATGCACATTTTATGTCTTTTTCTTTCTTAAAGTATGATATTAATATATTATATTGCATATCTGACAGAAGCTTAAAAACAATCATAGCTGCTCACTTAAATCCATTATACCACACAAAGATCCATTATTTTGCAGATTTTATTATTTCAATACTCCTACACCTACTTATTACTTTGATGCCCTACAATAGCATCGTTATTAAAAGCATACAGTCCTAGAAAGTGCTTCTAGTCTCAGAAGCTAAAGCTTCAGCAAGCTCAACCACTGACTGGCCTAAAGTGCAATTTTCCAAAGTCTGAAGAAAAATTCATGAAGATTTTGATACTTTTAAAATATTTTATCTGATTCAGTATATTGAGAACCTCAAAGAAGTCAAAATAATGTAGGCTCTTCAAAAGAATCAGCTATAGTGCCAACTTGGACAGAGAGGGGACTAAAAAGATGAAGAATTAAAACATAATAATATACTTAGAACAGTCTATCCAATTAAATTAACTCACTGGCTCTGTAAGTTACTACTTATCCTCTTAGCCAGTTGACCCTGCACACATTCCTCTCTCCACTGCAAAATGAAGTGCATCATCTTAGAAAACATTTCACAGCAGATTCTACTTCTGCAATTTACTATAGAATTTGAACAATTTTACTACTACAATTTAAGAGTGTGCATGGTCAGTTACTAGGGCTTTAGTCATTAACACAACTGATTGTCATAATTTGTCAATTCAGGACTACAGATAACTTTAGTAACTACTGAGATACAGCTTTTTATGATTTTTATGTTAACAAAAAAGGAGACTTAACATCTTTGTTAACCACAAATCCCTCAATTATTTCTGTAGTTATTACTGCACACTGAGATTGTTAAAATTACAGAGGAATCAGAATGGTGAAATGCACATGTGTTTATGCAATCTGCCAAAACACCTACACAACCTGTGACCTGTTCCAGCAGTTGGTGTCCACTGTTGTTTGCATCAGCAGTTTATGGCTCACCCTTCCTCGACTGAAACGGTCACAGCGGCCCTACACGGCACAGGGACCCACTAATCTTTGTGCCTGCTTCCTGAAAGCTCTTTCTAGCCTGCTGTGCAGGGAACGCAAGGAAATCCTACTACTCTGCTAAACCTTCCTGTATCATTTATTTTGCTTTCTACCATGAGCGTGTTGTAAAAAGCTTATGCTTCAGAGAGCAGTACTGAGGGCTATATTGTTCCTTCAATATGAACATACCCAGATACATCTGCGTATGCGGTCGACTCATGCAACTGTAACTCCCCGCAAACAGAGACAAACACATATATGTACACATACACAATCATTTGAATGGATGCTGCTACAGAATTCTAGGTCTTTGCAGTCAAATGACTTTTGATTTTCTTTTAGGCACCTTAAGGGTAATGAGAAGACTGATCTCATGTACGTTTTAATAGTATGACACTAGGCTGTTTAGAGGTCAATTAGAAAATAATTGTAGGACAGAAGAGAAAACAGAAAGGTGGCATGCATACATCCACATCACTTTCTGAATCAGTCTCCGAGAAGGTGAGCTATCCTGAACATCGATGTATTATTTTACTTGCTCTAAAACAAGCAAAGACAGCTTATTGCCAAAGATGACAGTTTCAAGCATATGATACAAAATATACGTTTACTACTTACGTCATCAATATCTTCATCATCATCTCCAATATCATCAAACTGGATTTCATCATCATCTCCAGGACCAAATGTGTCTGTTTCATTGATTTTAGCTAAAAAGGAATTCAGTGAAGTTAAGAAGTGCACTCACACCAAGTCAAGACAGATTGAATATTCTTGTCCAATAGAAATTTCCGATTTGAAGCGAAGAGATTCTTACCATGTTCTGGAAGCTCCCCATAAGCTTTCAGACTTCTGGCTTCATCTGCATTGTACTTTAGAATAACATCAGCCTTGTTATCCTAAATAAGAATTGATGAGAATTTATTAGTTATCTATGAAGAAAAAAAACCTCTCTATTCACCTTAGCAGGCAAGTAACACCGATTTCATTTATGGAAGATTAACATCTATATTATTTACAAAAGAATATCTTGTTCCTCCTTCTCTTCCAGTTCCTTTGAATGTGAAGTAAAAAAATGTTCATTGGTAAGATATCTTCCTTTCTTCTAGGCGATAACTTAATTTTCTGCTAATATAAGTAATCTGAGAAGTTCAGTTTCATGCCTTTGAAACTAATCTTTCTTCAATGAACACATATAGTGAGGTGTTTGGTGGTCAGAAAGTGTCAAAACTGCCTAATTTTCAGTAGTTTACTATATATAGTAAATGACAGTATCTTAAGTGTTTTACAATGCTAATGTAATGTTTCAGAAGCAGAATCTATCTCGAAACAACTGATAACCCAACACTAACATTCATGAAAAGACATTTACTTAAAGAAAATGTGAAAACTTTTTCCCATTAAACTCTGCATTAGGTAAAATTATGCTACTCCATTTCTGGAAATTTTAAGGAGAAACTGATCACTGATGAGCTGGCTTCTTAAGCCTAAACATCAAGGCTCCAAAATACTGATTCCCCAAAATTCTGATTATCACAATAAAATGTTTGGTGCCTGGCTCAACCTCCCTTGTATCACAGGATCCAAGCATCAAACAGCTATGCCTGGAAAAAAATGGTCAGGTGTGATGTCAATAAGCACCTTCACTAACATAGTCTCAGGATGCAATTTAGAAGAACTAGTTCATCCAGGATTTGTCATCTACTCATGACAATCCTTCTGTAATACAAGGAAACTAAAAGTCATGATTTAGCAGAACTAAATATGAAGTCAAAGAAAGTTAGATGGCTCACACCCATACTGTAAGGGTGACGAGGTGCTGGCACAGGTTGCTCAAAGAAGTCGTAAATGCCCCTTTCCTGGAGGTGTTCAAGGCCAGGCTGGATGAGGCTTTGCACAACCTGAGCCAGTGGAAGGTGTCCTTGCCCACTGCAGGGCAGTTGGAACTGGATGATCTTTTAAGTCCCTTCTAACCCAAACCATTCTGATTCTATGAATTTCTCACGATATCTACTGCAATTTATCATTAAATAGAGAGGTTTGTAAGATATTCTTCATTGGCAAATTACTCTGAATTTTTACCTGGTAGTCTCTTAAGCCGACCAATATAATATCAGATGTATTTATCCAAACCTGAAACAGAAAAACATACGTTATATTGCAGGAATTCAATTTTTGTTACATAACACGAGTCAAACAGCCCATTTAGGTTTAACGAGAAACATTTCACGAGAGCCACCATTTTCACTTCCTAACCAGTAAACAGGAAATACCCAATTTCATATTTTAAGAGCAAAATCAAGGTCATAAATACTCATAGATAATATTATTTCACAAGTTACAGAGCTATTGCTAAAGGTAAATCAAACTTCTTTGAAGAGCTATAGCAAGCAAGGTGGTTACCAAGTCATAACTTGAAAACAGAAGAAATGCATCAATCCACCACTCTGAACAGAGCTCCAGAAGGGCAAAAATGAAACAAAAACCTAATGAAGGTTGCTGATGGACAAGCACAGTGAAGAACACAAGAAAACAAATGGAGCTATTTCTAGTAACTGACTATGCAATCAGACAAACCAAAGCCAGCAGCCTGCAAAACAAGACATGCTAATTAAAATGCGCAAGATAGTTCTCTCCCATAACAGCTTGATTTTCTGGAGATGAAATATATTTCAGTTGAGATTTCCTTTCTTTCAGACATGAGAAAGAGATAAGTGATGCTTTCTGTAGCAAGAAATTAATTCTGCAGCACCTAGCATTCATTCCTCTCTATATGTTCTCCATTTACCCTCAACAGTTTATTGCAGCTAGCAGGACTCACACTGATACCAAGATATGTGCATTCACTGGTGATCAAATCCAGACAGGTGGAACAATCCAGAATGAACACAGTGAACATCTGTTCTTATTGGGAACAGACTATCTATTAAGAATCCAAACACGTAGAACTGACTTCCCTTAAGGTAGAATGACTTTTGCAGATCAGCTTTGCCCAAAAGTATTTTAGGAACTGATGAAGAAGAAAACAAAATGATGGCATCTGAGGTACTTGCAGGAAGTCATAAAGAAACCTTCCAAAGCCACACTTAAACTACTTTCAGATAGGTCACCCAGTAATAAGATGGCAATTATGCAGTTGCTCCCCAGTTTGGTATCAAACCCCGATTATTATTGGTTTTGGGAAACAGCATACCTAAATGGTGGCTTTGGACAACTCTCTTGCACCTTTATTTCCTATGCTAGGTGTCAGTCTTCATGTTCTGTAACAGAAGTTCTTCTGCTAAGGTAAGTACTGCTCTAGTCTCAGATAAAACACAGAAATAGTTATCAAGCTCTCCATCTGCAGTTAGAGAGCTTTTTTAATATTTCATATACATATACATTTCTAGAATATGAAAAAACAGGATTTCATAAGCAGCCAAAAAAATCTTCCCTGAAATACAGACATCCAAAAGCAGCCTTTCAATTACAAGTATCACTCAAAAGTCAACAACTGCCTATATTTGTTCCGGCAAGACAAACAGAAGAACAAACAAGTTTGCTAACAAAATATTTTAAGGTATTAAGTACAGTATAAACATTAACTTTTGTAACAAGCTACGCATGTACATTTTCACAATTATGCATCACACATATTGCTACTGTTCTCCACTGCAATGCCTTAGAATTACCTTTTTTCTTAGTTTCCCTCTAATATGACATAACCTCTTCACACCGTCAAAACATAACGCCTCCAGTCTGCCATTGCCTAGCATCTTGATCACCTGGGCGTATTCTGAAAGAGATAGTAACACAGAGCAGAGCTGCTCAACAAATACAGCTTCATAAAACAATCAATAACTTCCGTCACTGTAACCAAAATTTGCTGTTAGCGTTTTGTCAAAGGTGAACAGCTAAGAGGAGCTTTGATCAGCCATGCAGGCTGCTGAATGTATCAGTTTTTGTAAGGTTGTTGATGTTAACATTTTCAAACATCCTCATTCTTGGTTGTATCCATGCTTTTGTTTCTGCTGAAATGCTTACGGCACATAATTTTTAGAGCTATCAAGTCACACTCAGAGTTTGAAAGCTAATGACAGCATCACAACGCCTGTCCTGATGGAAAAAATCTCATGTGATCATTGAGGGAAGGGGAGAAATCTGCACATCCCATATACCCCATGGATACTCTGAATCCCTTCTGCAGGAAAAAAATGCTGTTCTTGAAAGGGCAAGTTCTGCTGTTGTCAGAAACTGAAAGACAAGTAACAGGATTCAGTTAAAAACTATGATGCTTCTCTTCAACACCCCCCCATCAATCTCTCACCTCGTATTTAATCTCCTTCCCCCACTGAGTTCCAGAAATCACTACTGAAACACTTCACACCCACTTATTGAAGTTTGCACCACAATGCCTTACCATTTCACTAAAAAGAATAAAGATTGTAAAAATTATAACACTGCCTGACCACCCATTCTCACCGGGAAAAAACTTTTTCTCCATTAGCTGCAGCTGTATTTCAATATTCTAAAATCTTTCCGTAGCACAAGCTAGATAGTCAAACAGACCACATGAGAACATTAATAACTGAGAATAATGTTTCACTGCTGCTCATGGCTTGGATGGGCATACTCTCCACTGGGTAAAAACTGTCTCGATGGCTGAACCCACAGAACCATGGCAAATGGAGTTAAATCCTGTTGGTGGCCGGTCACAAGTTGTGTTCCCCAGGGTTCAGTATTTGGGCCAGTTCTATTTCATACCTTCATCAATGATCTTGATGAGGGCATCGAGTGCTCCCTCAGTAAGTTTGCAGGTGACGCTCAGTTGTGCAGGAGGGTCGATCTGCTGAAGGGCAGGAAGGCTCTACAGAGGGACCTAGACAGGCTGGATTGATAGGCTACGGCCAATGTGCAAGGTCCTGCACTTGGGTCACAGTAACCCCATACAACACTACAGGCCTGGAGAAGACTAGCAGGAAAGCTGCCTGGCAGAACAAGAATTGGGGGTGACTGTCAACAGACAGCTGAATGTGAGCCAGCAGTGTGCCCAGGTGCGCAAGGCATCCTGGCTTGTATCAGAAATGGTGTGGCCTGCAGGAGCAGGGAAGTGATTGTGCCCCTGTTCTCAGGATTGGTGAGGCTACACCTCAAATACTGCGTTTAGTTTTGGGTCTCTCATGACAGGAAGAGCATTGAGGTGCTGGAGTGTGTCCAGAGGAGGGCAAAGAAGCTGGTGAAGGCTCTGGAGCACAAGTCTTACGACGGAACTCGGATTGTTTAGTCTGGAGAAAAGAAGGCTCCACTCTTCACAACTACCTGAAAAGAGGCTGCAGCGAGGTGTTGTTCTCTTCTCCCAAGTAACAAGTGATAAGAGAAGAGGAAACAGCCTCAAGTTGCACAAGGAGAAGTTTAGACTGGATATTAGGAAAAATATCTTCACTGAAAGGTTTGTCAAGCACTGGAACAGGCTACCAGGGAAGAGGTGGAGTCACCCTCCCTGGACGTATTAAACAAAAATGGCCACCTCTTTTATAGAGATTTAAGTCAGTACTTTTCCTGTATTTCTAACAAAGCCACTGATTAACTGGTCAGTAAGCAAGCACTCGCGTATATGTGAGCAACCACAAGAGTCTGACACACAAGACGAGGTAAGCCAAAAGACAAGTGAGCTCACTGTCCCCAAAAGGCAATGGAGAGGGGAATCCTAGTCATCGCCCTCCAGCTGAACACTGCTGTGGCTTCCTTTACCTGACAACATTCAAGTAAAGACCTTATCTATTGTTCCCATTTTAGTAATTGTCAGACATCCCAACCCACAAGCCAACTGAACCAAGCCATCAGGGAACCGCGGAAGAACATTGAAATATATTGTTCTGCCAGGTCAGTGACTTCAGAGAGCTCATCAAAGGATCCAAGAAATGTTACAGTTGGTATAAAAAGAAAGCAGGACTGGGCATCTAAGAGACAACAAACAACTACTGGCAACACTGAACTACATCAGCTTACAGACCCTTACATAGAGGAGATGGAGGGATTTCTAGGGAATGGTTACACACACGCTGTATTACACACCACGTCACAAAAGGATCAAGGAGCAGCAGGCTTCATTCTTAAGGGGTGATGCTATTTCAAAATTTCCCTTTTCCTAATGTCTTCCTCCTACACTCTAAGTGTCAGTTAGTATCCAAATACAACCTCAATAAGAATACCTGTCTTTACTCCACAGTAACTTTGTACTTCTCCAGATATTTGTGTATCAACTTCCAATGCACGCCACTTACAATAACTGACTGAAAACAATGGCACTGCCATACTATAGTTAAAAACTCACCTTGCCCGTCTTCCTTAAAGACCAGTTCTCTTTTTTCCGATTCATTCTCATTCTTACCTCGTCGTCTGTTTTTACCTCCTTTACCTAAATTAAAAGGAGAGAGGGGTAAAGCATATGTTACTCTCTCTGAATACAGTGAACAAAATAATCACACTTCCACGGATTTTTGTGCTTGTTGTCAGATGGCTGTTTTGAGTATCTTATCTAAATGCAGATTTCTTTGCTTGCTTTAAATATTTTTAGCACAAGATTTTTAACTGAGTAGAATCACAGAACACTTCAAGTTGGAAGGCACCTTAAAGATCACCAAGTTCCAACCCTCCTGTGATGGACAGGGACATGTCCCACTAGATCAGGCTGCGCAAGGCCCATCCAACCTGGCCTCAAACACAATGACTTCAAGATTAGAGCCTCCACTATGTAACACATCCTGGTTGCTCTGGAGTGGCTTTAAAGTGGAAGGGGAAAGATTCAGACTAGACATAAGGAAGAAATTCTTCACGATGAGGGTGGTGAGGCACTGGCACAGGTTGCCCAGGGAGGTTGTGGCTGCCCCATCCCTGGAGGTGTTCAAGGCCAGGTTGGACGGGGCCTTGGGCAGCCTGATCCAGTGGGAGGTGTCCCTGCCCACGGCAAGGGGGTGGAACTGGATGGTCTTTAAGGTCCTTTCCAACCCAAACCATTAAGTGCTTCTATGACAGCAGCCCTCCACAAGGATTTGCACAATGCCATTTTCAGCTTTTGTGACCACTGCTACCAAATTCCTCATGGATAATGGTGGGATAACCACGGAGGAGGAGAATATCAGCTTGTGGGAACGGTGGGATAAGCATGGAGGAGAATAACAGCTTGGGGGTCAGGGTAGCGCTGAAATCCCTGAAACCCTCACGCTGCAGGCGAATCTGCCCTTTTTAAATGGCACACACGTGGCCACGGGATGAAGACGCCGAAGCGCAGCTCCCACTCCACTCCCGCCCCTTACGGAGCTGTCGCTCGCTCCGTCCCTCCCTCTCGTTTCTTCCTTCCCTGTCAGCGGCGGGGCGGGGGCACAGGAGGACCCAGGGGCCGCTCCCCCCACCCACCCCGGTCCCGGGGCCGCCGAGGCCGAGGCCGGGCCGCGCGCCGCCCGGAAGCGCCGGGAGCGGCGCGGGGGCACCGGGGCGCGCGCTCGGGCGTGGGGGAGGCGGTGCCCACGTGAGCGGCGGCGGCTCGCGCGGTGTGGCGGCGCGCGCGGAGGGGCAGCCCAGGCCCAGCCGCCCCCCCCCCGCGCCTCAACACTTCCCACAGCGCGGCCCGGGCGGCGCCGGAGGGAGCCTCACCTTTATTCTTGGGCATGGCGCCGCCGAGGGGCTGCGGGAAAGGGCGGCGGTGGAGGCTTCAGGCGGTTTCCGAGAGGAGGAGGAGGAGGAGAAGGAGGCGGCGGGTGGGATCCAAGCGGCGGGGCCGGGGCTGCGGGCGGACTCGTGCGTTCCGGGCGCTGGCAACGCTCGAGGGGCGCGAGCGCCCCCTGGCGCGCGGGCGGGCTCAGCGTCCCCGCGCGGCCCCGGCAGCCATTGGGCGTCGCGATGGGTGGGGCCGGGAGGGGTGCGGCGGGGAGTGCGTGGGGCGGCTCTGCGGGGGTGAGGGTGGGTTGGAGTGGAAGGACCTTAAAGGTCATCCAGTTCCAACCCCTTGCCATGGGCAGGGACACCTCCCACTGGATCAGGCTGCTCAAGGCACCATTCAACCTGGCCTTGAGCACCTCCAGGGATGGGGCAGCCACAGCTTCCCTGGGCAACCTGTGCCAGTGCTTCACCAGTCTTGTAGTGAAGAAATTCTTCCTTATGTCCAGTCTAAATCCGCCCCTCTCCAGTTTATACCCATTCCCCCTTGTCCTATCACCACAAGCCTTTGTAAACAGTCCCTCCCCAGTTTTCTTGTAGCCCCTTCAGGTACTGGAAGGTCTCTATAAGATCTCCTCTGAGCCTTCTCCAGGCTGAACAACCCCAACTCTCTCAGCCTGTCCTCGTTATGGGAGGTGCTCCAGTCCTCTGATCATCTTTGTAGCCCTCCTCTGGACCCGTTCCAACAGTTCCGTCATCTTCTTATGCTGAGGATTCCAGAGCTGGACACAGTACTCCAGATGAGGTCTCACAAGAGAGGAATAGAGGGGCAGAATCCCCTCCCTCGCCCTGCTGGCCAGGTGTTTTTTGATGTAGCCCAGGATACAGTTGGCCTTCAGGTGTGGCAACTGCACCACTCAGCTCGGTGTCATCTGCAAACTTGCTGAGGGTGCACTCAATCTCACTGTCAATATCATTGATGAACATTAAACAGCACTGGTCCTGGTATGGACCCCTGAGGGACACCACTTGTAACGGATCTCCATCTGGACATTGAGTTGTTGACCGCTACTCTCTGCATATGATCATCCAACCACTTTCTTATTCACTGGACAGTCTACGTATCAAATCCATATCTCTCCAATTTAGAGAGATCGATGTTGTGGGGGACCATGTCAAAGGCTTTACAGAAGTCCAGATAAATCACATCCGTGATAGGACTAGGGGCAGTGGGTATAAAGTGGAGAGGGACAGATTTAGACTAGATGTAAAGAAGAATTTTTCACTATGAGAGTGGTGAGACCCTGACACAGGTTGCCCAGGGAAGCTGTGGCTGCCCCATCCCTGGAGGTGTTCAAGGCCAGGTTGGATGGGGCCTCGGGCAGTGTGGTCTACTGGGAGGTGTCCCTGCCCGTGGCAGGGGGTTAGGGGCTGAATGATCTTTAGGATCTCTTCCAACCCAAACCATTCTAAAATTCTATAAACCCACATGAAGCCATGTGAGGTTCCAGGGAAGGTGTGGAATGGGGGTCATGTCATCCCCTGCCTGCAGCCACCGCGCTCTTACTGCTCCCCATGGCAGGCATGGGGCCCTGAATTGGCTTTTCAGGAACAGCAGCTCATGGGAACTGCAAGGAGCTTTGGTGGTGGACTTTAAGGGGCAGGCGGAGGTCTTGCCCCTCCACCGAGAGAAGTATGAAGCACCCACCCACCAAGCCTGGGGGACCTCACGGTGCTTGGGAGAAAAGGCGTTGTTAGGAACATGAACAATAAATGGTTGCAAACGGGAGGGAATTAGTGTGGGAAAGGTTGAAGTAAGGCAAAATAGCATCATTGGGATCCCAGGTTATATCGCCTCCCTTTTTCTTCCTTTCGAGACCCTTTCAAGGCTTAGAAATTCTCCATATTACTCTAAAAATCAATTTTAAAATGGCTTTAGGCAGGCAGGATAAAGCCTCCTGTGGGCACAGGGCTCGGATCCAAGGGGTGAATTTCACTTGGGAGATAATGCTGCCCTCTCTCCTCACTCTTGCTTCTTGTGCCAGTTATAAACCTCTTTTCATGTCCTCTTATATCTTTCTTTTGGTACACATAGCAAATGCTGTAGGTACATTCCTCATATATTCTCTATCAGAATTACTGTAATTTTATGTAGACTATGCAAAATTCAACATCTTCCATCTTTTCCAGGTTGTGAGGCTAAAAAGAACTACCATTGTAAGCTTCCAAGTTGCATGAGCTGCTGAAACACGTGGGCATGTTTTATGGAGTATTTAAAATATTTTAAAAATGAGACTATATGCATAAAGGTTCATTAATTACAAATACGCCTGTAATTTCAATGTCTAGAGCAATGCAGGCACTGTAAGTATTATTTAGCAGCCTCCCTTTAAGCTGTACTTCACAGTCGACTGGAGTCTTTACAGAGTATTAAAATACAATATTCTAGCACTTTGGTCTTGTGTCATATATTGGATCTGTTGCATCCACTGAATACAAATGCTTTTTCTCTGGCTCCCTGTTTACATTACAGTCAGTGATCTGAGTAAATATGCTGTAATAAAGTGACATTTTAACCCAAAAAGACTTGCTTATTAAAAACTCTGATTGGAAATGTGCACTTGGCGTGCTGTAGACAGTTCACTGTCAGTGATGAGCAAACAACTTTTTTAAAAGGGCATAACAAATGATTGACCAAACCACTTTTTTTAACATGTTTGAAAGTTTATTCATAGTAGAAATTTCAATTTCTTTTGAAGACTACAAAACCTGCCATTAGACAGGAGTACAAGCAATGATATCTTTCCAGAACTGTTCATAGTTACATCTGGAGCAGTTCTAATTACACATTAATAGCATGATTGAAACATTTCCTAGATCAGACTCTGAATAAAACAATCATTTAAAGTATTCAGTACAATATTTTTACTAGCATTTCAGTTCTATGACAGCAGTGCCAAGCATCTAACAGATGCTATTGTAATGGTCTAGAACAAGGTACAATACCACTGATTTCCTGGAACAGTACCTTAGACTCACTTACATGCCATGCTGAGAAAACTAGTATAAAGTATGATTGTATAGAATTGTAGAAAAATATTTTATCTGTGATTTTGTCATTTTTTAAAAACATTTTAAGTAGACTCCCCCCCCCCCCAGGTTGCAAAATAATTACATCCCTCATAAGTACATCTTCCCTTTGATTAGGTCAAGAGTATCAAGATAAAGCTAATCATTTACATCATTTTCATAAGTGAAAATTCATCTATTAACCATTGCTGCCTAGTAAGGACCAGCGTCCTTTGAATCCTTTCCTTCCAATAATAGAAAAGCACAGCTTTAGTTGGTACACCACATTTACAAAAGCAAAACACACACACAAAAAATTCCCAGACACGTAAATCTATTTTCTTATGCCCTTGTCTCGTTAAAAAAAAAAGTTTTAAATATTCTCTTGAAAAACTTCTTATAAGTTTCATTCAACATTATAGTGATTATGAATAAAGAACTTTGCCCTTATGGGATATAGATCGTATTTATTGAGTATTGCAACTATGCTTTTCCTTCTGTTCTCTCATGGTCTCAAGCACAGTAAGTGGTAATTTCATACTGAACCACCCCCATCACTGCCTACATAGAGAAAATCGGTGTCTGCAGTTCCCTTTTTATCCTTCCTGACTGTGTAGGCTAGAGTCACTCACTCTGCCAAGCAGTGGTCCAGCAATGAATTTACACAGAGTGTTGTATATACTTGCATTCTAACAGAAAGGTGCTGGCATTCACTGAAGCACTGTGTGGGTTTCTTTACAACTTCCAACAACTGCAGCTACAAAACCATAAAAATAAATGTGGAAGTTGTGAACATGGATCCAAAACAGGAGGTAAAGTATATAAACCCATGTAAGTCTAGCCTGTAAAATATACCTCCTGCATTGACAGGCCCTTTATGTCTTGATTTAGAAAGTAAGTTTAAAATATAGTGTATCTGTACAACACATTTGAGTTAGCATGTACTAAATTGCTGCTTTATTAGCATTTAAAATGTTCATCCTGTGCTGCTATATACATGACACAGTCGCAACACCTGTAAAGTCTAGACTAAATGAACAACTTACTTGAGAAGCCAAATACATAAAATGTGGGAGTCAACTTTGCTTCACTATTTGGCCAAGGACCAGTGAGATTGAGGGCCACCAAACATGACCAAAATAAAGTTACAGAAAGTACTTTTCTATTATTTTAACAGAGATATTGCCAATAGTGAAGCAGCTCAATACTACTACTTTTTGGTCTGTTCTTTGCCAGGTACCTCTATATACACACACAGAAAACACAAAACTCTTTCCTGAACCGAAATGCTCTTATTGACACATGAGCAAATACTGTCATCCCTTCATTTCAACAGGATGAGTTTTATATCGTTTGTTGACTAGATGTGATGATCTTCAGAAAAACACATTTAAAAGCCACTCCAGCAGGCATGGTTTCTAGATTTTGCTGAGCCCAACTTGCGACTGCTCACAGAGCTGAAGATATGTTTTCTGAAATGTAATGTTCTACTAAATTCTTTTGGAACTGCAGATTGTCAAAAAAAAAAAAATAGGCCTTTTTCTGCCTCTAGTTAATCGTATTTCTTGAAGGAAGGGTAGATGCATCTGTCTGTAGAGCTAAAGTGAACTTCAATGCTAGAGCACCAAGGAAAAATGCTAATTTCTTAGAAGAGCCATGTGCTTAAATTTCTGAGATCTATGGTGATGTTAGAAGTGTTGTTCGTAAAACTAATTCCTTAACAAAGATATGATGGATTAAATATTCAAGAGAATTTTAAGGGCAATAACAGTGGGATCTTTTGCAAGTCTAATGAAGGAAGCTTCCTCATGGAACATAAAAACTTGTGGCAGAAGGAACACACTCCCATTCGTTTAGAGCACATCTGTAGGGTCATAAAGATGATTCTCCCTTTCAACAAACCTCTGATGATTTCACGAAAACTAGCAAATTAATCTCCATAAAAGAAATTTAATACCACTAAACCATGAAAATATCTTTTTATGCAAGAGACAAAATTGCACCTTTTAGTTTTTAAATTGTATTGTTCACACAGAGCTGCTCACCCAGATCCATAGTTATTAAAGCTTGAATTCCCAACAGTTCACTTTCATATCTGGAATGAGTTGATGTAGCATACCATTTTGGTGGAGTGGGACACACTCATCGAATTCAGTCACATTCCAGTGCACCTTCTCATGTGGGCAATTTGGTCTTTCAAGACTAGCCATCAAGATGTGCCTTTAATTACTTAAGACACTGAGACGCCAGGGTTATTACAAGTTTATATTAGTATTTAAAAAGTATCTTTCACCCTCATTACAAACATGCTTCCATCCAGGGAAAAGTAAGAATGTTCACTCTGAACAGCTTTGTTTACCTGACTGGGAATATGCTATTTTCATGGTAAATTATGACCCTTTTTGAACTCCCAGATAGATCTAGATGACTCTCCTCTCATTTCACGTTGGCTATCCATTAAAATTTTCAGGAAATAACTGACAGAATATCAAATTCATCAGCTTTGCAAATGCAATCAGTACTTTTTTCAGGCTTCTGCTTATTAGTGGATAATATGTTCTGCTTTATCTTCAATGCTACCTTTCTTCTTTATAATGCCAACATTCACTGAACAAATCCTTTGCAGCTTAATCAAAAGTCACAGAATAGAGATAAAATATTAACAATGGATTATAAGAATAAACAATATAGAAATGTCCTCTATCAGAAAGTGTTTAGCAATGATTCCTGAGTCCAGAGATTAGATGGGAGAGAAAAAAAGGGATGGAGGGGGAACAAAAGACAAGAGTGAGATATGGAGCAAGTTATCTTTTCTCTGGGTTATATTACCTATTGTATATATATAGTATGGTGAGAGATCCACTGTTTAAGTTTCGAATACTATAAACAGTATCCTGATTTTCATAACATGACATGCAGCATCAAAAACATGGAAATGTAGAAAAGACAAAGGCAAGGAGAAATACATATTCATAGTATTACATTCAATAGCTGTTTAACAGTCAGGCTTCTTTTAGAGCTGTCCAACGATACTGATTAAATCCAGGTGAACTGTTTAATCAGACTTAATAGTCATAATGATTAACAATATCTAAGTAAAACAAGGCATGTATACATTAAAGAAACAGCACGGAAATGTGTACTGCTTGTGACCTGTTTACAAAAACATACAAAATGTTGGATGGCACAAAGTATATAGTGCTAATATAAACAGATTGTTTAAGCTAAGTGCTTAACATAAACCGTCCATCTCTACCTGTAACGAAGAACATTGTAGGGGACAAAAAATATTCCTTATAAAAATAATGCTATGTGGTGCAGAGTGCTTTATTCAGTGTATATTTTGACAGAGGTGGCATTCATAATTCTTCAGGTTTATTCAATCGTGAACATTATCGTTTTCATTTTGTTTCCACTTGTCACTCCATTTGAAGCTCCAGTAAGATCAGTAACTTGCCATCAACAGTTTAAAGCGAGAATAGATGAAAGCAGTAGCAGCAGCAGGAGCAGCAGCATTATAGGTACCAGCTGGGACAGAGTGTGCTTGCAGGTATCTGTCAGATATGTGCTACCTGTCGCCATAATTTGTGCTATCATCTTATGCCATGGTACCAAATATCTGGTTGAGGTCACTTCACAGGGCTGTTGAGGTAATTTTTTTTATACCTCTCCTCTGAGCAAGAGTAGAACGGCCGACTGGCTCCAAAACCGGTGACTGATTACGGTTCAAAGCAGAGTAAGTTGCTGCCATTGCACCCTGTGGGGCAGAGGGGAAAAACACGTTATGACTGACACACACGCTAGAGAACACAGTGCTGAGTATCAGAAATTCTGCACAAGTTTTAACTTCCAGTCTACTTTCAAGTACAAAACAGAAACATACCACTGCATTACTCAACTACTGACGGTGTTTGGAGTGAATGTTTTTTTAGGGTATAAATAGTTTTCAGGTCAATCCAAACCAATTTTACCTGGCTTAAAAAAAACTAAACCCAGATTGCTAATTTAAGTTCTCCATGCTTTGTGAAATAGCTGGGGAATGACACTCCATCGGTGGGCTGTCTCAGCTTATGGGTTATACAACCATTTCAGTTTTCGACAGAATATTTTAAAATCGCCCACACTATTCAGCACATGAATTTTTTTTTTTTTTTAAAAGATGTTAGAAAGTTGAGAGACGTGGGATTGGAACTTCCCCCTCTTTCTACTTGTGTTTTCAGATGCTAGGAATTTCTAATAGCTGACTCAGAGAGAGTGTTAATTATATTCTTCAGATCCCTTTTAATGTTGCATGACACAGATGCCTGGATATAGGATTGAAGGCAGCGTGGAATACAGAGAAGGAGAACTTGAATTATTTTTGTTTTCTCTGCTTGTTCTAAGTAAAGAAGTTATCAGGGTCAAAACCAGATCATGTTTCAGACAGAACGCAGAACAGTGCGATACCATATTAATTAATGCTGCCTTTTGGACTTCTTTTTAACTAATACTGTGAACATAAGGTATACTGTTTTCTCTTTTAGTCAATGACTATTGATCTCCTCTGAAATGGTAAAATTAGCTAAGCTATTTTTCAGCTGCCTTACAGTCACCCGACATCATTTTCACTATCAGAAGAATTTATTCTACATTGGTTTCTTAAAGAAGTTAAGCCTCCCAGTGTAAGTCAGTCCAACAGATTTCAAACCTAAGTAAACAAAAGTCTTTTTCGAATATATTAGGTTTATTCTCCATGACTGGGTTCTTAGGAAATCCTATTACATATTATTACAAGTTCACTTTATGGCTTAGTGCGAATCCCATTCATAAATTTAAATAGTATTTAGGGGGAAAAAACATGCCACAATGCTTTTTTTTTAATTGCTTTTTGTAAAATCCTTTTGTTTACACTAGTTTTGGTTAAACAGTAAGCTTAACAAATATCTACTTACCTTCACTAAATGGGGAGCATCCTGCCTGTTCAGCTGGTATTGAGGCAACTGGTCACAGTGAACTATCCAGGGGTGACTAAGAACTTGAGCTGCAGTTAATCTTTGATGGGGGTCAACATGAAGCATTTTTGAAACAAGGTCCTGTCAATAATATAAAAAGAGAGTCAATGCAAATTAAAGTAAAACTTCAGCTTGAAACAGCTGTAATACTGCCAAGCAATGTTAACATGATATTTTCTAATTATATGACTTCAATGGGTGCTTGGTAGCACAACAGGGAAGCATCCAATTAAGTCAGGCAAAATGCACAAACAAAAAGATGCACACTGGGCTAGAGTAGAGGCCCCACTACACCAGTATCCTTTTTTAAAAATAATGATAAATAGCAGATATGTAAGAAACAAGTATTGAAAAGGGAACAAATCAAGGAAACAAATGCTTTCCTTTGCATATTTCCCCAGCGTCTAAGCATCTTTCAACAACTGTGCAAGCTGAAAGTCGAATTTTAGCACTCACACTGGCCTTAGTGATTTTTACGTCATCCTCTCTGAACTAATTTTGCTTATATTTTTGTCTCCACTGCCACCTTCCCGAATATCTTTCACAGTTGTTTCACAATTAAGTTGTGAACCACATAAACAGCTATTTATGTTTATTTTTTAACTTCTGCAGATTAATAGAATGATCTGTGATTTTCCTCATAAAATCATCATATGAGAAAAAAATGAATTAGTCTTTCCTTCTTTGTATCATCAGTGAAATGATGTCTTTTGTCTGTCACGTCACTCAACTCTGCTGAGATGAAATACTATTTTATTTAGTCTCTTTACAAGGAAGTGGCTCTGGACATCTGAAAAGATTTTCACCCTTGTTACAGTACTTCTTTTTTATCTTTTTCAAATTATGGTAGTAAGAATTACATACGACACTCAAGATGTTGAGAACAATTATACAGAAACATAATATTTTATAGATGACTTCAGCTGCCAGTAAGGTTAAAGCATAAACATTTCTACAATAAGCAATTACTTGTGGAGAAACACAGTTCACTATGAATAGATTTAAGATAATTTAAGTTAGCAATAGTGGACATTTTTATATAAAACATTATTTGTTTTGTAGTTCAAATTAAGAATTTGAACATAAAGATAGCATTAAAAACAAATTAATTTTTTTTCATAGCTGACATGTTTTGGTTCATTCTACAACTGAACAGAATGGCACCGAAGGAAGAAAAAGCTGATGCTACCAGATCAGTTTAAACATGTTATTCTAACAGGCTGATTTATCAATCAAAGAAATGACATGATTTGTGGGAAAACTGTTGAGTTATGAGAACACTATGTTAGAAATCAATCAGCAAGAAAGAGCACAAGATCTGTAAATGACTTTTTGGGAAAACTTTAGCACTTTGCTGTTGCTTCACAGAAGGAGCATAAAGGATATCACATATTTAAGTTTAGAGCCTATTTGCTAAAAGACCCCAAATTTGTACTTCTAAAAAATTAAATTGTCTGAAATGCTTATTCTGTACAAATACAGTAAAAAAGTAGATATACCATCATTAAGAACGAAAAGTTCTTAAAGTACTTAGAAGAATAAACTGCTGAAATCATTACGGAAGAGTATGAGATAAACTGTATTGGGTAACGCTGAAGAACTAACCCAAACAGAAAAACGTGAAAAACTATTTTTCTAGCTTGAATCAGTGGAGCGCATGGTATATTTCCTAATATTTTCATTATCCTTATTTAGACTAATCTGTATGATTTTTGAATGTCGTACTTCCATATGAAGTTTTATTACAGCATTTTTCATGACGGATGATTGCACACGTGCATGGATACTGACAAAATGGGTTTCCGAGGGTATTTGTTAACGACTATAGTCTAAGGCACACCTGTTTTTCTTCCTACATGCAAGTGACTGTTGAAACATGAAAGGATCATAAATAGGAAACAAAATTCTAGGCACATAAAGATGCAGATCAGTACTTTAAAATAACAATAATAATGAGTGAAACTTACTCGATCATATATATGATTTAACATATATATTATAAGCAACGTTATGTTGCAAACCATTTCTTTTCCCCCAAAGGACAAAACAAATGTACTTGCCTTAGCTGTATCTGAAACAGTATTCCAATAACCACCGCTGAGAGAGAACTTTCCACTACCTATTCGGGCCAAGATCTCCTCTGGGGTATCGTCAGGGCCATTTGCAAAAGGAGTGTAGCTAGTTAACCAAACAATTTTGATGTTAGTAACTTCCATAACCTGGATCTCAACAGTTATTATAAATCTGATCATAATATTCAGCCATTTCAACAATTACAGGCAACAGATAGTCAAACAGCTGTAAAAATAAATTATTCTTAACGTGTGAAAATGCAGAGCACTGACTACAGAGCTGTTCTTACTGTACGTATTCCTTCTACATGGGATGAAAACCAGATTTTTCCTACAGCAGTCTAAGTACTGATGGCTCCTGAATTACAGAAAGTATTCCTTAAGCCTTCATATTTTAGTGAAGTAATAAAGCAAGATGTTATAAATTTAAAGACTTCGTGTCTGAAAAAGAATAAACATTTTGATACTAGAGGAAGGAAGGTGCAGCGATTTTCCTTGCTTCACTATAAGCATTCTTGCTGCTACCAGAATATCCACAACCAACAAGAGATACATTTAAAACCAAATGTAACTTATCTTAAAATGCCAAAATGTCTCTGATGATGTTAACTGTGGACCAAAGTGGCAATCTTGAATAATCCAGTATAAAATGTTAATCTATTTGGCAGATGCATTATCTTCTGAGCTTATGGAACTACAGATGAATTTATTATTAATCCTATTTTATACAATTAATTTCTGTTGCATATACAAATGCAATTATATTTTATATATAAACATCATATATTTATATCCTAACCATATCACTTCAAATTACCCACTGAACTTTGCACACAATTATGCTTCAATGCATTGCAACTATTTGTGCCATTATATGCTGCTTTATCAGCTATTTTTCACATGAAATGATTAATTCTTGTTCATGAATCACCATAAAGCAGAAATAAACACCTGAAATAGATGAAACATGAGAAGCCAATAATTTTTCACATCAGTCCCTGCAAGCTTGGATTCTAAAGGCAAAGCATATTCTAGCCTCACCAAAGCCAACATTAAGAATAATCAGTGCTTTGATAGAACCACATTCAAACTGTGGGCCTATATTTTTTTTTATAATGGCTTGCTATTCTATAGCAAAACAAACTAAAATTACCCTTACCCAGTAAGCATGGTATAAAGTAGAACACCAAGGCTCCAGATGTCACATGCAGCATCATAACCTTGCCTCTTTAAAACCTGATAGAGACAAATATATTTTCCAATTAAAAATCTTAGAAATGCTTTGATTATGCAACAAAAATAACAAGATTTCAAATTTTTAGTCTTTACAAAGTGATTTCACTTGTTACACAAAAATGAAATAAACATCTAACAAAAAAATCCAATCAAAATAAATCCAGGCACATTAGCTATGCTGATATTTACCTCTGGTGCAACAAAATTTGCTGTGTAACATGGAGTCATCAGAAGACCATTTTCTGCTCGTAGTTGTTTCGCAAAGCCAAAATCACAAATTCGAATTGATTCTGGATTACCAGATTCATCAACATAAAGAATATTGCTAGGCTTCAGGTCTCTATGAACAACCTAAAAAAAAAAACCAAACCAACAAACAAGCCACTAAATACAGCAGGATAGACATAGGCAAGGCTTTATAAATTCTGTTGCTTTCTTTCAAATCTCTGATCAGCAATGAGATTCCAGACTTCTGGCTCCTAATATCAGCTGCAGTATTCCAACGCTCAGTGGTGTCTAGAGTCCTGCAATTCTAACCAGGAAACTATAAAGCCCCCTCCATATATCCTACTCCCTGCGAATTTATTTGTACAGAGTTCCGGATGTTGTGTCCTAATGGGTGAATATAGGTATTTTCTATTCTAACACGCATACCTACAAGGCTTTTTAAATCAGAATATCAGGTAAGTAATGTCTTTTGGAGTCATGGACATCCGTAGCTGCTGATGTGCCACTGTGCTACATAACCACACACTAGCTACTGCTGGAATAACACTCTATATTTGATTCTTTTCATTCAGTTTATCTGAATGAAATCTCTGTGTAAACATACAAGGTCTGATTAAGGGCACGCCAAAAAAGCATCCGTAATAGTTCCCAAGTGCCTGCTTTGCAAGGGCCAGAGATGTAAAATGCTTCACAAAAACTGCAGAAGCTGCCAAAGTTCTGGTAGCATAAATTTCATCTTACTTGAAGCTGTGTTACAACAGGCCTTAAAAAAACCTCGAATGCAACAAGGACAGTCTTCAAAATTGGATGACCCATTATGTTTCCTTCACAAGACAAATTAGACTAAAGTCTCTAAGGCTTTGCTCTCTGTAAAGAAAATGGTATACACTGCTGTAAGACAGCAGAGTGGATCTAAATGTTCTCTTTTAAATATGTAAATAGGCCTGCTATGAAGGCCTTTATCTTCCTAACTGCCCTATGTATTTGAGTAATATTAAACACAGCTTTTCATGTTTAAATTTGAATGTAGGACTCATTTCCTCTTGGAAAAGATTTCTGTGAAACATTTCAAGGAGGTAATCCCATTAGAATGAGGAGATGCCCCCAAACTCCTGAAAGTGACATGCAGAATCAGCAGCTCTATGTGCTATTCCAGGAAGCTAGCTGTTTTGGAAAAGTAAGTAATGTAAGAAAGGGTAATGACTGCAAAGCCATTTAACACAGTAAGTCTGTCTAGTAGACGCATTTTCAGCACGCAAATACATGACCATACTCAGATTTAACAAAACAGTTACAACTGTGGAAATAAGCATCCTACAAGCTGAAACATACGAAGTGTTATTAAAGAATCTGAGTTGGAACAGTAGATGTTGAGACATCCTGGCTTGAGATGTCAGTGTATTAGAAAACTGGCTCCTGACAGCCCTCAGTTTTTGGTGTTTAGATAGATATGAATCCTTTTTCTTCAAGTAATGAATGAGACATCCTTTACTGCTCAAAGAGACAGAAGAAAAAACCCACAGTTTTATTCTACTTGCCTTCTTTTTTCCATAGAGACACTAAAAGGGGTAGAAGAGAAGTGGTGGGCAATGGAAGCAGCACAGAGCTGCGGATGTGGGAGTGTTTCTAGAACCAGAGCTGTACTGTTTTGTTTTTCGTTTTTTTTTGTCTTGAAGAAGGAGAAGCAATTCTTAAGTGGGCGGGAGGAAGACTGAGTAAGTGTAACAGTCTAGTGCAAATCCAAATGTTAATTCCTAAGCAATCAAGATGTCTGTCAAATAAATAAAACACCTTCCTGTATTAAGCTGTTTTCCCGAAGGTGATTTTAAAAAAAGATGTCAGATTGTTTCGATTATATTGACATTCTGCACAGAAATAACATTTTATTTGAAAGGAACAGAAGAGAGCGAAACAATACGTAGGACATGTCAGTTCTTAATTTCTTAGCATCACTTTTTTGATTAGTATGCTCAATCATCGACCAGCATGCAGAAGTAATCTGCTCCAAGATGGCATGATACGTCTGTTTATTCTTTTTATGATGTGTATGGTGCCAACCCTTAACTGTTGTATGAAGGCCCTAACACTTTAGAATGGTTTGTGTGAGAGGTGGGAGTATTGATTACCCTAAAAAGGAGGATTTCATTCCTTGCTTAGCAAATTTTTCAATTCAAAGGTACCCTACAAACGTTCACGAGGAAACTGCTTCTGGGAAGGCTCATGGAGACTGCAAACAGACTGAGAATTGTGAAACTAGGTATTACTTCATACCATATTTAAATGAGCTCCTCTGGTGTCCAAAGGAGCTACAAAACAAAAATCCACTGAAGACAGGACGGACACTTCCAGACAAAAATGAGATTTCTGAAGTGCTCACTATTTATACGTATAGCCGTCTTTCATGTGAAAGTGTACTTAACATAGGAGAAGCTGAACATTTCCAAAAGGAAGAGTTCCAAAGAGTATGAGATCTAATGCAAGTTAAAATGCCAATATTTACAATGATATACAACAAACAATTAAAAAAAAGCCCTAAAATCTCTTACTTAACATGAGGACACTGGGTTTTTTTTTGGCCATGTGTGGCAAGAAGGAATCAAGTTACAATTTGTGTTATTCTATTCTTTGTGTTTCCATACAGAAGATATTAAGGTTTATTCCTAATTCCCATGGAAGTTGCTGGCCAAGGATTCTAGTCCTGTGTACACAGGCTAACCCCAAAACCTACATGTGAGCACGTAACTGAAGAAAGTGATGAATTGCACAATAAGATACACCAGATAACTTTGATTTTAAGATTTCTGAAATAGTAACTCCCAGAAATTAATTGTTATTTGCTTCTTAAAATAATTTGAGTACTATCCATTCTAAAGCATCTTTTCTTGGATAATAAGTTAAGTGTTAGCAGCTTGTCTTTTTCCTTGCACACTTACTTTCTACTCTTTCTCAAATCTCCCTCTTTTCTTGTTTACCTAAAAATGCAACACAACTTGTTATTCTCGCCATGCAGTTGCCACGCTTGTCCTCTCTATCTTCAAACTACTTCCTCTGTCTCCAAATTTATTTCCTGTAGCATCAATTTTCTTTCTTCTAACAGTCCACTACACACCTTCCTACCCCTATGGCACAGGAATTACAAGTCATAAACCATGTTCTTTGAAACAAAGTGGAAGAAATTACAAGACTCGCAGGTTTTCAGGGTCTGTCATAGGATGCAGTTGAAATTACGGCAGGTCCCACGGCTAAGCAACAACACCGGTCCCCTAGCACTTCCTCCTGGCTAATATTCTCTCTATTAATCATTATTTACACATTCCACAGAACTGCTGACATGCTGCATGCAGGGCAAGAGAAACAGTTGCATTATCTCCTTTATCTGGTCATCTACACAGCTGATGAGGAATGTTTTCATTTCAACACCAATTCCTGTTGCAATGTAATTATTTACCAGAAATTACTTAATTACCACACAGAAGAATATACAGAAATAGGCGTTTATAATTCTGTAAGAGAAGAATATTAGCATCTATAAGCATTTTGTCCACAGTGAAAGCTTACCCCTTGTGCATGGAGATACTCGACCGTTTTTGTTATTGTGAACAGAACAGCACTAGCTTCTCGTTCCGAGAAGAATTTTTGCCTGAGAATTTTATCCAGCAGTTCTCCTCCTTTCATAAGTTCTGTAACTACATACACGTATTTTCCATCATCATACACCTGCAAGATGTACATAAAGATATAAACTTCCGGATATTTGTTCTCTGCTATCTTCCTGTGAAATGCACACAGATAGTGCAGGCATGTCTACAAGCTGTTTTCTTCAATTATTTTTACTGTATATCTCACCCCGCACACTATCCAAACATTGTTCATCTTCAGAAATTAATACAAAACCTTCTACAAAAAGATAACACAGTAATGAAATAACATAAAAATAATGACATGTAAGTGTGTAAAGACAAAAAACGATGAATAACAGGTAGGCTTCCCCACACGGTTTTACTGAAACAAATTAAACTAGACATGGAAGAAATTAAGAAGTAGTAATAAATGGAAACTAGTCTAATTAAGGCAAACCCAGAGCTAATTCTAGAAGTAATTATCGCACCAAATTACAAATATGAACAAATATCATTCCAACTGAACAGTCACACCAGAAAAAAAAAATGAAGTTGACCTCAAATAGTCTCTGTGAACACTGAAGTTAATGCATACAAAGCTGCTATAATAAAAGCTTACAACGTATACATTACTCTGCACATAAAACTATACCAAAGTCTGAAATTAATAAAATAGATATATTTTTGGCCCTTACTTGTAGTTACAGAAAATGCCTTAATTTTTGCATGGCTATCCTCTTTTTTTTGTCTTCAAACAATTGTTGAGAATTATTTGTATTATCGCCAGGGGGCACTACAGACTGAATTATACCAAAACACGTTTTAAAGTATACTTAAGCATTTCATTTCAGTTGAACTTTATTGGGGTTTAACAACTTAACCCAAAAAGTGATTCCGGCTTTAACAAGAGCTTTCAAAGACTCTGTTCCCTATTATTATTATTTCAACCTATTTTTTATGGTGATGTTGGAATCATTCGCTTTAGAAATTAATAGGAAATAAAAACAAGTTTGTGTTTAAGTACAAACAATTATCCTAGTTTTAGTAAAATTTAGGAATACAGATCAGCTAAATTAAAGAAAGAGCTGTCATCCCAGTTTTCTTAAGCCATCTGGGAAATACAGGCTACTAAAGTTCTAAGCCTAGAAATTTTTGTCCTCAACTTCACTAAAAGGATTATTTTCTAACCAAACAAAAAGAGGAAAAAAAAAAAGAAAAGAAGTGATTCTGCAGGCTTTACAAGCTTTTGATCTTAAGGAGAGAAAGACATGACAGGTTTCTATGTTCTCATTTAACAGCATTTTCCCCCCCTATGAAATATAAATAATTTGAATGTGTTTGTGTTAAGACTTGAAATACGACACTGTAATATAAAATGGAGAATTATGTAACTCTAGATATTAAACTGGTATGTTTTCAATATAAATATATTTCTTAATAGGCATGCTCTCTCTAATTCTGGTATAACAGGAGGAAATGAGCTTATTTCATTTGACAAAGCACACATATCTCAGTGCTGCAGCGGGCATTTAAGCAAAAATTGCATTTGGTTACTATTTTATCTATTATCCCTTGCTGGTCCTGTCTACCTGCCAAAACTGCCCACCCCACCCCAAACAAACCATTCCTTTTGCCCCAGTTCTTCTAATGTTATTACCAATTTAGTTGATTGCACTGAATAAATACTGTTGAAGTTTTCTTCACAGTTAGGTGCACAGTATTATGCCAAGATCATAAATGTGATGCTAGTTTTTAAAATGAACTGGCACACACCAAAGATCAGTCAGTGTTCTCTTCTATGTAGGCAAACTGAAAGAAACTATACTAAGAAACCAATGTAGACACACGAACAGAATATAATGTAATGGAGAAAGAGAACGTGTTTTTTGCAAAATAAAGTCAGATTTCACATACTGTTAGGACTTTTCTGAATAAGGTCTTGGTCAGGGAGACTGGGTATACTGTATTCAGGTTTCTAAAATGCTTCTGAAAAGACTCTTCAGCCAATGCTTTAAATAACTCAAAACAGGACAAAAGTTCCATTATAGAACAGTAACTAAGAGGTAAAAAAGAGTAAAATATAATGGTCTGCCACAGGAAGTTTCTAGGTAATGGTTTGTTGGAAGCTGTGTGCTTCCTCTTTTCTTACACTGTTTCCTAGGCATCCACTAATGGCCACTATCAGAGGCAGGATATTGGATAAGAAGTACATCTGATTTAGCACAATATAGCTCCTTTTGTTTACATACTGAAAAAGACCCACTGATAACAATCAGAAGGAAAAACCCCAGAGGACTGTGCCTTGCAGGAAGAATTTGGTCTTTTGAATATCCATTGTTTCAATCCAAACATGTTCAGGATTAAACGATATAAAAAGGCTGAGCAAGAATTAAAATTCCCATCTTAAGTTAAATTCAAATATTACTGCATTTATTCTTGATATAGAAGAAAAGCAAGAAATTACTTCTCGCAGAACAGAAATTTCTAAAGACATGCACTTAAATGCTGGAATGTGTTATTCTGGCATTTCAAAATAGAAACACTTAAGTTTTGGTGTGGAATTGAATGAAAAATTGAGTCAGATTAACACTGAATTTTATTCGTATAATAATACATGGTACTCTTCACAAATTTAAGGAGTGAAGGCCAAGTACTCCTTACTCTTTCCTCTGAAAGTTGTAACACCACACCACTATATGTGGGATCTACAAGCAATCGCTTCATGCACCCGTATTAGGACAATGAAAACCTAAAATAATGTTATATTTTTACTGTAGTGCATATTATAGAGATTTCTAATACATATGGATTCTGTACCCTTTTCCTTACACTGGACATACTTCCATAAACTGGGCTTAAATAACTGATCTGAAGTACAAATAAGTGAGAACTACAGTCTAAAGTCTTCCTCTGTGGATTTCAGCTTTTTTTTTTTGTAGTCTCCTTCTGCTGTTTGTATATTACTGTTCGTGTAAATGAATGATAGCTCCTACTGGAACATGACTGATGGTGACGATGAAGAATTAATTACAAAGTAGAATGTTGCAACTTATGTGGCAGCAATTCAAGGCTGCCTGGGTTTCTCTGCTCTCAGTGATTCATAATGCTAAAGTTCAGGTAAGTATTCACATCCCTTATGTTTGTCTTCCTGCTTAAGTAACATAACCTCTATTATAAATTGAAGTAACACGTAAGCCTAGCATACAGCACTAAAAGCAATCTGAATGCTGATGCAGGTTATGTGTCAGCACAGTTGCTTTTGGTTAACTTTATTGCCCAACCACATGAAGCAGAACAAACAGAAAGTAAGATTTTAGTTATGGTATCTAGCTTGCAATAGAGTTTGGTGGGCTACTTTGTGTATCTGACCTATTTTTATTTCCAAGACAGGGCCAAACTACATGATATTCATAAAGTGAAAACAGATTAAAGTAGGAGAAGAACTTCAGGCAGAGTTCTCTAGTACTTATCTCCACAGTATTTATGAGCTAGCATTTTAATGACTTCGAAATGTCTGAGCATCTTCCTTCAGCTGAGATCAGCTTCCTGGAAACGGTTAGCTGTTTTGCCTGAGGTTTGGTTTTGGGGACCAGAATAGTTTCTTGCAGACTAAGAAAGTCATTAAGCATATGCCTTTTTAATTTTTAATCCTCTTTAATGCATAATCAAGGAGAGCAAACCAATTTTCTTCTTCTGTCAGATCATCAGAATCTACTGCTCACTATGAAAACCTTTTACCTCCTAATGTATGTTATTCTTTTCTTTTTATAGTCAAACTGTTTCCATGGTCAGAACAAGTAATACAAGAAAAAAAAATATAGATAATCTTCCATACAAAGATCAGATAAAGGTACTAGGTAAAGAAAAGTGATGATCATAGATATAAAAAGATCTTGTCCACTACCGAGTAGTACTCATTACTGTCCATGAAAATTACTTTGGGTATTATGCAGATTGAGTATCAAGCAGAGAGTCCTCAATTATGTAATAATGCACTTTAAAACTGCTTTTGAGTAACAGAAACAGAAGTAGATTCAAAGTTAACTAAGCAATCAAAAAAACTTACTTGTTCCTTTAAAAATAGAGCAAATGTTACACAAATTATTCCTGTGCTAGGATTATTAAGGACAAATTACTTGACTGCTTACAGTTACATTCTACCAAAACATGAGCATCTTTAAAAGATGACAATGAGAAAAAAAATTGGATATTGTTGAATAAACTGCATTAGGACATTGTTTTATTCTTAAATACTGAAAAACAGTAACATATATCTAAAACATGCAGTTTGTCATCTCTCAAATGAGGAAGTGATACGCAATAATAACATACTAAAGGATGTCTTTAATACAATACGTACATCTTTTAGGGTAATAATATTTGGATGCTGTCCATAGCGCAGTAGGATTTCAATCTCCTCTGTTGGATCTCTTTTACTTTTATCAATGATCTATAATAGCAAATAAGATACATAGACATAATTCTTTTTGTGAACATTATATAGTGTAATACTTTGGTGTGCTTACTAGCATAAACAGTTAAGTTAATACTTATTGTTGGTAAAGGACATGGATTATAATCAAAACAGAGTCTGTTAAATTGGAACAGCAAGGCAAAGCAAAAAAATGCTGGAAAAACATGGAAAAATCTCTCAGTTGAAAATAATCTTGGAGGATAAGTGATTTGATCCCTCAGGCTGTAATAAATAACACAAAGTTGTTTAGTAGATAAGACCTCACTCATCCAGCATTTAATAAAATAGGAAATTCCTAATTTGACGTGAAATACTGGTTTGACGATGCTAATGAACTGATTTTCACAAATCTAATCTCCAACAAATATTTAGTGCAGCAAAAGACAACGCAGGAGAGTAAGGGAATCAAAAAGAAAAAGGAAAAATTCCTCAGAGTTAACTCAGATAAGAATTGCATTATGAAAGTTAATTTGAATCTCTGGAGGCTTGCTATCAGGCTCTTAAGTTCTCCTTGTATAAAGAAGTAAAACATTACTTTGCCCTGCTTAAAATGTATTCTTCTCCTTTTTTTTCCCCCCCTTTCCTTCTGAACTGCAGAATTTCCTCTAGTGTCTTCTCCATGTTAATCTTACCACTTCTTCCTCTTGACATTAAGCCCTTACCACTGCCAGCACCACCCTAACACACTGGACACTGGTCTCCTTCTTTCGTGATTCCTTGAGGGGGAAAAAAAGCCACAGTAGGAAGCAGAAAAGCAAGGCAATCCCCACAGTAAGTGTTAAAGCTTAAGAAAATTAGCTGTGCCAGCATTTTTCCCCAGTTTTGAGAAAATTACTTAGAATTGCAAGCACAGAAGTCAAATCTGTTCCTCGCCAGAACCAGAATAATGACAAGTATGTAACAACGAAATTGAAATTGAAGGGCCTCCTGTAGACAATCTCTGCATGAGGGTAGAGCAAAACGTAATTTATCTTTGCATTTTACGTATTTGAGTAGTAAACTGTTGAACAACTAAAAAAGCTAATGGTCCCATATTACAAGATATCATTCTTTTTTTCTGTTAAAGTCTGCTAATCCATACTCCTGCTTTCACAGTAACCATTCAGCTGCAGTGTTATACTGAAAGACAGAAAAACTATCATTTTATTTTTGGGAATTCTACTGGTTTCAACAAAGAATTTAATCCCCTCAAAGAAGTGCTAGAAAGCCCAACAGAATAACATACAAACACCATTAAGAGCCTTGTTAAAAACCAGCAAGCAAAGACAAAGTGTTGAAGTTTGCTCTGAAAGGCATACCAGACTTGAGCACTGTTACAAACTCCTAGCTATCCGACAATTTATGAATCTACTTTGGAAGCAAAAAATCCTATAACTACGTTTAAACAAAAGTAATCAATCACGTATTTAAAAAATCATGGGAAGTCATTGAGCTTTTAATAGTACATTACTAGAAGCAGTCATGCAACTCCCATCAGTTTTACTGTAATTCCATAGGAGTTTCAAAGACTGACAATTGCTTTTCACCATCCAAACCAGCATAGAGATAACAAACCCCACAGAAATTTTCTATCTACACAAATATCTGCCAGTCAGTATTCTATTTGGTTGATCAGTATAATTCACATTTACATCTGAATTTTTTTAATATTAAGAAAATCATATTAATTTGCTATATTTTTTATTGCAAATAAATTAAAGATGTCCAATATTTATGATGCTAAAACACGAAAACAGTTATGTTTTATAACAAAGTTGATTACCTTTACAGCATATTCCATGTTTGAAGCTTTATGAATACATCTCTTGCAGATAGAGTAAGACCCAACTCCAATATCTTCCTTTACTTCATATCCATCAGTGAACTGAATGCTGTTCCTGTGCAGCTGCTACCAAAATAACATTATCAATAGATGAATATTCTAAACATATAAACTGACCTTTATAGTCCTACCAATTTGCTTGAATTTTAAATTGATTGCTGTTCTATGTCAAAGTGGTCTAAATAGCTACTAACTTTTGTTTGATATTAGTATGAGATAGATTATATATTAGACACATTGTAAATAATACACAGTATATTTTAGAAACTGACAACATAATCTTTCTGGTTAACATATTTATTAATTTAAAGACAGAATCTCCAAAACAAAGATCAGAAGACTACATGATAAAATGATGACAAAATAACGGTAAAAATACATCACTGTTTCTATTATCTGTAAGATGAAGGCCAGCTGGAAAATTCAGACATACTAAATAGAATCAGATTAACTGGTAACTGCATGGAATGGCAGTAAAAAAATCCTTTCACGGAAATATAAAGCTGAAAGAATGACAAGTGTTCACTCTTGTAAGGGAAGGAAATGGTATTCTAGTATAAGGAGCTTGTGCAAAGGATGCAAAGCATTTTCAGGAAACCATCTGGGTATCCTGCAGCACAGAAAAGAGGAAATAAGAGTAAGGAAGTGGTTGAGGGGCACAGAGGAAAGGCAGCAGAGAAACAGACTCTTACAAGTACGAGAAGGAAACCATGCACAAAAAAAGAATTTCATCCACAAAACTATGTGGGAAAGGAGGAGCACAGAAAAGGTTGTAGAAATTTGTAGTAAGACTTCAGGACCAGAAGTCATTCTGATCCCTGTATCACAAAAGCTCCTTTAGAATAAAAATATCTAAACTCCCTTGAAATGTAATAGTTTATTACACATGAAACAGGCGATGCGTACAAACAGGCATGTTATGACTATCCTATGCATATAAGAGCATTAAAGAAATAGATCTACTCAATATTTTGAATAAACTGGTTTTAAAAAAATTCTCATGCATTTGCAAAATATCTTTACAATGAAAATATAAATAAACCCATTCATATAGCATGCCTTTCAATCTTTACCTATATACCAGTAAGAAATTTGCAATACAATTTATATCACCAGTTGTTTTGCATGACTCAGTCTTCCTCAACAATCAGAATTATTAAAAGCAGAAAGAAGAGGTAGAAGTACAGTTTTTGCAGAGGTCTACCAGTTTTATTTCCTATAAATGCATCTACTTTTTTCCCCCGCTGGCTGCAAACCTTTCAGTGCTAAAGCATGCTTTTAGAATGACCTCTGCCTCCCCTAAGGAGGCAAGCCATGCCTCCACCCATTCTAGCGCGAGGTTCACCTTTCCTTTCTCACACACACACACAAAAAAAAAATTACACCTAAGCAAAGCTTTGTTATCCAAAAATAAGCAGTGCTGACAGTAACAGAACATGTAAGAGTAGAAACCATGACAGGCTAGTAAAAGTGACAACCTCACAATTATTAATATGGAAGACTAGATCAGAGTCATTCGAATACTGCAAGGAAGCCAAAGCTTGTGTGTGTACCATAACATTGGCCTGCATGATACACTGAAATTAATCACAAAATATCACAGACTATCACATTAACTTGAGTGGCTTGGGCAGGATGGAATATGTCCTGGGTCACAGATTCCAAAACATACAACAGTCTAAAACATGCAATTCACAACTGTTCTCCAGTGCCTCCTACTACACCACAGGAATTAATTGGTATTTCCATGCATAGGGGGAAAAAGGTCAAGCCACCTGTTATTCCTCTCCATCTTATAATTACAGCTTGATATTAAATAGAAAGCACAGTTAGTTAGTACAGTACAGTTAGTAGAATATTTTCATTTAAAGGCTGAAGCCTATTCACACTCATGGCTGCTCAGTAATGAAACAGATCCTGCACCTTCACAGACTGTTTGGATTAGATAATTCGATTTTTACTTTACCTGTACAAAAACGATAATGACTTTGTAATGGTACTTACTTCATTCTACGACGACAGAAATAATCTCTCCATCAAGAGATAGCAACACTGACTTATTGACTTTTTTTAAAGCAGATACACTCACCTGGACAATTGAATGCACTCCAACTGTCTGCATTGCTTGGCTTTCATCATCCGATGCAATTGCAACAAAACTAAATCCCCTAAAAAGCTGATGTGCATTAGCACTAGGGGGGATACCAGGTGAATCTGAAAAACACATCATCTACTTAGAAGCAGTTTTTAAAATGCGGAGATGAGATTATGTCTCCTCTGAAGAGCAAAGTACACCTTTATTCTATAAAGTACACAGAAACTGGAATTTGCAGAAAGTGTTTCTGAGGATCAAAATGCAAATAATTACTGAACTGTTTTGCATATACCACCTAGAAATACAACTGATAATCAATGACAACAAAGATTGTATTCCTATTAAACAATATTTTATTACACAAAACAGAGTACTTTCCAGAAAATATTTACATATAGCAGCATATTTATGTTGAGTTTATGGAAGAGAAGTGCTCACATTTTGCTAACATTCTAAATTTGTAAAGACAATTTCTATCATATTTTGAATGGATCAGTGTAAAACTATGCAGAGACAGACTGCACTGAAACAGCAACTTCGAGACTCAAAGTCTGAAATGACTAAGTTACTACATATAAACAGTACGTAGAGTCACCACCATGAATTAAATGAAGCCATAGAATATAGTCTTTAAAGAAACAGATGTGGATTATCTTTTCTAAGTAAAAAAAAAAAAGATTGCCTAGATAAGTAAAATTGAACTTACGTATATGTTTTGTTGATGAGATTTACTTTACTTTTAACACAGGACAACTCAGTTGCCCCTTGTGATGTATTTACACCAAAGACCACAAAAACTTCTATGGAATAGTTGTCCATAAGCATTCACTCAGCCCAGCAACACCTCGAAAAACAAGATGTTCTACATGACCTGAACAGGAATAATGTTTCTAGTTTTAAAATATGTAAATTATTTCATTCTCCTCTTTTTACCTTTTGGAGTTTTTGCTGTAAACTCAGGGTCAAAATAAAACGTATCTTCAGGTCTGCCAGTTGCAGGTTTAAAAGGAGGATGAATTTCTCTCCTGTACAATTTCTGAAGAGAAGGTACAGACCAGAGTGAATTAAAAAGTTATAACATGCCATCAAACACTTAAAGAAATTTACTGAACTAATTTTCAATTAGATACTCACATTCCAATCTATTTTGGAAAAGAATGCATGCCTCTTAATCTCCTCAACTCCATCTGGACCTGCTCCTTTTATAAGGAAGAAAAATGTCTATGAATTATTTTCTTCTTGGTTAAAAGAATGACTAGCAAAATTATATTTCTTATTTCTTCTGCATTAATTTTAGACATATGAATAGCAAAAAAGATAACATTTTGTTGGTCGTTATAAAAGCAAACAGTCAAACTACGTTCTTTCTTCAAAGCCTTTTTTACAAAAGAAACCGTAAACTTATGTAGTCAATTTAATGAACACTAATGTTATCAATATTATGATCAAACTTCAAGTATTCCGCTAAACACTTTACCTAATCTGTTTGCTGGGTTTCTTTTGAAGAGCATTCGCAGAAGAGACTGTGCTTCAGGACTCAAGAACTGGGGCATTCCAAGTTTGGCCCTACAGAACAAAAATAATTAATAGCATACAAACATATTTAGGTAAGAATTAACTCTGCATTCCCCTGTTCTTTTTCATTCAACAAATCCATATCAAACAATATAACATCACTGATAAATTGCCTTCAGACATCAGAAACAGAGCAAAAGTGCTGTCAGTCACATAAAACCTTAATTTCTTTTTCTTTTTTTTTTTTTTTTTTTTTCCTGTTTGAGTAGTATAATATTTTCTGAAATGACCCCGGAACTTAAGCAGAGGAAGAGGTGGTAAAAGATGTAGAAAAGAATAGTTATAGGGTAACAATTTACAAACTTGAACGTTTTGGTAACTTTCAAGTCCAGTTGTCCAACCAAATGACATCAAACCAGCAAATCCATTCTAACAGTAAGATAAGATATTTTAGAAAGGTAATTAAACTACCACAGTATGACAGACTTGTGCACCAAGAACAGCCAAGCAAAACAACAGGAAACCTAAGCAAGAAAACAGAAATTAAATTAAGGTAGAACAGATCTTGCAAGATTAGCAGATGAAAAAGAAGATCACTCCCTTCTTTCCTTCTTTCTTCCTGCTCCCCCCCATCCATTTCAAATTTTACTTTCAAACTTGCCAGTCCTGAATCTTCAGATTTAAGTTTTTGTAGCTTTCTTATTTGATTTTGTTTTGTAACTCTTGCCATATTTTTCTCCTCTCCATTTAATATTGAGCCTCTACCCTCTCACCATTACCAGCCCTTAATTTTTCTTATGACCATGATAATGGTAAGGATGGATATGATTCCCTCCTTTTGATCTCTCATCCAACCTGTAGCTTGAACTTTTCTGTAACAATCCATGACACAACTTTTTCCCTGTGTTTCAAGCAGAAGACACGTGTCTTGTGTTCCCTGCTATTCCTAGATGTCTACCTCCCCATCACTTCACCAGATGCATACATATTGCCATTAATTCACTACTCATCACTTTAAAACTGGAATTGACTAAATTTTCCATTAATTTCTGCATTAAAGGTTGTGAGGGACAAGAGGAAGGCCTGGAAAATTTTGCCTTCTTTGGGTTCTTCAATAACATCCTGTAGGCAGATCAAGACTGCCAACTGAGTGGAGGAATGGGCAGTGGACCACCCAACGCTTCCCTGACTGCCACGCACCTCTAGCTGCTGAATTCTTATTTATGTGCTTTATATGCGGTGATTTAATTGATGTAATTGCTACTCACTGCAAAGTATCAAAGAGCTACACTGTAAGAAGAATGCAGAGAACACACTGTCTGCTGAAGCACAATGGTATCACTAACAATGTTATTGAAGGACAAAGAACATGCAACTAAGTATGACAGGACTGTGGATGGAAACCTTTGTCCTATTATAATTCGAAAACGCTCCAACAGTAGGATGCAGCCCTGGAGGTTCAGATTGAGAGGTCAACTGCTTAGAAAAATCTAAAACCAGGCCAAAAACATATCTGCAATTAATCTTACAGACAAATGACTCAACGAGCAGGAAGAGAATACATTAGAATAAATTCTAAAGGACCACTATGTACTGCAGTTAACAGTGGAGCGAATTGGAGACCTGTGTGCAAACTACAGAGGTTAAGACTGTCATTGCTCCCTTTCCACAATGAAGGAGCACCTTCCATAAAATCATTTACTGGTCGTGTAAGCAACAGAAGAAAAGACAACCACCAGGTCCTAAGTCATACAACTACATGAGTGACAGCAATTTTTTTCTGACAGTCCTGATGGAGGAAGGCAATATTTCATATGAAAGCATATAAAGGCATATCCTTCAGTAAAGGAGAAAAGATGCTTTAAAAAAATTAACTTTATTCCTCCAAACCACTATTTCTCCAAATTGCAGAGTTTCTCAGTTTTAGGTAAAACACACAAGAATAAACAAATTCTCGTCCTGGTAATGTTGAGACAAATATAGAGCTCAGGAAAACATCTTGTAATACATTTTCTGTGGATTTTCAGGAACTGAACACAAGAAAAGCAATATATCTTTAAATGATAACACTACAAAAACATGAATTAATATATGCATGCCTGTCTATTCCAAACAGTTTTATGAAAAATTTAAGGAGAAATATAGCACATTTACTAGTACACAGAAAACAAAATGAAAACATACTGCCATTCTTTTGGGGCCAGACAAAAAATATGAACTTAGCAGAAAAGACTGCAAAATATCTTCTGTTTTTCAGCTGTTCATATTACCAACAGCAAAATAAATTTATATGTATGTAACAATCATGAGTATAAAAAACACTGAAACAGAGGTACAATTTCTTTACTTCATACCACATCTTTTGTGTAGCTCTCTGAAACTAATGACAATTACAAAGACTAGAAGGTGGAAAGGAAAGAAGTTGGAAAGGGAATTAGAGACACATGCTCAGATGAAGTCTGAAAGCAATTATGAATGTCAATTAACTGAGGAGATGCAAAGAGAATATTTTACACAGCAGCTGAACAGAAGATTTTTGTAGCAACAGTGGAAAGATTGTTGAGGAACAGAGTGGAGTCACATGCAGGCAGAAAACAGAAAAACGTGACTTGTGAGATATGGATAGAAAAAAAAAGTAAGGTTCCTGAAACAAGTGAGAGTGCAGCAGAACTATTTCAGAGTAGCTTCTTCTAAGTAGGAGGTGGTCAGAAGAAGTTTATGCTTGCTGTGAATAGATAGAACCTTTCAGTCAAAGACATTCAATAATCACAACACGAAGATTTCAATTGCCATGGTATTGAGGCAGTACAAGAAATCAGCACCATTAAATATATTTGCAGATATAAGATGAGGAACAAAAACAAGGGCAAAGAATAACAACACTTAAGCATTATGAAAGCAAAGGCATGGAAAAGAATGAGTTTGTTTTCTAGCTGTTCTCACATTCTAATTACTTAGAAAAAATATGAAAGAATTTCATATATTTACTTTTCAAAGCAGCCTGTTGATGTAAAATAAAGCTGGCTTTAATATATAGGTAGACAAGTAGTAATGGGACTAAGAACAACAATAAATAATGAAACAGAAAGCAAATGAGAAAAAATTGTCCCACAATATTAGTTAAAAATGCCTGGAAACAGAGAAGCGAAATTATGACATGAGGAAACAGAACTGTTTGCACAGCATGAGGCTACAGTCCCAAAAGCTGGACAATTATGTCACATGTTTTATTAGTTCAGAGTATACATAGGGGGACCAGCAAGAAAAAAAAAGCAGGCCTACACTAGAAACCCAAGAACGTTAACTGCATGAAGAAAATAAATTTCTACAATAAAGCTAATGCAAACCCTATACTGGAAATGGCAAAGGAGAAAATTTGAGCCTGGGCAAGTCATAGGTGAGTACATAAGGGAGGATACACTTTAGCAAATAGGGGAAGTATCAGGGAAGCAAGCTGTTGTCAGTAACATAAAGTGGGGCCAGGAGTTGGTAAAATAGAGAAAGATAAGGAGAGAGAATACTTTCTCAAAAAAAAAAAAAAAAAAAAAAAACCAAGGAAACCAAGGAAAAATTCACAGGTTATCAATAAGGAGAAGGAAGTTAACAAAATATTATGGAAATACAATGGGAAAGATAATAAGGTTGGAGAAGTTATTATTACAGATTAAAGAGCTGCTATGAAATTCTTTGTACCTGGTATGGAGGAGAAATAAGAAAGGCAAATTAGATAGGTGGCAAAGGGAATTAATAGTATGGAATAGGGAGTGAGGATTTACCAGTACCTTTGGAAATGAGGGAAGAGTAGAAATTAGATATTGCAGCCCGGAGGGCATCCCTGTAGAATACCTGATGAGATATATAAATAAGAGTGTACTCACTTGAGAATCATAGTCATGGTTTCTTTTCTGTCTTTCCCTTGGAAAGGTAGAGTACCAGTGAGCATTTCAAACTGTATAGAGTAAAACTTTCATCAATTACATTACCTGGACAAAATCTAATTTTTGACAAAACTACTTAGCATCTTAACCTTCCAAAATTCATGCATGTTAAGAATCAAATCTGTGCAAAAAAACTTCTCATAGTACAAGTTAAATTACTATGAACATTGAGCAGCCTTAGCCCTTTCTAAAGCTGCCAAATATTTTTCCTATATTGATACCTTGCTTTACATGCTTTTATGTGAACAATTTAGACTATAACGTTCTGTGTTTAATTTCTGCCTAAAAAGTTTATTCTTGGAAGACTTGTTCTATACAGCTGTATTTTAATTTTCAAGAGGGTGAGGGGTAAGGAAAAAGATTCCCCTTTCAAAAGTTAGTGACTATTTCTCCTCATGCAGAGATATTTAAAAAGGTCAAAATTTTTAAAATTGGCATGTACATAGTCTTCACCGGAAAGGGGAAAAAGGTTAGTTGATTGACAAAGACATGCATGATGAAAAGTGGTTACTGTATGCATACAGCAGAAGTAAAGCCTGAAGAAACACGTAAGAGCTACACAGTACGTGCATGCACATTTTACAGTGTCCGGCAGTAGGCAACAGACACTGTTAAAATACTGATTTGTTCTGAAAGTGACTGAGTAAAAATAGATAAATATAAAGGGATTTCTGTTAGACTGCAGTATACTGCAGGGATATCAGATCTAAGTGAGGCAGTGAAAGCAGTCTGGCAGCAGTTACGGTGGCCAGCACTGTGAGGGAGAAATTCTGACTTTCAGTTTAAGAACTGCAGAACAATTTAGTTTAATGAAATTTCATGGCATAAACTTAAAGCCATCAAAATTAAAATAATTGTAAAGGAGCCTTCTGAACAGCTCACACAGACTTAAGTCATCCTGAATACAAGACATTATCCTCTGTTACTCTTTTCTGTTATGGCCCAAACATTCAGCCTTCAAAGCGTTAAAAATTTACATGGATAACTCCAGTGAATAATGTGCAACTACTGTATTCTTAGATCTACAATAAAAGCATGAAGTTGCACTAATAGCATTTTTTAAAACCCCTTTTTATTAAAATAATATTTTAATTTTCTCATTTCCCTATAAAGTATTCAGAGAATAAAAGCTGCCAACACTTCACTCCTACTAGATACTTTTTACTCTAGATACTATTTTTTACATATAAACTTAAAATTTAATGTAATGCAAACATGAAACACCCCTACTTTTAACTTTAACACTTCTTAAGGCAATTGTCAGGAAGATATGAAAGGCATAATCCAAAACTATCAAAAAAATTAACCTTTGTTTATATTTTCTCACTTGCTTAAAGAACTCTGCATACAATTCTTTGTGATGTGCCCTCCCCCAGTACTATATTCCAACTTCAACAGGCCAATAGTACTTTAAGAATAAGCCTACACTGGCTTTCCCTAGCTATCATCTTTTATTTCAGCAAGAGTATCTCAACAAATACATAATGGTTCTGAAAACTTTAAATGAAAGTTTTTAGATGTCTAGCATCCCTTAAAACAGTCACTGTAGTAAAGGACAAATTGGAATATACTTCTCAAGGATGGTTTAAACATACTTAACGTCTAGCAGCAGGAGAAAAGAAGCCAAATGAGTTGTCGAGATATCTTTCTAGTCTCCATTTCTATGCTATAATTTCCATTCTATCTAGATACCATGTACTCATATCACATCAACAACCACTTGAAACCTCAATCAATCCAGATTCTAATTAAGAGTGATTTTAGAGGATACACATAGATTGTCTATGAAAATAACCATGCAAACTAGAAATACAGAAACAAATATTTCTTAGACAAAACTGCACTGTACCCCATATGCTAATTAAGATAATTTGCTTTTTAAGGTTATATTTTTCTATTCAAAGTAGAAACCAAACTGTTTAAAATGCAGTGCACTTAGATGGCAAAAAGCTACATGAATCACATCTAACAGCTTTCAACGATTTTCAACTTTAACATACACACTTCATAAGCACAAAATTACGTTTTCTAACTTCATCAAGCAAAGTCAAAGTTTAACTATGCTTGTGTTATCAATTACAAATATTCTAAAACTACTCTGTAATTAACTCTTAACTGACTGTTCTTATTCAAGAAATGTGCAGTTGAGGGGGGGGGTGTGCGCCTCTCTGGAAAGAGGTTAGTTAACAGGTACCACTTTTACAAAGTCAGTTTTCAGATCACAACAGCATTCTAAACGATTAAAAGGTGATAGGATGACTTATTTTCAGACACAAGAATCCTCATATTATGAAGCGCACACATTAGTTGTACTGTTACAGTCATATGTAGCAGAAGCAGTAAGAAACAATAACATTTCCTTTAAAAAGTACAATTACTTAATCCTTATGTCAAAAATGCACACAAAGATTATAAAAAGCCATTCAGCATTCTCAAAACACCAAATACATATTGTTCTTTTCCAAAGCAACGTTTGATAGACATCTTATTTTCCCCGACCCTGCAACTTCATAGAAGTTAGTTCCTTGCAGAAATATTGTAAGCAATTGAGCAACTATTTCTCATACCAGCTCAGTGTCTTTATATTATTTTGATGTGTGAGAGCAAAGCTGTCATTATTCCACTAAGCTGTAATTATGCGGGAGACTCTTTAGTAAGTTATAAATAATTTTTTTCCACTTCAGGATAAATTCAAATTTGAAATTTGGATCTAAATTTCTTCCCTGTCTTGGAAGACACAGTATTTTTCCTGCATATTTTAGTATTCCTATTAGTCTCCGAAACATTCAAACTACAAGAGATGCATAATATTTCAATTCAACTATAACAAAGATATGGCATATTTTTGGTGTTGATACAAGACCTAGTCCATGTTCTGGATCCAAACACTGTCGTACTGTTATTAATTTCATATAATTTAGACATTTTCACTAGCTACAATTAATTTAAAGCTCACCTTACAGTTTAATGTTTGATTTGTTTCACCAAACCTGGCAAAGCACAGTTATTATTTACATTTACCAGAAACCTACCATTAAAACACCAAAAGACCACCAGTCTGCACTCTGTGTATGGCCTCGTCTGTTAACAACTTCTGGTGCCATATATTCCACTGTTCCACAGAAAGAGTAGGCTTTTTTTTCATGATCAATTGATTCCTTACTTAAGCCAAAATCTGGAAGAAAAATGAATAGTTCTAAATGTGTGGATAGTTTTGGAAAAAAAAAAAAAGAAAATATCACTTATGGTTAATACTTCCACTATACTCTGAAATGTGATCATATCATTCATATACACATCCAAATACACATACGGGAATTACGGAATTCTCCTCCTCTCCTTGCATTATCACAGGTTCATAACATCAAATGTACTTATAAAGTAGGTATCTTACTTAAATATTAACATATTTCATTTACTTCAAAATAATTACACTATTTGTTCCACAACAAAATTACCTACCGGTTCAGATGACTTATTTTACCATATCGCTTTATTGAAAAAAAGGAAAATGAAAGCTCTTATTACAAACAGAAAAGAACCAGGTGTTGTAATTTCCCTTTATTCACCTGTCAGTTTGATGTGTCCTTCCTCATCAAGCAGGATGCTAAAAACCAAAATAAAAAAAAATAAATTAATTAAAATATATTTGAACTGTTGTTTCAGACAATGTACGGACAATATTTAGGAATGAACAGAAGAGCATACACAAAGACAAGCAGACGTGAACATATATAAAAATGAATCCTGAGGAGACACTTCGAAAATACACATTTTTTTTTTAAAGAAACATAATCAGTTTAAAGAGTTTTATTTACCTATTTGGTTAAATTCAGCACAGTATGTAGTAACATTTGTTTTGAACTTTCAGTGTAGGCCACCTGCAGCATGTATCATTACCACAACTGTTAAAAATAGACTATATTTCTATGTCTCTTAAAACTCAGCAAGATACATTAATGTAATGTACATTTGCATACGTATACAAAATGGGTATTCATTTGTAATTACCATTTCAAAGGATGCTGGCCATGTCAAAAAACACAAGTAATAAATATTCTCATATTATACCAAAGGACAGGACCCACGGGCCCTATACTTAATTAGAGCAGGCCTTGTGCTTCTGCCTGTTTATTTCAATCAGAAAAAAGGCCACAATTCTCTGAGATGCCAACTATTCTTAACCACCACTGAATATAATCACAATTCAAAGCATGCCAAGTATTCAAGTCATGGACTCTGTAACACCACCTACACAGCTGACTTAGCTCCTCCAGCTTCTCCTGTGGGGAGCTGCATTTCATCCTGGGAATGAGACATGACCCAGGCATACGCTGCTTGTTTGTTTCTGCCATCCCTCCCTTTTGCTTCTTGCAGTTCCCATGGCGGGAAACAGGCCCACAGAATAGATAGAGCCTGTGAGAGTTCCTACAAACTCATCCATAACTTAAAAGTCATTTCAACTGCTGACAGATTTGTTAACCAGATGCACTCAGGGATTAAAACGAAGGCTTTTCTATAAGTACAGACACATACTTTAAAAAAAATAATAAGATCAAGGCAATAGCTATTTAGTCTACCGACAATTACTATTTTGTTCCTTTCCTCTTGGAACTAAATGTTGGCAAAATAACTAAAGCTCTCTTGCTCTGCTTTTTAAAAATCTTTTTCCACTTGGTAAGCTTATTTTTTCTCACTTCTGGATTACTTAACAGAATAATCTTGAAGTTTAAACATAATTCATTCCTGCTCATTTATAAGTGCAGTCCCATGCAGAAAGTCTCCAAATGTCTGATTCCAGTGTGAATCTTTCCCTTTTAGTCAGTCAGGGCTAAGCATTTTAAAATTTGTATTTTTTTTTTTCCCAGTAAAGGCACAAAAGAACAAGCTATCCCAATGGAAGTTCCACGTAACAGCCAGGTTCTGTGATACTTGTTACTAATCTTTGCTCTTTTCCACTAATCATTTATATGAGACAGTTATCTCACGTAGACTTTTCAGGTTCTCTGTATAGCCGTAACAGAGAGGGGGAATCACCAAGAACAGCAGGACTTCAGAGTTGTTATAGATTTCCTTGCAAACGAGGCAGTGGATGTCAACTATCTGATTAAGCACAACAGAGGAGATGAGCACATTATATTGTCATTTAGATCGCTCTCAGGGTAGAGAGTAACACTACAGCATACATATCTAAAAGGTTCTAATGTTCCAGATGGTAGCAGTGACATTTTCTCCTTTACATCTTCTAAAGCTAAAAAAAAGATAATTACTGGAGGAAAGACAAACAGGAGACAGAATTCAGTCATTTGAATGAAGCTGGGAACACTAACATATTGAGACACAATACTACACCATAATTGTAACTTCAAGGCTATTTTAAATTTTAAGTGTAATTATGTGATCATCAATATGTTAAATAAAGCCTGTGACTTACTATTTTCATATTTTACTTTAAAATTTATATTCCATTCTGCTCTTACTGCAGTGGATTTTAAAAATCAGTGTTGGAAAAGATGTTTGCTGTTAGGCTCTCAAATGCAAAGATAAAACGCTCAACTGAAACTTTGTATTGTGCATTTGTTTTAAGTTCATCTCTGGTCCAGAAATTCTAGAATAATGACAAAAACAAAAGGTCAAAAAGACTTCTCCATTGTACACCCTAAAACACCTGGAAAATGAAAGGAAGGAATATTTCAGTATAATCCTTAAGGAACATGGCTTATAGTACTTGGCATATCACTCAAACTGGATGCTCATGTTCAAGTGGAAACGAAATGCAACCTTTCAATTAAAATAGCCCATAAACTTTCCTGACCTTCCTCCCTGTTCAGTTTACATAGTAAATTACTGACATTCAACAGCTGGAAAGAGAAGTGCATATGTAGACATGCTATACAAATCAAATTAATACACTGCATTTGCTGCAGGAGTCTTACTTTTCTGGTTTTAGGTCCCGGTATATTATTCCAAGACTATGTAGATGGTCTAAAGCAAGTGCTAATTCTGCCAGGTAAAATTTAACATCATCTTCTGTGAACATCACCTGAAAAAGCAAAGCAATGTATTTCACATGTAAAGTCTGTAAAGCTTGCACTCAGCACTTGAATTAATTTCTACACAAGGCCCTAGGAATGAAAATTTCTTGGTTAGACAAAACTCAGGATTTATAATCAATACTATTTGACAGTACATACTTGAAAAATAATTTCTGAAGCCATAACATTCTTTCTGCAAAACTGAGGTTATTCGTTTCTGATTATTCAGGAGAGCAGACATGTTGTACTGGGACTGAAAAATTTTGGGAAGCATTTAAAGAATGTGCCTACTTCTTTACTGGATGTAATCATTTCATTTCCAGACAACAAGTGGACTAAAGAAGTCCAAATGCCTGAATTTCATCTACAAAGTCACAGAGACAAGAAAAGCATATGCATCTTGTTCTTAAGGTGACTGGCTCTAAGTACTATGAGAAAGAAGTTACAGTGATGGTAAAAACTCCAAATGAAACCCACGATGTAACTGCAGAAAAGGTAGATCAAAGAGCAAATTAAGGAAATAGCCTACATAAAAGCAGAAGGAAGATTTCAGATAGCAATTGCACACACTGAACCTCATGAGGTTCAACAAGGCCAAGTGTAAGGTCCTGCACCTGGATCAGGGCAATCCACAGTTTCAGTACAGGATGGGGGATGATGTGATTGAGAGCAGCCCTGCAGAGAAGTACTTGGGGGTGCTCATTGATGAGAAGCTCAACATGAGCCAGCAATTCACGCTTGCAGCCCAGAAGGCCAACCGTATCCAAGGCTGCATCAAATGAAGTGTGGCCAGCAGGTTGAGGGAGGTGATTCTGCTCCTCTCCTCTGCTCTGCTCTTGTGAGACACCACCTGGAGTTTTGGGTCCAGTTCTGGAATCCTCAACATAAGGAGGATATGGAGCTGTTAGAATGGGTCCAGAGGAGGCTACAAAGATGATGAGAGGGCTGGAGCACCTCCCATACGAGGACAGGCTGAGAGAGTTGGGCTTATTCAGCCTGGAGAAGAGAAGGCTCTGAGGAGATCTTATAGCGACCTTCCAGTGCCTGAAGGGGCTGTAGGAAAGCTGGGGAGGGACTCTTCACAAAGGCTTTTAGTGATAGGACAAGGGGGAACGACTATAAATTGGAGAGGGGGAGATTTACGCTAGACACAAGGAAAAAATTCTTCATGATAAGGGTGGTGAGACACTGCGCAGGTTGCCCAGGGAAGTTCTGGCTGCCCCATCTAGTGGGAGGTGTCCCGCCCATGGCAGTGGGGTTGAAACTGGATGGTATCTAAGGTCCCTTCCAACCCAAATCATTCTATGGTTCTATGATCTTCTGTTAGGAAGATAAACTAATCCCTGTTTACATTCAATGAAATAAACATGTTGTCGCAATATATCAACTGTTGTGACCAGCTGACAGAAAACATAGCAACTAAACTTTTCTGATAATTGAGAAAAAGAAAAATAATGTACAAAATTCCTGCATGATTTGACTCTACCTCACTTAGTACTCAGAGCTTCCCTCAAAACCCCAAATTAAGACTAACATCATCAGATACAGCATACGGGCCTAAAAAAAAACCCCAACAAATGAACAATGGTGAGCACGAATGAACATTATTTTATGTAAGATTCGAGGACGGAGACTACCATATATTTTCCGCTTATTTGTTTAACGGAAGAGAGTGATATCAAAACTGATGTTAATTCTACAAGAGAGCCGATACGTAGTATAGACACATTCAAGAAGGGAAATCTCTAAAAAACATTTTAAAGCTCAAATAATGAAGGATCCCATGAAGATGACAACGCATCCACACCATGCTCTTTTAAAACATCGCATGGAACTAATCTTTCCTAACCTTCAACATCTGCAGCGTAGACACCTAGCTCTGAATTAAACTCTGTTCACTTTTTAGTCAATAGAGAAGAAGCAGAAACTTTTAACTCTGCAGATCATATGATCTATTTTAAAATTGCATGAATTGAGACGAGGATGACATTAATTGCATCCAGCAAGCCTATTTCACTTCATCAGTTACAAACAGTTCAGGTACTCATAATGAGTATTTCTTATCTAACCATATTAAGACTTCTAAAATTTGAGGGGCTTAAGATGAAAAAGCTACCAGCATGAAAGCTAAATACATTTGGAATCAAGAAAGAACTATGGATTTTAGGAGAAAGTATCTCAGTTTTAGAATACTGACAAACTTGTACTTAATCTGTGGCAAAACAAACTAGAAGAAGCAACTTGATACAGTTTCACTGAATTAAATGTAATCATCTATGCGATCAGCACAGGAACTATTATATTTGTATACACAAAATGCATAGCATTCCACCTCTCTTGTAATAACCATATAGCTTTGTAGTGGTGACCCCACTGTGCCAGATACTCTGTAGCAAGGGAAAATGCAAGGCAGCTACAAGTACAAGTTCTGGCTACCATGTATACATTGGATATCTCTATAAACATGTATTTGTTTGGAAGTCTTTGCTTGAGTGATGCAAAAAAACCCCAAAACCCCGACATGTGAAATGTTAGCATTTATTTGAGGAATTAAAATTTTTCAAAGTTATTTCACATATCTACACAGTTACCACAAGCATGGTAAAGGTGAAGTGTTCATATTAGAAAATGAATAAAATAAGTGGAGTATAAATATAAAAAAGCAAGAATTCTAAGTAATGTAATTGTCTTCATATCTAAATAAAAACCAATTTTTATATATTATCTAATACATATTAAAATAATTTAATTTCTAGAAATTAAAACCAGACACAAATCAGTTAATTTGAATACAACTCCTTTATATCAATCCATGCTCTGAGACTCATCTTTAAACATGATAGCAACAGGAGAAGAAAATTTTCCAAGGTGTTAAAAGCAGCACAAGAAGACTGCTTGTCAAAGCCTTTTTTATGAAACAATGTAAATTACCAACAGTACTTTCATGAAGTGACTACTTTGTGCAAAAACTCAAACAATAAACCTTGCTGGTTAGAAAAGATACTCAAAATTTTATTCAATGAAAACTAAAATTAATAAGTAATCTCTCATAATACATGCAATTTATAGTCAAATTTTATCAAGAGATAATTTTCAAATTAAAGTTAAGTTTACCTCTTTAGACAAACGTGTAAACAAGTCTCCTCCCCTGAGAAAATCCAAAATAAGATATAGCTTCCCTTCTGTTTGAAAAGCTGAAAAGATCAATTGAAAAAAATTAAACATAATCTAATTCTACCATGATCAGAAGAATAACATACCTGATAATTCATCCTTATTTTCATTATCAAAATGAACTATTATTTTTTTCTTGTTTTTAAAAAACTTTCTAAGTAAAGTAACTGTTGCTTTATCAGACAATATTAACTCTCATGCCATGTGATAGTACAAGTCACCAGTGGAATTTCTAAAAAGATAAAGTTATTTTTAGGTTAATTAGCATTTCATTCCAGATTTTGGAAGTAAAACGCCTAAATTTAGAAGGGCAAATTAATAACTAATGCACATAATCAAAAACCTCTGGAAACTTTGCTTAATAGGGAGAAATCATCTAGTTTGCAAAAGAATGAGAAGTAAAATAGTAAAAGCTACATTATTTAAACCACATCAGAGAGTGTGGAGATCTGACGTCTGAACTACAGAAAAAACCTGAATCCTAGAAAGCAAAACAAACCGAAAGAAATGAACAACAGAAACTATCTTCAATCTTTGTTCAGTTTGCTTTCTACACAACATGTTAAGAGTACCGATTTCTTCTCCCCCTCCACAAGAATGACTTTTTATGGTTGTCCATGCTATTAAAATTAAAAGGCACATTTCCACCAATTTTGATGCAACTGGAAGTAACGCCATTTCATATGCTTTCTACAGATTAAATAATGCAAGGATAAGGAGTAATTAAAAAAAAAAGTGAACTATATATACAAGAGATAAGAGGTTTTGGAAAAGAATATCTAGACATAGATAACTGCTTTTTAATAAATCAAAGGACTACAAGATTTAGTCCTGTAAAGATACAACACTGTGCATGAAGTTAGCCATATAGTTACTTCCTATGAGAATTACTACACAGCAAATCTTTGCACATTCAGGATTTAGACAGCACACGTATTGTCTATGACTCTCTGAACATCAATGCAAATATTAGGTTCTATCTTGACAAGCATCAATTTTTATCATATCAAAATAATTTTTTTTTGCAACTCACCATAATGTAACTTGACAATGAAAGGATGGTTAACTTCTACTAGGATATCGCGTTCCATTTTTGTCCGAACCCGATCTCGAACTACAGCAGAACACGAGCAGGATTAAAAAAAAAAAAGATTACGTTGCAAATCAGTATTTCTCCTATGTTTACTGATGTACTTCAGATTGTATCCTGCGGTAGTACAATTGTCTGCAGGTCACTATACTTTACACAGAAGAGAGTTGAGACAGAATTTATTTCATAGTGCAGTTGTCTAATAAATCTCTTTATACATTTCAATCTGCTTCAGTTTCTGCTATTGCCAAACCTGACTGGGTAAATAAATTTAACAAAAGCACAAGAGAAAACACAACCAGCCTTCATCAGTCTGCCCTATACTTAGCTAGCCTTTTAAATAGTAAAGTAAAACTGCTGCAGCTATGTATAGTAAGTTTTCTCTACTGCTTCTCTACTGTTAAAAAGTAGGGAGAATTAAAGTTAGAGCAAAATAAGCATAAAATACAATTATACTATCACAAAGATGCTTACACTGGTTTAACTCATGTAAACAACTTGCACTATTTAGATATTAAGCACCTTCACAATTTAGAAGAGGATTTTTTTTTCAATTTCCTTTCTTTATTATGAACTTACAATAAAAAGAATATCCATTCAATGTAGTGTGTATTTCAGACAATCTTATTTTAAAAAGGTTTACTGAGATACTGAGAGTAAGCGTGTGCACAGAGGAGCATGTCAGACATCAGAAGCAGTTAGTGCTCAAGCAGTCCATGCTGTCCCACTGTCCTGGCTCAGACTGGGATATGTATCTGCTTCCATGCCATCACAGATCAAACTGAGGACCACGTGCAGACGCTGGCAATCTATAAAGACAGGCAGGATGGTCAGCTGAGCACGGCACCTGCTTCAGCTGTCCTAGACAACTCCCCTGTCACTCTAGCCAGTGCCTGGTTTCCATCCAAGGCCCCAAATCTGCCAGAAGACATACAAAATTCAGAACCCTAACAGAAGAGAGGTAGCAAAGTTTGCTACAGTGATTTAAGATGTCACATTTCTCTTTCTTTCCCCTTTTTTTTGTTACTGCCCCTTTCCCAAATATTACAACTTCTTGAAGGAAGCCCCACAGAGCAATGAAGTCCAGCCCAAAGCTTAAGTTGCTGGCATTCCTTGTACAGTTAACAGCCCAGAATTCTAAGGTATTAAAACATAAGATGTCAGGAAGAGAAGTCAAGAAGTAAATTTTTTTTCTGAAGTTTAGCTATCTTTGCCCAGAAACAGGCACTAACAATAATACAGTTACTTGTGAAATAGGATTGTATAGATACACTTCCCTGCAGAACAGATTCCTAAAAATGGAAGCACATGAAATAAGTGCTCACCACACACAGTGAACATCACATTTGAATTTTGACCTCTAAATCTAAAGGCATGAAAGTGTCACAAGACAACTGCGCAATTTCACTGTTCCACAGGTCCATACAAATTATAAAATTGAAATTCAGAATATTCTATTTTTTAGGCAGATTCTGTTGAGAAAAAAATTCAATAGTCTTAGCTATGCGACAGTCATGTGGATAACAAGCATTACTGGAAAGCTAGAGAATCGAAAGAAGTATAAGGACTCAAACTCATTTTAGACATTAGGATTAGCCATTAAAGATGTGACTTCTACTGACTATAGTTTCTATATGTCTACTGCTGGAAGTAGTGATTTTTCATAATACATTTGATGCCAGACTCTAGCACTTTGGCCCTGTTTCTCTCTCTCTCTCCATTATAAAGAGACATTGAAAGATGACACCTTCTATCAAAGTGTATTAATAAACTAGTGTCTGCAAATTGTATGTGTATATTCTTGGATTTGCTCTAAACAGTACAAGGTTGGACTGTGTAGTTACATCAACCAATTCCTATGAAAATATCCTCTCTAAATTTGATTAGAGAGTCATGCATACTGCTTTCAATTAAGTAGTGGTCTTAAAGGGCATTTTTATCTCTAATTTTAGAACACAAAAATAACTTTATGAAATGGATTTTAAAAAGCTAAAGAACCATAGAAAAATCAAGCAATACAGTGTATTATTTAAAACTACAATAGTAAATCTCAAAAAATTGCAATTGCAGAAAAAAAATTCAGATTAATTTAATACCAACAGTAATCTTCATCTGCTCGCAACTCCACTTGCTCTAAAACATGAATCGCAACCCCAAGACACTCAGAAGCATCTGAAAATTCAGATATAAAGGGTTGAAAAATGTGGCATCCTCCTGCTAGTGTCACCTTTCTGCTCAAGCCTTTTCCATTCTTGAATTCTTAGTTTTCATGAGTCTCCTTTACCAAACGAAAGTCGAGCTTCCAATTTCAGTATTTATTAGACCCTGCCATCTGTAGGCAAAACTAGATCCACAGCTCGGACTGCAATTTTTACACCTAAAGTTTAACCACAATCAAATGTCAATGGAGAGAAGTCCTCAAATACCTTCAAAAAGCAACTGCTGAATGACCTCTGACTCCAGTTCTGAGCTATTAACATGCTGGAGAATGAAAGGCTATTGAGGTATCAAAGTACCTTAAATAAGTGGAAACCAATTTCAGCAAATAGGAAGTAAACAGTGAGGATAACGTGCCACAAAGTACAGAGAAATCAAAACATAGGAAACTGTTCAAACATACACCCTCTGTAACAGTTTTAAGTGAAAGTAATACACTGAGATTAGTGAGACAGATATTCAGCACTAGATCTTAAGCAAAAAAAAATTCAGGTTCAACATTTTAGCAGAAGTTCACAATTCAATGTGAATTTTTGTTCCTTCCACCATGCTATGAATATTTTCAGATGAAACCATACGTTAAAATTGCAAATCAATACAACAATCAATAACACAGGTGAAGTACTACAAGTTGTTAAAACTCCCAAAATCATCACTGAAATTTCAGTGCAGTCATGAGTTAAAAGAACTACAAATAGGCAGAAGTATTAAACAATGGCATAAAGCAACAACTACACATTCTGGTTAAAGGACTAGTGTGAAAGATAACTTTCATTTTATCCTACAGTAAAAAATACATTACTACTTTTTTCTTATGGAATTCTCCAGGACAGAATTGAGATTGTTCAGGTTTGAATTTATTGAATATCATTCAAGACCTAAACCAGTCAAGGAACAAAACATCTTAAAACTCATTTTTGCTCAAGTAATTTAGATGATTAACTTAACATGTCATCAAATATATCCTACATCCAGAACAAGTACTAAAAGTTTTGGGAAAAGGGACTGCATACATCTGTTTTAAAGAAAGACTTGAACTCCTGTGCTTAGAACTTTTAGAATAAAACAGCTGATATAATGTACTTTTAAATATGATGACCTAAATTTAAACCGAGTAAAAGGCATTAACTGTGTCCTTGGTGATACACAGCAAATAAAAAAGCAAAGATATTAAGTTTCAAATAAATGCTCAGGAGCAAGTCAGGTGGCAGATGTAACACAACTACTCTACTAAACCACCCTCACCTAATGAGCTCAGCTTGGAAAGGAACCTACCTTCCCCTACAACTATCAACGTAGTACTGTCACTTAATTCTTCGGGCTTTACAAGACAAGACACTGTTTTCAACTACTTGTTGTTTGGTAGAAGAAAATTCTAAAATACAATCTGTAGAACAGTATGTGTGTAAAGATTAATTTTTGGTATAACATACACAATTTCTTTTTTCTTCTTTTCTCTCTAAACAATGCTTACCTTTCAAGGTGGCCTTTTTCAATACTTTCATTGCATAAAGCTGTCTAGCATCTGATCCTGAGATTTTTTTGACAAGAAAGACCTGCATTGAAAATTAAAAAGAAATTTTAAACAAAATAAGTGCAAGTCAGATCAATACGCTTTGCTACAAAGTTCAAACAGTCACTATCATTTCAACCTTATTATTCCCCTCAATATTATTATTAGGTTCTTTGACAGTTATAGATCCTGCAAAGCCAAACAAAAATTTCCTTGCAGTTTTTTCTACTATTTCTTCACTTCATAATCTAAAAAGTTCATTCAAGACAAACAGTTGGCCAAATTAATTTTGGTTTAACTTAATTATTTTGAGTGAATAAAAGAAAGGATGAATTTGGATTCCCTCAGAACCTGAGACAAATTTAAATCACAAAATTCAGTGTTTTAGTATTAATTTCTAAACAGTTCTGTCTTATTAAAATCTCTAAGATGGCATAGCAAAAGTGCTAATAAAATAATTGTCAGATATGAAAATAAAAGTGTACAAAAGCTGATTCAGTAAACTATGTAAATCAATGCATAACAAAATAATTTTAAAAAAGATAACCTATAACATTATAAGAATCAACCTCTTGTATCACAAAACCATATATTTTTAAGACATGCTTTGGTGGAGTTTTGCACATACCAATAAACTACAATCAGCCTCAACTAAAGTGTGTCTCATTTCCTTCTTTAGAGTTATGGGATTTTTTGAGTGGGATTGTTTCTATCATTAATAGAAAACAAATTCCAGCAGAGACAAATTTTAGATCTAGAAATGAAGAAAAAATAGACCTGCACAGGTTTTCTGGTTCTTTATGAAAAATCTTAAAAGATATGTTGTGGTATAACATGAGAATGTTAAATGTGCCATATGAAATGAGTTTCAGATCTGGTTTTGTATCCAGTTCCCACTTATGTTAACATCCCTTTGCATTATCCAGAGAGTATCAGATCATCACCAAGAGACCTTGTAAAACGTGCATCTTAAGTCTTTTTAAACTGAATGGGGGGAGTAGTGACATCCTCCCAAATTATTAGAAAAAACGTATTATGGGTTTTGCACTATTAATCCTTTTTGCTTAAATGCTAAAACAATTGAGGACAAGACTGGCATTTTTGCAATACATTGAGTCAGCTAGAGAGCTAATTATTTTTGCATTTCCAAAACTTGCCCTCCCGCAGTTGCAGCACTGAATCAATAAAATAAGGTTGTTGAAATTATTATTTACGAACTTACATTTCCCTGCCCACGAATGATTTACTTCTCCTGATTTCAAGATTTCAAAAAAAAAAAAAAGTGGTTATAATTCAAACATAGGAAACCACCTTGAGAATCAGGTTTCTCAGTGAATTCTTACTAGTACGAGTACAAAATTCTCTAGTTTCTAAACATCTAGATTTCCAAGGTTAATGGGAACACCTACTCCAATAATATGACTAACAGTAACTTTCTACTTCAAGAGATAATTGGACCAATTATCCTCATTTTCCCCCACATCCAAGAATTATTTGGCATTATATGCTAGAGCTTAATATCACATTCAGAATTGCAGTTATTGCTGAAAATTGATGTAAAGCCTCTGTTGTCTTACATTGCATATTCCATTCTGTTTCAAGCATTTGTCTTGTCACATGAAATTCATGTTTTGCTTTCAAGTTGGATTTGGACAACTAAAAGTATGAATTGCATATACATAGCGAGATCTCAGTGTGGCCAATACTCACTTAGTGCTAGAAATACTGAGTCTTCAACAGAACATAAAATAAATATCAAGGTATGTTGTGCCTTAACCAAGTTATGACAGATAAAGCCTAGTGGGAAAACAACTGGGATTTATCAAGTTTACTTCAGAAGTTATTATAACCTAAAATTTGTTCTTTACAATTACCATCTGCTGCAAAAACAAATTCTGCCTGTACTGGTGATAACCTACCATTAGCAGGTTAGCAACTAGGAATACTTAAAAAAAAAAATTCTTTAAACTCTCGCTTCCTCAAACACAGAAGAAGAGTAGTTACAGAAAAATTACATTCAACTCTAACAATTAATACCCAATTACTTCACATCAAGCCAATTTTTCTATGGACCTTTGAGATCTACTCATCATGCAAACTAGAAAAAGAAAACCTACCATGTTAAAAAGATGTGCCACAATTACAGTGGCTAGTAAGAAGTAATTTAGAGAGCACTTTTCTCTTGCAAAATTGCCTTAATGCCAGATTGTGGCTGTTCTAAATATTTCACTTCTAATATTATTCATTGCTGAATTTCTGAATAATTGGCTGCACAAAGAGTTCGGTTACCAACCTTTCCAAAGGATCCTTGTCCTAGTACTTTCAGAAGTTCAAATTGTGAAGGGTCTGCTTTCTCATGTCCTTCCTTTACATGGTGAGTTATTGCAATTTCTTTGATATTTCCTTCTTCCTGACAGAGGAAAAGAGTGGAATATGTTCTTGTTAGTGGCGCATCTTCCTAAAATGCTTATAAATTCACAATATGTTGAAAAATACCAGTGTCAATGAATACAGTGAACTACATGCCCCCAAATGCAATACTCTCTGTACAATTAAGTCACAAAAAATAAATAATATCCGCTACTAAAGGCAGGATTAGTTCAGTAATTACGTAGCCTAAACTTTTAGGGATGTGTCAGAATCAAGACAATAATAAGTCAGTGATTCCCAAGTCTTTGTGCTTAGGTCTATACTATTTGGTTCATAATCTCCATTCCAGGTTCACAACCATTAACGGAAGCCAATCTTCTCAAGATTTAGTCCTCATAAAGTATGCCTAGAGTCCATGAAACAGACCAGATCTCTTAGGAAAAGCCTCCATTTTAACACTTGAACAAGGACCACTATGCTGCAGCAATGCAAATGCTCATCTTTATAAGACAGCGTAGGATACAAGACATTTCCCTGCAAAACAAGACAAGACTCCCCAACCCTACTTCAGCAGCAATTAACTCTCCACCTGCCACAAAGGAAATTTTGGTGAAAAAAAAATCTCATTGCCTCTCTTCTCAAGGAGAGTCTCTCCTATAAAAGCTGCCAGTCTTAAGCATTCCTGACTCTGTGAGAACCAGTCGCCAGAAAGCTCTAAAGGCAGGTGCATCTCGTAGTCTTTTGTGCTCTGCACTTAATTTATTATTTTCTGTACAGAATTTAAAAATCCCCTGAAAAGCAACACTCCTTGCCACACAAGGAAAGTATTTCAGAACTTACCAGCAGCTCTTCAAAAGTAAAAAACTGCATTTGTATCAATGTCATCTTTAGAACAATCTAGGCATTACAACTGCAGTGACTGTAAGTTTACTTACGTAACACACACACACTAACTACAACTTCAACTTTTTGTGCATTCTCTTCCTATTCTTTCTATGGGCTATCATGAATAAAATAAATCTGAGAATACTTCTCTCTGTTTAATGAGGAAGTCTCAGATCTATTTCATAGGATTACAGGCTGGCTGAGGTTGGAAGACACCTCTTGAGTTCATCTTCTACGATCCTCCTGTTCCAGCAGGGCTACCTAGAACTGTTGGTCCAGCTTTTGAGTATCTCCAAGGCTGGAGACCCCACAACCTCCCTGGGCAACCTGTGCCAGAGCCCAGGCACCCTCACAGTGAAAAACTGGTTCCTGATGTTCAGAGGGAATCTCCTGTGTAAATGTTTTGCTCACTGCCTCTGGTCGTGTCACTGGACACTGCTGTAAAGAGCCTGCCTCGTTGTACCCTCCCTGCAGGCTGGTCAAACATAACTTTGCCTTTGTTAATCCATGCTGACTAACTCCAGTTACCTATTTGTCCTTCATGTACAGAAAAAGGGTTTCCAGGACTAGTTGTTCCACCACCCTCCCAGGGATCACAATGTGGCTGACCATCCTGTAGTTCCCTGTGTCTTTGTTCTTGTCCTTTTTGAAGACAGGAGTGACATTTGCTTTGCTTTAGTCCTCAAACACCTCTCCTGGTCACCATGATCATTGGGAGGATAATCAAGAGTGGCCTCCCAATGACATGTGCCAGGTCCCTCAGCACCTGGCCATGCATCCTGTCAGGGCCCACGGATTTACACACATCCAGTTCTCAAGTATTCCCTAATCCGACCATTTTTCACTAAGGGTTTCTCTTCCTTGCTGCAGACTTTCCCCTTATCTATATACACCAACATGTGCATTAATTCGTTCTAGACATGGGGGAGCAGAGGCAGCATTCTAAAGCTGGGCTTCTGCAGCACTAATTCATGAGTTCTTCAAGTACTCAGCAAAATTTATATGCATGAATTGTTGCTGAAAGTATCCTTTGGGAGCTGGTCATTTCAGTACCGTGTGTGAGTGTCTGGTAACTGTCCACACATATCTTTCTGCTCAAACAAATGCTTCTCCTGAATCAACATTTTTCTCAAAATATTCCGACCAAAGTTGGATGCAAATTACATGTAACAAATCCTGAGGATATATGCGTTAAAGAGTGTGTATGTATATAAAAAAATTGCAATATACACTTCGGAATAACACACATAACATCCTGGCAACTTTTGAAAACAAAGTGAAAAAAAGATTTTAATGTAAAGAATTTGGATTTATCTTGGGTGTTCTAACTTAAGATGACCACTAAGGATAAATGCCAGTTTTCATTGCAAAACAGCCAAAATTTTGCATGCACATATGTATGTATGCATGCTGTGTACTACTCCTAATAATCCTAAACTCCTTTTTCCTTCCAAGAGAAAATGCTACCAGTCGACCCAAAGTTGAATCTTTACAGAGTCTGAAAGAAATACCGATTACTTCTACTTGTAAATGAAGTTATCTGCTAGTGGACATCTATATTTTCATCTTTTAAATTGGTATATGGTCAGTTGAATTACATACTACTTACCCCACCCACTGCAATCTCAGACAATCCCAGGGGAGGAGTAACACAGTAGAACAGACTGCCAAGCACATATCACTTTGGATACTTTGATCCATTTCTGCTTAACTGCTTTATCTATTAGCTCACTGGCAATCTCGGGAAAGTAAACAATGTACAAAACAGAACTTCCTCAAATCTTTCTGTTATCTACCCAGATTCAGGGACACAAAGCAATCAGGTGGATACATTGCTTTAAAAGCATCACAAAGTGTAACAAACCCAAGAAATGATATTAACAAGAGTTATTACTTTGTTCTCGACACAAACAAAAATTGTTTTTAATGTAATGCTATTATTATACAAACAAATTCCCACTGGCGATTTTGGGCACCCTCTTAAAAAACCCAAACCATCACTTTACATTCCTCATACTAAGAGAATATTCCCAGTATCGAGTTTCTCAGAATTCAGATGCTCTTCAGGCCATATAAAGCAGACCTAATACAACTCTATTTTAAATGAAATGGAACTCAGATCATATCCTACTTTAGTAGTTTGTCCATAATATAGTCTTGGAAGCAGGATTTGTGATGAATAGTTACCCATAAATTTACAGTTTACTTTTCTAACGTAACTTCTGAACGCTTACTTACTTTAACCTAAACAGCATTTTGCAAATGCAGTTAAAAATATAGAAGCTAAGCTTTTTATACAAATGCAAGTTACATACAGAAATACTTAACCCCCACTGTACACACTACCTACTGAATTAAAGTCCAAACCTCTAACACTGTAAAAAGAGATCGCTTTCTCAGCCAACTACACTAATTATATTAGTTGATAGATGCTGTCTTACAGTGAGCTGGAAGAGAAACCAGCTGTTCAGTCTGATACTGAATTTATCTTAAGCTCCACCTCTGATCATGCCCCGATATTTTGAAAAAAACATTTGCTACATGATTAACTTGAGTTAAATGAGATGATGTATACAGTGCTGACAGACTGGTTCTCCTCTCTTTTCTTCCATTCCTTGACAACTTTACTTTCACACTACAACAGACATTCACCAGCAATCTGGCCCTTGCAATGGTGGAATCTTCTTTCCAGTTATGACTACATTCCACTGCCTATATTTTATTTCTGCTATTTATAAGCTTGGAAAGCACCCTTTCTCAAGCTTTATACTGCAGCAATGTCTAAATAAAAGTCTCAAAATATAAATTTCTTTTTCTAGTCACAGAGCTCTCCCTCTCAAGGCCTTCTTCACACTTAGTAAAATTGTCACAGTAAGTCACATTTAAAAAAAAACCCTACACTGTTAGTAAACATAAAGTGGTTGCTACTGGCTTCCGTTATTGTGAAACTAAATATAGAATACAAAGAAAGCAACAAGACGGTAACATTCCTCTGAGTTTCCTTAACATTTCCTTAACAGTATAATAGTGTTAAACCAACACTGGCGTAGAAGGGAAGGGAGTGACAAACAAGTCTGGGTATGAATTTAAAGCACCACTATTTCAGAATAACTTCCTGTACTGAGAGAGTTTGCAAGTCAGAACTACTCTGGTTAGTAAGTATCCCACAGTATAAGTAAGTTCTTAGCAATGGACCTCACAATATATGTCTACACACAGGAATGCATACATACATAGGAAAGAATACTTAAATTGACTATATTCCACAGACAAATTAAAAAAAAAAAAAAAGCTAAAAAAACCCCCAAACAACTAACAAAAACCAGATTCAGCAGCACCAAGGGTGACTCATTTTTTGCTTTAAGAATCAGCTGCAAATTAGAATAGGAAACTTGCCTGGTGGGGCAGGTGGGGGAAGCAAAGCAGTGAAAAACTACGTAACTCTTATTAGACTATAAAAATAACAGCTTAATCATGTTGCTGGAAAAGCTCCATATTTTAGGTACTTAATGAACATTAAATACTCACTTTTGTTCTACTAATTGAATTTACGTGCATTTCTCTTCTCTTACATTCACTTTTTAATTCAAGTTAAATTAACTCTGCTGTGACATAAAATACTTCCATTTGTTTCTAAGATCTTGTTACTGGAACCACGATTAGATAACATATTAAAAGGAAACTGGACTTCAAACCCTAAAGAAAGCAGAAAAGCATTACTAGGTAAGTATTTCTCAGTAGTAACAAAAAAGCCCAGAAAAGAAAGAGAAAAACGTGATTTCATCTATACACAGAACCTTCTGTAACTTATCCTTCAGATTCTTGCATTTTCTGTAGGAGAGCCAAATATGGTTCTGTGCATAAAGAAGTGGCTCAGGCAGAGCTGGACGGCATAACACACTGTTTGCTTTACACAGATGCGTTTATCTGCAGACCTTTTTCTGAGCAAGATATTCTAGGGACAACTGAAAAGCTGGTCTAGGGCTAGTAAATTGGGCTCCAAAATGCTAGGAGACCTGCCTGTACCATCCACTCCTATTGTTCTCACAGGCTTGCAATTTCCATTTCTTTTATTACTTCTAATAATTCTAATCTTTTTTACGGGTCTATTTTATTTTCTGAGCATGAATACAGCAGCAAAAATCTAGATAGCCCTCTTATCTCTAACTTCCAATCCCAGAAGACAATGTGACAATAGTATGAAAGGAAAAACAAGCAAAAGGGCTTCATGAAAGAATTATAGAATCTGAATGTAAATCATCTACAAATAGAGACACTACAAATAGAGGGCTGCCAGATGTGCACTCACAACTAAGTACTGGGAGTGCCATGTGAGATATATTCTTATGACACAACCTAAACGCAATAATAGAAGTATTCTTAGTCCACAAATTTTATATAAAAAGGACAGAGAAATAATAAATTAAAGATTAAAACAATTAAAATAAAAAAAGTAAATGTATGCTCTGACAGCGACAAAACAATCCATAAGGAAGCTCTGAATCATCTCAATAGATGGCACGGGATCAGAACCATGCTCTTACTTCTACCAGGAAGAGGAAGGCTATCCGGAGCAAGGAGTGTTAGCACATTCAAACACCAAATAGGGTTCCTGCTGCACCTAAAATTCTCAGTTTCAGATTCTTGAATAAACACTTAACTGCCATTTGAACATGCACAATGACAAGAAATTCCAAAAAGCTAGGACAGAAACAGGAAATTCAGTAAGAAAGTTATCTCACTCTCAAAGATGTCTAAGAATTAGATACAAATTAACATCAACAGAAAATAAAAGAATAAGCTAGTGTGTCTTATATGGAATGCTTACTTCGGAAAAGTATCTCCAGAAGCTGACTAATCTTTTCTTCTAGGTACTCAAAGTTAAGTGAAGATGACTAGAAATAGTTCAATGACTTAACTATTCACGATAACATATTTTAGATAGCAGTTATTTAAACAGCAAGTTAAAATTATGATATGTATAAATTGCAAGAAAGGGAAAAAGCAGCAGCTATCTAAAAAAGGGCAAAGTTTTATTGCAATAACAATGGAATGGTATATTTAAATTGTTCCTACACAAAGGTGACATTTAATGGGTGTGAAGTCATGAGGTGACATAAAGCTGGAAAGGTGTGGAAAAAAATATCAGGAAACATTTACATATTTATGACATCCAAAGCATGCAGGTCAAATAGAATGTCAGTCTGAAAGTATTCAAACTAGACCCCATCATGAACAGAAAGATTGACTGCATCATTTCTTCTGTCAGCTTCAGTGAAATTTAACTGAAACCAGATGAAATATAGAAATTTAACCAAAACCAAGATATCCAAAGGTAAGATCTCTAACAAAGATATTAATGCACAAGATTGGGGATTGGAGGTGGCCAGGAAGGCTTAATCTGAGGGTTTTTTTAAAAAATACGTTTGTCGTCAACATTGCACAGAATAACTGGCAGTTTATTTTTTATAATATCAAGAGCAGAAATAAGTATGTGCAATATATGCTGTGACTACCCATACATTAAGGCTCTCCAAAAGAGAGACAACATGTTTACTTTTAACATGCTGGAACACTTCAAAAGGCTTGGCATTACATTTTTGATGACTCTGATGCTTGTCATTGTGGAAAACGGGTATTCTTATTGGATAATAAAAGAAGGGAGTAACAGCAGTTAAAGGCTAAACAAAATAAATGGCTCCTTCACCATACCAGAATTTCACCAGGAAGCTTCTAATAAACTCAAAAAACAGATTTCTGAGAAAATTATCTCTATAGAAAAGTTTGAATGTGGATCTAGAAAATACCAGAATTTCTTATTGCATGAATAACTGTAACCCATCTCAAGTCCTTTGCATCAGGAAGGGGATATTAAAGATAACACAATATCTGCATTCTGTTAATAAAAGGGACAAGTGACTGCAAAACAAGGTTGTATGTTCATTTTCCCACAAAATGAATACTACTTAGATGTAGGTGAAAATCTCAGAAGTACAGCGAATCTCAGCTGGTGATGACTATGCACTGATCAAAGAACTAACCCTCTGCATACTTGCTGGCTATACAAAATATCAAGAACTACAACATCGAACATGTAACATCTGAATGAAGGGTTTCACAGTGAAAATAAAAGGCCACATACTAACTCCTTCTAAATCTAACAGAGATGGAAGCTGCAAAAAGAGAACAGGGATAAAACATTAAACTTCACACCCATTTTAAATAAAACAACACCTCTGAATTTTATGACACGATTTCTGCTCAAAGAAATGCCATAGAACGCTTGCTTTTGGAACTGAGAAGCAACTCGCCCCTCAGTAAGGCTTTTAAATAAACTGTGTTTTTCTAATAAGAAGCACAGATGACTAGGAGAGACACGACCATACCTACTCAAGTTCTTCAAAACCCACTGGGAGGGAAACCTGGCATATGCAAAATATGCTTAGTCAGGTCCTGAATTCAAAGCAAATTCTTCCTGGACAGCGAATATTGTTGACATGCTGACCAAAAACTGTAAACATGGGGTTAAGACTTTGACTTAAGGTAAACATTACTTGAACAGATTAAGAAATTTTGATCACAATGAATAATTAAAATCTTGTCCAATATCTAAGGCAGGTTAAGTAATTACTGGAGTAGTCACATTAAATACTTATATTCCTGGCTACAATACTCCCCAAGCTTCACCTTATTCTGTTAATTCTGTACTGCTCTTAACAAGAGTTAAGAAGGCACAACCAGAAGCATTTTCTACATACATTTACTTACAGACTTAGTTATGACTTCATTTGCCTCTTAATATAAGTAAGGGTTTCCCCAGATTTTTCACTGAAAAGCAACCTTCCAGGTCCTTGTCTTGTAAGCTCTTCTCTGAAGAATTTTTTATTTTAATACTAGATTCTTAATGTTATTTTGGGAGCCCTTGCATTCCCCTGCTAGACACAGTAACAATGGACTGATTTTACTTTGCATCAAGAGCAACAGCCCCATACTACTCCTAGCCACAATCTTCCTGCTTTGACTTGCAGAGGCTGCAGTTGCTACGCCACCGACTTAGAGGCTGAGTTCAGCTGAGTGGTTGGTAGTATTGCTAGTCCCCTCAGAGTCACTGTGTGCCAAGGTCAAGTCACTTCCCTAAGTTGTGCAAGATTCTTTGTTTCTAATACACAAGTTAGCACTTAACTTGGCAATATTGGTATTTTTAACACTCCTCCTAAACAGACACTATTAATACATTAAGAGATATTCATGGGATCTCACTAGAAACTCTTGCAGAAACTGTTTCATGAATATTTTCCATTTAAAATAATATTTTAAAATCGATTAATATCTGTTTATGTATTTATTTTGTATAGTGATAGTTTACATATGAGAAACAGCCAGAATTACTATGAGGGAAGTTCACAATTCTGGAATTTAAACTTCTATACAGTCAAGATCCAGAATGAGATAATAATAAAAAAAAAAAATCTTTCTGATAGTTTGAAGCACAACTAAGTCAGATCTATACTGCTGGTATTGGTGAACACCCCCTCAAACTTTAGCCATCTTTCAAGACACTACAACAGCCCTAAAATAAATTTTAGACCTAACTTTCTGAACTAAAGATACAAATATTTCAACAGTATTAACTTGCAACCCATTTCCTATAAGCCAGGTAATAGCCACTTCTACCAGTGTAACGAACAGTTAGTACACAGCAGAGTTCCCTGTAACACTGTTTAGGTGAACTTAATGAATTTTAACTTATCTGACAAACTTACTGCTGCATCAGTTTATAAAACTGGTCATACTAACTTAAAAAATCTCAAATCCAATGAATAAAGAGAAAATTGCAATCTTCCACTTGAAAGTTGAACAGCAGCAAAAAACCTTTTAAAATCAGTTTTCATTGTTAGTATTAGGTATGTAACTACATAGATCCTTCCAATTTCACTACAGAGTAGCAGCTTTGTTTTTACCCCTCTCAATATCTTTTTCAGCAATGTTTTGCTTCCTCTGGACAAGTGCAAGTTCTTGAGGCACATGTACATCCAGTACAAATGAAGATAAGGCTGAAATCAGAAAAATGGATTCCCCATCAACCTACTTAACACTGCTCCAACCATGACTGCAAGCTTCATTTTACCGCTCTGTTTCTTCATTATCAGAGCTCAGCTGGACATTGCAAAATATTTTTCTGTCACAGGCAGAATAATGTTGAATCCCGTCATCAAACAGAAACCATTTCTGAAATATTGACTATGGTAGTAAAACCTGCTGTTGAAGTTACATAAAGCAGTTATGTCCTGTAAGGACAGTAAGCCTATTGGATATCAAGTGATTGTAAAAGGATGACTCAATGTTGGCACAGTTCCCAAGCTGATATAGACTATTTCCTTTTCCTCCCCTCCCTAGACTCAGGAAGTCTCCTAGATGCATTTTTACTTTCCCAGCTTGTTATGAATATAGGATGAATTTTCAGTCGTACCTGAAGAAGTAAACCCCACATGAGCTATGCTTTTTGGAGTAAGAAAGAGTCAATTAACTGAAAACCAATTACTTTTAAATCTTTATTAAGTTCAAAATAGGAGTTAAAAATGTGAGAAGTGCACCAGTCTAGGTATTTTTAAAAATCTTGAACACATTCTATATACATTCATACATTCTGTGTTCATTATACTCCTAATTTAAAGTCAAAGCTGCCTTAAAAAAAAAAAAATTCCTTGTCCAACAAGGATTACACAATCTCCTATTACATCACTAAGCAATGTTAATGACCTAAATCATGGAATAAAAAACATTCCTTACACCTGTGACTAATATTCAATTTGAGTCACTTAATAGGACTAATAGTTAGTTAAATGCTTGTACACAAACAAATGTTCTATAAAGCAGATTAAAAATGCTGCTTTTGAAGTAGTCATTATTCTAATGCAACAAAAAGCAAAGCACTGCCATGCATAAAATTAAGACAAGTTGATGTGAAAATATTCTGTGTATGTTGCCTGTCCTATACTAGTACCAAACAAAAGCAAGAACCAACCAGAAATAACTTCTAATATGGACACTTGAAGCCAGAAATGCAGGCTTTCACAATTTATGTCTCTGCTTCTTTTCAAGAGATAAAAAAACTTACACTTTCAACTGACATCAAATTACTTGTTGCAGATGGCATCCACTGTTTTACCTGACAGAAAACAAGATTTCCTAAAAGCAAACCATTTGCAAATGTTTAGTTTCAGTTTGCTTTTTGTTTTTATTTCTTCAATTGTTAAATCTCCAAGAGAAAAACCATGCATACATATATACAAAGAAAATACACTGTATTTATTCCTTACTCTCTATACTTTCTACTCTTTTCCTTTCCTGGATTTCTACTACAGCAGTTTTGAGATCTAGAAGGATGTCTACGTCTGCATTTGTTCCAGGCAGCTAATTCACCCACATAATGAAGACTGGAGACCTGGTAACTGAGATTAAACTCCTTTCATTTTTGAAATGTTATAGACAAAGCAAGAGAGAGTTTGAAGAATGAGTCCTGCCCCAAAGCAACAAGTCAAAGGATAGATGACGCCCTTTGAATAAGTGGCCAGGCTGGGACCTTAACTCTGATGATACTTAGGCAAAGGCCAGGACAGAAGCAGAATTCTACTCCTCCTTCCCAAGGGAACTGTAAGACATAGGTTGTTTAGCAGGTAAAGCCGAGGAATTCTTGTGACCATCTTGAAAGCTTGATGCTGGCCACCAAAAGCAATTTGTAATACAATTCTCTTTTGATCAAACACTATGAAATTATCTCATGATATAAGTTTTGTTCCTAAGCGTTAACATTTCAGTGCATCACAAGTAAAAAAAAAATAAATTCAAAGTTTAAAAAAAAAAATAACGCACAAACATATTCAGTACTGATCTATGAAAGCTATGATTCATGTTTTATTGTGATATCATCCTTCATATACCTTAAAATTTACATAGGCTGCACGCTCTATTATTCTAAAATCAACAGAAATTTAAAGCAATTAATCAAGCTGCCTTAAGTAGATAAAATAATGTCATTTTTATTGATCAGAGGCTTCTAAAAACATCTTTCATGTTGCTTGCAGAAAAGAACTATAATTCAGGACTATGAGTTGATAAATATTGATTTTACAAGGTTTACTTAAATAAAACTGTATATAATTCAGCCTACATTCTATTGTTTTAAATGCATGCCATGTTTTATGCTATGGCAAACAAATTTAATTTCATTTTCTAACATGTATTGCCAAGTTCAAACCAGTACATAGGCTAGTAGATAATAAATCACTATCCCTTTCATTTACAAATTAGTAGACCTGCTTCATTTAAGATGTTAAGCCAGTACACAAGATGGTTGCATTTGTTTTTTGCCCCTTTTTTTTTTTTACTGTAAAGTATTTGCAAACTTACAGGAGGAGAAAGATGAGAAGTGATATAAGTTTCAACAATAAAATCCTCTATCACATTGCACGTTTACATGTATTGTTGAACAGTTCTGAAACAGTGCTCGGGATAAATACAGCTCTCCACCTGACATTCTTCTCAACATAAAAACCAAACCCTTTTCTGTTTAAATATACGCTCAACAAGACAAATTATACAAATTAAATGTCTGCAATGAATAAATTATTTAAAAGTCAAAATAACCATAATATTAACTGTAATGTAAGTAAGAGCGCCACTACTCTTAATACTGTTCTCAGAAGTAAATTCCAGATAATAAGCTTGAGTTATTTTAACTGCCACTGCACACAACCATATTTACAGTTTAAAGTGCTACACGAAAAAGTAACTATTGAAATAACCACTAAGTATTAACTTCAAAATACAAACATTTTTATTAAAACTAGAGTCTCTGTAAGAAAACAACATACAGCTAAGCTCATACATTTTGGGAGGAAAAAAAGTAACTTACAGTATTTAGGTACAGGTAAAAATTTCCAATAAGGCTAAATTACCAACAGGTACCTTTGAAACTTCTACAAAATATGAGCACACCACATAGGCTCTGTATAGAAACAGCACTGATCCCAAAGCAGTGAGTAAATTGCTCTGAAATTAAAACCTTAATTAAAATAAAATTCACCCTCCTCCCCCATTCTTTTAAATAAGAAACTAATCTCACCCAGATCGGACGAACACGTAGAGCCAGAAACTTAAACATAACTAAGAAACCATGATCTTTAGGTTTTCTGACTGAGCGATCATAAGTTTAGCAGGGAAGACCAACCCTGGCAGTTTTGCTGTGACCAGCTGTTCCAGCAATTAGAAAATTTCCTGTCAGGCAAGTCAGACACAGTTGGGGGAGGGGAGAGAGAAGGGGCGAAAAAAGGTCCAAAGGGGAAAAAAAAAAAAAAAAGAAGAAGAAAAAGACATTGATTTTTACTATTCCCCTCCCCCCGTGGTAAAAATAAAAGCTGGGCAGCAGGGGTACTCATGCTGCTGATGCTGTAAAGATCATCACAGGAAACTTAAACAGATTGCCTGATAGCAACGTGCTGTTGCAGATGTTATTTATTCCTGGTTCCCAGAAAAGAACAAAGATTACCAACATCTATTTCAGAAAACATACTACCCTGCAACATCTCACTGCTTAAGAAGAATAGCAACAATTTTATGTCCTACATGTGATAATGGTATTCTTATGAATTTTATCTTACTATATTTTATAAAATTAAGTTACATATCACTAATTTTTAGACTTCAATGCAGAGCATGTGGTGTGCTTCAGCTTAATGAATATTTTTACTAGAGTTGTTACAGGACCAAATGGACCTTGTGCATAGCCCTCTGAAAGCCTGCACACAGAAAATGCTACACAGATGTTAGAGAGGTTAGGCCAAGACAGACGGCAGAAACTATATGAATTGGATCAGCCAGCTTGAATGTCTGACTTATGCATGAATATTATATTGCTCTATAGAGAGTGAAAAATTTCTTAAAGTAAGAAAAACATCCAAGCTTTCTTTCAATGTTTTAAAAACACTTCAAACATTTCTAAAAATTAATTACTTCAAACAGCTAGAGATGAAGTTTTAGAAGTCTCTAGATTTAGTATGGATGTTACTGTTATAATAAATCACTTACTAAATGATATTAAAAACACGAGAGTGCATGCTCCACTAGAATACGGAGCAAGACTGCTTTTCTTCAATCAATCAATCAAGGCAAGTAACAACAATTAGTCAAAGGCATATCCAAGTACTTGGGTATAAACAGATCCAGGTGATTCCATTTAGTGATCCTGTACCACAGAAACATATGGCAAAGTACTGTACTTTTTCCTGCACAAGACATTAAAACAAATCAACCCTTCACACCGCCTCTCCTTGCCTGGGTTGTAACAAATATCTGGATTACTGCAATTTTTTTTTAATTCCTCTTCAGAGGACAAAACCAGTGATTTACTTTAAAGTGGTAGGAAATGTTGCTTCTATCCCTATACCACATCCTGGCTGTCCATAGTATCAGTTTCTAATTTTCCCTTTAAAACCTGAATTACGTGTCTCCTCAGCGTAAGCAAAGACCCTCTTGCACAAATGCAGAGATGAAATAAAGACTCCTCATTCCTGGCTTTATCAGGACCCTAGAAGCAAAAATGTGCCTTTTTTGTGTTCTCTTTTACTTCTCTAGGTCTTTATTCACACCACATCCACAGAGATAGATCTTTTACACTCTATGTACTGAATATATTCAACTATTAATATAGATTACACGGGCATTCAGTAACATCTACTACACCTTGAGTCCTCAATTACAACATACTCTTCACAGTTCAGTGTGTTATAGCCTTTTTGGAAGAAACAGCCTCTGCTACAGAAACAGTATCACAGCATGAAAAATGATTCAATGTCTGTTTGGGGATAAACAAAGCTTCTTGGACACTAGGAGGCTACTGCAACACAAAGGTTCCAAGTATTTCAGAAATGGTACAAAAATTAATTGAAGGTTTCTTCTTTTCAATTGTTTTAGACTTCCAGCTACTTCCTCCTCAAAATGAAATATCTCAAGAATTGTACTTTAACAGCAATGCGGTTGTTTACACTTTGAGGACTTAAAATATCTGAATAGATAAAATGGGAAACCACTCAAGCTCTCTGCCTTACCTTGTCAAGAACATGTATGAATGCACTAAAAGGAGAGTGACCAGGAATCTGCAGACCACTAAATTAAACTCTATGGTAGCAAGGACTAAAAGCAGAAATGGAGAGTAAGTGGTAAGGCCTACACCAACTATAATGTTCTTTAAAGCTGAAAAGGTACTGTGGGTAAATAACCATTTTCTTCTCTTTTTCTTGTAAGGGCATCTGTGTATTTTGCTGCAGATAAGCTGCATCTGCCAAGGGTGACAGGAATAAGGCATTTCAACTGCAGCATTCATACAATTACTGACTACTGCTCTCCCGAACCTTTTATGTGACCTCTCAGTGAAGAACAAAGCACAGTGCTCAGGGGTCAGCAGGGTTACTTCACAACAATAGTTTTCCTATAACTGGCATGGGTCTGAAGCAGGTGGAAGAAATTTCTTGTGTTCTGGGAGAACAAAGTCGGCACAGTTCCCAAAGAATACTACCAGCCAACCAGAAACATTAAGATATATGCTACATAATTCATTTTGAGAATCTCCAAGAAGAAAGCTTGCCCTTTTAAATATTCCCTCATACAAGGAGGAGACAGGTTAGAGGGCAGCTGTCCCCCAAAAGGGAAATCTGTGATAACAAGGACAAATTGCTCCAGCAAATTGCTCTCCTTACCTTGAAGTCTTTGATAAGGATTTGCATTATACATGTCTATCATGAAACACAACTGTCTCCAAAACAAAAGGAATTTGCTATGCCGGTCACTGACAGTTCTGTCAATTGCAGAACTCCACTCACACAATGCATTTTGTCCTCTAGCACAGAAATATAAAGCAAGTTCATCTCTTATCTTTCTTCTCTCATTTTAAATTGGATGCTCTGAATTTACAAAAATGAAAAGAAAACGTGATCAGACTTACTGACCAGACTCACAGCCTCCACTATTTCTCTCCACGGGAGAACTGAAAGATGCTGGAGGAACTCTCAAAAGCAGTACAGAATATGTGGGAACCCATAAGTTCGACTGAACAAAGTGTGCACATCACAGCGGGGCGCTCACTTTTACACATAACCAGAGAAAGTCGAAGCTTTTCATCTAACTGAAGTCCATTAGGTAGACTGACAATTTCCCTATACTGTCAGTCTGAGAAGTGTAATAATGCAAAGTAAGTCTTTATGCTGCTAGACAAGCAAGGAAGGCTCTGTAGTATGGATTGCCTTCAATCATCTGGATAAAACAAAAGTGGAGTACACATAATGAATTAAAAGCCATCATTTGATGAAGGTCAACAGTTGAGAAACAGAGAGCTACTTTTTGGAGTTTTCCCGAAGCTGAATAATATACTTCTCATAATAAAAATGTTTGTAATAGAATATAGCTGCTTTGGCTATAATCAGGGGGTGTGGCAGTTTCCATCTGCTACTTCACAGGCTTTTCAGGGCTACCATCTGTTTTCTCTTCATGTAACAAGTAGGCAGCTTCACTTCTAATGTTGCATACCCTCTCAAGGTATCCAATTTTCTGACCAAGATCCAGAAACTATGCTGCATCTAAGACACTAAGAGAAAAATAAGCCACTCAGAAAATCTATTAGAAGACGTCAATTAAAGATGTTTGCTGTAATCTTTCCTCAACACCTAATGACATTTTGAGGAAAAAAATACTCCACGGTTTGCCTTCTTTATATGGGTTTGATATCTAACAGTTAGCAACTCAGACTAAAAACTTCGCATTGTCTGTAAGGATGCTGTAATTTCTTACATGAGAGCCACTAAGTCTATTCTTACACAGGTAAGATGCATGCACTTAGCTGTAAGATTCCACCAAAGTTCATCCAGTTTGCAGCACAGCACAATGCTTTGGAAGAGAATGAATCTCCAACTCTTTTTTTTTTTTCCATAAAAGGAAAAAGACGGTATTCTACCTTTTACAAGGGAAAATCTGAGCATGGAGAAGGGAATAACTGGATTCAAGTTTTACAGGTGTAAATGGCTTGCTTGGGAAACTTATTTGTTCAAGAATCAAAGTAATTTGCTTGTAACATAGAATTAAATACATGTGTACCCATATTTAATTATATTTAGCAAAATATATCGGAAGGAATGTAAGAATTACAGACCACCTTGAAGTCCAAGTTTAGTATTTGTAACCCAGATTGTTTCCTTCATTGCATTACACAGTGAACAGCCAGGTTATCCTCTGGCTCTCACCAGAAACTACAACTTACTTCACAGCGTGCTATGCGTACTTAACATAGTGTCATATTGAATTATGTAATATTATGGTTTCTAACAACTGCACTGCTAGGGCTGTAAAGAAAGCTTCCTCAGTTTGATTTCCATATGAAAAAGCAATACTTAGACATTCAAGAATACGTAAGCAATGTGGAAGAATAACTTGACTGCATACCTCATCTCTCAGTAAAACTACAAAACTATTAACTTGTCACTGTTTTCCTACTGATAAGCTATCCACGTAGCCATTTCAGCTAAAATTAAGTATCAGTCAGTAAAAAAATTAACATCACAACCTCAGTAGTCTATGAATACGTGTGAACCCAAATATTTTTGTAATATTTAAAACATTCTAGCTGTCTTACAACCTCTACCACAGAGACATGAATTTACATTGAAATACAGATAAAACCACACACAGAAAAGTGAAATGTAAAGGTTATGCCAGCAAAAGGAAAATAAACATATCAAAATGACCATCGGAAATATGTTCACAGTCATGTTAATTTATACACATGGTTTTTCTTTTAATCAGAAACCAAACGGCAACATTCAACAGAAGTTCAGAGCAGTCCTGAAACAGTGCCTTAACCTGTCAAAACTCAAGCAAAGTTTTTGAAACTAAGAGTTCTCATTAGTAAAATGTTAAAATATTAAAAACAAAGATGAAATTAAAAATTGGTTAAAATGTCCCAAATCTAAGCATCTGTTAGTGTAATTATGCTTTTTTTCACTGAATTACTTTAACACACTATCTTTCAGTATTTTCATGGAAAGTGACAAAACAAGTAAGATTACACCAGATCAGTTCCATTTTCATATTGTCTGACTGATGAGGGGCTGTTTTGCTCCTGACTTGTCGGTGAGTGATCTCCCTCTCCTGATCCTGACACCTTCCTGTCCTTCCCCCCCCCATTTGGCCAGTGGTTTATATATTTACAATAAAGTGTACAGTACACATGCATGTATAATACCGAATCTCAACATTATTACCACGTGTAATTGACTGATTGAGTTCAGCACTTCAACGAAGAGACCATATTGCCCACATGCTTCAAATTATTTTTCTAATGCATTTTAAAGGCCTTTCTAAGATCACGTTTTCCCTATAAACTCTTCTATTAAAACACTAATTGGCAAGACAAACGTCATAATTTTCAGTTCTCCTGGCTGTAAACAGTTATTTTAAGTTCTGTTAGAGAAAAATAGATGAAAAGTAAGTATTTAACTGACTTTTCATTGCAACTTACATTACCTTTTGAGTACCCACCAACCATAGTCTTAGTTATCTTCGTTATATATTTTAGTAAGAGGATGACAGCTACAGAGATTTAGTTTTTCATCATCCAGATCAGCATGTTTTAATACACTGCTTTATGCTTTAGTTCAATTTAATTCTATGCTTGCTTTAATTCTGTTGATTTAAAAGTAGCATTTTGTTTAAAGTTTCACCAAAGCATACAAGAGGTGTCATAATACTATACACCACCTTTGTTGGAGTAAGGGTTTACTTTTTCATCCCAATCGATTGAGCCTTAATAGGCTTCACTCCTTCCAGTACTGGAAAAAAAAGTCTCCAGGCCTTGCAGGTTACCAAAAAGAAATATACACGAGCTTTTCTGGAACTTACAAAGTATTTCGGAAAACATCTTTTAACAAATGCTTGGAAAGCTTTATTTTTGTATGTTTATGCTTAAGCTAGTAGAGTGCAATGGTTACACTTCAGTTGTAATAAGTGTTTTAACAGCTAAATTGAATCCAGCTAACAGAACAGAACAAAGAACACAGCACACACAATATGCTCTTCACATATATACAAAATGGGAAGCTACTTGCTGGGCCAGCTGTAGTTTCTGGTTAGCTTCAGCTAGCAGAAAAGCATGCGTTATGCCTGCAAGAGCTCACAACAAGTAATTTGCTCAGTTAATTTACTCAATCTCTATGGACACAGAAATACAGAAAGCAACGGCAGATAGCACAAGAGTGAGAAAGGTAGCAAATAAAAGGCTTTAAATAGCTTCCCCTCTTTCAGTAACATTCACCTAAGCTTTCACATTATGTCATGCTTCAGCCAGTTGTTACTTGTCCTTACATTTATTTCCTGCTTGACCTCAATCATTTGAAATACATCAAATAGAAAATGCTGACAGCAAGCTATGAAGCCAGATATAACCAGTATATTCACTGTAATAAAACTAGAACACTGAATGATTCCTCTTTAAGAGGAACAAGACTTTGAACCTTGCAGCATCTCGGGCTCCTCAGAAACAGGTATGTACTGTTACAGCTACTGCTTTTCTTAAAACAAACTGAACCTATGCAACTCCGACTGCCCTGCCAATTAACTTTACTATTGATCAAAAGAACACGGAAGTAAACAAAATGAAACTTATCTTCTGACACAAAGAATACTAGAGAGAAAAAAAAACTGTTAGGCTTTAATATTTATTTAAAATTTTTATCTGATTTTCATTATCAGCATACCATCCAAACACTCAAAAATCAGCAAAAAGATGCAGAATTTCCAGTTTTCACCTTCTATCTCCACAGAACTATGGCAACTCATTCTCTATCCTGAACGTGCAGACCACATACGTGTACCAAAATATTCTGCCTTCCTTCTGGATATACTGGTAACATGTGAGGGCTGTTTGCTCTACTGTTCTCAGTTACAACTGAGAAGCTGCATAAACTGTCAATGCAATTGACCACATAAGTGCTCTAAGCCTATTTCAGAGCAAAGTTAAACAGAAGCACTTAAATGAGTTTCATTGGTAATTTAAAATTAGACTTTATCTTGCACCAAAACAGATATGAAGCACTAAAAGAATATCACATCCCAGCTGAAGTACTATTTTGTCAGCTTACAGACCATAAAGGCTAGCTTCCAGCTATAACTGCCTGAGCAGCCATAGCAATTTTTGTGTTAAAAAAACGATATTATTTTAATTACTATTGGCAACATTTTACTCACCATAACCTAGAAATAAATGCAAAATAAATTCTAGAACACTGGTCTGAGCTACTAAACGCTGAAACAATCATAACCAAGTACTGCATGCATGACAGAAAGAATATTTGAGAAATGTTTTAAATTTTGACAGTCATATCAGACCCAGACAGCATGGCTTCAGGAAAGGCAGGTCCTGCCTGACTAACCTGATCTCATTCTATAACACAGTGACCAGCTTAGTGGACGAGGGAAAGCCTGCAGATGTTTACCTGGACATTAGTAAAGCCTTTGACACCGTTTCCCACAGTGTTCTGGAAAAACTGGCTGCTCATGGCTTACACAAGTGCACTCTTCACTGGGTAAAAGCCTGGCTGGATGGCCAGGCTCAAAGAGTTGTGGTAAATGGAGATAAATTCAAGTTGGCAGCCAATCATGAGCAATGTTCCCCAGGGCTCAGTATTTGGGCCAGTTCCGTTTCATATGTTTATCAATGATCTGGATAAGGGGATTGAGTGCCCTCTCAGTAAGTTTGCAGATGACAAGTTGGCTAGGAGAGTCTATCCACCTGAGGCCAGGAAGACATTACAGAGGAATCTGGATAGGCTGAATCCATGGGCTGAGGTCAACTGTACAAGGTTTAACAAGGCCAAACGCCAGGCGTTGCACTTGAGTCACAAGAATTCCATGGAACACTACAGTCTTGCGCTGGAAAGCTGCCTGGCAGAAATGGACTTGGGGGTGCCGGTTGACAGCTGGCTGAACAAGAGCCAGCAGTGTGCCAAAGTGGACAAGGAGGCCAACAGCAACCTGGCTTGTATCAGAAATGGTGTGGCCACCAGATTGTGCCCCTGTACTTGGCACCGGTGAGGCTGCAGCTCAAATACTGTGCTCAATTTTAGGCCTCTCATGACAGGAAGGACATTGAGCTGCTGGAGTGTGTCCGGAGAAGAACAGTGAAGACGGTGAAGGGTCTAGAGCACAAGTCTTACGAGGAGTGGCTGAGGGAACTGGGGCTGTTCAGTCTAGAGAAATGGAGGCTGAGGAAACGCTTTTACAACAGACTATGCTCTTCACGACTACCTGAAAAAAGGCGGATGCTGGTTCCTTTTCCCAGGTATTAAGTGACAGGAGAAGAGGAAACGACTTCAAGTTGTGCCAGGGGAGGTATAGACTGGGTCTTTTCCAACCTAAATGATTCTATGATTCTACGATATTGTGTTAAAATAGGTTGCTTTCCCCAAAAGCTGCAGTTTGGAAATGTCTGAGTTAAGTACAGAAATCCAGCAGTTACCAAATCTTGAAATAGAAATTTGATAGTTGTGTGGGTTAACCTTGGCTGGCTGTCAGACAACCACTCGGCCACTTTCTCACTGCCCCTCTCTTTAATGACGGGCTCTGCTTTGGCCACTAGTGGATCCATTTCGGAGCCAGCAAGAATCTGCCTTGTCCTGCAGCGCAGGGCTGCCTGCTACCTCTTCTCAGAGGCCACCGTCCTAGCTATCAAAACCTTGTCATGTACACCCAATACAATAGATGAAGAATATAATTTCAGCAGATAAACACAAGCCAAAAAATCTCTTAGGAAGAAGGCGAAGTTACAGACTCAGAATAAGGAAATCATCATCAAGTGATGGCACTAGTCAGAATAAATCAGCAAACCAAACAAAACCTGAACTCTTCCCCAAAACCAAATATTCTAGTTCAAACAAGATTTCAAGTAAGTACTGTAGTCCACATTATGTCAAATATCAAAACAAATGATCTCCTCCTGGTGTTGCTTTCCAACCACACAAATATCGTTGCTTTCTCACTCTTTAACACTGCTCTACTTTAGAGTAATCCATTAGCATTTGCCTTTTTCCTCCATCAGCGTTAAAGACAGCACAGCCTTGCATGGTATGAAGATGAATCAAAAGCAGTTATACAACACAGGCTTTTAATCTCCTAATTTTCATATCAGTTTAAGAGCTACATCTATTACTGGTATGTTTGAAGAAAAGCATGGAAAAAGGCAACTCCATGCATCATCATCTAAAGTGGCCCTCTGCACAACTTCAGCAGAGAGAAACTTCTAAGATATTGCAATTATATCCACGCTGCACAGATGGAAACAGCTTTGACGACCTAATCACAAGTTGAAGTCTGCACAACATGCAATACCAGCATATGAACCCTGAACTGATCCAAATGCGGAGTGCCAAAAACTATTTTATTGGTAAGGCCATTTATCACCAAGCTTAACAGTGAGCTAGTACTCTCTAATACAAAACTACAGGTAAACACTGAAGTTGCCTTTATGTCTGAGAAAAAGTCAAAGGCATCGCAATTAGAAACCTGAATTCACTTATATTTTCACATTACAAAATTTTGTAAATGGCAAGTTTGACATGAATATAAAGAATTTAAATTATAAATGAAACTTCCCGACTGTGATTTTGTCTTCAGTAGTAACATCTATTTTCAAGAAGCCTGGGTTAAGAATTCTTTCGCTTCTTGCCTCTGAGCTACAAAGGCAATGGAAACTAGTTTCACAGTCCTTCTTCACCCTTGATCTTTCCCTGAAAGACTACTGAAAGCTGAAAGCAGAAAGGAATACGAGGTATGAGGTTTTCAGGGTTTACTGATAGCTAGAATAAAAAACCAAAAGCATTATTAAGAAAGAAAAAAGGGATAGATACCCGCTTTTTTGTGTTCAAGCTCAGAGTAACCACTCTACGCCTACACGTCCTTCACAATGCATTGGTTTAGAGCTCTCTAATGCTTACTGTCCAGATCCGGTTTACAGCAAACACTCAAGATCTACACTATTGTTCAGCCTCTCCCTATGGCTATTCCACCACTAGGAAAATTTCACTAAGAATGTTTCAGGACTTAGCATCTCATCCAAGGCAAGGAAGGGGTCTGAAGTCACCATTTAAATTTATACCTACAGTTACTATCTTCGAGTAACTTCATGCAAGCATTTCTAGAGCCCTTAGCTTTGTCAGCTCCAAACCAATGAAGTGAAGTTCCCTTCCCCTCCAATTTAGCCAGATTAGCAACACAAGAGGAAAGCCGGAATCCACATCAATAGAGAATAAACTAGGAAACCCCTAGGCCTCAATGGACTAGGTTTCCTACTCTTGAATGCACTCCAATGTGACACTTCTAAACTTTTCAACTGGAAGCCCAGAAAAGAGACCAAATTTCTTATTCTGCTTCCTTAGTTCCAAAGAGAAAGACAACAGAAAGAGTATTCCAGACTAATGAAGAGTTATTATGCAAATAATCTAGTTTTACACATGTCAATAAGGAAAATATGAAATGACTAACACTAACAATAAAAGGGAACAGATAGACATTACCAAGAAATCTTACAACAGTATGGAAAACCAAAGGTGACAGCTGCTATTACACCTTGAATATCAAACTAGAAAGGGAAAAGTTACCGTGCACACTGCCACTCTTGATATAATCGTATTTCATATAGGAAGTGCACGTATCATCAACGGAATCTGTGTGGAATTTCATCACAAGAGAATCCTTTGCTGGGACACAACCAGAACTGAAGCCTTAACTATTAATAAAGCAAGCTCTAGGAATCATAGATGTAAAATATTTTCACCTATGCAGTGATGAGACCAATACATGTCAATGGGAGTGCGTTGCTTGCTGGCAGTAGGAAAATGGAACAGTAAGAAAGAACCAAATGTTTTAGGAATTGCTAAGATAAGAAAGAGGAGATTGACCTCCCTTCCTATTCAGGAATTCTCTATAACAAGCCACATCTTATTATCAAATCTCCTCACTCCTCAACTCAATCAGAATTTCTACCATATTCAGCTTTGTGCTTTCCAGAGGCAAGCCTGCTTTGTACTAAAAATACTAGGGAGAGTCTATAATCGTACAAAACTACCAGGGAAAGCACGAAAGTTCATCAGAACAAACAGTAGGATACAGAACCAGATAAAGAGTCAGTGAGAAAGAACCTCTCAAAAATATCAGAATCCCAGACTGCACTTCACGTCAAGTAAACCTGAAGAACAAAATATTAGCAGCAAACTGCCTGTAAACTGAGTGTGCGACCATATTGTACTATCTATCTTTATTACAATCATCTTTTACTCACAGTTTGTGGGTTGATATCATCTTCTCCCATAGGTTCATCCACAATCTGCTGTCCATTCTGTAAAAAACAGATACATCAAGTTACTACACATGCTGAATCCAATAAATATATTGCAGATGTGCTTTTATGGCATGCTGCTCTGCAGGATCAAGTGCTCTCTTCTCCATATTCTACAAAAAAAATAAAATTATTGAAAATAAACAGAGAAGACTGCATATTGTGGGCATACAATGTCAGTCTTGCTTTGATTCTAATGCAGTCTCAAACTGGACGAAGTCACAGTAAGAAATGCATAAACCAATCAGGCATTTAAACCTCACTACTACACAGCTAGACATTATTTCCACTACCACAACTTCTGCAGAAGAGTAAAACCTGATGAAGACCAAACAGTGAAAACCCACAACAAAGAACAGATAAAGTTCATTCCAAGAGCAACACCTTACGTAGCAACTTTAAGTCCTTACTCTACCATGCCCACTTCAAGGACATTTATAACTACAATATACCCTTATAAAAACTATTAATGCAATGCTAATTTTATTAGCAAGGATTTATTCCTTTCTGTCCTTTTCTAAGGACTATTCAAAAAAGCCATACAGAAATAGGCTTTGAATTAAAAAGTTAGCTACATAGATTTTAAAATAAAGGTCAAATACCTTGTTGGTCAACAAACGCATTCTTTTTCTTGTCAGTGATACTAGATACTTGGAGAATCTCTAAAAGATGTTTTACCCAGAAAAACTTAGAATGACCTTGTTTACGCATAAATTACGAATATTAGCAAGTTGTTAGGAAAAATAGGTATTTCCTAAGTTACGGATATCACTTGTGGATTTAATTCTTAGTTTGCTCCTGCAGTTTAACAGCAATTCAATATGATTTTAGAAACAAATGAAAAACTATTAAAGATGGTTACATTTTCTATTACCACTGCAGGCAGAATTTAATTTCATTTGCACACCGTTTCCCTAGAGAACGGAAAGCCTAATGAATTTATCTTTTCAGAACTGAATTTACTTAAAATAAAGTTAGATGCATGTGGATACATATTTTCTAGATGTTGGAAAGGTATCAAAAGCTGCTCAGTGATTCAGAGATTTTAGCTTAATTCTACACCCTCCTTCCCACAGTTCAGTTTTTCAGCAGAATGCTTCTGTGGAACCTTCCTAATGTTTGTCTGTAACAACTGCTGATTATAATATAGCCTCCCAACTTTCACATGACCAGAGGTGAATCTTTTACATGAAGTGACAGACTAAATCCCAACAACTTACAAATTCTAATTTTTAAATATTGCAAATACATTGAATGTTCAATCCCAGCTCTCTACCAAGTTTTCTCCCGGGCATTTTTTCGCTAAAAGATGCAGCTGGGTAAAGCTGAAGTTTAAAAATTACAAATTGCCCATATATGACATAGGCTTCCTTTTTTTTTCTTCTTTTTTTTTTTTTTTTTTTTTTTTTTAAGGGGATTGGCAGGGGAAGATTTGGCTTCTGGTTGTATCTGTAGTACAGACTTCTGGCACATGTTAACTGCCATTTTCTCTTCTTAACTGGCTTCAGGAAAATCCCAGAGACTTCTAGTATAATTCTAGACTACTCTAAAAGTCATCTTTCCATGAGGGAGTGTCCTGGTTTTGGCTGGGACAGGTAGTTTTCTTCTTAGTAGCCACTGCATTGCAGATTTAGTGCAAGAACAATGTTGACAACACATACTGTTTTAGTTTTTACCAGGTAAAGTTTATGCTCAGTTAGGATGGAGTTTATTTTCATCCCAGCAGCCGCTGGTTTTTAGATTTGGTATGACAAGAGTGCCAATAATATACTGATGTTTTCAGTTGTTGCTAAGAAATCAAAGATTTTTCAGTTTCCCATGTTTTGCCAGTGTACAGTTGCAGAGCTAGGACAGCTCACTTAAACTGGCCAACAGAATATACCATACCGTAACCTCATGCTCACTATAAAAATGTGAATTCGGCCAGGAGGTGGGTAAGTGATCTGGATTCCGTGTCTGGTCTTCCACTCACTGTGATCTCTGTGCCTGTTGCTACTTCTACACCTGCTGCAATCTCTGCTCAGGATGGGCTAATCATCAGGTGATGAGCGGCTGTATTTTAATGAATTCTTTTATATATATTATCAATTATTATCATCTCTTCTTTTATTGTTTTATTAAAACCGTTTTTATCTCAACCCACGAGTTCCCATTCCCACCCTAATTCTCCTTATCCCACTGGGCGGGAGAGGTTTGACAGAAGCTGTGTACTGCTTAGCTGCTAGCTAAAAGCTAAACTAGAATGGAGAAGAGTACTAAATAAAATCAGCTTTACAAGTCATAGGTTTAAATAGGCTCTAATATTCTTAAAACTATAACAGCAATTATATGTTTTTAACAAGGCTCTAAGCTTTAATGTCATCAACTTTCTCAACATTTTATCTGTCTACTAGAAAAAACACAGCAAACCTTTTCAACACAAACGAACTGTTTTGTGAAATCTGTTTTCTGTTTAATCTTGCATTGCTTTCAGTTATTTTTCAGTCAAATTGAAGCCCTGCATTCCAAACACACTTACTGGAACTAGGAACAAACTCAAGAAATCAGCATGTGCGCCATGTGGTCATGTCTGAGCCAGATCACTGGATTAGCAAGATCTAAGTCTACAATGATTATGCTAAAGGAAACACTGGATGGTAGAACCAGTTTTTCTCATAACAGTCTGCACCATGTAAAGTAAAGAAGAATATGTATATATGATTTATGGTTTGCTAGCATATGATAATACTAAATGGAAAGCAGCTGCATATTCAGGAAGTCTACAAGGTGTACTACCTTCCTTATGAGTTAAAATGTAAAGCCAAAAGGCTCCTATTGGAAGTGGCAGTATTTAAACCACTGTGGAGGAGGTGGTCAGCAGCATGCTGAAGAGGTGAGTGAATGAAACGAGTTCCATTTTGCTGGGTGTAGACTCATTCTAGGGTTCAACTAGAATCGAGGGCATGTCTCAATGACATAATAGACTGAGACTAGATATAACAGCCCAATGAATACAGAATAAGAGGAGGCTGAATATATCTTTCACAAGTACAGATTAGTCTAATTCAAAAGACACAGCCTCTAGACCTTGATTATTCTTCAGCTGCACTCCTCTAGTGGGATGCTAAACAAGCAGAGTGGATCAAAGATCTGTTTATTTTCCATAGTATAGCTCCAAAAGCAGAACACATTTCAGATGACAGCACAAAATAAGTGTATGAAAAGTAACAGAAAAGGTCCACAGAAAGTTTCTACTTATGCCTCAACACATGAGTGATCAATGAGAAGGGTGTACATCCCTTATAGAGGTAACTTACAAAATGCTCTTCCATTCTGCTCAAACTCAATTTCCTACACTGTCTTCTAGTAGAAGCAGGCACTTTCTGTTAGCTACAAATCTTGCTCCCAAAGGCTTTTAAATCTGTTGCCGCATTTCACTAAACTGCTAGAAATGAATACTTAAACACAGTTGGGTTCCAATAGTTTTCCTGAAGTCACAAGGACAGGAACACAAGAGGTCTTACAGGTTCCCAAACTAAGCACAAAGCAGAGGACTTTCAGGGAATCTGCATCAGGCAGCTGGTACATGAATGTTCCCCATCACGAATGGACAGAATCTCCGACACAAGTCAATCAACTAAGCAACAGGATATCAACCACCAATATTTCTAGCAATAAAAAATTACAGGTTTAAACCTGCTGAACTCTTTGGATGTAATCAAGTACTTTATTTTCCTAGCAAAAGGACAGTTTAAAAAAAAAATTAAAAGCCCTCTTAATTCAGATTATTTCACTCTTGACCAGTAATGCACACCCATAAATAACTGCAAGTGCTGGCATATGTCTAGGGTATTGGTATTAAGAGAATATAATCATACTAAATCCTTTGTAACGGAGGAGTACATCAAGAAATGTAGCCCACATCCCACCTACAATCAATTAACCACTTCTTGTGGAGCAGGGAATATCCTGCACTCTACACACTACAACTGTCTACTGATCTACAGACCTAATGTGACTTGTAAAGTCTTTTTTTTTTTTTTTTAAAATTATGGTTCCAACATTTACTGCAAGAGATCTCAACGATCTCAGAAGCCTGGCAAAATTGTACAATCTTGAGCACCTGCACAAAAACCTAATGATACTCCCACCTATCCTTCCGATTAGCAGTGGATCCACATGGGTAATCTTGTATGTAAAATACATGATCTAGCAACCATAACAGCAATTTGGTGCAGAATATCTTATTTTAATAATAATGTCAGGTACCCATCATTCCCATCACACAAGATTTTTTTTTTTTACGAGTATCTAAACCATATTAACTGAAATATTTAAGTGGACAATTTATTATGGTTCCCGTAGTACTAATATATTTGTATTTTTCTAATTAGTTTCATCAATATTACAGGTAGTATACACTGAATTTTTTAGATTTTGTTTACTATCTCCATTCTCATATTATGTTTGAAAACTTGCTAATTTGGACTTACTTTGCTGAATTTTGGGTTTTTTTACTATGTTTTAAAGATTTTTTTTTTCCTTAAGGACATAAGTTCGTCTTCTTTAACGTTATTCCCCATCAAGTATCTTCTTCCACTCCCAAAACATATCTGCTTTGTTTTCAGACTATTGCTAGACTATTTTGGGATGTCTAAGTAGCCTCTCTGCCAAATATTTTAACTGTTGTACTCATTTTAAAACTCCTTATGAAACTGATACTACTTATAGCTTTTAATATAATTCTTCTATTAACCTCATTGCTTCCTAATTATTAATATTGGGCTTGAGCATAAAAGTTTGTAACCAGTCCTTGTAAAAGATTTCAGAATATAAGTATTTACTTTTCTGCATAACTGGTGCCTTTTAGCAGCATGATACCCCTCAATTAAGACATAATTTTAAAAGTTTTATATTCTTAGACTGAACAATTGGACAAATCAACTGTATATCAGTGCAGGATGATGTTCTGAGCACATATATAAGCAGAAAAGACATCTGAGTCACACAATTTAGAAATCATTATCTAGAAGTTTTAACACGCCAATGTTAAAACATAGATGATGATTTAACTGTGCTTTAGAATTATCATTTAAATAAGTTACCTGGATAAGTCTGAAGTTTCTCTCAGGTAATTCCTAGTTCTCAGCTACCAGGGCTTCCAGACTTACTCAACAACTTTTAAATATAGTTACAGGATTTAATAAAAAACTTTTCCCTGCCCTTTAAACTTTCTGAAATAAAGTTTGGATACCAAAAATAAATATTCCAAAACACACAAGAACTTTTAGTACTATTTAGTTTTTAGGCAGTAAAACACTGGTCATACATAGATCCGAGCAGTTACACTCCGCTGTGTTTTCAAAGGACTCTCAATTGTGATAAAACTCCTTGAATTGAGCATAGTTGTTAACAATGCTCCTGGCTTGTATCAAACCAGCACAGAATACAATAATCTCACTGAAGCATTCATAATAAATTTGCTGTTAGCAACACAAGGTACTGCATGGAACGACATTCAGAAAAAAACTTCTGAATTGTGCATGCTCAAACTTGCTATTCTAAGCAGCAGTGAGCTGCCCTGAGAAAAGATTCGTAGGTCTGAGAAAAACAGTTGAAAATAGACTGAGAGGACCTTGAGAGGTCATCCAATCTATCTCAGTGCACCAAGGAATGATCAACTATTCCTACAACGTCGCAAAATGTTTCTGTCTAACCCCTTCTTAAATCTTCCGTAATGGAGTTTTCACCATCTATTCCAGTGCTTAACTAAAATATAAGGCTTTAATAGGATCTGAATTAATGACTTGTGTGCTAAGTCCTGAGCTGTGAAGGCACACAGATCCAAAGCACTTACCTAAATCCTGACCTGATTAAAACTTATTATATGTAAGTAGCAGAAGGGAACTATCATCTTAGACTTCTTTAGCTGTTCTCTCATAGCATATATTCAATACCTTTTGCATGTACTATGTTAAAAATAGTACATGCAAGTATTAAAAACGTGCAAGCATTAAAGACAAAAATCAAGCAAAAACCTAAAGATACAAGTCTTGATTTTTATGAAACATAGAATTATTACAAATATTTCTTTTCTATAAAGCTTGGTTACTTCAAGTTCCATTAATTCCACATAATTTACTCTAGACTTTATTGTCTTAAGATGACTGATTTATTCTTAAAAGAAACAGCAGGACATTGAACCTTGCTCCTCTGTAGACAATCAACCTCATACATAAGCCATTAGCATGCATATCATTTAGGTACAAAGCCAAACTTCCTTGAGTTAGGATACTTTAAGTATGTGACTTCATAAACCAGTTTACACTTCCACCTTCTTCTTCTCTAATATGACTCAAGAGTTTGGTTTAAGAATATAGCGAAGTAGTCCCCCTTTCCCCCATTGTGAGGCTCTCCTTGGCACTGGCATTTGTCCAACTCTATGCCAAGGCAGGTCAGAAAAGGAAACAAAAAGGTTGGCAGCTCTGGGCGAGTTTAATTCTCTAAAGTAACTCAGCTTGAAGTCAGACATGTGCCATGGCGCTATCCAAAATGCTGGACATAAGGTATAAAATCTTCATCCAGGCTAACCAATTTCTGATGGAAAAAAAAAAGCTCCAAATTGCGTATGTCCACTTGTTCAGAGAAAAAAAAAGAAAGAAGGGGAAGTGAAATTTTCATTTAGTTCTCTATGTGTATGGGTGGTAAATTATTACGCTTAATGTATCAATTCAACACCCTCAGTTAAAGAACAAAACAAAACAAACAAATGACACCAACAAAAAAAACCACACAAAACCCATAAAGCCCACACCACCTATTCTCTGCTGATCTGCTCCAAAGAGGAAGAAGAAATACATACGTAGAAATAACTTACTTCAATATATCCAACCACTGCTGAACACATGAAAATAAAAGAAATGCCTTTTCTGCTCATACACATTATCCTGAGTGGCTCTAGCACCTGACTGTACAGAAATCCTATTACCAGGACGGTATTTGCACGAGAAGACAGGTATGCTTCGTCTTCATTGTCTACTGCAGCCTCAGGCCCATTGAGATGCCCTGTGCCTGCCTAGGCTCCTTCCAAAGAAGACCAGGATGCACACCCGGGAGTACATGCCAGGTCCTTAACCCACCAGCTGGGGGGCAGCCAGCGAGCATAGCAAGGTTGTATGCTGTGATTTCTTACAATGTAGACACAGGTTTTCAGACATGATTTGGTTTCTTAGAATCTCTCTGCATGATAAACCACATAGGCCGAAATTTAATACTGAAGTCAACTAAATCATTACTTGTTTATGCTCGTTTTGTCATTGAGATATTTTAATAAATTCTACTAAGGAGAGAGCTACAGAGATACTTCACTATTTCCTAAAAGTCAGGATTTCCAAGGTGACAATAAAACAACGGCCAATTGCTGGAAGACAGGAAGAGAAAGACTCCATATTAAGTGAAAAAACAAAAAGTTTAACATGCAAGTGTAAGTTCTAATAGTAACTAATTTTGGCAATCATATTATACAAGGAATAATACAAATAATATTCATCATGGTCTGATTACAGTCAGAAACCACCACCTTTTGAGCCTGCAGGACAAAAAGTATTTTATTTTTCAAAGCTATGGTTTACTGGACATTTAAAAATCACACAACAAAATACTATTTCTTCCATAAATACTCAAGCATATTCCAATAAATGAATGCTTGAAATGAAATCCTTAATGCAAATTTAATTAGATTAAATTTAATTTAATGGAACCTTATAAATAGTGCGAGAAACAGACCTATACAATAATAATGTGTTTGGAAGACCTGATACTTTTTACACACTGAACTATTTCACGCAATAAATAAATAAGAAATCCCCGCAGTTCCTCCAAGAAGAGTTAAGTGGAGCATTAAGCATGCCACAGGGGGTTCCTCCCATCAAAAGGAACATATGGTAACTATTACTGATAAGAAGGAGCTAGCAGCAACTTCGTGGCTGAGCCACGAACTGGGAGTATAAAATAAACTGGGACTGGAGTAGGTCCCTGGAAATCAGAATCCATCTCCTAGCTCCAGAACAGACCCCATGAATTACGCTAGATGGAATCACCAAGCTGCCAAGCCTCATTCTCCCATCTGTTACACAGAATTCTCCCATCCCCTTTCCAATGAGTGAGGCATATAACCTTATTCCAGAGAGTAAGGAGAGACTAAGTACCACAGTACCATGGACACAAGCTTATAGCACAAAACCTGCAGTAATCAATCACTTAATTTCAATGAAACTCAAAAATACCTTGAAGACATTTTAACTTATCCAGTTTTACTGATTAAGTTATTCCCCTCTTCAAAGTCACCAAGATTGAAAAAATAGCTATGAGGTTTTTCTCTTGACTGAAAAACTTCTTAACAGTTTCACTATTGGAATACAGCTATGAATTCTGTTTGGAAGAAAAAAAACAACACAACTCCCCTAAATCAAACCAAAACCCATAAAAAACACAATCCCAAACCAGCATCTCGCATGAGTTCCTGAAGTTGATAGATCTGCCAACTGCCAAGTCCAATCAACTCATAAAGCTAATATTTTTGAAGTGCAGAAATAATTAAACACCTACCTTAGTCTGTGTATCATTGTAAAATCTAAGAATCAAGCATTTTGAATTACAAACAACTACCATTAGTGTGACAGATAATAATCAATTCAAAGACAGCAGACATGCCTTTAAATGTGTCAGTCTGCTTACATCTACTTCATGTTAGATATCCCAGCTGCAGTGAGAAATATCACATACGCTATAATGAACAAAACAATTACAAGCTAAGAACTGCCAGTGTCATAAAAAACCCTAGCGGAACAATTCAAGTCAAACTCAACACCTTCTACCACAAAACCAAGAACTGCAGAGTGCACACACAGTACCACATGAAGGTACTGAATTCAGCAGAGTAAAGCACTTGCCCTCTCTTACCCCACTCAGCTGACAGCATGACATCAGCACTATGTCACATAGGAGTTTACGGTACAGGTAAAACTGTACCATCAAGGATCTGAAAAAGCTGAAGAAAAAGCTCCACGCACCTAAACATCATTCATGCAGATGATATGTTTCTCAAGACACAATTTACATATATATAACATCTGTTATCTATCTCTCTATCATAGTAGTTTGTGGAATACAAGGCATGCTACTTATTTAGATGAGAATTAGATTGCCAACTGCCACTTTTAACCCAGCATAAGAAAATGTCACTCTGCAAATCTGAGAAAAACCCAGACCTCAGAACACACTGCACTGACAGCAGGTATATACGAGCTCTAGCAGGGTGCTCCGCAGGGTATCTCCTATAACGGAGAGTCTTCAAAATCCACACAGACTGGTCCATTTAGGTGATCCCACTTCAGCTTTGACCTGTTTACCTGTGTTGGCTATACAAGAAATGATAACAGGTTGTAAATATAGCCTTTGTTCATGTGGAACAAAAGTACAGCCTTGATTACACAGACCACTACAGAATATTGAGACAATCACAGCCACAGCCACAGCCCCATGGCTTCAGGTGACAAGACATTTAATGAATTTCAGATTCCATGCCAGAAGTATATATTGACACAGAGAATGTCACATTGACATCAGAATGGAATTATAAAGCAAAAATTACATTATACCAGATTCTTTAAAGCATCAGTATGTCCTTTAAATGTTAGCACCTCTTATCTTATGCAAGGTTCAAATAATTCTGGATACAGAAGATAAAACAAGGAATTCTGCAAAAGGGGACTCATACTATCTATTTAGACACCTAAATAGGTGATCATAAATCCTCTGTCAAGATCAGTGGAAAAAAATGAACTTTCTCCACAGCCAGTGTAGAGCACCTAAACCAAAATTCCTAAAATAAATGGTACAAATGATTGCCAGAAAGTCTAGTAAACAACACCTCCTTATGATGGCCAGCTCTTTCAAGGTACAGGTGTACAAAATCTGGCTGCCACAACTGTTTTCATTCTCCTCCAGTTGACATTAATATGCATAGCTGGATGTAGAGATCAAAGGATCAGGTTAGTTAGTCAGGCATGCAAATACAAACTCAAATCAATATGTAATTTTCATGAAAGCAGATTGACTTGAAATAACAGGCACATTCTCACCATGAAAAACAAATCTATGCTTGTTATAAATCTTGAGTAGACTCTGAGTCAATAAAAGACAGCATCATTCCACAGGCTTTAGCAGTGTTGTGATTTAAAACATGAAACTTTAAAAAGAAAACAAAAACACATTATGCTATATAGTCAAATTATTTTAAAAACAGCATAACAGCTTTACACATTGAAAAAACACATTGAAAAATTTGCATTGTTCGAGATGCAATGTGGATCACTGACCTATTTGCACCTGAAGTCTCGCACCTAATGTCTTAAAACTATAAATATGTTTTATCTAAAAAAAATAAAATAAATTTGCATTATTTCTTAAGAAGGACCATGCTCTATAGATCTGCTGTCCTGTATACTTAAGTTACAGCAGCTGTTGATGGTTAACTATACTGTCTTCCAAAGTTGTTAAAGGCATTCTATTCCTTCTGCTAAATTTGCTCACACATCACAGCAAATCACCTCCTTGGTGCTACCACTACAAACTCAAAAATGGGACTGCTTTGGGAAGCAAACAAAAATTAATACCATATAGAAACTCACAGAGTTGATAAGTCAAAGAAAGTGTCTGAGCTGAGTTTTAAAGCTCGATAATTTGTAATTCCATGTGGACAACAGTGTTACAAGAACTAAGTCAGCAAATCTGACAGTGGAAACTCTTTACCTCACTCAGTATTACAGTTAAAGACATTAATAGTCAAACTAGGACTGAAATCACGAGTTTCCAGGTGGACATAAAAAATGTTTTTGCCCAAGGATACTCTTGCAGAATAGGATCTGTAATTAGGATATTGCTATGCTACAGATAAACATAACTCATGCAAATTGAAAATATAAGTTATGTATTTAGGTCACTTCTTTATGTATGTAACTTAAACTCGATTACTTTTACTATAACACCTTTTCTTAAAAACTCATTTCAGGTAAGCAACCTTTCTAAGTCTAACTTTTTTAATTTGAGGTTCATTTGAGAAGCTTTCAAAAGTGCAGTCTGGCCTTTTCAAGAACTGAGTCTTTACTCTAGACAAGGGCCTTAGAGCACAAACCTGTCAGTTCAGTTGCTGTTTCAGGTTTTTTTGGTGGTCCTACAAAGTTTTTTGGTGTTAAACTCCTGTAGACTCAGGTCAATTTAATAGTTTATTTCTTTTTAGGTAGATTAAATAAATTTGTTTCAAGAATTTTATGACAGCAGTTTAAAAACAAAGTATCACTAATCATGCACATGCACACATTTCAAATAGCAATATTTTGCTACCTTTGCAGTACATATATTATTATTAAAGTTACACAGACTACATGCAGTGAGCACAGAAGACTAAAGTAACAGTTAAGATCTCTTCTCCAAATCATTAGCCTAAGTGGTATTGGAGAAATATCTCCCCCAAGCATCCCACTAGTATTGTAGCACTTCCTATTAAAAAACAATCATCCAAGATCACTACTTCAGAAGTCAGTGCGCAACCGGCAAGAACTTAAAAGTAACTACAGTAACTGGCAAGAGTTTGAGAGACACATCTGCCCGTCAGATTAGAACTGTAGGTTCTTCTGACCTCCAGATATGTAGAAGGAAGACAAGGCTAACATCAAAAGGACAAATATTTCTGATACTGCAGAAACTTTACATTGGTCTGTCTCTTGGGTCTGCTAAGGAATAAGCCCTAACCTTCTGACTATTCGTTGTAAGCTGGCCTGAGTCCATGCAGTTCAGGATCAGCCTTACTTGAAGCAGCTTGGCTGCCTATCAGCTGGAGCACATTCAGGTAAAAGCTGCGCTGTCAGAGAAAGCTATTTCTTTCCAGATGGGAGTCCAGTCACAAACAAGCACATGAACTGTGGGCTACTAGGGAATCATGGAGCAAGCACAACCAACTGTGTAGGTGTAGTATTTACACAGATCCAAACCAACAGAGTAGTACACTGTAGGAAAAAATGAAAACAACTGAAGACATCTCTGGCTTCCAATGTGAGCGAATCCAATTTCCAGCTGCTCTCATTATCCCAGCCTAGGAAAGCTGACACGCGTCCTGCCTAACTAAGGTCAGGAGGAGCACACCACCAGCTCCCCGCTACCAACAGGGGGAAAGCACCACCGCCGCGCTACACCTCTGGCAGGGATGTCCCCGTAAGCGCCGCCAAGCACAAAGCTTCCCCCATGCGAAATGTCCCTGCGGTTTCCCAAACGCTTGCGAAACTACCAGAGAGAACCCCATCCTGCCCAGATAAGGGGGCAGCAGCACGCGGGCGGGCACGGCGCTTGGCAGACAAGGCGAGGGTGACGGGCAAGGCTCTCCTGCCCTCCGTGCCCCTCCGCCCCGGGAAGGGAAACTCGCCGTGACAGTAACCAGACACCGCGCTGGAACAAAAGCGCTCGAGTCGGCGGCAGCGGCGAGAAGCAGGTTCCTCCCTGCCGAAGAAGGGGGCGGAAGGGGAGGGAGCGAGCGAGCCGGGAGCAGCCCGGTCCCGTGAAACACGCCCCGAGCCCCGGCCGAGGAAGCGGCACGCAGGGGCCGCCCGGGAGACTCCCCCGCCGCTGCCCGCCCCGCGCCTCGTGTCCCCAACCACCCCCGCAGCGCCCTGGGGGATCTCCTCCGTCCCCCCATCCTCCGCCCCTCCGGGACGCTGTTTTCCCCGTCCCTGGCCGTTACCCCCCTTCGCTCCCGTCCCCACATCCTCCTTCCCCCTCTCCCAAGTCTCTGTCCCCTCCATCCCCTCCCGTTTCGTCGTCCCCCCTCTCCCAAGCTCCTGCCCCCCCTCCTCGCTCCCCTCCCCCATCCCTTCCCCCAATCAGGCTGCTGCCCCCTCCCCAGCGTCCCCCTCTTGTCCCATTGCCCGGTCCCTTTCTCCCAAGCCACTGTCCACACCTTCCCGTCCCGTCCCCCTCTCCCAGGCTGCTGCCCCCTTCCTTCACTCCCGTGTGTATCCCCCGCGTCCCCGTACCGTCCCAGGGCCCGGCCCCCCTCTCCTAAGCCACTGTCCCCTCCTTCCCCTACCGCCCCGTACCCCTTTTCCCAGGCTGCTGCCCCCTCCTTTACTCCCGTTCCCCCATCCTCCCCCCCGCGGGATGCTGCCCCCATCGCAGCGTCCCCCTCCCGACCCCGTGCCCCTCTCCCAAGCCACTGTTCCTCTCCTTTCCCTCCCGTTTCGCCTCCCCCCTCTCCCACTGCCCGTCCCGTACCCCAATCCGAGGCTGCTGCCCCCGCTCCCCTTTCATCCTGTCCCCTCGGGCCGCTGCCCCCCTGCGTCCCCTTCCTGTCCCATTACCTGGTACTCCTCTCCCAAGCCACTATTCCCCTCCTTCCCTTCCTCTCCCGTCTCGTCTCCCCCCTTTCCCGCTGCCCGTCCTGTCCCCTCTCTCGCAGCGCCCCCCCTTCGCTCCGGTCCCCCCGGCGCTGCCCTCCTCCCCCCGCGAGGGGCAGCTCTGTCCGGTCCCTTCAGCGGTCGCTGTTCCCTCCTCACAACTTTCCTTTCCCCCCACCCCGTACCTCGGCGCCGCTCTCAGCCGCGCTCTCCACAGCCATCTTCTGCCAGGGATCCGCCAGCTGCGCCAGGGGCATCTTCCCCGCGCTCCCGCACCGCGCCCAGGCAGGCAGCCAGAGCCCTCCCGGGGCTCCACCGGCGGCTCCTGCGGCGACTGCTGCCCGCCCGCTGCCGGCCCTCCCTCCCCCCGCCCTGTCCCGCCCCCTCCGCGCTGCCAGGCGGGGCCGCGCTCCCACCCCCCCCCTCCTCTCCTCCTCCTCCCTCCGGCCCCGCCGCCCGGGCGCCGTTTCCGCTCACGACATGGCGCCCGCCCCGCACCTGCGCGCGGCACGGCGCCTGCGCGCCACACCGCCCGGCGGGTCTGGAGCCCCGCGCCGCCCGCAGGTGCCGGGCTGCGAGGGGGGCGGGGCGCTCAGCTCCGCCGCCACCTTCCGCGGGAGCCGAACCGAGCGGAGCTGCGGGGGAAAGAGGGGGCAGCGGGGCGCGCCCGGTTCCGCGGGAGGCGGTGGCTGCACGCGCTGGAGCCGAACCGAACGGGAAAAGGGGCTGCGGGTTGTGCTGGGTTCCGAAGGGAACGCGGACAGCCAGGTGCGCTGGGCTCCAGGGAGGCTGCGGCCGCCCGCGCGGGAGCTGAGCCGAACCGAGTCCCGGGGCTCCGGGCTGCGGGCGGGGGAGAGTGAGGTTTGGGGGAATTGGAGAGCGGTTGGAGAAGTTGGGAGTTGAGTGAGGATGGGAAGGAAGGTGTGGTGATGTGCAGAATGCCATTAGGCAAAGAGGAAAAGGAGTTACGATGCAGGGATTTGTTTTTATAGCGATACCTTTTAAGTAGCGGTTGGGCTGCGTGAGTAAGTGTTGCCTCGAAGCGGGAAAGTCGTACTTCTGCAGACCAAGAGACGTGGAAATAAAGCTGTCGAAAAAAAACCCCACAGGTTCTAGAGTACAGCCCTTATTTTATTTTTCATCCTCAGCTGTTAGCTGGTACGCAAACAGCTGACTTAAACACATAATCAGATCCGTGAGTGTGTGCGGTCTTACGCGGTTCTCTTGAGATGTTAAGCGCTGTAAGGAACACTCGTCCTTTTGCGATGTCAGAGGACTTGGCTGGTGCAGAAGAATCCTTGAAACATTAGACCAGCGACTGGGGATGGGTGCGGGTGTCAAACGCCTTGCTGTGGAAGCCAAACTTTTCAGAACCGTGTTTGAGAAGGCATACCTTTTCCATGGCAGAATTAGCCTCTGACAGCCACTTCGTTCTCAGCAGCCCCCACTATCCCCAAGCATTTCTAGATTTTGACAGGTCACATGCTTTGTTCCATCCTTGAGAAAAGTTGACATTCTTTAAATATTTGGAGTTTTTTGGGGGAGAACGGCAAGAGTACTAGTAATTAAAAGTGTGTGTGTGTACATACTTCTGTCTTTGCTCAGTAGCATTTTTTGATCCCACTTTGTATTCATACAAAGCATAAATACATTCATACAAATACATAAATACATGAATACTATGTATTCATAGCATAAAAACCTATCTACAAAGAAGTACAAAGGTGTGGATAGGTGGTTGCTCATCATCAGACTTCAGCTGGTATTACAGAGACTTTCATATCTGAAGTAAAAGGTCATAGTTGAATGATCCCTTGAAGCCATCGCCGCTGCCTGGAGAAGCAGCCGTGCCCTCCCCTTGCTCACTGCTGTTCAGTCCGGCCCTTGCATCAGCCTCTCTTTTGAAGTGTGCTATTGCTTGTGCTGCCACGTGATGAGTTAGACTGGGCAACAGATTTACGTCAAAACTAACCTTACCCTTTTTACCTCCTGTTATCCTCCAAACCACCCACCACCAACCAACCCTGTCAAAGTTTAAGTTAAAGGTTGAAGAGAGGTTAGGACTGCTTCCTTCAAAAACAGGCAGTTTGTTAAACTCTAGCCAGTTATTGCGATGAAATTTAGAACAGGGTAATAGAAAACATAATTTAGTACAGTGTGGCAGCCTTTATGCTTAATAGCAGGGAATAATTTTTTTGTAGTCTGGTCAGCACCAGGTCTCTTCAGTCTCACATTGGTTGCTGGACAACTCATATCCACAGTGGTCATACTTTATGAGCCTGATACACAAATTAGGACTTTTTAAGAAAATCTTTGAGTTCATGTAAAAGTCAGTGCTGAAAATATGTTCCCTTCCATCGCTCTGGAAACATCAGTGTATATTCCTTCACAAGGGTAATTCACTTCACGTTATCAAAGCTCATGCATTTGTACCTGCATTGACTACACAGTCAGGTAGATACATCTGAGATGTGCCGTTATGGTGAAGGATCTGAGCGGCTGAAAGGCGGCAACCACAACAGGAAAAAAGCCCTAAACCTAAGCTCGCATTTAACATAGTTCAAGGAGTCCCTCTTTGTGTGGTAAGACTTCCTTCCTCTAAATAAAGAATTCCGTGGTCTCCTCTTTTTCCTTTCACAGTTGTCTAGTCTTTTCCTGCAGTAGGTACCTATTCCAAATTACTTGTTTGAATTAAAAACTGTTTATAGAAGGAGAGCAGGTGACACATTTCAGTTACTGTCTCTGAATTTTTGTGTATGTGTTGGTCATCTTTTGTACCCATCCTATGAGTCCAGAAAAAACAAGAGCAAAGATCTTATGCACTAGCATATAAGAGGGTGCATACAATAGAAATCTGACCTTTTCTCAGGCACTAAAGTATGGAGGGTAGGCAGAAGTATGCCATTTCATTGTTAAGGGGCTTGAGTATTATCTCACCACACATTTCAATTTTATAGAGGAGAAGGCTGCGTCAGGATTTTAATAGGAGCTACTATGCAAGAACAGACTATAGGGCAAGAAAATGATCTGGAAATTGTCTCTACAGGGAAGAGAAACGTATCAGTTAATCTCTGGGAGATGTGGGGGATTCTGACTTTCAGATCCTGCTAAGCTCAGAGTTGAATTGTTCTCCCAGTGAGCGGTAAGACACTGAAGATTTTGCCTGGAGACAGCATCTCCTGGTTTTCATTCCTTTTGTCTAAGGCCAAGGCAAGATAGTGCTTTCACCTGTAGCAGCAGACCTTTCCTTTTACACTATTTCCCTCTAGGCACAGCCATCGATGCTTGACTGTAGCCACTGCTAATAACTGTCTGTCACCAGACTCAATTGTGGGGGTTGATTTCCCTTTGCATAAGTGGTTGCAGTCATATTACATGCACACAGATGTTTTACCTGCATTGCACTGGAAAATTTGATCGTGTTCATTAGGAAAAGGGTAGCTTATGGCACTGAAATGGCAGTGCTGTATAAAATCCTCTTTACCTGACATCATATGAATTAGGTGGGCTTCTTGAGCTGCGTGATTTTTTGATCTCACTTATAAAAAAATTCATTGAAATGTCAGCTTCTTGAAGGGTAGACATCAGCTTAATAGGACTTACCTGTCTTCCTCCACAGAAAGTGTCTTAATATGCGAGTAGCAGAATATGAGGAAGCCTGCTTATGGTCAGTAGTATCTAATGCTTTGAAGTAGCACCTACTTTTTGCAATTAAGGCAGAATTCATGACAGAGTTAGCAATTACCATAGTCATACTCATTAACTTATTTTTTGGCTATAAAACAGGATTAGTTTGCTGATACTGCTATCAGAATAATATTTGAGAGCTTGAACTTGCTTTTTAACAGTACAAATAAAAGGGGGAAAAAACAAATCAAACTGTTTATGGCAACAAAAATCCTAATCTGACACTCATCTAGAAGGTGTAGTACTCTATTAGGTGTGAAATATAATGCTGTATCTTCTGGATGAAAATGAATAGAATATGAGAAAGTAAATGCATTCCAGAAGTGTGGTATTCAGTTTCAAGTATTACAACCAGAGTGCTGAGGTATATAATTTTAATTTAATGCACAAGAAAATATACTGAAGTTACTGTCCAAATTTACATGGGAAACACCTCCATTTTTTTTTTTCACGGAAAAAAAAAATAAAATCAATGCAGTCTATCTGCTTAGCGAGTAGAGGCAGAGAGCCTCTTACTTTCAAGACACCTGGATTAAATTCCTAGCAGATCACAAGGACAATTGTGTAATTTAGTAAGTCACCTAATATAGATGAGATTCAGTTAAGGAGACTTAGTCTTTCTTAGTGATATTTTAAAAAGTGTGAGAAGGCCTTGACTGGAGAATACATCCTGCCAAAAAAAGATTAAGGAAGCCTCAGTGCTAATTAGAACTGGTTGCTCCTTGCTTTAGTTGCATCACTGGGGTATTGAAAGGATGGTTTCATTGAATTTTGGAAAGCTAACAAAGACCGAAGTTAGAGAGACAAAAGTGCTGCAAGGAGTTTCCAGCTAGTGTGAGTTGTTGGTGGAGACACTGGAAGGACTGGCTATATGAACCTGGGTTAAAGAGAATTATAATCAATAGTTAAAAAAGGAAGAGCTACAATGAATGTTTATCATGTATTAAGACTTAACTTGACCTTTCAAACAACATCTGCTGAAGAGTTCTTTCACCATTACAGGCCCCTGGATGATGAAATTGTACAGGAATGCAAACATTTCCTACAATTTCCTCTGGCAAGCTTTTCTTTGAAGTTCTGATCCTGCAAGTTTAGTAGGAGACGATAATGACAATAGGAATACTTTGAAATCCTACATATATTAGAAATATGATGTCTGACTCACCACTTAAAACTCTAGCTTTTCTGGATGTTTGTATGTTTACATAAAATTGCACTGAAAGAGTAAAGCATAATGGATTAGGCTCGATGGTATAACTGCTCTGAGTTTTATCTGTGGTCACTGTACTAGCAGGAAATATTGTGTCTGTGGTTTCTACATCCTGAGTGGAAATCTGGAATTCAATAAAATATGGTCTCATTACTGCATACCTGTCTCCAACATATGTTCTCATTTTAGTGCTTCTGTACATACAGACAGCTGAAATTTATCTTCTGAATGACAAAGCTTATCCTGTTCACCACAGAGTTTGAGAAGCCTTTTGCTGAAGTTTGAAATTTTACATGGAAACCTCTTATCGAATGCTAAATTCAAGTTGTCACCCCATTACAGTACAACATTGAGAAGCAGATCAGAATTTCAGATTATGTATTTTGAGACAAAAAGGGAAAACCAGAGAATGAATAAAGATCAGTCTCAGTCTCCAAGGGTCAAGGTTCTCTCGGGTTACATACGGCACAAGCTAAATGTTCGCAAAAAATAAAAGGTGACAGAGGCAGAATAGGGGATTATATTCTATTAGAAAACATAGTATAGCAATAACAAACTTGTCACCTTGACAAGTCACTGCTATAAAACATACCAGACCTAGAGGAAGACACAGCATTATGCATACCCTACTTGTTTCTTCCTCCAGACCTAGGAGTTTAAGGGTCACATACCTTTCTATTACTGGTATCAAATTAGGCCTGATTTTAAAGAGTCTACTGATGAGCAAAGCTCAGTTTATGTAGCGCTTTTGCGATCTAACCTTACTACCTTAATTTCCCATTTTTATGCTTTCCCAATTAAATAATTTTCATGTCCTTTCTGGTCCTTTGGTCTCTTTGAAAGCTACCCACCATATCATCTGCTCTAACTTCCTTTTACCCAGTGTCTTTTAACCAAGAACTCTTTTAAATCTAGAAAGCTTTGCTTTCTCTTTCCTGATCCTTAATTATACTCAACAGGATTCTTCTGGCTGATGTGTCCTTTATCCTTCTTGACAACACTTGATCCTCATTCCCAGCAGTCTGCTGATCTTTTCTGAAGTACCTGCTGTTGAACTGATCAGTCCTAAAAATGTAGTTTGCTACCTCTACTGGTTTGAAAGATCCAAGTTTTCTCTCAAGACAGTTCACTCACTCTTCTGCCAGCATCTCACGTTTATGCCTTGTCTTTTCCTCTGTGAAGAACGAAGCAGTGCCTTTCAGAGGGGGCCCAGCTTTGTGTCTAGCCACCACTTCCATAAATTTTCTTCTGTGAAACCTGTGGCATTGTCATTGAATGTGAATCACAAGAGATCACAGTTGTGCATGGCATACAACAGGCAGTATGTAGCATTTTCCCCATTTTCCTGTATGATGGTGTGATGCCTGCTGTTCCACTGTAGCTGGGGAATTCCTGCCATGAGACCTGCCCCCCTTGTGTGTGATGGATTTGCACTCCCATGTATTGTTGATATATGACTTCTATGAAAGAGGAACTTCGTCACTAATGGTTGACTTACTCTGAAGTGGTGCTTCACTACTCAGTATGAGCTGGGGACTGGCCAACTCCAAAGCATACTGGCACCCACCCTTGTGTACTGTGGGTGATGTACTGGTCAGAAGGGCAGGTACCTACTCTGAGTATGGATATTTTAGATCCCCAGCAATCGTTCCAGGACCATGCAATAACACAGACTCACCATTAGTGGTCATTTTGATCTCCCAAAGCCAGCACTTACTAAAGGTGAGGCATGAATGTGATGAAAACCCTCTCATTATCTGGAAGGAGTGAAGAGAAACGTATTAGCTGAAACAACCCTGTCCCACTCATGGGTACTGCACTTTGCTGTGTTGACCCACTCTGACCTATTTGATGGAGCAAAGCTGTCCTTGATCCGGAGTCACAGCCTTGCCAAAAGGAGTAGAAAGATGAGGAGGCAGCAGAATTTATCCAGTAATGCAGAGCAGCTGAAGGCTGTGTTAAGATGTGGTCACTTATTTGGAACTTTGGTGTTGTGAAAAGGTATGAATGCGACAGGTGAGTCAGAAATTGCAAAGTTGTGCTATCTGAACTGTGAAAAGTTCTGTGCTATTGTGCACTTAAACTAAGAAGTGGTACAGACTTGAATATTGCTAGATCAAGCAAGATGCTCTATGTGAAGGAGGGGAGATTGTGGAAGATTTTTGACTTGTTATTTTCCAGTAGGTAAAATGGAAGATAATGTAAGATGTAGGAGGAAGCAGAGAAAGGTGGCTGATAATAGGAGATGGCTCTTTAAACAGGACAGGGGGGAAAAGAGCAAAACAGTCCTAAAGAACATGTAATGAGCAGTTGTGTCTTGGAAATGAATAGCCTGTTAGCTCTCTATATAAAGAATTTTTATGTCAATATTTAGGGAATCACAGGAAATTGGACAGGCTGGTGTGTAAACAGTGATAAGCCATAGAGATGCTCCAACCAATTGTAGAAATCTGCCAATATTTTCTTTTTTAGAATCATTTGATACGAGGTTAATGAAACAACCAACCATTCAATGTCTCATTAAATCCACTACAACCAGATAAAATTTCCAATGGCTTCAGCTAAATGTTTGCAGTAAGAATAAATTTTTCATCTCATGAGTCCTACAAGTTAATAGTGTCTTTGGTATTACATCACCATGGACAGTAGAAAGGATTAAACACATTGCCAGGATTATATTCCTTCTCTACTAATTCACTTTAAGCAAAGCTGAAACTTTGTCCAACTTCAAAAAAGCTATTTTAAAAATGACAATTTTCAGGAAGGAATGATGTTATTTTGCCTGCTTCACCAGAATTAATGCTCCTATGCTGCACACAAATGAGCTGCTTGCCCTAGATGAACAAAAGCTATGATGAGGGCTTTGATCAGTGTTGACAGTGTTCCTGCACTATTTCAGTGTCTCATTCCTTTGTGCTTTCTAGAACCACTACTAATGACGTTGGTTAAGAGAGAGTGTAAATTGCAATAAGATGGCCATCTCCAGAGAGTGCTGAATTGGTCTGTTGCAAGGATTCTTTAATTATTGATTTCTTTGCTACATGGTTTTTTTTTTTTTTTTTTGGTTTAATAGTTTCTCAGGACAAAGAGATCCTTTATGAGCTCCTTAAAGCACCACTTATCTGTATGACAAAATTTGTCCACTTTAGTCCACAAAAACACCTTTTATATTAGTGACACATCAATGCTCTTGTTTAAAGGGTTACATTCCACACTGGGTTTATTTTTCCTTGGAGACAAGCAGGAAATCTGTCACTAATTTCCTTCCAGCCAGCTCTGACTGCTTTTTCTCGGTTCTCTTAATCCTGTGTGCATTTCTTCTTCTCAATTTTGTCTTCTGAAGACAGATCTGGTTCTCTTAACTTTGTTCTTGTGTTTCTTTCAAGGTGTTCTTCATCCTCACACAGATCTAAGTTGGCACTTGGCAGAAGAAGCAGGTTACCTGCTCTCCCTGCAGAACAACCAGTGGATCTGAGGTGCTCACCTGCCCTGTGTATATCTATTTCCTCACCACATGTCCTCTTTCCTGCCCAGTCATCTTTATTTTTACCTATCTCTGCCCTGCATGCTGTGCATCCGAAACTTCACTTCCCCTTTTCACACCTAAACCCTTTTTCTTAACACCGTTCCACTTGCTGTACAAGGAGCCACTCTAATCCTCCTTATCAAGTCATCAGCTTCTCATTAAATCGTGTACCTTCGGGAGCTGCGTATTTGCAATTCAGCATTTCATGTCTGATGCCACTGCCAGGAGTTGCAGTCCTGTTGCTGCAACGTTTTCATCAGCTTGCATCTCATCACTCGCCAATAAAGCCAGGCTGCTCCCATCTCTGTTGACATTTCCGTACCTTTACTTCTTTCTGCTTACTCAGGTTCAGCTTCATGGCTCAGCAGAACTTTGTCCCGGCCTGTTTAACTTTTCTCATTTTATCCTTGTTCATGGTTCTGTATCCTTCTGCATATTCTTTTCTACGGTTTCTCAGCCTCATGCATTTTTTATGTCACTTTGTCCTTCAGGCTTCTCACATAGAAATCCCTGCTCTTCCCAAAATCCCCTTGAAACTTCTTGTATCTTATCTACATTAATAGTGCGTCTCAGCCACTGTCCCAGAAAGTATGTTTTTTCCAAGTTAGAAAACTCTTCAAAGTGCCGCTTTTGTATTTGTCAAAAAGCACAAGCTTTTCCACTTCCACTTTAAAAGTAAGGAGTGCACTTGAGAGGGAGATATTCTTGCAGATGTAGAGCCACATTCTGTATTGTCCCCTGGGGCCCACAGGTTGGGCATCTAAAGACTGACAGACTCCATATAAGGTCACTTTGGAACATTTTGGCCAACAGTTTAAACTTCTCTGTGGTTTATTTAGGTGTAGTTCTAAAGTATTTGGAGGACTTCTTTCCACTTTAAACAAGGCTAAAATTGCTGCAAACCTTCGGTATTGGTGCTCCCTAAAGAAACAAGAAAAAAGTTTTAGTCTGTTACAAGCCTTTGAAAAATGCATATGTGCTTTTAAACACGGAATGACAATTGCGCAAAATACCTAATTTGAAGGAGTGGGTACAAAGTGAATGTATTAGGAGTAGGCATGAGAAGAAGTGAAGCTGCCCTTTCTCTCTTTTATGGTTCTCCTTTACCAGTGCTGTGGAGACTGAAAATAACTCCACTCTCAGTGATGTCATCACCATTAGAGGCACACTGTCAGCTTAATTTGTTTTCTGACTTCAGCAGGGGAAATAGAATCTGACTGCTGACTCACTTGTTAGGTCTGAAGTAAAGTAGTTATGTTTGTTTAATCTATTTGACCATGAGTTCAGGGCTTTAAATATCTACCTCCTTTATTGCAGGTACAGGTACTCCTATTCATGAAAAAGGAAATGAAGAGTCTGAAATAACTCTGTATTTTGTTATAATAGAGAAGACGTTGTCTAAAGCAGGAATATATAAGATTTTTGCAGAGTTGCCCTACTGAATAATTTTCTTCTTTCATACTAAGCCACAGCGGTGGTCTAGTTGTTGGTTTCTGGGATGGTTGATTTGTTACCTCAACCCCAGCAGCTGACACAGTACTGGTGGTGTCAGCAAGTGATGGTTTGGCTGCAGATCCATTGTTCAGATGCTTTTATTTTTCTTTCTCGGCCTGCCCCCTAATGTCTCTGCAAGCTGAAGTGAAGAAGTCTTGTGGATATCTGCATGCAAATGATTCACTATTGTCTATTGCCACGGAGAATATTTTTGATGTCTGCATGACTTATTTTACACAAATTTTTTTGGGAAAAAAAAAAGTGTTGCAGTTTAGTTTGGACTGGCAAAGTAGCAGCACATGGAGACTTTTCCTGACAGCATACTTTTTTTGGCTTTCCTTCTGAACTTGAGTACCCAGAGGCCAGATCCTCTGCTGGCAGAAGATGAGAAAGGCTCTAGCTTTTTTACCCACTTTGCATCTTCTGGGAATTCAAAGCTTTGACTGCCGTTGTCTTGCCTAAGCAAAGTGGAGTGGTGTCCATAATCAAAAGAAAAGGCATGTTTGAATGCAGTGAATGGCTCTAAATATTTAGAGCAAGGAAGAACACACACAAGAAATAATAACAATAAAAAAGATAGAGATTGTTTCAGTTGTGTGGTTTTCCTCAGGATGTTTGAGTAGTGTTGCCTTAGTTTCAACTTATTTTTCTGTAATCCTTAGAAGTTATTTAATATCAGATCTAATCTTATTTTCTGCTTTTAGCTTGTTTGTTTCTAGTTCCTCCTTCTAGAGTTTAGGTTGGGAGCTACTCCTTGCTGTTTTTTTACCCTTTTGTTAGGATGCATATTTAGAAATATGCTGGCATATTTCTAAATTCTCATGGACTCAACAAATAATTTTTTCATTTTTCATACTTCTAATCATGTGCATGCATGATTAAAACTGTGATTATTACTATGTATTTATATAGGAAAAAATGAGGAATTCTAGAAATGTATGTCACAGCAACATTAACAATTCTCTTCTATAACTCTTCCCCCAGGGATTAATTTAAATTGTAGAAAGTATCTTCTTATAACCAAACTGTGATAACTAACAGCAACATTTCATTTAAATACAAGGTACATGGGAAAGTAATGTACTAGTACATTAAAACAACGACCACAATTCTTTTCCCACTGAAACCATAGGCATAAGTCCAATAAATATCTACAGCAGAAAAGCTCCGTCTAACTTTTTAACTTTCATTTTAAAATGACAACGTTTATCCAGATGTAAAGGATTGCTGCCTAGCATCCTTCGCTGTCAAAACAGCTGCCTGGTCTAATACTGTGCATTTAAAAGATATCTGGAGTCTGTCTCTGGAGTCAGTAACAGGCGCTATATGTGTGGGCAGATGGGCAGATGGTGTAGAGAAGACTTTCACCTTAATGCTGCAGACCATGGAAGTCTAATTTAATCCTGCTTTAGGAATACTCCTGTGTTCACGGTAAGATGAATGCAGGATGAGGAAAGTTTACAGTAACTGGCTTACATGTTTATATCTATGGCTTAAATGGACTACACCAATAGATACAGTTTCTGTATTTTTTTTCCAGCCTGTAATGATTAACGACAATTAATGAATGCTTCCTCTTGCTCATGGACTGGTAAAGGACTTGAACTTAGGTAACCAAAATTTTCATGCTTCAAGGGGTTTGTGTCATAAACAAGGTTAGGGGAGAATTCATCTTCTGTACCACAGTGGCAACCAGAAAGTTCATGCTTAGCCTTGCTTTCTAACAATACATACAGTTTGGTGAACTCTTCACATAAACGGCTCTGTATCCTATAAAATAGGTTATACTTGTGGCTTTCCAGGGGGAAAGACCACAGAAAGCTCATGGTCCTTTTTTTTCTGATAAAGAACCAAATAAAATTTAAGTAGAAATCTCAGGTTTTGGCCCAGAGAAAGCTCAAGCAAATAATTCTTCAACTACTGGCAGTTAGTGAGCTTGGTAAACAAGCTGAAGAAGATTTCAGCTAAAGAAACAAATCTAGAAAATAAAAAATGGTAGAAATAATCAGTAAACAGCATTACAAGAATAAGGAACTTAGACTTCTTCATGAATAGATGTTTTTTAAGTTGTTCAAACCCGTAAGCATTAGTATTTTGTCTACCATAATATTGTTCTGTTTTGTATTTGGTGATGTTTAAAAGATTGTATAAGTGGATTCAGTCTCATGTGTCAATAGGGGTATGTTCAAACCCACTGAATTTCTACGTCTAAAGGCTGGAGAAGCATAAAGGCCACCTAAGCTATTTCTATGTTTGATACTGTTTCCTGGCACATTCACTGATTTGTCCTGCTGCTTCTCTCTCATGGGTTAACTGTTTGTACGAGTACTTTTCAAAATAGTACCTTGGCAGCAGCTGGCCCACATGCTTTATGCTTGTCAGCAGAGCAAAAGAAACACAAACTCCAACACAAGTTCAGCAAAAGGTGGTTCAGTTTGACTTCTTAGCTGGAGAAAGAAGCTAATGCTGGTGTTAATTACATGCCTTTAAAAATGCAAATCTTCATTACAACTATTGTTCCCAATTCAAAATCAGTTAGATTTACTGTCTATCACAACTCCTAGCTGCAATTCTTAAGCAGTAGGAAATGCCTCCAGACAAAAGGCTGCAATCAAGGACTTGCCAAAATTAAATAGATGCATGCATTGACATGCTTATTATAGCACTTACGATGTAATATGTGCCAGGTGGATGCATGGACTATGACAGAATAAAAAATATGTAGCTATCTCAGTTTTGAGTTTATATTCTTTTGTAAAAGACATCTAATGCCCCTTTATTTAAAGGCATCGAGACAAGATAGTTTCTAAAAACTTTCTCTAGGACGGAGAAACAAGGCTAACTAAGGCTGCAAAGTGTTGGTTCTTCTAGCACATCTGTAGCACATTTTGATGGTAATGTAGCTAAACATCACTGTCTGAAAACTGTAACGTAGAATGTGGCAATTATAACTGACAATTTTCTGTATTGAGATATGCACTGTTAATTTTTAATGACCTTTAAAACCTGCAAACAACAGAAATATGAATATGCATCTAGCTTATCTGTGGTTATGTATTGGGCCTCTGCCCAAATATGAACTTGAAAATGTGAGGAAAAAGTGTTAGTCATTTGAAATCAAGCTTAAAATTGTATCTGCAAGAGGCTTTCTGTACTCAGATGGTACTTTCTCAAGCAGGACAACAAATTATCATGTTTCTTATGGGCAAGCCTCTACCAAGCTTCTCAACCACCTGGGCAGCCGCTGGCAGGGCCTTTGTCTCAGGCTGCTACTCTCACACGCAGACCTTTCTCACCACCCTAAATTCTCTGTCACTAGGGCAATGCAGAGGTGAGGAAGGGAGAATGTAGCTGGCAGAAGTCTCTTCTTTTGCACATCAGTGTTGTACAAAGGTCTAAGGACCTGGTGGGAATCCTTTGGCACGGTGCCATGCAGCTCTACCCATAATTTTGAACACTTCTTGCCTGGAAAGAAAGAGTGCCCCTCCTTTCTACTGTCAGGCATGTATGCCCAGATGGCAAGGCAGGAGATATCCACATGCCCTCCAGCCCACCACATCTCAGAGATAGCTTTGGCTATCTGAACAGACTTCACTGTAGCTTCAAATCTATGGGGTGCAACAGGGGTCCAACTAAGTCAGGTGAGAGCTGACCCTCACAGGAAGAAACAGACCGGTGGCTGCACCTAAATATGATGTGTCTTTTGGTGTATTGCATCAGAAGCCCCTAATGCTGGCTGACAGTGGTGGGCAGTCAGCAATGTGCTGGTGAACCTTCACTCTTTGGGCTGAAACGATTGAAAAGAAAAACAACCCCCAACCAAACAACTCCAAAACCAAACAAACTAAAAAAGTTTGCCTCAAAGTGCCAAAATACCTGTAGTGGTAAGAGCAGGAGGATTGTGGTCAGGCCAACATCTGGGGGTGGTCCTGAGAGCAAAACTCAGAGGAGGGCCAGCTGAGCAAACTGTGACAACCAGGAGTTGCTCAGATAAGCAGGTTCAGAGAAAGTCATAGGGTCTGTCTTTCTAGTCCCAGAATGGATGGAGGTACCTGCACCTATCTTGCCCAACTGTCTTGTCAAATCAGACAACAAGTGCTGAGCTTCTAAGCCTGGGGTTTTCATGCAGGAAAACAGTCGATTAACTTTTAATCATGATATAGCACCAACAGCTTTTCCATAGATAGTGTGGGATTATCTCACATCTATCCTGGCTTTACCCATTTTGAACAATGAGGAAGAGCACAGAACTCCTTGTAGACAAAGGCCTTTTTCCCATCATTGCTGTAGCCCTACTTGTCCTTCCTATGCCTACACTCAGGAACCATCTGAGAAATGAACTTAGCAGAAAAGACCTATCCTCAGATCATAAACAAATGCCTATAAAACTTTCCCTCTTTTAAGTTTCTGAGTGAGAAAAGTCATGTGTTTATTGTTTCTTTGATATCTAGGAAAAAGTGTTTTCCTCAGCAACTCCTCTTACTCCACCCACAGCCATGGCCCAAGCTGTCCCGTAGTCTGTGCTCTCAGGGATTCCCCAGGGCCGTTCATCAAACTGTAAAGCTGTCTCAGGACAGATGAATCAGAGTGGGATTTATCTACTGCCTCAGACAGCTTACTTTAAAGTTTATGAGCCTGGCCACTAGCATTTGGATGGCTAAATTTGTGTGACTGAAACCCTTCCCTGCAGAAGTATCCTGGGAGTGCCGAGTGGGAATGATGGAGGAAATAAATTGCTTTGGGATGTATTAACTGATCAGAATCTGACTATGAGCCACTAATGAGAAGCTTTCTTGGAGCACGGTGCTTAGATGTGTCAATTGAAGCAATTCCAGGAAAAAATGAGACCTAATCATACAGGTGTGTGTGACTGCCAAAATCTTACTTGGAGTATTGTGTGCACTTCCGAGTGTTAGTGACTGAGAGGACATTCAGACTGTAACAGGTGCAGAGAAATGATGACGGTAATGAAAAGTGTTTTACAGAAGACAGCTTGCTCAGCTTAGAAAAGCAAAGGCTGAAAGAGGTCATGATTACTCTCTGTGAATGCAAAACAGGTGAAACACCTGGAAGGGAGGGAGCCACTTATGCTAAAGAACAATACTGGCACAGGAATTAATGAGTATAAATTGGCCATGAATAAATGCAGATTGAAGGCTGGGATGGTTCATAACCATCAGAGCAATAAAGTTTTGGTTATTTCAAAACAATGGAAATAAGAGAGGACAGAACCTACGTAAATACAAAACAGGACTTGGCTGGATTATAAAAAGAAAGACGCAAGCTGTTTGCCTGTAACAGCAGATAGGTAGAACTTGATACATTGGGAAATTCCATCCATTCCATTACCCTGGGGTCAGTTTTCAACCTTTCTAGTTGGGCAGACATAGCCGGTGTCAATAACAGATGAAACTAAAGCTAAGCTAAAGTTGAAATATTAGTGGCTTGCTGTGAGAGGGTGGATAATTTTTCAGAAGAAAATATGGCACTGTAGATAACAGAATCAAGTTCCTGCTGGAAGCATTCAGGTATTTAGGCAGTTTAGATGAAAAGACTTTCAAAGGTAACCGCTTTTTCATCAAGTTCTACATTTTTTTATATGAATTTCAACACTGAAGATTCCAGGAGTTATAAAAACATTACTGTAGATGCAACGTAGTATTAAGGCCATGTCTCACTGATGCAGCCTGTGCTGGTTTAGCCATCCAGCCTGACAAATTGTGGCCAGTGCCAAGCCAATATATCATTTCCCTCTATAATTACACCATTTTATCCCAGAGTGAGATTCCTCAGACGTGCTATTGTTGTCAGGGTTATAAGACTCTTGCCACAATGCTGAAAACTTCTCTGTCCTCACAATGCATTCGAGCGAATCTTAGCTTTTACTAAACTGTGATTTCATAATCACAAATTGAACAGAGTGTAGTTGAGCTTAATAGAAATGGCATACTACAGACATGGTCATTTTCTTATTTAACTGTAAGAAAATAAATTCTCCCTACAATACTATTTATTTCTTATAACTGTCAGTTTTCCCTCCCAAGACCCAGATGATGTATCAACATTGAAAAAAGAAGCCTTTGACTGGAGTAGGGTAAAACACATGGGTGTCATGCCAGAAAAGAATTAAAAATCAAAACTAAATGGAAAGCTGTATTGTATCTATACCATCTTCCAATTACATCAGTAACTGATAAGCGGTAATTTAGGTTATTGTTCTTGTTGTTTCCAGAAAGGAGTACAAAGGTCCAGATTTTTACAAGAAGTATCATTTTCATTGTATTAAGTCTCACTGTAATTGATAGAAAAGCTCTGATGGATCTGAAAATAGAAGACCAGCTAGCCGCTTCAATGGCAAACTATCGCAGAAGGACCTATGAAGTTTAATAGCAGCCACCAAGGCCTGGTGGTACTGACAGACAGTGCTTACCCATGGCAGAGTGGCGCTTGTTCTCTGGGAGCTTTCATCCTTGGAGGGAGGGCTTTGAGCACCCAGACGCCTGCTGGGAGGGCAACACAGCATCTGGCAGGAAACGGGGTCTCTTGGTCTGCACAGGTGACAGGTCTTCATGGAAGTGCCAGATAAGCTGAACAGGGTCGAAGATGGACTCAATCTGCTGTTCGCAAGCAGCAAAGAGATGATGCCAGCTCTGGTCACACAGGGCAGCCCTGGTTCTAGCTACTACAAGATGCTGGAGGTTGGAGACCAGAAGAAGGCTGAAAGGTGAGCAGAGGACCCTGGGCTTCGAGGGAGCAAACAGAGGCTTGTTTGGGGATTGTCTGGTGTGATCCCTTAGGGAGCAGATGTGAAGGGGAAAGGTGCCCAGGACAGCTTGTCTGGTTTCTAAAGGCAACTTACTGAGACATCAGGAACGAACCATCTTGTCATATGGGGAGACTGGGAATTTCAGAAGATCTACATGGGTAGACAGGGAGCTTCTTATTGAACTAACATATAATAAGGGAGTGGAGAAGAGGTAGAAAACAAGGACAGGCAGTAAAAAGCTGTGTTAGGCACTCAGTTTCAAAATCAGTAAGGACAAAGCTAAGCTGGAGCTGAGACTGCCAAGGTGCACTAACGGGAACCAGACAGATGCTGTGGGAATGCTAAATTCAGGCAAAGCACAGGCCTATCAGCAGGTGAAGAAACTCAAGTTACAATGGAGGAAAAAAAGGCTCAACTATTTAATGACTTTTTTTCACCTCAGTCTTCACAAGCACAGGCTGGTCTGGTATTGGCATGATTTGGGACAGAGAGGGGCAGCCCGCCGTCAGTGGGGTGGGGATAAACAAGTTAGAGACTTGAAAGAAGTTGGATTTGCCTGAAAATGCTAGAGAAGACTGCCAATGTGATTATTGGATCAGTATATGGGGAAAACATTTTTAGATTAAGCTTTTTTAAATAGCAAGAGAGCTGTGGGGAAGAAAATGGAGCAAGCATGTGAACAATTTTAGCTGTAGCTGAGCTACATGAGCTGCACTGGCTATCATAATGAAAGTAATTCCCTCAACTGGGTGAGCCATGGGATTTGATTTTCATATTTCTTGTCCTACTTTTATGTTTAGAAGACATTACATACAGCAGGCTTCGTTTTTAAGAGCTGGGATTTGATTTCTCTGATTTCTGAAACAAAAATGAAATTTTTGCTGGATTTTTCACAGAGGGAAGGGGAAAAACTGCAACATCAGGTGAAATGATACTTTTAGAAGCTGGACTCCATACAAGCTTTCACAGCTGCCCTGAGTGAGGGGAGCTGGTGCTCTGGTGAAACACTCATTTGACATCTGGGGAGGAAATGCTGGGAGGAAGTGAGCTCTTGCCACCAGTGGGTTGAGTCCCAAAGTTTCTGCTTAGCTGTAGCTCAGCCAAATGCTCATCTGACTCGGATTTCTTTTCAGAGCTTAGATCTGCACAAAGACTGTAAGTTATGATCAAACTGACCCCGTTCCTGCTCTCCCTCCCCCTACTAATTACAGACTATTCAGCTGGTGAGTTGTCACTTGTGAATTTTAATTTCCACAGTCTGGCATCTGCCTAAGACTCCCATAGCACTCACCCTGGCTCATCTTCCTCTGTGTTCTTTAATACACATTACCAACCTTTCTACCTGTGCTTCCTGAGTACCGCCCCAGCAAGAAGGAGCGCAGACTGGCAAGACAGGAGGAGTAACTACCCATCTCTCGCTGTCACCTTTCTCCTAATGGGGCAACTGCTCTGTCTGTCTCTTCTCTGCTGTTCCCCAGAATTTGTAGAAATAGAACCTCTTGGAGATCAGCAGCTCTCTCAAGTCAGTGTAGGTTTAGACAGAAGGCTCAAAAGTGAAGCTGGGAGACAGACGGTGTGGTTAGATAATTTCCATCTCATTCAGAAACCAAGCTAAATGTATAGTGAATCAAAGAAGGAAGAGAAGAAAGGAAACTAAAGCTGGGAGTGAGAGTTACAGCTTAGGCTCATTTTCCCTTTCATTTGCGTCATTGGGAATTCTGCTAATTTGTTTGAATAGGAATTGAACTGGACCCTGATTCAGCTATGTATATTTCAAAGAAACACATTTAATTTAGGAGGGGAATAGTGAAGTTATAATTTAAAAAGATGAAAAAGGAGACGTTATAAAATGAGCAATGATTTTTTTTAAAAAATCTGTTATATATTAGTATTTGTATATCTATTGACACACCAATAACTGCTTTGAGGAATAATTAAAGGAAAAATTACTGGCTTTGGGGCTAGATGAGGATATAAGACAAATGTCTTGATACACTGAAAGAAATAGAGAAATAGAGAGGAATGTTAGGTTACCAGTTAAGAAACAGTGAAAGGGACTCATTTAAGACCAAATGCATAACCTCAGCATTACTGTTTTCTGTCTTGCTGTCCTTATGCAGTTTACATGTTCTTTAAATGTATGTGCTTTTAATGAAGGTACAGGTAATACAGTGTCGATGTGTATACTGAGATCAATTCACTTTCACCTCGGTTACCAGCTGTACATTTTGAATACCTTTCGTGAAATGTAGTTATTATGGAGTTTAAGCCTAAAATTATATTAGGATCTTTTCTAGCAACAGCATCCATGTTAATAAATGTTCAACCTGCTTCCCTCAGACTCAGCACAGGATGAGCACTTGCTTTGTCAGTCTGACCACACAGTCCCATAATCATTGAACCCAGTATTATTAGTCCTTATAGACTTCGTTTGGCAGGGTATGAGGTAAGCAGTGGTTAAAGCTTTCATTTGTGCAAGAGCTTAAGTGTCCGTTTAAAGTGATGTGAATTCTGCTGAACAAACATATCCCTTCTCCAAGTCATGCCTAGTAATGCCTTGATTCACCATGCATATTCAGGCACAGGGGAGAAAAGGCAAAGAGAGAAGGGGAGAAGATTTTCTGAGACAAACTCATTTTCCTATGAGCCTACAAATGGCTCTGGGCACTGCCTATGTGCATCCTCTAGATGTTTGGAGGTGAAAGCCAGGCAGGAACCAACTCTGCAACTTAATTCCTTGAGGAGTTAGAGAACTTAGGCTTGTTAAATAAGAATCTGTGGAATTTTTTCTTCAGGGTTGTTGTGCTTAAATTCACAGGCTATAGTTAAAAAAACAACAGATTAGGCATCCTCTGAGAGAAGTGTCTACTGCCTGACTAACTTCTTTGCTCCTTCTCCTGTCCTCTTCTGTGTTATTCTTTCCTGGTGTCTTTGTGAGGGTCTCAGCATCTTCTTATAACATAATTTATTGCTTAGTTATCAGTGACCTCAGGTATTCGAAACTGAAAACTGGTATGCCTGGGACAATAGCTAAGGGTGTCCTGGAGTGATACATGAAAGGGGCTGGTCAGGCTTTGTTGTTCCCATGTACCCTGTGCTCAATGCAAGAACTGTCCTTGTCTCCTTCCATGGGTTCTTTGTCAGCTGAGAGACCAAACATGGCAGAGAAGGCAAAGAAGACACACACGCAAAATAATATTTTCAGCCTGACCTCTATATGCAGATGCCTGATGGGATTTAAAAGCCAAACAGAGAGACATTTCACAGAGGCCTGCAGCAGCTGGGGCTGTTTGTTGGGCTGCCATACTCTGCACGACTTTCAGTCCTAGGCAGTCAAATTGGATGAAGCATAACACGATCTAGAGGGCAAGTTTACTATATAGGATGAATAACTATGTATAGTGGAATTTCATGAGCTTATAAAGGCCACTCTTAATTATTTAGAAATAGGATGGCTAAGTTCTAAAACTGAACTGCTAAATCCCCACGTTCTCATTTGATTTGTGAATTCCAATTTTGGGCTGTGCTTAGAGCTGCAATCAACGTTTTGAAAGGAGTTCATCTCAGAGCATGAGGAGTGACTAATACCATTATTCTCCTTTTAGATTGCTTGCACAGAGTTTCTCTTTTTGATTAGTAAGAAGAATTCTCTACCCAAAAGGCCCATCTACTTGCAGCCTTTACATTCATAGTCAACAATTACTGTTGTTTAAGACATTACTTGGGTAATTCTCAAAGTCTCCTCACCATTTTAATTTCCCATCTCCCATTTCTTCTTTTGCCCATATTCTCCTCTGGCTTGTACTTCACAGAGTGCTATCTAAAAAGGAGAGATGTGGCTATTATCTTGCTTCTCTTCCTGCAATAGTTTTGAAGGTTTAGTGTGCAGATAGTGAGTTTCAAAATTACCCCCCTAGTGGGCTTTCAGATCCGTTTCCCTTCTCTAGAGAAAGTGACAGCCTTTATTAAAGAAGCCATCATCTCTATAGTCTAGAACTCAGCAATTCAAAAAAAAAAATCTGAACTTTTCTGCTGCTCAGGAGTTGTGAGTTGGCTAAAAAATCAAAGTTAACAGTCAAAATTATGCAGAGGTGGAGAGCACATCCACACATCCAAGCCCAGCTTGAGACACCTATGCTTCAGAAAAGGGAAAGCCTTCCTTGTCTTCCTTCTTTCCAAGGTATTAATTTGTCTGCTTTTAATAGGGTCCACGTTTATTGCAAGGCTGTGCAGTTACCCATAGCTCAGGCTTCAGCAGTTTGTGGCTGCTCTTTCTCTACTTCCCAGTTTCAGAAGAGATCACCACACTGGGTTTGAACTTCCCTTCCAGCAGATGGTTGTCTCAGTTTCCCAATAAGCTACTCCAGCCCTGTCAGATCTGATAGCACTTTCACTTCCTAAAGACACTTGCTCAGAAAAGCCTCTGGCCTTTGAGGTTCTCTTCTGGAGCCATTACAGCCTCTTGCGGGAGGCAGTGTGTTTGGGAGCACAAGGGAATAAAGCTCATCTGTAGAAATTTATCTCAACTCAAATACAGTGTTTCTCGATCCTGATAAGGCACTCCTGGAATGAAATATTCATGTCTCTGACCTGTACTTAGCAATTGCTATGAACTTCATTTCTTTCTTTATCAGTTTTACATTTCATATTTGTTGGGAATTACAGAGGTCTGTTGTAGAACATACTTAGCCACAGGAGTCTTTTTATAGAGTTCAAAGAACTCTTTACTATTTGACAGTTCTCATTCAATAGGATGTAGACATTTCTGGCTCACAAATTGGTAACATTATTTTGTTTTTCTTTCATAATTAGCACTTAACTAGTGTTTCTAATAATATTGCAGCTAAACAGATTCTAAATACTGTGAAATGTTGGAAACACTGATGTGCAGGAGAAGTTGTATATTTAAATAAAATTTTCACTTCTTAAGCCCAACACTTTAATCTAATCCACCCATTCAAAGCCTAGGGGTTTCTTGGTCTTTCAGTGTACTTACCTGATAAGCGAGCTTTAAGAATAGAGATCGGACTAAATTCAAAAGGAGCATTCAAACCTCTAAGTACTGGGAGGGTGTAGATAAACTGGAGCTTACATTAAAAGCAGCTGCTGTGCTAGCAATCTACAAAACAAAAATAGGCCTGAAGCTGAATTATTTATTGAAATATTGTAGTGTTTCGTTATGGTTATATGTAGTATATGGTTATATTGTAGTATATGGTATATGGTGTGATCTGGTTCTCCATGTGTTATTCTACCAAACAAACTCCAATTTCAGTTTAAGATCAGAATCATTATCTTCTGGAATGCATATGCTGTTTCTTGCACATGCTGACAAGCTACACACACGTGTGCTAGGAACTAGCTGTGGCTTTGACAGCTGGTCCTAACTAATTGCCTCCAGCAAGATAAACACGGTCCTGGAGTCTGATCAACTACTTTTCAGGATAAGGGACAAATAGAAGAGAGCTACGCACTGTGGGAATCCAGGAGATTAACAGGAAAAAGATTAACACTGTAGGAATATGGCTGTATCGAGGCAAAAATACTCATATATTTTATGCTTGTAAGGTGCGATCTATATAAGCAGTTTAGAACAATCTGTGATTTTACCTTTGCTACATCCCACAAAGAATATCTCCTTTCCTACAGTACCGCTTTATTCAGTAATTCTCCCAAGCCATTATACTTCCTACACAACAAATCACAGTCTGAAATGTAAGTGTGAAGGCAAATACGTTGCTTCAGTTTGTGGAAGAATATGTACCCCACTCCTGCTTGGAGTGAAATTTTGATCTGATTTATTTACAACTGCTCCTATTATTTAGATTTGCACAGGAACTTGAGTTTTGAAGAACAATTTGCATAATTTTTTACACCGCTGTTGCACATGCACAGACTTGACAGATGCACCTCTCTCTTCTCAAGCCAAACCCAAGTGTCAAGAGGAATAACATAAAGAATGCTGAAATTTGTTGTGAGTTAGATCTGAGTTTGTATTTTGTGGTATGCACTACACTCTAATACTCCATTAAGATGAAGGAGAAAATTCAGTTTTCACTGTAGATTTATTTCAGTTGCATGCAAATTTCTAGATAATGAGGCTGCTGTGATTTTTCAGCATCTAAAAGGAATACAATTATCTTATCACAAAGGAAAACTTTAAGAGGGAGCTCAGAAAAGCCAGAAAATACAACTTCGATGTAATCTGAATTTGAAACGATTCATTTTCCTGCTTGATAGATATCTCGTGATGCTTCTACTGTTAGCTTTCTTTTGTGACAATCCAGAATGTTTCCTCCCAAAATATGTGCTAAGAACTCCTTCCCCACGGGCAGAGGTGATGATAAACAGGGTGAATGATCCCCACTCTGACATAGCTCTAAAAGGGTAGTGCCAGGCTACAAAAGCATGAATGCAAAGTACATGAGTACGTTGGCTGTACAATTACTCTGTTTGTGCAGTCAGTTGCAGTAATTGGATAATTAGGTCCACAACTGCCTAACCACATTTGTAACTACTCATTACTAAATTATATGTGAGCAATGTATAAAAAGCCCCAGTGTCCAAAAGCCTTTGTTACAGAAACTTTTATTTCATGAAGGCTCATCCTACTTAAAAAAACCCCATGGCTATGTGCCATGATCTTTTGTTTGTTCGTTCCTTTTGAACCAGGAGAGCGTAGGCAGAAAAAGAGACACAACTGAATGGGAAAGAGGCTGTTGTGAGCATAAACTCTTGCTTTTTTCTTCTGCTGATCCACAGACCTTTTCAAGGAATGCCATGGGAAGTTCAATAAGGAGATTTTAAATGCCCAGTCTTTGAAAGGAGCATCATGACGTGGTCTTCCAGAGATGGGTTGTTATGTTTTTTCCTCTCCTGGCCTTTTCACAACCCCCATTTCAGTTACTTTCATAGGAATAAAGAATGACTTCAGAATATCCTTAACCTGAAGCAATTTTGGAGAACTGAGCCTTGGCAATGGTAAACATATGAAAAGACAGATTGCTGTAAGCAGCCACTGCATGGAGAGTTAACAAAGAGTTACCAGCAGGACCAAATTTTTCACCTGAGAACTCTAAAGATATGCAGAAGTCCAATAGTGGAACTACTAGTTCTAGTGTACAGCCACTTATCTCTTACGTACAACAATAACCTGGGTACCGGAGGGAGGTCAAGGATCTCCATGGCCAAATCTCCAAGGCCAACTCTCCACAGGACACCTCTACACCTCTCTCTGTGGAGACAACTCTACGTGGCAGCTGGGACTGCTGTCTGTCTGCATTTCTGGTTGCCCAGGACAGAGGAGGAGTCTGGGGTGGTGGGAAGCTGTGCCTGTAAGTCCGTCGATTTAAAACACAGCAATACCTCTCCAAACAAAAAAAGAGAACAAATAACCTGGCATGTGGACATCCCTGAACAGAGTTGTCCTAGCAGAGAGTCAGCCATGTAAAGGTGTTCCACACAGAGTTGTCCTGTGGAGAGCTGTCCTGCAAAAAGTTGCCCCCTGTGGAGACCTGGGCAAAGGAGAGTTGGCCACAAATAATTTTCTTTTTGACCAAAGGAATGGAAATGTAGCAAAAAAATTATACATATGTTGAAAGGAGCTCAAGGATTTTAGAATACAGACTGGTATAAAAGAGTAGAATTTTTGTATATATAGGCAAATATGGTACATTGCATGAGTTTCTTCATGGTTTTGTAAAATAAGTAGAACTATCATAAAACTATCAGAGTTCTCTGGAGGAATGAACAAGCATGCTGACATGGGAGATACAGCTGATACGATCTCCTTGGATTCCTGACAGGCATTTGACAAGACCATTCATTAAGGAGTCTTAAAGAAATTAATAGTGGGATGACATGGACAGTGCTGACGTGGATATGCAACCAATTAGAAGCATAAGTAGTTGCTTTTCTCACCAGAGGGAACTTACCACTGTGGTCCCACAGGGACTTATCTGAGGAGCCCTGCTCCTTATCACATTCACAAATTAATGGAAACAGGGTGGAAAATGAAGTGGCAAAGTTCAGTGACACTTCTGAACTCTTCCTGGTGGAAAAAGCAAAAGCTAGCAAAGCGTGAAGAGCTGCTAAACTTGTGATACTGAGTAATATGGTGGGACAAGGGAAAAGAATGTATGAAAATATAAAAAGTGTTCACAAGAGAAATCGTAGTTTAATGTATGCAATTACGGGCTCTGAAAAAGCTGTTATCAACTAGTACAAACATTCTGAAGTTATAATAGGAAGTTCTGTAGGAACGTCAGCACAGTGCTGAATGGCAGTCAATATGAAACAAATTACTAGGGAATGAAGAGAGAACAACCCATAAAACAATATAAAGATACAATATCTTCAACGCTGTAGACATTTTTAGCCCTCATGCCACTATATATATAAAAAAATAGGACCAAAAAAGGGGCGTACTAGAGTGACAAGGACAATTATATGTGTGAAATAGGCTCAATACAAAAAAATCAAACATACAAGCACTCTAGCTACAGAAAAATAATTACTCAGAGGAGATACGAAAGAGAGCTATAAAATCCTGTATGGGATGGAGATCAATAAGAGACATTTTGCTTTTCTAAAATATCCAAGGAAATAACGAGGCAGCAGCTCAGCTCTAGAACCCAGGCCTGGGGAAATTCTAGGTACTAAAAATTTACATTGATTCAAAAAGTGATTAGACAAATTTATGATAATAAAATAAAAACAATCCCCCCAAAAAACCCCAAAACCAAAACCAAAACATCAAAGCCTATTTAATGATGAGATTAAACATGCACCCCTGGATCAGGAAATTATTGTCTAGACCATTGTCTGGCATGGGCAAGTATTCTTGGAGAGTATCTTCTTATGCTTGTCCTGCTTTTATAACCTTTCTTGTATCTGCTATTGTTCACCATCAGATACTTAACTAGATGGCTTTGGTCCAGTTCTGAATGACTATTCTTATGATCAGTACAGGGATCCTATGAAGTAGGAGGCATCACATTAGGAGACTTTGGCTATGATAAAAAACAGTGTACTGATTTCACTTTCCCTTTATGATGACTAACTTTTTAACAAGAGAAGTGTTTCACATTAAGAATACTTACCTTTTTTTGGCACATAGTCGCTATGGAAATAAATAGTAACTTGGCACAGATCTACATTATTTTTGTTTTCATGAGTAATGTCCTTGAGAAACCTCATATCAGTGAGTGACAGGAATATTTAATGAATTAATTTTTTTTGTAAAGTGCACGAGTAATTCTTGAGCTGACAGGAGAATAGTTTTAGAGTAGTACATATGAAAACTAGTCTTTGTGTAAGGGAGGTTTTCAGTTTACCTGTTTCAGTATAATGTTCAAAACCAACAGGAAAGCAGAGGGTGAAAAAAAAAGGTTTCAGCTTATTTTTGAAATAATTCTCAACTTTTGCAATTTATGATTCATAAAAGGGCCAGTGCCAGTAAGCAGCAAATCTCATGCTGTTCAAACAGTTTTTATGATAGTGTTGATCTCAAGTGTCTGCTTTTTTTGTGTCCTTTTTTTTAATGTATGCAAGCAGTTTTTTGTCTTTCTTGTTCTGGCTTCTAGATTTCCCCCTGTTTATTTTGCATTTTCACCATGATGCCAGCATTTTCTTGATCTAGTCCTTACCTTCTTTGCAAGTGCTTGAAGTACTTCAGAGATGCCCCCTGATTTTTTGTATCTGAAGTACTATTCAGTTCTGGAGTACTCAGCACAGGAAGGACATGGATCTGTTAGACGGAGTCCAGAGGACAGCCATGAAGATGATCAGAGGGCTGGAGCACCTCTTATATGAGGACAGACTGAAAGAGCTGGGCTTATTTAGCCTAGAGAACAGAAGGCTCTGGGGAAACATTATAGCAGCCTTCCAGTACCTGAAAGGGGCCTCCAGGAAATCTGTGAAGGGACTCTTTATCAGGGAGTGCTGTGGTAGGACAAGGGGTAGTGGTTATAATCTGAAAGAGGGGAGATTTAGGTTAGATATTAGGAAGAAATTTTTTACTATGGCAGTGGTGAGACACTAGAAGAGGTTGCCTAGAGAAGCAGCAGATGCCCCATCCCTGGAGGTGTTCAAGACCAGGGTGGATGAGTCTTTGAGCAACCAACCTGACATCGTAGAAGTTGTCCCTGCCTATGGCAGGGTGTTTGGAACTGGATGATCTTTAAGGTCCCTTCCAACCCAAACCATTCTATGATTCTATGATTATCCTTGCCCTTCTTCCTTCTGAGAACCCTCAAAAAGTCACATTTACACACTCACATTGGATGCAGTGGCTCAGAGAACAGTAATTGCCCTTCAGATTGCCATCTCAGTGACTGAGCCAGCAGTTGAAGATGATCAAAATGAAGATGGCACAACGTAGGGTCTTCCTGAAGTGCTGAAAATTATTTAATAAGTTTTAAAACTGGAAACAGTCTTATGTGGTGGCAGTGCATAGTTACTCATAGATAAACTTGCAGACAAATAGTGTTTATTCCTTTTACTTGGACAGGTTTATCTTTTTTGTGGCTATACTGTGCAAAGTACTGCAGTTCTGCCTAATAGCTCTAACAGCTGGGCCTGACAGATGGGAAGAGCACATCTTGCAATACCTGAAAGGCTAGGGTCTTCAGGAGAAAAAAATCTTCTTCCTCTTGTGCATTCTCCTGAATATGCATCAAATCAATGCAGCTCTCCTTGTCAGAGCTACTAGGGCATATATAACAGCTTTTTGAAAGTATTAACCACGAGGGACATACTTTAGTCACATACATGGAAAAAGGAAATGAGAATGATAAAAATAAATGCCAAGTAAAGCAAGAGTTTAGTTTTGGATTCAGTTCACAAAATATATAGTCATTAATAGATTTTATGAACCACCCATACATAGCTGCAGACATTAAACAAAGTTAATATTAATAGAGGTATTACAGGATCAGTGAAGAAGTGGCATCGTAGCCTATGGCCTAGCAAGACTGATGCTCCTTGCGCTTCCTGGACCCCAAAGATAATGCATATTACCATGACTGGTATTAAACGTGTAACAAGTATAACTCTTCATAAGTTGTGCCCACGGTCTGTGAAGGAGTAGAGGACTGGCATTTGGATGCTGGTGGATTTGGTGTCCCAGCACATGTCTGCTTGCTGCACCTGCCTGGAAGATAGTTTTGATCAATCTCTAGCCATCACAGGGATGGTGTAGAATGCCAAAGGAAGTCACTTGACACAAGCTACAGCTGCTGGTCAAAAATGACTGAAGGGACCCAACACTGGTATTTGGGTTAGTATGCAGTGCAGAGCGCTTGTACTTCTTGGGATGCAGCGGTACAGTCAAGCACCACAACCCTCTTCGTTCTTCTGGCTTCAGGATGCCATCCCCATCCCACATACCTTCCCAGCAGCCCCAAAGAGTTTCACTTTGGGAAGCCAAGGTTTCACGGATAAACTTTTGAAAGTAATCTGACAATAAAATGTCTCAGATACTTCTTTATCCTCTCAGTAACCTCACATTTAAAATGTAAAATATAAAAGTATTTTTTTTAATTCCAGCTCTGAGCCTGTCAATTTTCCCAGTTTGTTTAAAAAGGACATGGAGTATAATATGGTGAACAATAGAAATATATCAGAATATTCAGGATCATGAAACAGTATTTGCTGGAGCCGTTTAGCCTAGAATTGAAGCCAAGCAGCATAAATACGTTTTGCACTTCATAATCGTGGAGAAACAGTCCTGTATGATAATTAGGCTTGCATACTCAGGCCTGTATTTATGATTAACATTTCATTTCGCTGAAAATCTGTTGTAAGCTGAGTTTTCTTGTAAGTTTTAAACACAGGAGAAGAGGTAATTCCTTTCTGTTTTAAATTCATTCGGACAACACCAGTCTCAGCAACCACAGAGCGGTTATCAAAGCAGAAGATCAGTGTCTGCAGACGTCAGACTTGGGGCTCTCACGGGTATCATCTCCTTATCTCTGAAGCAGTCAGCATGGCACCGTAGTGTCCTGTGCCTTGGTAGGGTGGAGTGGAAGCTGCTTGGACTAAAAGCTCTTTTATAATGTCTGTCACCCATAATATCTGTGTATCGTGTAATCTCTGTGAAAAACCAGTGTAACGGTAAAGATTGTTTAATGACACATAGTAAGAGTATGAACAACTGAAATGTAATTAGTAGCATACAGGACAGACTTATGAATGTTGTAACTACACGGAAGTGCTCTGAAAAGTTGAGATAACCCCTCAACCCAGGATAAGCCATGAATACGTCATCTATATCTGGACAGGTCTTTAGGAGTTGATCATAAAATGCATGAGTAATTTCCTATCTGAATTAGGGAAGTGGTAGAAGGAGCCAGAAGCTCAAAGAAGATCAGTATCAAAAGCAGAATTGAGTGTTAAAGGCAACAATTTCCAGGTAGAGCCTGAATACCCCATTGACACTGAGGAAAGAAAACTGAAAGAGCTGTATTGTTAAAGCTAGGAGAGGTCAGTATTCACCTCTTGAGTTGCTGCTGAAGTTGATCCTGCACTTTTACTGACCAAGGCCTGATTCTGGATGAAGGACGTGAAAACATCCTTGAAGCAATCTATTGGCAAGCAAACTGATTCATGCTAGAACCAGGCTTCATTTCTCCACTCTGCGAACCTCATCTCTAGTAACGAAGACATCAACCTTTGTCGCTTTCAGAATAGCCTCTTCCATTGTCACTTGTAAAGAGGTGAGTCCAGAGTGCAGTTAGTAGGTTTGATTTGTACTCTCTTTCTGGAAGCAATAACACCGAATCTGCCAGCGTGCACTTGCCCCCAGAGATGACTTTAGTGAAGATGTCAAAACACTAGCACTGATTGTTTGGGAAAAAAATTCTAAGCAGCAAGGTGTGGATATTAGAAAGACACTCTGCAGCTTCATGCAGATCCTACCCCACCACGGGGCATCTCTGTTGGTTAGCAGCAATAATTACTTTTCTCTCAGCATTCTATATGACTCTTTGGTAGTCAATCATAGCCTGAATGCTGTGGGGATCCTACTCCAAATGGTACTGTTAAAAGTTTCAGAGACACATGTCTGGCTGAAAGACTTTGCTGATACACTAGATTATAGCTGTCGAACAAAGGTGCTGGATCCCTCAGGAAACTCCAGCTTTGTACCTGCAAGGGTGCCATCCCGCTACTAGTCAGGAGGCAGGCCCCTCTGTGCACAGGAGCTCGCTGTCTCAGGCTGGCTACAAGATCTGGGCTCTAACTCTTCAGTCTACCCCTGTACTTTAAACATCTCCTTGCCCAGAAAAGCACTGGCAGCGTGAACTTCTGACTTGTACCTCAAACACTCAGGAACCACAAGATAGATGTAGACACAATTCACAGAAAACGTAGACTTATGCTAGTGCTGTACGTAAGATGGACCTCAAAGGTTTACAGAAAGCATAAGCTTATTCACTTTTCATGGGGCAGCTGAATAGTCTTTCCCCATCTCACATAGTGACATACTAGCATAGTTTCTTTTCCAGCTAGTATCAATTTCCACAGAAACAGATGGTGTATGATTGCATGACCTTTCCCTTGCTGTTCTAATGTGGTTCCCTGAAATGGGTAGGTTTAGATTTTTTTTGTGACATTTTTGCAAAGTAATTAGCTTATTATTACTATTAATTATTGGTGTTTTACTGGTAAATAATAAGATTTTTTTTAGGATAATTTTGACAATTTATTTGTAAAAATATAGTGCAGTTTGGCTCTTTACTGGCATCTGACTGGTTTTCTAAGAACAGTAACAGCCACAATCAGTAGCTTAAAGACGAAAACACAGCCTGCCTTTTGGGTTATATTCTGTGAGTGATGTTATAATTTCATACTTTTAAACCCCTCTGAATGCTTAATGGATTTGTTCAGTGGAGATAGCTCACTGATACTGTTTTTCCCACAGGTGAACTTCATTAGCCTTTCCTAAAATAATGAAATAAATTAAATAAGGCCAATTAATGTTTAGCAGAGCTCAGGCAGTCCAGCTGCGGTAGTTTATCAAAGCAAAGCTCTTTATGTTCCCTCCAGACTCACTTTTCATGAATGCTTCAGCCTAGCTCAGGACCTATCCTTACTAGGGAAAGGTGATGATCGTGAGTATGAATGAATGTGTCCCGAAATCCTCAGGGATTCCTGGCCTCTTGGTGCCCATGGCAAAATTTTCATAACAGAGGTTCCAACCCTTTCTGTGGAGGAAGAAATTGTAGTTGTAGTGGATACCAGCTGCCTGTGGGTTAACATGAGGGAGTTCTTTCCCGCTGTTTAGATTACAGCACAGATTAGCTGAATGTGTCAAAATGCTTCAGTTTTACCCTAGTATAGAAATGGTCTTAGCTCAAAACCCTCAGTGTTAATTTCCTTTTATGCAAGTTAAGGCATGCTTGGCCTGGACGGCAGACAAGCTGCTGCAATTCAGTTACGCTAAAGCTAAGGAGCAATAAAACGCCGAGCCTTTCATAAGCCAGGAGACCACACACACTCTTCCTCCTCAGCAGAACAAACCCAGTAGGGAAGTGGCATTTTTGCTAGTCTCCAGCAAATCCTCCCGGGCACAGGGCAGGGAAGGACAGCCTGTAGAGCCACCCGCCTGGGGCCAGTGTGACCCCCTCCTTGAGCTCGGAGGAAATGAACCCCGGCCCTGTGCCCTTGGCAGAGCTGGTCCCCTGCCAGCACCCCAGGGGGACAGGACACTTTGCTTCTTATTGTTCTAATTCCTGCTGCCTCCCACTCTGCCTCTCTTCTGTGCGCCTTTCTAGCCCTGGCTGAGTGCCCCTGCGTGAGCAGGCCTGCGTTCAAGCTTGGCAAATCTGGCAAGTGACAGGAATTGAGCTTCCCGTTGTTCATTGCTGGCAGTCCTTCCTCGCCCCTCCATCACGTCTGATGGTGAAGCCAATAAATTGCAGCTGAGGATGGTACTGGGGACAGCCACGCTCACTGCAAAATCATGGCAATGTCATGAAAAGTCTCCCCTCCTTCCCCCAAATCAGAATTTGGTTAATTTGTTTAATTATGGCCTTGAAGAGAGCATAAAAGTTGCACAGCAGCATTTGGGCTCTAATTATTGTCTCCAGGTACCCCATGCAAGGACACAAAATCACCTGTGTAACAAGCTGTTCAGTAGGACAAGTGTTTTTTGTAGTTTCATTATGATGGCAAAGGCTGAAAGAGGAAGAAAGTTACTGTTGCTTGTATTTACCCTGCCCATACCAGTGTAGAAATGCCTGTGCAACCTTCTGATGGTCTGCGATGACAATTTTAAGGCTGTTTTACCTTAATTCCCCTGATAAGGATATTTCAGAAGAGCGACAAATGGACAACTGCTTTTCTCAGGGCTCATCAGACCCACCACAGTTCTCTTCCAAGGCTCCTCTTCACCAGGCAAAGCCTTCCTCTAGGCTGCTTCTGTAGGTGTCACCACGTCGGCAATGGTGGTGACGGTATTTGCCAGAAATGTACCTTAAAGTCATCAGGGTCCAATAGTGACATCCCTGCCTCTGGTAATCAGAAAGAAAATGACACTGTGTGCATCCTGTCTGGGAGGCAAAGGTACTGCATGGCTAGTGGCACCACATGTGAACCCACTCTGCTATGACCTTTTTCTAGGCTTGAGGGAAACAGGGTAGTGGTTGCGGCTGCTGTGTTGCTCTCCTCTTCTCTGCTTGCCAAGACTGAGTGACTAAACCTGGGGAGAGGTTTCTGTCAGGTAGTCGTCTTCATGAATCCTTCCCAGAACACGGTCTCTTCTTCATGGAACACTGGTGTCCCAGGCACATTGCTTTTTAGATCAGAATTTGGGTTAACCCCTTTTGTTGATACAGATGTGACCTACAAGTAAATTACATTGCAAACTTCATTGAAAACATACTATCCCACACAAGATAGTAAATGTGCATTTGCTTTTGAAAAGTGTATGCAAGGATTTCTTTTCATATCCTTTGATACTTACAACCTTTTAAAGGTTTAATATTTTAATTACTGATGAATTTTATTTTCTTCTACATCTCTCTGATCAAGTGAGGAAAAAGACAGGCACTGCTTCTGGGTGGTAGTTTTATGTTCTTTTGTTGCATAAAGAAAAGCTGATGAAGATTTACATCAGATTTGTGTTTGAAGAACCATGATGCTGTATGAGTTAGATTCCTCATTCTCAAATGCCTTTAATTTTCAAACGATGTATGTAATCATCGGAGGCAGAATTCATTTTGCAATACTGAATTACTATCACCTCATATGTATGTATAAATGCCTGGATCAGCTTAAGCACCTTTGTGAGAAATGGTCTGTCAGACGAAGTGTAGGAAGTACAGTGCAAAACAACCGTCACTAATCCTTTTGTAGATGTAACAATGTATTTTAGCTGCTCAAGCATAGGAAAGCCTGTTATGATGAAAGCACTGATGAATGCAATGCTTTTTGGTCATGTGGATTAAAGTGTTTCCTGATGTGTAGCACTTGGCAAAACTTCCTGCATTTTTTCTTGAATGATCATTCAAGTGGATATTCTTGGCATGTCATTCCTACTTAGAAAAATGCAAAGTAAGGTGTACCCTGCTTATTCCCTTGTTGAGATTAATGCTCTCATGTGAAAAAAATGCGGATGATGGTTACTTTTATGAGCCTATGACAAGATGTGAGAATCCTGCAGAAAAGCCCATTTGCACCCATGGGACCGTGCATCCTCCCTTCCTCCCCCACAGAGTTTTAATGTTCCTTTTCCCTCCCAATCTCTATTGCTTACCGGGATGGGAGCAGAGCTTGCCTGTGAATACAACCTATGCACTGCTGAAGCTAAGCTCAAAATCCCACGTGGTCCACACACCTCCACAGGGTGAGCCAGGATGCAGGCTCCTCCAATGTACCTTGCAGGGTACCTTCAGGACACCACTATTAGGGCTGCACTCTGCTCCTGTTGTGTTGTTGTTCTTCACTTATCCTTGCAGCTGCAGGCTTCTTCAGATGTGTTTAGCTTATACAGGCGTGGAAAAGCATAGTCAAGGACATCTTGGAAGCCTGGCCAAGGACACTGAAGATCCCATCTATGCCCGCTGCCTCCTCTTTCTGCAGTCTTTGTCTCAGCACACAATGTACTTATTAGTTTGCAAGAGGGTATGTTGTTTTCTTGCTCTTACGTAAGTCCCATTCCTCCCCCCATCAAAGAAAGCAATTGTGTTCATGTCCAAAGCACTTGGATATACCAGGTGCAATTAATGCCTGCTGTTATGTCCTTTTCTGTCAGAGAAGTCAGAGCAAGGATAAGCTCGGTCAAGGGTGAAGCCTCTGGTCAGTGTTGTGCTCCTCATGCATGAATGTTATTGCAGCATTTAAAGAACAATAACTTGCTGACATTGCTGCTAGCAATACCAGGGCATATTTTATTAATGTATGCACTAGGGTATGGGCCAGCTCCGTCTAACAGCTGCCAAGGATTACACTTGCGAATGCCAAAGAAAGTCTCATTTGTTTAGTTGCCTAAGTACAGATGTTGGACCCAAATTGCCTCTCAGCACAAGGTCCCTCATAATCTTCCAAAACACCTCCCAGTCACTTAATCCCTTCAGGACACCCTCTGGCTTTCAGCTAGCACATCCTAACCTGCTTTTTTCCAGTGAGTGTGGTGCTGTCTTTGAATGAGAATTGTGCCCAGGGAATGGCAGGGATGGGGATGGCAGAGAATGCACACCAGCGCAAGTTGCCTCTTACACAGGAAAAATGAAAATTTCAAGGGTTGAGGGAGCAATGGGAAGGATTATTTGAGCCTATTTCTAATGTCTCTTGGTCACAGGCCGGCTGAGCCATTCTGTAGGCTGAGTCTAAAGCCTACATCCAAAATGAGACCGCTTGGGTCCGAGCAGCTCAGCTCCATGGGTCTGCACAGCAGCACTGGCACGCTAATTCCTTCCTCAGTTTCCTTGCTAAAGCCAGGGATCTTCTGAGGTTTCTCCATGCCTGTGACCAGGCACAACATGTGCCTGTTCAGTGAGTCATTTTCACTTCCAGTGACTAAGTCATCCAACTTGTGTGAGGGAAATTAGAATAGTAATAATAGTTTGCACTACCACTGTAAGATTTCAAAGTGCTATCTAAGCAGTTTTCTTATCAGGGTTCCTGTGAGAGATGACAATCATGCAACTAATATTTCATGATCATTTCTCTCTATTATATTTTTAAACTGCTCATTGCTTTTTGCTGCTGAATGCACTGCACTTCTGAGAAACTTCCAACTCCTGCCTTCCCCCACCCGTAATCAATGATCATTTTCAGTTCAGAAAATAATACAGTGGATTGCACTGTAGTGAAAGCAAACTAGAACACCCATCTGTTTTTTAACACAGCCTGCCAGGTTTAAAAACATCAGCTGTTGCAATGACTGCAAAATAATCAGCTGTCAAGGAAGCCAGAGGAGAGAAGTCCAATTGCTTAAGCCCTTGGGACTGCTCAGGTACACCTCTAACAGAAGATGAGAGACAGCTCAAGGAGGCAGATGCTTCTGCAGTTTTACAATTAATTAATATTAATCTGGGGACTTCTCCAGTCAGTTTTCTTCTTGGCTCTTCAACTGTTCTCCCCAATGCCTTGTGTGTGTCAAGAATGTGTATAGGCGTGTCTAATTGAGAAATTATACTAATCACAAATAGAGTATTGATTGAGAGATATAGCGGATCAAACTAAAGCTGCTTCGCTGAGCTCTTGGGCAGTGTTTTGGTTCTGTAAGTGCAAGAAAGATGGCAAAAAGACTATTCTTCCCAGCCATGAAACTTCTTTCTTGCTGTATATTCAGTAAGGTTTTTCTGTCTCAAGGATGCTTGCCCACTCAGCTCCTTTCCCTCTGCATTTTAACAGCTAATTTTCCTTGCTTGGATCTTCTATTAATTTTTATGAGTGTTACTCAAACTATAGAATACAGATAGAACAATTTACCTTTTGCTTGCTGCTTTTGAGGCATCAGAAACATAATGTGAGTGAGGAACCCAGATTTAGTGCAGGTCTGTTGGGATGAACACGATTGTCATTCCCTAACTCTTTCCCCACCACACTCCACCTCGCAGTCTCTAATCAATCACATTCACAACAATAAAGAACAACAAAACAACTGTCCACTGTGAAGTGTTGTTTAAATAATGACTCAGGTAGATTAGAGGGTGATTTATTTATTTAGAGATTAAAAAATGTTTATTTATAAAACTATAACAGTTATTAAAAAAGTCCCTACTGTTGATGATGCATGTTATTTACATAGCATTTCTATGCAAAGTGTAAACTGTAGGTTTTACTAAATGTAAGCCATGTTAGCCTAGATGGCAGAGAGCAGTTCTTTTTCTTGATGGACCGTCTACCCATAAATATCTATAAAATGGGCCTTGTCATTTTTATGACTTTCATGTTTTTATAAAAAGCTGAAAATGCATATAGGTAATGAGGAGCTATGGATGTCTAATTGATCCATTAATTTTGTTTCCAGTAGTTTTCATCACATGATGTCAGACTTGTATAAAATGTAAGGAATGTTAAATACTTCTTCAGCAATATATAGCAGAACTGGATGAATTAGCAATGACTGATCCTGTTGGGTCATTATTTTTACTTGCATGTTAATGAAACTCTACTCCAAACATTTTTTTGGGGGTCACTAAAATAAGTCCTATTTAATAAATTTTGAAAAATGTGTTTAGTACTATTTTTGGACAATGATTTTTAAGAATAAAAGAAATAACTGTCAGAAACTAGGTTAATTTAAAATCTGAGTATTCTTTTTTACTTAGCATTTCAAGCATATTTCCATGTACCCTTGAGCATGCCTACATTCCTTCCCTGGAGTGTAGTCCCTATACTGGCTGTTAATTGTTATCTCATCTCTCCGTAAGTTTATTTTTTATTTTTCCTCTTACTTGTTTGTCAGTCTGTCTACATGGCTGTCTTTCATTGCATGAATTCTGCTAATCTGTTCAACAAGGTACCTGAAATTCAATGTCATTTTACAGCATAGTTTGATAAGACCTGTAGAGTTGCTGTTGCTTACATAGAGAGTAACACAGAATCTGTCTGTTTTACTAATTTCAGGTTTTACACTCTGAGATATTTTATCCCTTTTGCTAACACACATCAGACACTTCTGTTATTGATGCCTTTTAGTGTTGGGAGTTACAATCTCAAATTTTATTCTAGGTTTTGAGGACAGGGCTCAGTGGGACATCCTAAACTGCGCTGTTGGTACATCAATTTCAGCTATACAGCTATAGATAAGATCAAGTTGCATCTAATCTACTGTGTTTGGCTTGCTGCTTTGCAGGGGAGGAATTAGGAGCTGCAGAAAAAGTGATATAGCTTAATAGAAGTCCACACCAGATTACTTTCAGCTAAAGTCCAGTTCATTACTAACAGCCCCCTTGGACATTACACTAGAACTTGGATAGTTCAGCTCACTCCGTTTTGTAAGCCCCATGCCCCTCACTACTGGGATCAGAGAGTTTTTCTTACATATTTCATGTTGGAGCAGAGGTCTGCACTCATCCTTGCAGGAATACAGAAAGAACAGAAGAAGATTAATTTGATTCAAGTAACTAAGCCTTAGCAGCATAAATATACGCTTGAGAAATACCCAGATATATTGGAACTCCAGAAGAATCATTTAAAGCTAATCCCACGATTTGCCTTCTATCCTCTCATTTGATGAAACCCGAATTTGTGAGCTGTCAGCTGATCAGCCAGCTGGGTGTGTTGGCAATAAAACATCATTCCAACAGGGGATTTGTAGCAAATTGATAGTGTAGAAATCTTTTTATAGTAATGACAAGATATATATATATTACTGGCTTATCAAAGATGAAATGCAATAAAACAAGACTGTCTAATATATCTTAGTTGGTTTCTTCACTGATTTCTTTCCTTTCTAAAATATCCCAGCTACCTGGAAAATACCTAAAACTTTCAAAATAGCATCACATAGAGTTCAGATTTAAAAATAACTGGAAGACTTTCTCTTTCCCTTAAAACAATGGGTGAAGATACTGATACTATTGTGTGACTCTGCCAAGTAATGAAACTGAGTTTATGTAAGTGTTCTCTTTTATGGGAAAATCTTGCTGGTTCTGGAAACAATAGTAAAGCATTCATTAACTTTAATGGAAACAGGATTTCCCTCTTACTTTTATTATTTGCTTATTTTTCATGGGCAGGCTGTTGGAAATTATATGAATTGAGTTGGTTGTATATAGGACTGAATGGTTTATAAAAGTAGACAGATACATACCTGTGCATAGACAACAATCAGCGTTATAAAGAAAATATTGCCTGATCACTTCAGAAGTTTTAAACTCAATGAGAGTGTCCTCAATGAGTTAATAAATTCTTCAGAACAGACAATCCCTAAGGCTGCAGATTACATACAGTGTCCAAGATTTTAATGTAGCTTTCTGAACCTCCCTTTACAGTGGCAAGAAGGAAATGCACAGGCAGTGGAAGTAGGGACAGGTCCTGGAAAGAGTATAGGGACACTGCCTGCTTGTGTAGGGATGGGGTCAGGAAGGCCAAGATGTGACTGGAGCTGAACTTGGCAAGGGATGCAAAGAATAATAAGGGCTTCTACAGGTATGTCAGCCAGAAAAGGAAGGTCAAATGAAGCATAATCCACCCTGATGGCAAACTGTTAGCAACAAGTGAGGAGAAATCTGAGGTACTCAAAAGCTTTTTTGTCTCAGCCTTCACTGGCAGCCTCTCCTCCCACACCTCTCTAGTGGATGGATCACAAGATGGGGACTGTGGGACCAAAGTCCCTCTGACTCTAAGAGAAGATCAGATCTGTGACCTGAGGAACCTGAACATACATAGTTTATGGGACTTGATGAGATGCATTCCAGAGTCCTGAAGGAATTGGCTGATGTGGTTGCCCAGCCACTCTCCAAGATGTCTGAAAAGTCATGGTAGTCAGGTGAAGTCCCTGGTGACAGGAAAAAGAGAAACATAGCATCCATTTTTAAAAAGAGGAGAAAAGATGACCCTGGGAACTACCGATCTGTCAGCCTCACCTCTGTGCCTGGGAAGATCATGGAACAGATCCTTCTTAGAAGCTATGCTAAGGCGTGCGGAGGACAGGGAGGTGATTTGAGACAGCTAGCATGACTTTGCCAAAGGCAGGTCTTGCCTGACCAACTTAGTGGCCTTGTATGATGGAGTGATTACATCAGTGGACAAGATAAGAGCTACGGATAACATCTATCTGGACTTCTATAAGGCCTGTTATACCTGCCTTCACAGCATCCTCCTCTCTAAATTGGAGAGAAATGGATTTGATAGGTGGACTGTTTGGTGGATGAGGAATTGGTTGGATGGTCATGTCCAGAGGGTAGTGGTCAGTGGCTCGATATCCTGATGAAGACTGGTGACAAATGGTGTCCCGCAGGGGTCTGTACTGGGACCGATATTGTTTAATATTTTCATCAATGACACAGACAGTGGGACTGAGGGTGCCCTCAGCAAGTTTGCAGATGGACACCAAGCTGAGTGATGTGGTTACATGCCTGAGAGATGGGATGCCATCCAGAGGGACCTGGACCAACTTGAGAAATGGGCCCCTGTGAACCTCATGAGGTTCTAAAAGGCCAAGTGTAAGGTCCTGCACCTGGGTTGGGACAACCTCTAGTATCAATGCAGGCCGGGGAATGAAGGGATTGAGAGCAGCCCTGCTGAGAAGGACTTGAGGGTACTGGTTGATGAGAAGCTGAACATGAGCTGACAAGACGTGTTTGCAGCCCAGAAGGCCCGCTGTATCCTGGGCTGCATCAGAAGAAGCATGGCCAGTAGGTTGAGGGAGGTGATTCTCCTCCTCTACTAACTGTGGTGGGACCCCACCTAGAGCACTGCATCCAGCTCTGGAACCCTCAGCACAGGATAGACATGGGCCTGCTGGAGTGGATCCAGAGGAGGGCTGCAAAAATGGTCAGAGGTATGGAACATCTGCCCTGTGAGGAAAGGCTGAGAGATCTGGAGTCATTGTACCTGGAGAAGGCTCTGGGGAGAAGTTACTGAGGCCTTTCACTACTTGGAATCATAGAATCATTAGGTTGGAAAAGACCTTAGAGATCATCAACTCCAACTGTACCTGTCCACTACTAAATCATGTCCCCAAGCACCTCATCTACATACCTTTTAAACACCTCTAGGAATGGTAACTCCACCACCCCCCTGGGCAGCCTTTTCCAGTACTTGATAACCCTTTCTGTGAAGAAGTTTTTCCTAATGTCCAATCTAAACTTCCCCTGACACAGCTTAAGGCCATTCCCTCTTGTCCTATTACCTATCACTTTGGAGAACAGACCAACACCCACCTCTCTGCATCATCCTTTCAGGTAGTTGTAGAGAGCAATAAGGTCTTCCTTTAGCCTCGTCTTGTCTAGGCTAAACAACCCCCGTTCCCTCACCTGCTCCTAGTAAGAATTGTTCTCTAGCCCCATTTACCGGCTTTGTTGCTCTTCTCTGGACATGCTCCAGGATCTCGATGTCTTTCTTATAGCGAGGGGCCCGACACTGAATGCAGTGTTGAGGTGTGGTCTCACCAGTGCAGAGTACAAGGGCACAATCACTTCCCTGGTCCTGCTGGCCACACTGTTTCTGATACAAGCCAAGATGTTATTGTCTTTTTTGGCCACTTGAGCACACTGCTGGCTCATGTTCAATGAGCAGGCTTGTAAGAAAGATGGTGTGTTGAGTTTGCTTGGCAATGGTTTAGACAAAAATTTTATCGGGGCCTGTTGTGACAGGACAAGGGATAATGTTTTTAAACTAAAGGAGGACAGATCAAGGCTAGATATAAAGAAGAAATTTTTTACAGTGAGGGTGATGAAATGCTGGAAGAGATTGCCCAGAAAGATGGCACAAGCCCCATTCCTGGAAACAGTCAAAGTCAGGTTGGACGAGGCTCTGAGCAACATGATCTAGTTGAAGATGTCCCTACTCATTGCAGTGGGGTTGGACTCGATGACCTTTAAAGGTCCATTCCAACCCAAACTGATTCTACGATTCTATGATTCTATGATTCTATGACTAGCAAAGTATGATCTTTAGCTCAAGAAAAGTAGTACATCAGTATCAAATAATCAACAGCACCATTTTGCTACAGGCATAACAGATTTGAAATCACTTCACCTTTAACTTTTGAGGAGGATCATTTACTGTTACACTGTCAATCTTCAATACAATAGAAAAAGCATTTAATTTATTTTGTTTTCTCTTTTTATAAGGTCTGTCTAGAAGAGGTTGTTCATAATAAAGTTTACTGTGGCTCTTCTGCAGCTCCTTAATGCGATCATATTTCATGGAAATTGCATCTTCCTGAGCCTTTGCCTTAGAAAAACCTTTCTTCTCTAGTAGGTATTTAGACCATATGAATATACTTCTTCATCTGAGTTACTCTAGTGTTCACAGAATCTTTCTTCTATGTAGAACAGTCATTAAAATACCAAGGAACTGCACTGACTTTTGAGAAAGCTATTTTAAGGGTTTCTCTCTCTTAAAATGGAAGAATGATTGCAGTGCCTAATGTGGTCGCAGTTTGATATATTTATGTCTTGCATTTCTCTATTGAAGATGTGTTACTGTATAGGCAAAACCATCATGTTCTTTATGGTCTTCTGAGAAATACAACCACTGCTGTAGTTTGTTGTGAAATTAATTTCATTTATTTACTTCCTATTAAAAGGCCGGATACCAAAGGCTACAGGGGATATAATTAAGAAGCCTTTTAACAAAATCATGGATATAATGAAATTAAGCAAGCAGTTTCAGAAATATGGTTTGTATAATAGAGATATAATGAAGTTGTGCTTGTAGAGGTCTACACTGGCATCTGCTCTGAAACACAATAGAGCATTTGCCAAGTTCAGAAAGACACATAAATAGGAAGATCCTTGGAAGACAAAACCCAATCGCTTCACCTGATGATATAGCCAGGGCACATTACGAATTGAAGAGGAGAGTGAAGGGAATGTTTTACTTGGCATGAAGGAGTGTAAAACTCACCCACACCCTTTCTTCTGAAAACAATAGCTCAGAAGGTTGGAGTACTCAGCAAGTTAAACCATGCAGGCAGTAGGAGTTATAGAGATTATGTAATTCATCAACCAGCTCCCATTTTCATTAAAATGGGTTGGCAGATCTTGTTCATGAAGCCCACTACAGGACATATCTTCAACTTTATATGCAATTGCCTTTTCCTGCTGTGCCTAATAGAGTTGTAACAGTTTTTTTTTTCCTGTGGGAGAAAGATGTATTTTATGGACTTGGCTTCCCTTAAGAGAAGGGATTAGAAGAGGTTTAATGTCTCCAGAGCACGGCTGTCAAAAGTGACTGAAAATGGTGCTAAAGAGAATCAGATATGAAATGGAAATGATTCATGAAGAACTGGCTGCTCCTGGATGCATTGAAAGGAACTATAACCTGCCCAGTGTGTTTTTTGCAAAAGACTGAATAGTTAGTGCATGCTGGGGAGTGCTGATGAATTGGTACAGCCACCTGCTTGGCTTACACGGTCCAGGAAAACACACAATATAGGGCCTGTGTTTTGCTGAGTTTCTGTTTTCTCCAGCCCTGTAATTTTCTGTTCTTTTCAAAGTTACCTTTAAATAGAATTAGAAGGTACCTTAAAGCCATATTGCCCCCTGCATTTATATTCTAGTATTGCTCTGAGCACAAAAATTAAATAAAACAGGATCAGGCTCATATTTTTGCTCTCCTTGTCTCCCTTGCCCCTTTATAGATCTCAAATAGTGCAATCTGTTTATCTGTGACCCACTTTTATAGAGGAATTTGCCTAGGAATAAGATCTGATAACTTCTTAGTAATGACAGCTGACTGTTTTCCAATCCTCTTGTGTCGCATTTCTTCACTATGTATAAAGATTTCCTTCCTGAGATTTTTTTATGTATTTTTTCAAGTCCTTTGAAGGTATATCCGTATGACTGTTATTCTATTATCTACCTCCTCCTAATTTTTAAGAGAATTGGCTGTGTACAGAATTTATCCTCCCAACGTTATAACTAAAATTTCGATTGTCTAATGGCCTTTATCTTTGGTATATACATAAAGTAATTTTTAAAGAAGGTATAGTCTTCAAAATTTAATTAATTATTATTCCTGCTTTTTCAGAAATGAACAGCTGATAAATTCACTGAAGCAGACCTGTGTGAGGCCATATTTATAGAATGCCTTCTTAGAGTAGAACAATATGTTATAGCTTTAGCCACAAATTGCAACCTAAAAATAATTCTGCCTTGCCTCAAAGACGAGTATGGATCAATTATTTTTCTCCTTCAGAGGCAATTTAAGCTGCTAAAAAGTAGAATGAGTTCAAGAAAGGGAAATGCAATTAAATCACGTGAATTTATCTTTACGTGCTTCCAGCTTTCTTGTAAGAATGATTAGCTTTGGGTTTGAAATAAACGACTTATCACTTGCATATTTGAATAGGACTTTACTTTTGGCAAACAACTAATACTGAAGTTTTACTGAGGAGTGGAAATGAAAACATGGCTGTCAGGTAACTTTGGTTATTCTTATTCAAGATGGAGCTCTTAAGTGTTTAATGCTGCTATTAATTTTCTTTGGCATTAAAAGTGAAACACATTTCACCCAGTTCGCAGCCAGTTATTACCAATTTAAGAAAATACCTTCAGAAGCTGAAGTTTAGATCCACATTTTGTGCAAGGTGTGAACCTATAAGGAAAGAAAATTAAATAAGCAGGCTATTTCCTGAGCTGCTGGATTTTGCAGAAGAACAACATGTTCCCAGTAATGTGGCAGACTTCGGTGATGATACTCAAGGAAGGTGAGGGGCATTTGCGGGGATTTGCTCTGGGGCTTGCTTACTAACCAGTTTCTGAGATGCTTCAGCCATGACCCCCTCTGCCTGACCTCTGCCTTCCTGCAGCACGCCTCTCCTGCACTGTGTTCTTTCCAAGAAGGACAGCTATTTATCCTTAACTCCTCTACTGTCCACCTTTGGCAAAGCTTCTTAGATGACTGCAAGTTCTTTGTCCTTGCCTCTTCTCAATATGCCACTAGCTAAGGATGTCAACATCCCAGCTTCAGTCAAGACCTAAATAAATGAGATTGTAATTACCTGCAAACTCTTTGGATTAAGTGCAATAGAAGCTGGTAGCAACATTAACTGGATTTTTGTAAACTTTATTGTTTTGAAATTAAATCAAAACAGAGGAATACTATAACTTGCACAGTAGATGCTCTGTCACGGTTTGAATACTGAATGCATACAGTACTTTAAAAATAAAATACAGTCTGTGATTTCAAGGTTTTAGTGCTATCCCATGATTTCATTATTTAATATCCCTTAAATTCTCTTGAAGACAGTCCTAAATAATTCAGTTGATGAAGTTGCTAAGGTGGGCAACTTCATCATGGGTTTTGGAAGCTGGTTTTGGAAGCTGGCTAGAAAGCATTTAAAATGTCTCACACAGAGTTTTCTTGAAAATGAACAAACCTCCAAATCACTTCAAAGCTTGTTAATGTCAATAACTCAGAGGTAGTAAAAGACTTTCATATAAAATGTCATCATTAGGTATTTCCAAGGTGAACTGGGCATCACAAAGCTGGTAATAGTGCTGTTTCAAACAGGCTACAACTGCAGGCAGTACAGTATCACTTTAAAAGGTTCTGGGCTTTTGAAGATTTCTTCACAACCACTGAAATTGTAAGCATGACAGTACTGTACTTAGGGATTGTGAAATAATTCTGAAATAATCCGTTGTGAGGGATAAGAGGTAACAAGCCAGGGAATGCACACAGACTTGTGCTTTTTTTCACCAATGATAATTCATATTTGGGATAGACCCAGAGGCTATCCCTAAACAGGGAACCTGGAATCACTGCTTTACTTAAAGGTTAAGAAATGTACTGGGGCTGTCCCCAAGGGACGTATGAGTTGCTGACAGTGCTCCCACCCTTTTCCTTCTTCCACAGAAAATGAGTCAGATGAGGCATGTTTTGTTCCCTAGTTTCTACAGTCCAGCAGTTAGATGCTGCCTGCATCTATGAATATCATGAATAAGATATTATCATTCTCATGGATGAATATAATTCTCATCATTTCATCTAACTGCTGACTTAAATTCAGGGATTTAATAGTAATACATATCTGATTTATTGTCCTGGCTGGAAGTCAATGGAAGATGATGAGAAGCAAAAATGCCTGTTAGTACTGGCATACAAAGACACTTCCACCAGTTGTGCTGCAAACCTGTTTTTCCCTTCCGAAGAACACCAGAGATATTCAAGCAAAATGTTTCCAAATGAGTTGTAGTATTATTCAGAGAACAGAAGAATTTAAGTGGAGAAGAAAACCAGTGGTTGCCTCAATTGTGTCTTGAATGGGAGGTTATCTTAATGGAAAATGGCAATGAGAGTTTTTAACTCAGCTGTTGTGGTTAGGGCTGTTTTGTGAGAAACACCAGGATTTTGACTAAACTTTTTCTTCACAGATGAATGAGGTTATTTTGTCATAAAGTAATGATAAAACTCGAAACTACAATGAATACCCACATCAAAACCATATTAGACCTGTGCGTTTTCTTGTGTAGTGAAGAGGAAGGAACATATTTTTTAAAATTTCCCTGTTGTCCGTGACGGAGATTCTGAACTTCTCTGTGCTTAGCGAAAGGCTTAAACAGATTGAGAGATCACAGTACACAACTGGCAAACTAAATCACTTGCTCACACCCCACACGTGGGCATGCTTTGATGAACCTTCTTTGTTCTATTAAATGTTAATTTCTGCACACAAGACAATTTTTTGAGGAGCCAATTTGCAAGCTGAGAGATTTCTGTGGGTTTTTTATTCCTGATCTCAGTTCTGATTGCAGGTGCAATTTCCTGTGCATTTCTCCAGAAGTTGAATATTTGCTTTCACTCTTTATCAGTGCTCGTGATGTCACATTTTCTATGAAATAATTACTAACTGAAAATCAATCACGTTTCCAAGGAGAACAGCCAACAACACTTCATACCAAATAAAACTTGTAAAAGAAAGGAAAAAAGATTATCATTCTTTCTTTGTTTCATCCTGATAAGATTATTTGTGTTTCGCGATGTGTTTTTTCAGCAGAATGAGGATGCAGGTGCTTGCTGTCTCAGCTGCACAGTGCCCTAGAGAGATGAGGCCGCATGAGAAGGATTGGACCCAGCACCATCTCCTTTGCTTTCCTTTTCATTGTCAAGCTCAGAAATTCAAATCCCAGCGATGATGATTGTGCACTACTTTTTCCTACTGAGTGAACATAAGATGATCTAAAAAGGGAATCTTTCAGCATAATGGCATTATCTGTCAGGGTGATTGAATACTGGGGAAAGAGCCCCTTGTAGCCTTTGCCGTGTTTCAAGGTTTTGCCTCTTTTTCACTCCTACCCTCCTGATAACAATGATGCAATATATTAAATTAAGTGGGAACAATGTATGAAGCTGTGGTTATCATAAAATATTTACACTGCTGGAGTGTTGTAAACATGTAGTGAAATCCTAATTAACCATAGGTAGTCTACAATTATCCCATGGTAATTACCCTAATTGGAATTGGCTCGTTATAGGGAATAGAACAGAATTTGTTTCCTGTTTAGTGCTGAAAAAATAGAGCTGCAATTAACTAAAAGCAGCAGCCACTTCACCTGACTTAAAAATATTAAATTGCCCTCTTAGAGCCTGTCACTGTTCCCACAATCTGAACGGATTTACAAATCAAATAATCAGATCCAGTTTCCAAAGTCTGTGTGTCTTCATAACCTTGTCTCTGTGTCACCATTATCAATGAATCAGGTGATTAAAAACTGTTACGCACAGAGGTCCATAAAAAACCCCAAAAGAGCTATCCAAAGCGCTTGGAGAAACAGAAATGATCTGTGAAGCTATTATAGAGGAGTTCTGGGAGCAGAGAGTAAGAGCACACACGTTCTTTTGCTATGGGAATTATTCAGCAGTGGAGATGGAGAAGCTTTCTGCCTTGTTAAAGCCTGACAGTGTTTCTGATGAGGCCTTTCCTCCTGAAGCTGTTGGGAAATCTTGCGAGCCTAAGATCCTAGGCTATTCTCAAGGGAGTGATCTTACACCTGTGGAGTTCTCACAGGTTAATGGGCCCCTTCCCACAGTCCAGAGTGCTTGGCAGTCACCCCAAACACTTGCTCCCAAGCCCCTACTAGCAAAAGGGTGCAGCACTTGTCTGCAGGACACTGTGGGTGTATCTGTGTGAAGAACTAACCATGGCCAGTTCAGGAGGGTGAAAATCCTGGCTCCCTTCCCAAACACTGCCAAACGCTGGAAACAGTCAGTCGTGTTTGTGTCAGGCTAATAAAAATTGTGCCTCTCCTCCATCTAGGCTGGCAGAGGAAGAAAAGGTCACCTGCTGTCCACTAGCATCCTGAATCAAAAGAGAGATGAGATTTCTGGACTAGACTGATTCCTGCTGGCCAAGGCTGAGGCCAAGCACGCGGCTCTGCTGCTGCTTGACTGAGTAAAGGTCTCGCTCTCCTCAAATCCCTGTCACTGCCCCTCCTTCCCCACCAGGCAGTCCTGATCCCTTACGCCCACCAGCGTCAGGGAGCTGAGAGTATGGGGGACAGGAACAGCTTTACCTGGGGCTGCTACTGGCAGAAGAGACTCTGTAACTGCAGCCTGAGGATTGAGGACAGCATGCTGACACAGTGAGGAATCTCCTATTTCTAATTTTATTTTCCTATCTACTTGTAAATGTCATGAAAAATTAAATTAAAAAAGACGTGTAGAGTGATACAAAGGCCTGTCATAGAAATGTATCTCCTGAGTCATAAATTAGTGATTTGTTTTCTCCATCTGGTTTTCCTGATACAAACAGGAACAGTTTGCTTTTGCTGAGTGGAAATGCCTCTGCTGAAATGATCTTGTGGAAATAGGAAGACGGAAGAAGAAAACCTTTAAGTAGCCTGTAGCAGTCTGTACATTGTTACAAACAGAAGGAAAGTGCACAATCAGAAATATGACTTAGAGGTAAAATATATTGGGCATGTTCTTGATTACTTCTGACCATTCAACACGTCCTCTGCTGGTAGGTATGTTGCTGTTTTCCACAGTTCATGAAAACGCACTGTTTTTTGACTTTCCTCCTAATGCATGACCTGCCTAAATTTCTGTCATGTCTGTGATTTTCAACATCGTTGGTTACTCGGGCTGTACTTCCCAGCGCTGTTTTTATTTTTTCCAGCAATTACACTAACTGCCACCTCCAAAGCGGAAACCAGTATCGACAGTTAGGAATGTGGCTAACTGTGGAAGTAAGAAAAGGAAGAAGCTGGAGATATTCCTGAGCAGTATTTCTACACCACTTCCAAAAGCTATCCTTATAGCTTTGGAGACAGTGAACAAGGTGGCTTTTGGTCAGAGTAAATAAGGTAAGTCCTATACATCTAGATAAATGATTTTTTTTTTTTCCAGTTGTAGAAATAAAATCTATCATCTTAATCACTGTTCTTTATTTTTCAAGTATCTTGAAGTTGGATACTGGCAAAAATTTGTGGCTACATGTTAGCTATTTGCCTGTGGTTATGCCTGGGAAAAGGAGGTAGGGCTACTGCACAGGGAGGTTATTGACGAGGTTTCCCGCATGTGCTGGTAGCTTTCAGAGGACATCAGGAGTGGCTTTAGGGAAAATACATTTTAGTTTTTGGGGATTAGGCAAGGGGAGTCACACTGGGAAAAAGGATGAGATTATAGCAAATGGTGTTTTTCTTGTTAGGCTCTCAGAAGGAAGAGAAAGGGCAAGAAAGAGCAAATCTCTGTGCAAAGACTAGTCATGGAGTGCACTGAAAAATGATGGCTGTCTTTCACAGAAATGTTATAAGAATTAAAAATGTCTGCACATGCATGTCAAATTTAGCTTCTCTTTCTTCCTTAGCTCATCCACCTGCTTCTAACTCTTGTATTGCCCCTTGTCTAAAGCAGCTTCATTTCAACAGCTTTTTTTCTGTCAAAATCTTTTGCATCCAAGCATCTTCCAGCAGATCTCAGCGCGATGTAAGTGGCATGTGATACCCGGATCCAGCTCCCCCAGGGCTGGGGAGCCCCAGCCGGGTAGCTTTGTTGCCAAGGAGAGCTGCAAAGTGACCAGTCAAATCAATCCCCTCCTATTTTGTTGCCCAAGATGTTTATGTTTTTATGAAGGAGGCAGTTCACTTAGTGAATCTCTATTTTTAGGTTTGTGCTAGCAGCCCTTGGGAGTTTACATTGAAGATGGAGACGAAAGGATGTCTGTTAAGGCGAAGGTGTCCATAGTGGAAATGGATTTGGCTTTCTGGCCAGTACTCCCAACAGGGCCTCCAGATACACAGTATGAATGGAGTGGATTGTCACAAGAGCATAAATGCATTCACTTGATGCTTTTTCTGTTTGCTTGCTTTTGAAATACTCAAACTTTTTAGTTTGGATGAGCATTAGTTGCATTTTATGAGCTTGCCACTCTTCAGTGTTGAATAAAATAACAGAGGAGTATAATGGCAAATAGGGAAAACAAAACACAATATTTAGAAGACTACTGAAAACCCTCTATAAACCAGAAAGAGTTTTAGAGAAAATGTCTTGATGAATATAGCCTCCTTCAGGATTTCATAACAAAAGGCAGTGCCATCCAGAATTTTTGACAGTAGTTCTCTACAAGATAATTTTAATTCTAGAAAGGACCTGGCCATCACAGAGTGACCCTGTCTTGCTTCACTACTCTTCTTAAGCAGCAGGAGGTTATATTTGCATCAACAGTGTCCTTGCTCACTTGGTAATACCCTTCTCCAACATCCAGTGTGAAGAGCTAGTCTGGGCATCTTTATGTGATGCTGCCTTGTGCTATATAAATATAACATTTAATATTTTCTGTTTCTTTTGAAACAAATGTAACTGCTTAATAATTGCCAAGATGGCATTTATGTTTTCTTTTTAGTTTGAAATATAAATACACGTTTCAGTTCTCTAGTCTAGAAAAAAATACATTTTTAATAGTCTCAGACACGTTGTTAAATCATTTTAGTTGTTACCACTGTATTCCCATTTTTCCTTAGGTTATTAATTTGTTCCAGTGCTCCTTTTGGCAAGAAACTCACTTGCATAAGCTGTTGGATCAGCTTTTCACTGATTTTGAACTCAGTGATTTTTTGCTTCAGCAAAAAGAAAGAGCTGAGTAAAGGAGTTTTTAGTTTAGAAATATTTCTCCTTCTCCAGGATTTTGGGTACCCATTAACTCTAGCAGCAATGGAGATGCTTAGCGCTCTGCATCATTGACTTGCTAAACCAGAGATGTTCCTGTAAACTTGTCCAGCTTCCAAGGAGCTGTGCTGCTGCAGTGTCATTCCCACTCGTCCTCTGTTTCTCACCCTGTACTCTTCTGAGATTTTTCTTTAAGTTAAGGCAGGGTTTTCTTGGAACGAGTTGCAAAACCTACTCCTCCCTCTGGCACGAATGTCCTACAAAATGTAATACAGCTAATTTCTCAGAAGTGTGCTTTTTCTTTTTCATGAGCAAATGAAGTACTGTTAATCACTAGTGGGTGTTAAGGTAAATGAAAGCCAACCTGATGAGTGAGAGATGCCCGGCAGGTGAATTGGTTGATTCTTTCAGTTGTTCGTTCTTAGTTGACATTGCTTGCAGCAATTCCTTCCTTGCTTTGCTTGCATAGAGTACTAGGGAAATTTGTAATCAACAAGGAAAATATTTATTAAAATTATAACAGCACAATAGCTTAAGAAATTTTCACCTTCTAGGGATTAATTCTATAACTGTATATTACAATGGGAAATGCAGTCCTCTCCAACACATACTGCAGCAAAGCAAACCTTGAAGTGCTCTTGAAAGCTCTCAGTGATTCCTCTTACAGAGCGTCTTGACTGTAATGATGGTGATAAGTGATTCACATAGCTCTGTCTCATAGATACCAAACTTAACAGCACAGCTGGCTCTGGGGGGGTTTGTAACACTTGTATTCCCCTCAGCAGATCCAGGTTTCAGACTGAAAATTCAAATACTGTGAGCGAGTCCAGGTGAAACCCTTGTGTCCCTGAAGCCCGGCTGAGTTCTGTCTCCAGCTTCTCAGGGGACCATTGCTTCACCTTCAGGAGATTTCAGTCTTAAGGTGAACTCGATTCCAGGCTTTAGACATCCTTCACAAGAATCCAGACTAGAAGGGAAGAGGCTGAAAATCTGAACAGATTCATTCTCAACAAATAGCTCTCTTCTTTATTGATGGCAGTTGAACATGATCCACTGGATGCCACTCTATCTCAAAAAGACCTTACACTAACAGTTGTTAGAAGCTGTGAAAGCAAAATAGAGGAAATACAACTCAAGTCACATTACTTTTCCTAAGTCTCCGTTGCTAGCCCTGTTCAGCAGCTCTTTGCTCTAACCCGGCAGGACTGTTCTTTTGTGATTCCCTGGGTAAACAATTCAACTTCTGTGCATTTCTACTTCCAGGACTAGAAAATGGTGATAACTCCCCACCTTAATGGTGTGTACATGACAGGAAAATGAAGGCAGAATTCTAATATGTACTCAGACATCCAATGAGGCAAACTATCACATAGTGTGCTTTTCAAAAGAATATAGGTATCGAACTTCTCTTGGAGTGAATTGCAGTGAATCACTTTGAACACTTGCTGCTCAAACACATGGGGCTCAGCTCCTGAAAGTTGTGTGAAAGAAGTTTTCATGAAGTTTTGGCTCTTTCTTTTGCAAACATAGATGAGACGTTTTTTTCCCCCTGAAAAATGAGTCTGCTTCTGTTGGAGTTTTTCACTGAAATGAGTATTTGTATAGCAGGCTGAAATAACACCTCCTTTCCAGTTGCCTACCATTGCTCCATGCAGCCAGATGACTTTACAAGAGGTTTGAATATTAGTTTGCAACTCCCTTTCTTTTACCAAGTCTTGGTCCTACATGCAGCTTTATAAAGGCATCTGGTTGATATGATTCAGAATGCATTTTATAAAAACACTTAGCTCTATGGAGAGAATTGATTTCTCTGTCAGCAAGAGTGATTGACAGTCCAAACCCACATAATCTAAAAGGAGATGCAGAGATGGTATCTAACAGTCCATCACAACAGACCACTTGAGTTAGTGAAGTCCTGTGCAGGAATCCTGCAGCAGCCTCAGTGATGGGGGCAGGCATTCAATCAGGTGACGAAGGTGTTTGATCAGAGTGTGCCAGATAATGTGATAAAGACAGGATGGGGAAGCTGTGCGCTGTGGGAGAGGCTGTTGCTGGAGCATCTGTCTCTGCGTGGTGCCTGTCCCTGGCTGTGGTGCAGCCCCCACCAGGGAAGCCAGGCACCAGGCACAGCTGCTTAGAAGTCCTGGTTGGTGGGTGTGAAGGGGAGTAGAGATATGAGTCATGTGATCATGTGTGGGATTTGATGGGTCTGGCACCACCTCAAGCAGATGTTTTTGGTCCCTGTTTCAGTGGGCTGGGCCAGAAAACAGCACCAAGCCTCAGCTCAGCAAGGCTCTCCAAGTTGTATTGCAAGAATGACCAAGTCCTATGGAAGCAGATTCACACTGATAGTCTTCTCTGGAGCCTTCACCTTGGACAACCATTCAGAAATCTGGATGAATCATGTTACTAGTGCTAAGCACTGAATCATGCACCTACCAAATCTGTCAGCAACAAAATTTATAGGTAAAAATATGTTGGTACACCTCTTTAAAATGTTGGCAGCATTTTATCAGGGTAAGTATTTGGATCTTATAACCATATGAGTTTCCAAAATATTAATTTAATTGCACAGCCATCCTCTTATCTACTTTGCCCCTAGACAGATCTTAAAAATGATTTAAACTTCAAAGATGATATTAATCCCTCCCCACAAAGACATTTGGAGAAACTATTTCTTTGAAATAGAACTGATTACAAACTACTGTTGATAGCCTGTGCTTTCCTTGCAGCATTAGCTTTTCTGTGGGCACAAAGTGCTCTTGTAATTTGTCAACTACTACCACTATTTAGGATCAGTTATGCTTTCTTACATTAATTAAAAACTGTAATTAAATAAACAAAAAGCCCCTCACTGTGACTCAGTTTCAGAGTGTGCATCTGGCCCTTGTTTGAGATGGAGGGGGAAAAACAGTCAAGTTATGTCAGAAATTTCCGGGATGTTTTCTTTTGATTATCCCATAAAGACATGCTGCTGAAATGGTAATGGCTGGGAAATAAAAGAGAGAGACAGACATATTTCACTGCAGTGGGAAGAAGTGCAGTAAATCTTTCCACTTATGATGCTTTTTGACCTCAGAGTGCAATACAGTGTTAGTCCTGTAGATCTTGATGTGTTAGTTCCAGATCTTGAACAGAAGGTGCAAAGTAATTATTCATTGAAAATATCTTTTAATTATAGCCCTGTCTTAGTGAACTTTATTTAAAAAGATAGCTCTCCTTGGGGAGACATGGGCTTCGCTCTTACTGTCCAATATTGACACAAAAGGAGAAGTTGAGCATTAAAGAAGCAGATTTACTCTTGCAAGTGGTCACCATTGCATTTAATAGCCGTGTATTTATAACTTTTAGAAGATCATTGTGTATCTTTTGCATATATTTGGGAAAGAAAGTAGAGCTCTGTGCATAAGCTTCATCATACTGCATAAGATCTGCCTTCACTAATTGAATTTGGCCATTTTTATTTTGTTTCAGCGGCCACATGGACAGTAGGACACCTCAACTTCTGTCTCCTGATGGAGATGACGTGCATAGTATGGCCAAAGCTTTCCAAGAAGTAAAACTGTCCTATTTTAGCATAAAGAGGGGACACATTTCTTCATAATGCCCTACTTAGACTCTATGAGAGTCATTAAAAAACATTTGTTGAACAGCTGTCTCTAGAAAGAAGAGTACTCTACTGAAATGTATTTCTTAAATTGATACAGATTTCAGTGGATTGTTGCTTGGAGTTATTTTTGGAGAAAAAAGTTTTCAGACTGAAAAAATTATGGCTGCAAAATACACTTTGTTTTTCTTCAAAAAGAGGTTCAAAATGGTGTTTCTTGAGCTGAAAATTTGGAGTAATACAAAATAATTTTTTGAAGGAGGGAATAATTTGTGATAACTGCTGGCTTTAGAGTTCAATTTAGTTTGAAAGAAAAAAGAGGATCTTTTCCATGACAGAAATCCCCTTTTTATCTGCTCAGAATTCTTATTTCTGTCATAGTAGATGGCATTTTTTCTTCAAAGCAAAAAGGTAATTGCTGTGTTTATTTACCTTTCATTTATTCCTATACTGTAAACATGTTCAATTGAAAAACATAATTCTCTTATTAAAAGGCTATGATCTCCCTTGTGAGATTACAGTCATAGAACCACAGAATGGCTTGGGTTGGAAGGGACCTTTACAGATCATCTGCTCCAACCCCCCTGCCATGAGCAGGGACATCTTCCACCAGAAGAGGCTGCTCAAAGTTCTGTGAAATCTGACCTTGGGCGCTTCCAGTAATGGGGCATCCACAACTTCACTGGGCAACCTGTTCCACTGGCTCACCACCTTCATTATTAAAAGATGTCTTCCTTATGACTATTCTTAATCTACTCTGTTTTAGTTTAAAACCACTACCCCTTATCCTGTCTCTACAGGCATTGGTAAAAAGTGTCTTTATTTTTTTTTATAAACCCACCTTTTTATGTGTACAGCCACAATAAGGCTTTACTGGAGTCTTTTCTTCTCCAGGCTGAATAAATCCAACTCCCTCAGCTTTTCTTCATAAAGGAGGTGTTCCAGTTCTCTGACCATTTTATGGCCCTTCACTGGACCCACTCTAACAAGTCCATGTCTTTCTTGTACGGGGGACTCTGGAGCTGGATGTGGTACTCCAGGTGGGACCTCATGAGAGCAGAGTAAAGGAGGAGAATTGCCTTCCCTCAACCTGCTTGCCATGCTTCTTTTGATGCAGCCCAGGATACGGTTGGCTTTCCGGGGTGTAATTGCACACTGCCATCTCATGTCTGATTTTTCATTCACCAGTATCCCCAGGTTCCTTCTCCAGAGGACTGACCTCAATCCATTCATCTCTCAGCCCGTATTGATACTGACCCAAGTGTAGGACATTGCAACTGGCCTTGTTGAACAACCTTGCTACAACCCATCCAAAGACCACAATACAGCAATATTTAACCTGTAGCTGAAGCCTAAGAATCAATGGCCCTGAGAAAGCCAGAATGTGTGAGTGTTGTCAATCAGGTGCTGAACAGTTTGTTTGCTACTTCCTAAAGCACAGCTCTCACTGTCTGTACAAATGTGTACGATGCAAGTTAATGCTAGGCAGGTGGATACTTTGATAGAAAAATAAATGCATCATTACTCTTCCCCATGAACACTGACAATGACCATCTATCCTCCCCTGACAGAGCTGGCCTGGTGATTTTTCATCAAACCTCTGTCAAGCATCTTAATAACTGGATCTTGACCTAGCAGCTTGGCTTCTCAGACAGGAAAACAAAAGGGGAGAGGAGTTGTGGCCTTCCGATACTTAAAGAGGGAAGAACTTGTTAGCAGGACTTGTAGCAAAAAGACAAGGCGAAATGGCTTTAAACTAAATGAGGAGAGGTTTAGAATAGGTATTAGATTTTTTTTTTTACACTGAGGGTGGTAAAGCACTGGAACAAGTTGCCCAGAGAGGTGGTAGATGTCCCATTTCTGGAAACATTCAAGCTCAGGTTGGATGGGGATCTGAGCAACCTGATGTAGTTGAAGATGTCCTTGTTCACTGCTGGGGGGGTTGGACTAGGTGACCTTCATGGTCCTTTCCAACCCACCCTGTTCTAAGATCCTATGATTCTAACTTCAAAGTTTCAGAAATGTTAGATGGAGAGAAGCTCTTGCAGCCACCTGCCTCAGTCTCCTGCTCAGAGCAGGAGAGCTGCTAGTGCCAGATGAGCTCTAATGTGGTTTTGACCAGCTTAGTCCAGAAGGCCAGATATATCACCACCTCTTCAGACAGCCTGACCCAGTATTACACTCTTTCTATTAAGTTTTTCCTAGTGCTCAACTTGATTGTTTTGACCAGCAAATTGTTCCTGCTGCCCTTGGTCGTATTATGTCTCTCAATACTAACATGGATTAGATCATCATCTCTGAAATTGACCTCCAAATAGGCTGTCATTGCAGCATCCCTTAGCCTTCTCTTTGCTAATCTGAGTTGCTGCTTACGAGAAGGGAAAAGCTGGTGGCAGTGCTGGTCACTCAGGGCAGACCCTTCTGCAGCAGTCATAAAGCGCTGGAGGTCGGGGTCCAGGGAAGGCTGGAAGGTAAGAAGCAGAGTTGGGACTTTAGGCTTTGGAGGAAAAAGTGGGGCTTATTCAGGGATTGCCATGCACAATCCCCTGGGGAGCTGCCATGAAGGCAAAGGGTGCCCAGGATAGCCATGTGGTTTCTAAAGGAAATGGCAACAGACCCCACTTCAGCATCCCAAGCGTTCCTTCCCTGTGCTTTTCCCACTGTGTGGTACTGAACTAGAGGCTCACTTCCAGTTTCGTACTGGAGATCTACAGTGAAAGAACTCCTTAGCACAGAGTGGGACTCCTTCCCCTCTTCTTACCTCCTTGTCTTTCCTGATCAGCCTGTACTAATCCAGAGCCATGCTCCAGTTTTGGGTGCAGCATCTCACCATGTCACCACTGTTCCAGTCCTGCTGTAGCCTTGCCACTGCGCCTGGACTTGTGGGTCCTTTTGTTGTCTGGGTTTTGCACATGATCTCTGTACAAGCAGTAGAAAAATGCCTCAGAATGAACTTATCCTTGGAGCAGAAAGGCAAAAGTATCTCTGGGGGCCTCCTCCCTTGTATATCTCCTCTGTCGGCAGCTTCTCTTTCATCACTGGAGTTCAGCCACTGTTCCTTGGTGAATCTAAAGAACTTAGAATTCAACAAACAAGAATTAGAGAACGGGAAGGCCAGAGGAACGCTCCTTTTGAACAACAGTAGACTCAATAAGTCATGTAAACACAGTCTGGACTATGATGAGTCTGCTGAATGTGATCTGTGAAAACTGATATTGCCCTTTCTCCATTAGCTCTGAAGGCAGTTAATTGCAAGGCTGAATTCTCTCTATGACTGTCAGACTTAGCCATTTGTTCACCATTTCTAGCAGGCAGGCAAAACCATGACCTAAAAGCAGAAAAGGGGATTTCGATAGCAGTGTGCAGTAATTCTAAGTATTTCTAAGCTTTGTGAGACATCTATTTTATGAAATGGGATTTCTGTTTCCAAATTATAAAAGACACAAAAGATTGTTAGAAAATGCAAAGCTATGTACAACAACTTCAGAGGCACGTCGATTAATTTATGTGTGCGTAAGGGGAAAGGTGAAGTGCATATTTTTCTTTACAATCACATTTTTTTCCAGAGGTTCTGGTCCCAATACAGCATGTTATTCAATCACCTGAATGTTCCAGTGGCAACAACAAGAGTTAAAGCCAAAACACACTGGATCACCTAGATCCTAGCAACACCATAGTGGTCTGATAGGGCTCTGCTGAGTGCACATATCTGCTTCAGAAAGTGGAGAGCAAGTGAGTCACGGCATATCCTCACTGCATGGCTGTGAAACCTGGGTCACAATGCAGTGAACAGCTAATCTGAACCATGCAGCATAGTGTCAAGTGGATATGCTGGCTCATGCCGAACCATATTCTGACAGTATGAAAAGACCTCTACTCTCCATAAGGTTGATCAGCTCAAGCACAGCTCTAGGCTAACACTGGGGCAACCTACACTACAGGAACTAGTTCTGTTTACGTTAATTTGTGCTAAATCTGTCTGCTATGCTTTATTACGGCATGTAGACCTATCCTCTCTCTCTTTTTTCTTTTTTTTTTTTGTGTATGTGTCTCTGATAGCATTCATTAAAACCACCCACACTTGTCTCCTGGTGAATTTTAGCATTTTCATATTTTAGTTGAAAATCAGAATTCAGAATAAAAGGAAGCCTTAAATAGGCAGGGTAGGGACTTCCTATTGAGCAGCCCATGCGGTCTTCTGTTATGGATCCTTTGCAGTTTCACTAGACATATCTTTAGGTTTTTGGTTGCTTGCTTCTCAAAATTGTTGCACTAAACTGAACCAGCCCACTGATGTTCCAGTCACTCAGTGTGTATCTGTGTTGACCACCTTTGCAGTGACATCAAATGATTGCCAAAGTCTCCTCACCTGTGTATTGAAAAACATCTCCTTTGAGAACTGTTCAAAGCAGTTGAATATACAGTCAAACCTACACAGACAGTCCACGGCTCAAGCCTTTCTATCTTGGACAGACAAGACAGAGAAAATAAGATAATGGTCTTTTTACAAGTCTGTGCAGCCTCTTTAAAAATATCCATTCCTCATTTATCTCAATGAACAATTAATAGCAATTTCTGCAACATATTCTGCAGTGGTATAAAATAACACTTCAGCAGTCATGAAAAAGCAAATTTGTTTCTTTCTAAATGGAGAAATATTGTAAGAAATAAAATTCTGTTTTATTCTATGAACAGTTTCCTTACAAGTAAGACCTCTGGCATCTGATCACCTCAAACATTTGTATCCAAAAAAACATTTCAAATTTATACTAGTGGTCTGCTTGAAATATATTTAGATAACTTGTTAAGTTTGCCTGTTGGTGGCCATACTGTGACTGACTGTCACCAATGCGGCCAACTTAGCAGCCTAATTTCTGGATAGAGGGCAGTGTGGAAAGCCTGAGCAAGGCAAGGAGAAGACAGCTTGAGTGATATTCAGACATGAGATACCCTGTGTTCAAAGTACATCTTATTAGAGGTGCTTTTGAAGGAATCACACTCTAAGTGATTCACATTGCACAAGGTATAAGAGATTGTGCTCTAGAAGCACCCAGCACTGTGCAGATGTTGACATCTGTATTTGATGAGATGAGTACCAACCTTGACAACCATAGAAACCAAAGTCATGAAAAACTGTGTCTGATCCCATTTTTGCTACCAACACCAAGTGGGAGGAAGGCCAGACGGGAGCAGGTACATTCTGCTTGTCCTGAGTTGTTAGATCTGTGCTCAAAGGGTGTCTGAAATTAATTAGATACACAGATTACAAAAGAAAGGGTATGAATTTCAACAACAGGTTGGGATGAGGGCTATACATGCTGTTGGCTTCATGCTATGCCTCAGGCTACTGCCACAGCTTAGCAGTTGAAAAGTTTTGTGGAAGAGCATAAGGAATGATGTGGCTGATGAGCCTTGGTTTTCTGTTTGCTATTTTTCCTTGAACTATGAAGCGTCAAATGTCTTTGTTGGCCCTCTCACCCTTAGTACTGAGTCTGGTCAAGTACCTGTGTGAGTCAGATCTGAGGGGTGGTTACCCTTGCAAATGCATTGCTGCAGGCACTGCACTGGGAAAGGGTGACACATGCTCTTGTATGTATCAGCTCTCCATTGTAGGTGTGGAAAGAGTAGTGGAGCTGCCTTGGCATCAGGGCACAATAGTTGTTGCCTGCTCACCAGTGCATGCTCCTTCCTGCCCCGGACAGAAATCCAGAGCATTCAACTCATGGACTGAGAAGATCAACATGTGAATGAGGAATCCTTCTGTTCGTTACTCAGTCCCCAAAATCCTCATAGATTAAATTTGAGATCAGTTATTTTTTATTTTTTTTAAACCAAAGCTTTTCCATGTTTCTCAGAAAAACAGGACATGATTTCATCTTACCATAATTGCTAAATTCATTTTTAAGATGGGAGAGTGTAAAAACCTGTAATCTTGCACGCCTCCTTTAATATGCAACATCCTGATTATATCGGCCCTGAAAAATTAACAAGTATTCAAATGAACCCTAACTGAAAAGGATGCAAGGCCACCACTATCCAGCCTGCATGACTCATTAAAATGAAAGGTGAAGACCACAGCAGAGTTGCATTAATCACTTGGTTCTGCTATAGGAGAAAAAACATTTGTGTGATATTTTATTTACAACAGATGATAAGCAGAATTAGCTGATAGTCTCACAAAGACCCTAAAGATCATAGAATCATAGAATTATTAGGTTGGAAAAGATCTTTGAGATCATCAATTCCTACCATGCCAGTTGACTACTAAATCATATCCCTAAGCACTTCATCTACCTACCTTTTAAACACCTCCAGGGATGGTGACTCAATCACCTCCCTGGGCAGCCTGTTCCAGTACTTGATAACCCTTTCTGTGAAGAAGTTTTTCCTAATGTCCAATCTAAACTTCCCCTGATGCAGCTTGAGGCTGTTCCTCCTTGTCCTATCACCTATCACTTGGGAGAAGAGACCAACACTCACGTCTCTGCAAACCTCATTTTGGGTAGTTGTAGAGAGCCATAAGTTCTCCCCTCAGCCTCCTCTTCTCCAGGCTAAACAACCCCAGCTCCTCGTAAGGCTTGTTCTCCAGCCCCTTCACCAGCTTCGTCGCTCTTCTCTGGATGCACTCCAACACCTCAGTGTCTTTCTTATAGTGAGGGGCCCAAAACTGAAAACAGTATTTGAGGTGCGGCCTCACCAGTGCTGAGTACAGAGGCAGAATAACCTCCCTGGACATGCTGGTCACACTGTTTCTGATACAAGCCAAGATGTTATCGGCCTTCTTGGCCACCGGGGCACACTGCTGGCTCATGTCCAGCCAGCTGTCAACCAACACCGCCAGGTCTTTCTCTGCCAAGCAGATTTCCAGCCACTCTTCCTCAAGCCTGTAAGTGTTGCGCAGGGTTGTTGTGTCCCAAGTGCAGGACCCGGCATTTGGCCTTGTTAAGCCTCACACAACTGGCCTCAGCCCATTGATCCAGCCTGTTCATATCCCTCTGCAGAGCCTCCCTACCCTCCAGCAGATCAATACTTCCTCCCAGTTCGGTGTTGTCTGCAAACTTGCTAAGGGTACATTTAATCCCCTCATCCAAATCATTGATAAAGACATTGAACAGGACTGGACCCAGCAGTGACCCCTGGGGACACCACTTGTGACCGGCCTCCAGCTGGATTTAACTCCATTTACCACCACTCTTTGGGCCCAGCCATCCAACCAGCTTTTTACCCAGTAGAGGGTTTGCCTGTCCAGGCCAGCGGCAGCCAGTTTCTCAAGCAGAATATTGTGAGAAAGGGTGTCAAAGGCTTTACTAAAGTACACTACATCCACAGGCTTTCTCTCATCCAGTAAGCGGGTCACCTTGTCATAGAAGGAGATCAGGTTAGTTTGGTAGGACCTGCCTTTCATAAACCCATGCTGAGTGTGCCTGATCACCTGGTTGTCCCGAGTGTGCTGTGAGATGGCACCCAAGATGACCTACTTCATGAACTTCTCTGGCACTGAGGTCAGACTGACAGGTCTGCAGCTTCCTGAAACCTCTCTCTGACCCTTCTTGCAAATGGGTATTACAGCTGCCAGCCTCCAGTCCGATGGAGGCTTCCCCAGTCAGCCAGGAATGCTGATCAGCAATGGAAAAAGTTTTGGCAAGCATGTCCACCAGCCCCCTTAATACCCTTGGGTGGATCTCATCTGGTCCCATAGACTCATGAATGACTAATTTGCCTAGTAGGTCTCTAACCATTCTGCTCTTCCTCCCTGTCTACTGGCTCATGAGGTTGAGTATCCAGGGAAAATCTTATCTTGCTGGTGACAAAGGAGCATCCCTCTTTTAAATAATTTTGGAAGGTTCTTTAGTTAAATTTGGTTTTAGACTTCACTTTTTGCTTGATAATAAAGCATGAAAAGCTTCTAGATTTTTTCTCTTTTTTTGATAAAAGAGAAAACTTAATTTTCTGTTTAATGGCTTCTTCCCTCCTGGATTTTAGGATATGAAAAAAACTCAAATGAGTCTGTAAAGATAATTTCATGACCAGTTTTATAACATCAAGAAAGAAACACACCCACACCCTTATGAAAATGCTGAAGACAACTTTTTAGATGAAGGGAAGGGAACAATCTGAATTGGGAAACAGACCAGAAGGGCTATCAGAAGATAAAAAAGTGTCATTGTTTCTGATGATAGGTGGTCCTTGTGCATTTGCTGTTTGTATTGATTCCAGGAATAACTGATTTGCAGTTGGGTTGAAGCTTCCAAATTGTGTTTACACCAGATGGTAAAAGAGTTTCCTAATGGGAAATTTGGTTAACCTCGAGAGCAAAACATGTGGCAGGAAACTATGGAAAGATATAAATGTTATAAATTACCATTCCAAAGAATGTACCTGGTCCAGTATAAGACTTAGTGGTGATAGCCATTACACATTTACAAGGATTTCAAATAAGATGGTTTAAACCCTGGATTATGTTGGGCAAAAGGTCACTTTGCACAGCACTGCTCAGAAGGGAGGCAGCAGATGGAGAAAATCTCAGATGTGGTTGACACTACAAAATCCAAAACACAGAAGAAAAGAGCCTTGGTGCAGGAAGAAGCAATGAATTCAAAGTTGATGTTACAAAAACAACATATGGCCCTTCATATGTTATGGCAAACACCATAAATTGAGGCATGGGATGGCATTCGGAAAAATTTTAATATAGTTTTATTATTGTTGTTTTTTGCTGGGAAGCTGTTTGAGAGCCTCTTCTGGCAGCCAGCTGGGACTGTATATGTTCAGTAGTGCAGAGCATCTAGACTCACACCACTTGTGGAGCAGACTTCTTCCAGGCTCTTTGGCTTGGCGTAGCTGCTGGATTTCCTGTAGAAGAAATTAGAAAAGGTTTCCCAATCTGAAATTGCTGTACATTGCCTACATTGTTTGGATTGTTCACACACTGCCATTCTCATCTTCAATAAATCAGTTGAAGGAGCTATTTTGAGATCAGACAATGAGTTCTTATTGACGCAATCCATAGCTTTTCTGTTGGTGTTGTCAAAAAGCTTTTAAATTAGCGTCAATTGAGGTAAGGGAGCCTGTAATGTTGAAAGTTTTTCATTATGATTTTGATAGCAATCATGGCCTTTTAAATTCTATTAAGCTTTTATTTAAAATTAACTCTTAAACTTTCCCAAGCTTGCTAAAATAAAAAAAAGCTCTTGATTTGCATGTAGTTTTCACACTTTGCAATACTACAGCACATACTAAACATTTAATTAATCCAGTGATATCAATAGGACTGTTCTTATGCTCAGAGATATACACATATACAAGCTCAAGACCTTATTCTGTATTGTCATAACTACAGAACAATGCATAGGTGTATGATGGGTCTGACTTCCTTAGTAAGCTGAAAAATATATTTATTTGTGGAATAAGGTTAAAAAACAAATTAAAATTCAGTTCCTCATCTTTACTGAGTCAGCAAAACCTGGCTGGACCTAGTCTTTCTGCTCAAGATTTATGGGATTTCTTCTTTGTAATGATGGAAATATCAGAAAAAATGCAATGCTTTCCATTGTAAAGCAATAATAGTCATGATCAGCTAAACATATCCATCAGATTATGATTAGCTTTTTTTTTTTCTTTCTGACCCACAGGAGACAATCACCATCTTTCTCCATGATCATATCCTTCCATCTCTCCTTTGCTGTCCGCAACTTTTTCTCTCAGGCCTTACTGTTCAACAGTCAAGTTAACCTCTGAGACTTGTTCTCTATTTATGTTTAGCTTTGCAAAATGGTTCTGCTGTTTCAGAACTGAACAAGTATTTCTGTGCCTGAAAGCCTGTTTTCTCAGTGATGTAAATTGACCAATAAAGAAATTGTCTTTTCAATTGTGTCTACAGCTCTACAAATTGTGTCTTTTCAGCTCATCTGAACTGCTCTAAATTTTATAGTGTATTCCAAAATTACTCACATGTAACACAAAAAATTCTGGAGTGAATATAGGAACAATATAGGGTGATTTTTTTCGTACCATGCTGAAATATTGAAGCTCAAAAGTATATGTGCCCAATACATCTTCTCTGACTTTAAGACTTGTAAATTATTTTGGTCAGTTTGGTCACTTTGCTTCAAGCTGTTAAGTTCACGTTGAGAAAATTTGTTAATAAAACTATTAAACCAAACTCAAAACATTAAATGAAGTATGATTTGATAAAACTGTCATCTTGGTAAGATTTCTCTGTCCCTTAACACAACCTTCAGTAAATTAGAGCTGCAACAATAGAATAGTGTAGATAATCTAGTTTCATGCTATCTGTGAACTTAGCCAGAACAGAAAGCTATGGCTATCTTACAAAGAAATCTGATATTCTTTGGTCCCATTTTTCTACAGAAAGTTCCTCTGGCATGATTGCCCTGTTGCACAACTGCAACATGCTAGCTCTTTCAAGATCTGTGAAATAAATCGGATATCAAGAAGTCAAATATCTGTCTCCTTCATATACACAGCCTGTGAGATCACTTATATTGACTTCCTAATTTGTCATGGGAAAGAATTTAAGTTTTACCTTGCTTAATCAAGGTACAAACATGTCTTAAACAATGAACACAAAGGAAGAGGGAAATGATGTCAACAGAAAGTGCCCAGAAGATTTGCATAAACTATCATGTGAGCTTCTGTAACATGCAGATGTAACTGCTACGGATAATAGAAATACCTGTCATTTTAGCTGTCAACACATCTTGGCAATTTTACCTAGTTGGCCTTTGGGTGCCCGTTTTGCAGCAATACTTTGGCTGGTCTTGCCTCACTACATTTCACAGACAAAGTTAACGGCTGTGATCATTCTTTTCTACTCACTTCACAAATTCATTCTGACTCAACTTTTTCTCTGACTCACAATCTATTTCTATTTCCATAATCGTGAGTGCATGTGAAACATCCTGGGCTAATGTGAAATGGCACAGACATCAAAATGTGTTATTCATACCTATGTGAGTAATGCCCACTCATTCTTTGGTACATGTGTATTGTCTTGATAGCACCTTCATTTCCTGCCTCTTTCCATTTATTCAATCACTTGGTGAACCTTCTTCCACCGTAATCGGTATGATTCCTCTTTTATTCTTACGTCAGAATGAATCCCTCTTGACATACCAGGATTTTATCTTCAACCAACATTAAAAAAATATCTAGAAAAAGAGAAAAAAAAATGTTTACGTGTTCTGGTAAGCAATTAATCCTTACAGGGCACCAAATAACTTATTCTTCATGCAGTCTGCTGGAAGTGCAGGAGTTCCCATTCTTAGTAAACAAAAGCTCATCAAGGAATTCAGCATAATTTAGGAGTCTGGAGTCACGTGCATTTTTGGGCTTTGCCAAAATCTTTCTGTAAGTCATGGAAGACATCTGTACAAAAAAAGACATATATGTCTGGAACTAACTGATTTACTTAGGCTGTAGGTCTGGTACATCTTGAGGCACACATTTTAGTGATAAAACACGCTACTGTTAAATCAATTACAGCGGACTGGTAGGTGTTTCAACTGCTTGAAATACTGAGGCTTTGTGATGAAAACTCTACTGTACATATGAAATCTACTAGGTAGACTCTCCTCATGGACCGATCATATTATCTGTTATGTAAGCTGTAAAATTGCAGGGGAAAACTGGGTTAAACTGTACAGCACTCCTGAGATATTGCCAAAATCCACATAACAAACAGAAGACGTTAGAGAAAGCAATATACTTTCCTATATTAACATCTGCAAGCAGAGGGGGGACAGAAAAGATAGCTACAAATAGTGGTGACATTATTTATTACTTTAAATAGGCTATTAGGGTATTTTTTTGGGGTTTTTTTGTTTCTGGAATATTATCACACATAAATGTGCAAACATTGGAGATTTCTGCTTATAATAATACTCTGCTAAAGGATAGATATTAATTGACAAGTGTGACCTTTTGGACACCTTCTAGGAGGTCAAGGACTTCATGATTACTGTGGAACTGCAGCATTAACTCTTAATGGAACTCTTATTGTGTATCCAGAAATCTGGCTACAACTCAATAGTTTGATGTTTATTGAAGAGTATTGGTAAGATATGCTGTGTAATTGGCAGTGTTGATACATACAAATTAACTTAATCACATGCAGTAATGCATATTCTTACCACAGATGATATTCGCCTGGGAACAAAGAAATCCTGACATGAGTAAAAGATCTGATGTTCAGCCTGTCTTGAAAATGGCATAGTCTGTCTCTTCAAGACTTCTGATGGAAAGGGATGTAAATCTTAAAAATACAATTTTAATTACCCAGTTAGTCAGAATTTGAAGAAAATCTGGAATTGGGTAGCTTAAAAAGCACAGAGGTTTTATCATTTCAATCTTTTTGCTCTGCGTTATGTTGCCAGAGACAAATACATCATATGTTCTGAAGAGGCTTCCCTGTAGTCACTGCAACATCATACCGAGGACAGACTCCAGAACCCTTATTGTAGGAGGATTGAGTTCATTTGGACACGTTGGAGATGACACATCTGGTAAATGGGTGTGATGGTCTGGTTTTCCAGCTCCAAGTGGGTGGATCATAGGGTGTCACTCTTGGGTATAGTGGTGGAGGCAGGGGAAGGAGCCCAAAAAGAACTTGATTGGGCCAGGGTGAAACCTCTTTCCTTCACTGTAACGTTGAAAAGGTGACATCGCAATGTAAATATTATAATAAGATATGATTTTTGTTAGTTATTTCTATCCTCCCTCATTTTATGGCAAAATATTTATTTTCTGAAAGTTTTAGGGGTTTTATTTGTTTGTTTGATTTTTCTTGTTCTAAAATAATTAGTTTTTTAAACAGTAATTACCATCTATTGCAGTATTTTGTCTTGCTCAAAGTTAATACTAAGCAAGAGTTGATCAGACTTTTTTGTCTGTGTTCCCTAGCTGCACTGCACTTCCAATTTACCGTTTGCCAAACCTACTGTCTTTCAGAACAGCTGCACAATCTGTACAGACAGAAATCATTGTTTTAAGGCTGCTTTTCTTTGAGCTGGCCATGCACTAGTAATAGACAGCAGCTTGCATTTTCAGAAAATGCTTTAAATAACAGGCATCAGTGAACATAGATATAGTTAGTACTTCAATATAGTGGGCACTCTATGACACTTCTGAGTAATTTTCTGGATTATCTGAACAACCTGGAGATCAACGATTAAAACTTTCTGTTTTTTTTATGCAGGATGTTACATTTTGTAGGAGAACAGTGTAAGATATGAGATGCTTATGTTGGTAACTGAAGATGTATAAAGCACTTGAATATTCCAGTTATTTTCTGACTCATTGAAACTTGTACAATCTCTAAGGATCTCCTAATTCATCCAGTAAAAAGAGGGTAGGCTATAGATATCTGGGTAATTGAACTGAACTCAATTATTTCATCTGGCATCAGTAACATTTCTTACATTTCTCACTCTGGATTTTCAATTTTCTTGTTGTGATATCATCTTGCCGGAAAAAAACCCAAACCAACAAGAAAAACCAACTGCGAGAGCTATGTTAAACAGATCCTCCTAATTGTGCTTTTTGCTATGTATTAAGATTGATATCTGAGTGCATGGAGCCAAAAAAAATTGGAGGGTGATGCTGTTGATCCCTGTGCATCCACCCCTTCACACCCTTTCCCTAGGAACACCCATGGGCCTCGAAACATGATTTCCCCAGATATCAGTGTCCACTTCCCCACCCATGACCTTGGTGATGGTAGTCCTTGGCTGCTCTCCATGAGGCCAGCCCACGGCTTCTCCTTGTGTTTCCCAGACCTTCACACTCCCTCCTGCGGCTGTGGGGCAGCTTGTGGGAGTCGTCAGCGCTCTGCCATCCCGTGGGGCACTTATGTATCTACTGCCCAGAGTAAAGCTTTCTATCCTACAGGGGCAGATTACTTACACATTCCTTTCAGGAGGCAGTTGCAGGGGACTGACAGCCTTTGTGAGGGATCTTTTTATAACAATTAGTACAGGGTTTAAACTGCTGCCGTCTTCTTTCAGACTCTGGAGTACAGGGAGCTGCACATAGAAAGTGGAAACTAAAGTTCTGCGCTGCATGTGGAGCAAAACCTGTCTTCAGGCGGAAGATCTGCTGAAGCACTGGCAGTGGGAGTGGGCTGGCTCCTGACATTGACCAGGATATCAGTCATTTTTCCTCTTTCAATATTTTCCTTAATGTTTGATAACATTAAGTAGACCATAGGGACACTTAAGTGGTGCCAGTGACTTTGCATAGAAGTCTGGTGGACGGTTCCCAGAGGGACTTCATCACTGCTTTTTGCTCAGTGATGATGACCGAGTTTGAGTGACTGCATGGGCCATAAATTTAAGCCCCTGTATCCTCTTACAGCAGCTCCAATGTCTTTATTCTTTCTGGCTTCAAGACAAACCTTTATGTGGAGAAGGTCACTCACAAAAGGGCAGAAATAATGTTGTTTGCTATAAACATGTTTGAGAGGATAGCAATTATAGAAGGACTGTGTGAGAAATGAACTCAGCCAATGGATAACAGCTCACAAAATAACCAGAAAACTTTTGCCTTAATTTAGGACAAAACTCAACCTAAATCTGTGTCAATTTAGAATGATATAAAAAATCTGATACTGGCAGAAACTGTACATTGAAATAAAAAAAATATTTCTGTGGAAATATCCTTAAAAATGCTTATAGTAATATTGAAATTCCTTAGTAAGGTGGGGATTACTAGGAAAGATTCCTGGACATAGCTCGTGTCTTTGCTGATAGATGCTATCAGTCATCAAAGGAAAACATAGCTGCTCTGAAAGAGCAGAGAGACATTTTAATTGAAAATGACATTACATTAGAAGCTCATGTGGCTTCCAGCCCTCTTTGCTCAGTATTTACTGAGGGCATGCACTTAAATATGTGTTGCTTTAGAAACTACTAACATTGCATAAGCATTACAGCTTGCCTGCCCAAATGAACCACTTAAAAAGTGTGTTTCATCTTCTGGAAGCAGTCATCTCACACTACCATTGCCTATGTTTGGTAATAGCCTTTGAAAGATGCTCTCTGACTATCCTGTTACGTGGGTTTCTCAAACTCGGAGCATGTTTGCCACAAGGCATCTCTGTCTCAAAGATACAGTGGCTTGCTTCTCATGATTTTACTTTTTTTTTTTGTCTCTCCATTCCTGCCCACTTACAGCAAAACCATTAATCAAGTGAAGGGAGAGTTCATGAGAACAGGAATTCATTTATGGGTAAGCATGCTCTTGTAAGCTCCTAAATTGCTCAGTGTAGTAGACTGTCAAGATAATATATGCATGCAAGAAATCAGGGACCTGTCATAGTGCATCTTTGATTACAGTTACAATTTCCTCACTTGAGAGAATATGTGAGAGATGTAAGCTTATAAATCTGACCGATCCTCTGGGCTATGGATTTTTTATTGTACAGCTAATGTATTCCAGTGAAGCATTTGTATTCCAGGTACATTTCTTCTGATGCCTTCTAAATTCTTCTTCCTCCCATTTTGCTTCCCCTCTGCCCATCTCACCAAAGACAGCAGCCATCATATCATATATGTATGTGTTCCTCTACCATTTCCCTTACTACACTTTGTCTTTCATGGCAGACATTCAGTCTCAGGAGATTTGCTTTCATTGCTTTCATATTTTGAATGGTTTGAAAGGAGCGATGGCTGAAAGTAGGGTCAACAAGCTAGACTGAAAACTATAAATAGACTGTTTGCTGGCATGCTGGAGCATCCAGCATTTTTTTGACATAATGTAGATTTTTCTTCTCACTGATGCTTCTTTATTTCAAACAGAAGCTTGCAAGGAATTCTAGTATTAATGAAGATCATATACACTGAATCTATTTGGAAAAAAACCCAGTGTGATTGTGCTGCATCTGTTATCTGAAGTAAAAACTGAAGTCAGAATTTTAATAGAGAGCATATGAGTATTTTTTAATCTACAGAATAGCACATCTTACTTTTCACTGACACTGAATCAAAGTTACTGTTATGACCTACACTGACTGATAAAAGCATGGTCCTTTCTCTCTCTGTTTGACTGTTAAGGTCCATGAAAAGCAACTGCAACAGAAAACTAAGGATTGTCTCTTAAATTTGATGATGATGTAGTTATGGTACAAAAATAATAGGCCTTGCATATGCTGGAGTAAGAATAAAGAAGAAATCAATACTGAAGCATATTGAATAATTCAGCAGTAGGGTAATATTTGTCAACGAATATTTGGTGCCAAACACAGGAACTCTCACAGTAAAATTTGTATTTACAGAGGAGGAAGAGAAATGTTAACCAGATGGTCATAAGAAGGAAGACTACTGAACTGCAAAAGAAAACAGATTGTATTGAATGGCTGCAAGTAGAGCCACACTCCTTCCTCAAACTGTGGTCTGCGATGTAGGTAGATAACACCTCCTGATGGAAGACCCGCTGTCTAATTAAGCAAGTCCATATTAAAGCAAAGCAAAGAGCAATCGCCCACTCTGGAAATGCTCTTTGCAAGCACTTGTTTTCAGATAAGAACACCCCTGCCCATACTCAGTTTACTCCCTGTTTTAGGTACTTGAATGTTGTAGAACTAGAGCCAGAAAGAAATTATCCCTGTTTCTGAAATCACATTAGCTTTGGTAACACATTTGAGAGTTTAAAATGAAAATTTTAAAATTAAAATTTTCTAATCAAACATTTTCTCAAATAGGCTTTTGAAAAATGGGCAGTGCATGCACAGATTCTGAGGGGTCACTACTCTTATCTTAGTTAACGTCCAACAAAGAATTGAATTCCTGATGTGAGGGGAAATCTCCAGGAGAGTTGTCTCAAAATCAGCTTTCAGACTATTAAAATTTAAGTTTTAATAGCCTGCCAATACAACTAGAAAGAATTTTGAGTTACTCTCATAATCTGATCAGTTACCAGCACAGGATAAATTCAGCAGTCTTGATGGGACTTACACTAATGACAAGCATGAAAGAAGTATTCAAAATTCCAAATATTTTGATTTTGATTTGAGTTGATAAGTAATGCCTAAAGAGCTGTTTCTTCTCTTCATTCATGCATTGTTACCCAAATGGAACTTGCTTGTGAATGTTTTTGTATTTTATAGTCTTGGTAATATCTATGTCTTATCTTGACTACTCTGACTACTCTGTTGTGATCACAAAAGTGGTATGTCGAGGTGACAAGTTCTTTTTTAATAGTAGTCAACTTTTAAAATACACTAAATGCCCAGAAGAATGCCAGCTGAATCCTCAGCTTGTTTGGATTTGAAATTCCCCTGGGATGGTACCTTCCCACTGACAGACAGCTGCATTGTGTAGCCATCATTTGGAAACGTTTTTCCAAGCTCTGTGCCAAATATGAGACTGTGCATTTAATTTCAAAGCCAGCAATGCCTATCTCAGTGTGTAGACATTCAAAGCAATGACACAGCTCTCGGCAATCAGAGACACTAATGCTATTTCCAAGGATATATAACACATACTTCCAGAAACTGAACCTGCAGTACTTGGATGAGGAGCATAGGTAACCTCTCCATGTGCATAGTGAGAATCAGTTCAGTTCTCTCTCTCAGCACTGGCTTCTCTCTCCCAAACATGGCCTCTGCCTTTCTTATTAACTTCCCTTATTAACTTCCCTTATTAACTTCCCTTATTAACTTTCCTTTGGGGCTCTTGACTTCAGGATATAGGAAACCAGTAGCACTGTTCCAGGAGAAAACCTCCCTTGCAGCCACTACAGACACCTTGTCTTTTCTCAAGTGTTTTGCATATGAAATAAACAGAAAGGGTGACACCAAAAGAAATACCTTATCTGTTTGTTGGGTAATTGATGGTTTCCCTTAACAATCCTGGACTGGGAGCCATCTGCACGCATAAATGATTGTATCCATGCAGTGCTTGGTTTAAGACAGAAGGAAAGCCTGGTTTAAGCCAGAAGATAAAGGAATATGAACTAAGGAAATCAGTGCCCTGCTCATGATTGTGGTGAAACAGGGCAGAATTTGCCACATCTCTCATTTAAAGTAAATGATTCTGTAGCACCAAATTTGAGGGCTAGAGGAAATAAACAGAAAAGACACAGTAAACAAAAGCAAAAGACGGGCTCTCAGCCACATCTAACTTGTACTGCTGTGCACATAAACACAGTAAAAATGTTGTTATGTCTTGCAAATAGTACCTCTTTACTGTGAAAGGTGACAGTGGGAGAAAATCAGTCAAAAAGATCAAACTTTTTGAAAGGCAGAGCCAAACCCACTCCTAAAGAGCAAATGTAAAGGTGTAAGAGATCCACAGATCTTCAAAATGAATGGAGGGGAAAGCATGTGTAAAAATAATCAAACCAGACAATATTTCACAGCCACAGTGTCTTGAGTAGCTTTTTGCAAACATATCTAAATTGCAAAGGAGCAGCATCTCTTCCTTGCCTGCACAACAGGCTGCTTCCAGATGGGTGACTTGTGTAACACTGTAGAGACACCAAGTCGAGGTCTCAAACTTGCAGAGGAAGTGCATGAACAAACTGAGACCGAGAAAGGAGTGGAAGCACAAGGGTAGCCAAGACCATTTGTTCTCTTGCTGCGATCCTCAGCCCCTCATTGCTTCCCAACCCTTGTTAGAATTGACAGAGGCAGGAGACAGGAAGGTATGATGGACCCCATTGAAGTCACACACTTCTAACTGATTAAGCGAATTTTCTCTTCTTCCTATGCTAATGACACTCCAGTAGTGCAACTCTTCTACAATATGAGGTATCCTCCCTGATATTTTTTTGGTTAAGCCTTTTTCTTCATATTTTCTTTACTCTTGTTTCTGCCCTTTTGCATCCCTCATGATTTTACTTCTCTGTTCTTCCTCTTTCCTGCTCTCCCCAACACATTTGTCCATGATGTATGACTTCAGTCTCCCCTCTGTTTCTGTGTCCCACTTCTTTGGCTCTGTTGGAAGATGTTCAATGCAAGGAGGGAAGGATGGAAGGATGCACTATAGTGTATTTTACACTTTAGTGTATTTTAAAAGGAATGCACTTTCATGTCCTCCTTTTTCTCCACTGGATCCAACAATGCTTTTTACTGACAGCTGTGGTAGTTTTGATGCTTTCTCATTTGTTATTCAAGGAGGTGATAGCTCAAGTGCAGCTTAGTGCCAGCACTGTGGTAGCTGCCTAAAATACTGACTAGATACTGACAAAAAAGTCATGCGGTCTGAAACCACTTCTGAATGATCTGCCTTCTTGGTTATGTTCCTGCATCACTGTTTCTAACAGGAAGCACAATACTTAAGTGACCGTGATGGGAAATCAGGGAATCCTACAGAGCAATGATTTCCTTCAGTCTCCAGTTCCTTGCTGACAGTTCTTAATCTGTTCACAAGTGAAACTGGAACACATAACTTACACTGGGAGAGACAAGAAAATACATTTGCTGCATCTTGAACATTTCTTTTGAGCTCTAGCCCATCTGTCAATGTCTCTGATGTGCAGATGCAAGAGTTTGAAGTTTCCTTGATCTTAAACAATGATTATATTCAATTTCTTAGCTATAGTAATAGAAGTTCAAATTTGCTGATAAAAGGAAACACATATATAGCTGATTATATGTCAGAACCTCTAAAATATTTATAGTGTCATGCTTTCTAAGATCCCATTCTCCCTCTTATGAGCATATCTCAGATTCCACGCTCAATGTTTATGACTGTATTAAAACATATGCTTGTTCAAACAAGTTTATCCCATCAGTCTATTCGAGGTCAGCAGAGAGACATTAGTTTGTGTAACTGCTATGTTGCAGCATTGTTTACCACTATTTATACAGAAACATTTATATTGCCAACATTGATTTTATGTACCTTTTCTAGGTCTGCAAGATAATGAATTTTTATGCTCAATGAAATAATAAATTTATCTAACTTTTGTGCCCCTATCAATCTAATCATCAGCTTTTAATTCCCTTAACAAGACACATTTTACTGGAATTAAATTTACATGAAGTGGAGTGTATATTCAGGTATGAGCTGCTAACATTTTTTCTACCATGTGATATAAATAAAGTCTCCCAAAGCAATTATGTACCACAGGGCTTTGCCCTATCATCTGGCACCATCAGAACTCCATGCCTTTGGCATGAAACTGTTTTGTATTTGTGAGTTCCTAAACTAACAAGGTGAAATCTCTGGCTCAAATCCCTATATTTATTCCTGAGAAACTTGCTAGGATGAGCACCAGAGCTTCTCAGTGATGTAAGCTGTTCCTTTCAAATCAGTCTGACACGCAGGAAGACAGAAGCTTTTGGGTGTAGGCAGTAGGCTGTGGTCAGCAGTCACAGCAGCTTATTATTTATAGGACTTTTCATCCAGAAAAACTCTGAGCACAAACATGAAGGCAAAGTTTAGAAACTACAAAATAAGAGTAAAGCATTGATCAAGTAGTGACGGAGACGCCAGCCTGCATTTAATGAATGAGGGGCAGTCCTAATTATAAATGTATTTGCTTTTATTGTCATGTTTTAGAACTTTAATGGCCATCTAATGTATTTTTTATGGATGAATATATTTTTTTTTCAAAACCTCAGGAACATGCTCGGCTGCTTTTAATTCAATAGGAGCTGTAAAAGCTCATTACTGTTTAGATCTGTCCTTCAAATGTACTTAATTAAATATATAAAGAAGATAACCAGAAAGCCTGAAGTGTCTGAGATGGTTAGCACCAAACCATCTTTCCTTCTCTTTTTCCCTAGGAATAGTCATGAGTTGGGTCAATTATCACTTTGAATTAAACTAATTGCACAACTTGGTCAGTTTAAGTGAGCTGCAGTAGGCTCAAAGTATTACAGCATCATGTGTCCTACTTTTGTGTCTCCTGCAATGATCCTTTGCCTACACAGTAATGGGGTGGCAAAGGCATTGCCACAGTTATTTCTGTATTAGCTCATAACAGGCAAATGGTAACACAGTGTTTGTGGCAGCTTCAAGATTTCTTTGAACCACTTTTATCCCAGTACATGAAAATAGCCCATATTTTCAGATCACAAAATACGAATCCATCCTGTGCCTCACATTTGAAAGACATTGCATAATTCTCTGGCATCCAGCCACAAAAACTTGCCTTTGAAGAAATGCTTTGTTGAATGACACAATCAGAAGCAGGGCTTACAGAGGTTAAAGCAACCAGCCTCTCTGCAGTTCCCCAACGCTGCCCCAACAATAAATGCTGGGATAATTACTATTTTATAGTCGCAGAGGGCTCTGTAAGTTTTCCATGATAGAAAGGAAAACACAGTGTCCCTGCCCCAAATAGCACTTCAATTGCAGTGCCGTGAAGGAAGATGAATAATAAGCCAGACTAGGATAAGGAGATTTTGGGAGTGAGCACACACTAATTTTGACAAAGTTATATATGTTCTGAGGAAGCATAAAGCCATCTTTAGAAGAACATCTAGTTACTTAGCAGAGGCCTTGCATAGCAGGGGACAGAGAGAAGAAAAAGCCACTTAGAAAAACTGTAAAGGCAGGATTCTCTTTTTCGTTTTCTGGCAATTTTCTTGAGGGCTTTAAAAAAAAGTGGATCGATGAGGAAAAATCGGACTGAGCAAAGCAGCACATCACCTTGCATAGGATGGTTTGAGCATGGGGCAGAGCATGGAAGAAATAGGTTGACAGGGGAGCTGCAGCTGCAAGTATGTGCCTGGATCGGCATTTCCAGCTCACTGGGCTTCTGAGGCAGTCAGGAACAGACAAAATGGTACAGCAGGACAAAGGGATTGTGAAGACCTGAGGATTATTACAGTGAGAGAGTGGAGGAAGTCATTAGGCATGGAGGTGAAGGGTACTGCCAAGGGGAAAGAAAATGAGGACATGACTGTAGCACGTCACTACACAGTTACCTCCAGTCTAGTTGGGTATCTGGAACTAGCTGTCCAAACCTAACCCTGTTTTTCTTCATTTACTTTTCCTGTTCTTGTGGGATTTGCCTTCATTTACTTCCTTCCTATCATCTTTAAAGTACTGCTGCAAAAGTATTTTCATTCTTCACATGCTGTGAGATAAGAATGCCTTCCTGATTTTCCTTTTTCCTGCCAAACTTTGTCTGCAAACCTCACCCGTAAAATTCTTTCTAATTTCTTCACCCTATCACTTTATTTTTCCTTCATCTGTTGTTAATTTTATCAATAATATTTTGCTGTCAAGCTCACTGAAAACCATTTTCAAGAGACAATAGGGAAAATAAAGTTTTTTTTCCCTCTAGTATTTATTCAATGGATTCTGGTTTCCGTTTGCCAGGAAGTAGCTGTCTTGGAAGAATGCTGTTTAATATGTAACAGTCAAGAGTTGTAAAAATAAAAAAACCCCATGTATTTGGAGTATGTAAAATAAAAATATTCATCTTACTGAGAATAAATACCATTTTTCTTCATAAAGCAATGTTAGCTGCTTTTTAAATTTTACCTGAGTTGTCTCTCCTTGTATATTGCTACTTTGTTACAGGCATTCCACTCCTACTCAATTTTCTGAGCTTGAGGTTTTCATGAGTTCTCTTTGAGTTTTTGGTATGCGTCCACTTCGAGGTAGAAAACTTCATACTTGTTCATCCCATGCACAGAGGAAAAACACAAGATTTATTTCCTGGGAGATCACAAAAATCTGCATAGGTAAGAAAACTGCATTGTAAGATAACTTGAATATCCTTTCAATGATGTAAATCCTTAACAAGCGCTGTGTTTAATGGTGGTGGATTAGCAAGAGGAACTCAGAGGTGAACTATCAATGACCTCTTCTCTAGGATGGCAGAACTGGCAACCTGTCAAAGCCCGTTATCCCCACTGGTAAGCTAGAGGTTGATACCAAAGCAGACAGAGGCTCCCCCTAATGCTATGTTATTGATCTCTGTCAAAGTCCCCTCCCTTCCTCAATGCCTACTCTGCATGAAGTAAAATTGCATTGAGCAATCCAAGGTACTTGAATTACAGGAAGAGCCATATTGATAAAAAAAGCCACTTTTGGCTTTTTACCCTAGCTATAATTATGACAGAAATAGCATGTATTAGTTTAGTGGGTAGATCATAAACACAAACATTGAAAGCGACAAAGTCTTGTACAGGTAGGCAAATTTTCGAAAGCCAAGTCTGAACTGAGATGTATCTGCTTTTTCTGAACTTGAGATCCTTATATCTAGACCCATATTTTTTGTTTCTTTGAGAACCTGAGGTTTCCATTGATCTCGCTCAAAGCTAGGAGCAAGCAGCAGTTCTGACAATCTAGCCTGTGGTGAAATCTTGGACCTGCTGTAGTTAAAGGGAACTTTTCCAAGATTTCATCTGATGTAGCTAATTCTGGACACTTGGAATTAAGTGCTAAAAATGAGATGAATGCATTTCCTGGTGAGCAAAATGGAGAAAACATTTAGCCACTTCTGTAAAATGAATTACAATCTGTGAAAGGCCACATCTGGGTGGTTAGGAAAAAAAGACTTCCTCTTCAGTATCAGTGAAACCCTCAAAAACTGAAAATAAGGTTTCCAAAACCTTTTTTAATATGCCTTTACTTTCATTTAGATTTTAGTTATTTCCCTTGAAACAAAAAAGTTAGAAGTTGTAAAATAATTTTTTTTTCATTTCTAGTATTTACATAAATGAAAGAGGAGGATGCTGAATTAGACCCAAGAGGACATCTGCAAGTTCTGTGTCTGTGCTTTCTGTAATTCTGCATTGGCTTGGGACATGTTCACACCATGCACATTTTGAATATGGTTTTTGGCATGAACTTATGTGGATTAACTCTTACCTACTTCCTTTCTATACACTGCATCCACACAGAAGTGATGTTTTCAAGGGAAATAGCACTCTGGGCAAGATTTACTATTTACATGGTGGACTCTGAAGGCATAAACCTGCCTCTCATTCGAAATAGCATCTCTTGATCTGAGAACATTGGGAACCATGATACATATAGCAGCAGCAAAAGCAGGACAGTCACTCCCCATTGACTATAGCTGCATCAAGCCCAGGGTTTCCCCCTTTATCCCACTGCCACCTCCAATGTGGTTGTTGTCTCACACTTCTTTTTCTGAGCTGACTGATGGGAGAGGACAGCACTGCTGCTACAGCAGCTTCGCTGATTCAGAGAGTTGTGCTGCAGCACTGTCTGAAATCTGAGCATCACCACCAGTTGCCATGCCTTGCTCTTGGCCTGAAGCCGTTTGTAACACACAGACTGGCCCCTATGGCTTATGGCATGCATGATCTACCAAAAAGGCTAAAGCCAATACTGTTGAAACTGCCATCTTATGAGATAAATAATTTAATGTATATATTGTATCCTATATATGATATATAAAATATACCCAATGACAAAATTCAAGTTTTTAACTACAAGTCAGTTAACTTTCTAAGATAAAAAATAATTACAGGGAAGAAGAAGCCCTGTGAACAACTTCTTTACATATCACAGAGGAATCAATTTCAGACGAGCATAAGAGTAGTCCATTAACATTTGTGCAGGTCCTGCGCAGTTACACAAGATTACAGCTCAATGGGATTTTCTGAATGAGTAGATAAATAATGGTGCTCCTGAGATAGATAACTTGCATTCAATAACTAGAAAGTTCCTTAGTAAAAATGGACAGTAGAAATCCAGGAGGCTGCCCAGAAGACAGCATTCTGGAAGTGGAGTTTCCACAGCTGTGTCCTAATTTGAGGGTCTAATTTGAGAGGAGATGAATTATACACCAGAAATATCTGTTTTCTTCTCCACTGACTGTAAAACGGGTCTTAGGTGATTGTACCACTGGGCACAGATAAATCTTACTGTCATACTCTAAGAGTTTATTATTGCAATCAAGTCAACACAAACTATTCTATGATTCTATGACTCTATGTGATTTGTCTTTATATATCTCACTATGTTCTGTTAACCTTCCTCTCCATGTTATAGTTTCTTGTGGTTTTGATCTCAGCTCTAATGAAGCTCTAGTGAAGACGGTTAATCTGGACCTTAGAAAGTTCCAGAACAAAGACTTGTGTTACCGTCTGTTACATACTGTTGTTTCTTTTAAGGGATGCAGCAATACTATATATACTACACTTTATATACCTTATTGCTTCATTACCATAGTTATCTCAGGCGGTATTTGATCCAAACTGGGGTTAGAAGACTTTAAAGACTAATTTGAGTTAAAAGAAATAATAATTTTTTCAAAAAAAGTCTTTTCATATTTGGTATTTTCTGAATATTTCTTTGAGAGAAGAAAAAGTATATTTATAAGCTATGTCTTCAGAGTTGTTCAGTTGCTTTAGGGTACTAACTAGTGCACATTAATTTGCAGTAAAATTTTGAAGCTTTAGAACAAGCTGCTCCCTGGATATCCGCACCCTGGTGAATATTGCATAAAGGAAAATAAATTAGATATTTTAGAAGATTTTTTTGTACATCCTGAGTGCAGCATTTCCCCTATATAATATTGGCTGTAAAACACATCTTAGACGTAACTTTACTGCCAAGTGTCTCAAGATTATCTTAGTTACCTCAGTGGACTGTTGTGAGAACATTGCTTTTTTAGAAATGTAGCTTTATCACTAACTTGTGGAGGAAACAGTCTAAAAGCTCTAAGTGAATGATCCCCCGTCAGGCATGACTCTTTACTGCTGTGAAAGGTGATTTGGGATGGAAAGAGTGGTAAATAAGATAGGAAACCATTATAAGCTTGTTCTTTCTGTGGAAGACATGATGTTATAGAAACAATGCAAAGAAATGAGAAGATATTTTAAGTGCAAATAAATCTTTCCAAGAGAAGACCAGTCCTGTCAAAACTTTCTGATAGTAACTGTGATGACATTACAATATTCTGGAGCTAGAGTAAGGCAGAAACAAGGGAAAGGGTATGTGAAATATTTCCTGTGCACAGTTATGCCCACTCTGTTCTAGGAAGCCTGCATCCGGCTGGACCACATCTTGGCTACAGTTGGGTCACTTGCTGTATGCCATACAGTGCAAAAGAAGCTGTGTTTTCCCCGTGCGGGAAATACCCAAGGTGATATTGTAGACTTCTGGTAAGCCCAGTCCTTCCCTCCTCCAGGTTTGAGGTCTTTAAATAATGCAGTTTTTGGGTTTTTAGTTTACCATGAAAATTATGCGGCTGCAGCCCATTGAGATCTGTGGGGGAAAAGCAGGATTCTTCTCAACTAATTTATGATGTTTCTGCCTCTGACGTAGACAATCTGCATCTGCTCCACTCACTATAGACTCTCTCTGAGTCAATGAGGAGGAATAAACACTTTTAGGATATGAATCATCTGATGCATTTCAGACATTTACATTAGAGTTGGATCACTTCCACTATGGCACTGCCTATTTCCTCCCTATTTGACTATAGAGACAACTTGTCTTAGAAATAGATGTCATCATCTAAAGTTAGGTGAAATGAATCCCACACAGACAGCCTGTTGTAGAGATGCTAACTGGGTAGGAGATTCAGGAGTATCTTTCGTTCATGGTGCTCTGAGAAGGAAGCCTAGAAAAGGACTGAGAAGGGAGTGATGGCCATGTTCTAGAGAAATCTATTAAGGGACAGAGAACGGAAAATATGAAGCTGGAAATAGCTGGACAAGGGGATAAATACTGCATTGAGATGATTGCGTCTCATAACAAATGATTCAGAACAGCCTAATTTGAAGCTGACTGCAAAGAGCTTTGGCAGAATCTCATAATACTGAGTAACTGGATAATAAAATGAAAAATGAAAATGAGTACTTATAAGTGCAAAGTAATGCAAATGAAACAAAAATAACTCAAACCATTCATACATAAAAATGGGCTCTTTATTAGTTATGACCATTCAGGAAATACACTTTGGGGTCACTGTAGATAGATTTCTGTAAACATCAGCTCACTGCTTAGTGGAGGTGAAAAGAGTATACAAAACATTAGAAACTATTGAGAACAGATAGAGTGAAACCACAAAATGTTCTTATGTTGCTGCATAAATCACAGTGCTTCCACAGACGAACAAATGTACAGCTCTTCCCCAGTAGCCTTAAGGCAGGTATAAGAAAGCTAGAGATGAGATAGAAAAGGGTTGCAAGGCGATCAAATGTATACAACAGTAAGATAGACTTCAATTCATAAAACCCTATAAAACTATAAATGGTTTAGAGAGGGTGAATATGGAATGATTACATGCAATTCTTTGTCCTTGAGATTCGGGGGACATCCAATGAAATCATCAACAGGGTGCTTAAAAAAAACAAAAGGAAACACTTTTTGACAGTATTCAAAATTAAATCATAACACTCCTTGCAAAAGAAAGGCCAAATGGATAAAAAATAGATATTAGATGAAATAAATTTTATCCAGTTATGTGTATTTAACAATGCAGTTCCATAAAAATTCCTGAATAATCAGCTCCTGAACAAATAAATGCTGGAAAATAGCATTTATTTTATCTCTGTACACTTCTGTTATGTCACGGTATACCTTGGATTCTTACATAATTTCCTAAAATACTGGCTAATGAGTGCTGTTAGTCCATGTTCTGGGCTAAATTGGCATTTGGGCTGATGCAGTGTGGCAGTGTGTTCATAGGTGTGAAAAGAGTCTAAGAAATAGCCAGAGAGAAACATCAGAGAAGTCTGAGCTGAGCAGGCAACCATCACTGACACCCTTGGACAGAAGCCTGGCACAATGGATGGCAGAGGTCTCCCCTGAAGACCTCTGACATAATAATGTAAATTTCTGTCCTGGGTAAACCTGTTAGATTTGAGGCAGCTGGTGCAATTTATTTTTCTTTTCAGTTCAGCATTATTGTGAAGGAAGAGATCTTTAATTTAGTTGAGTTATATACCAGGTAAGGTGGCCCTGCTTCCGTATTATATCAGAAACACTGGACTTGATTGAAATGGGCTGTACTTTGAGCATCAAGAGCTCTGAACAACACAGACTGCTTGTGGTGTAAGGCAAAGCAACTGGAGGATTGCTTCCCAAGAAGTGCAAGACAGACTTTCCTCTCTCTTCCCTCCCAAAGTCACTGTGTATAGCTCTGGTCATTTCAAGCCTGAGGTCAATATAGCAGACTCAGACTTATCCTTTTCCTAGAGGTTTGGTCTGTAAAAAACTAATCTGTGAAACACTGGAAATCTGAGGACAGCAGTACAGGTTTTTAATAGGATACCAAGAATGTGGATCCATGGTAGCTGAAAGAGAGTTAAGTCATAACTGTAACTTTTCTCCCTAATTATGGAGGGAGACAGTGGAAAGACAGCAGATTCAACTGTGTCCTTAGTTGCTTATTGCACAAATATTATTTACATCTTAACGATATAATTAGGACAACTTAAAGATGTGATTAATTAAAATATCTTGATTCTTCTTTTGTTTACATTTTTGTCTACCCAGTCATGGATTTTTCTTTGCTTAGTATTAGCATGCAGAATTGGAACTAACCCTTAACCTCCTCTTACTGAATTCAGGCAATCTATTTGTTATGCTAAACCAAAATTGACATACAGTTTCAGGCAGCTGCATTGAGAATGACTAAGTAATAGTTGTGACGTTGCCAAGGTGTCAAAAAAGTGTTCTTACTGGCTGCATTATTCTGAAGGGAATACCTTCATTTAAAAAGTGTCATACTGAGTCTACTGAATCAATGGCAGTCTTCAGTAGGGCTTGAGATTGGACCCAAAGGGTGAGTCTATGTTGAAAAGTAAGAGTAAAAAAAAAAACAAAACAAAACCCAGAGAATAAAGCAACCTGATACTTAATCAAAATCCCTTCATCTGTTCTGAATTACATCTGCAGTCTCCAGTGATTGTGATCCTTCCACAACTTGCCTCTCTTCCCCTCCCCTCCCTCCTTCCCTCCATTGACATTTGGCAGAAGAAGGATGGGTGTCCTACTGCATTACCTAGAGCCTATGGTCCTGTTCACTCAATTCCCATTTAAAACCTTTCAAAGCCACTCTTCCTGGTGATGCAGCCAGCCACCTGGACTTCTAGATTCCTGGTGAGGTTTTCAGGACTGGATTAAACTAATCTGAATTTATAATTTATTTCAAATTATGGCAGATTTGTCTTAGCAGCCTGTGGGATGTGATAAAGATGGAATTCCAGCAGCAGTAAGTGTCATTTCAAGAAGCAAACAAATACTTTAAAGTTACTCTTTTATTTTGCAGTTTGGTTTTTGGTGCATTAATAGAGTTCTGCTCACAGTGAATGACAGTCAAGGCCACGTGGCACGGAACTTTTGTGTTGTTCAGTGTTAAGGTTACACCTTTTGCAACTCTAGCCTGAGAAAAGTGACAGGTGCTTATGGAGTTTTACTTCTGTACTGCAGCTAAAGCCAACACACACATCAGTGGAGCAAGAACTACTTCCCATCCATCATCTAGGCGAGACTGGTGGGATGAAGAACACGGAATATAAAGTGAATGGAAGTGACATGCATCAAATCTTTGTGGGGATTAGCATGTTCTCAGTTCTTGCCTTCCAGTGTACCATAAGCAAATCTGCATCTATTATAAAATCATTTTAGCAGTACAGCTTTAGCATGGAGTATATGTCAAGATAAAGCTGAGAAAATCAGAGAATTTTCTTGGAGATACCAGAGAACTTCCTTAGAGGCAACATGGACCAAACAAAACAAAACCCACCACAACAAAAACAGTGCTCAAGGTTTTAATTTATAAAAAAACACATTAATGTTCTCCAGACATAGTATGTAAAGTTTGAATCTCTGGACAGAAATCAGTAACTCCAGATGAAGACATACTCTATCCATAGAGTCATCTCTAAAGGAGATGCACTTCAAATTTACATTTTTCTTTGAATATAACCTTACTGTGTCCGGTTCCGGGCTCCTCAGCTCAAGAAAAACAAGTCACTACTAGAGACAGTCCAGTGGAGGGCCATGGAGATGATCAGGGGATTAGAGTATCTCTTGCATGAGGAAAGACTGAGAGACCTGGGTCTGTTTAACCTGGAGGGAGAAGACTGAGAGAGGATCTTATCAATGCTTACAAATATCTAAATGGAGGGTGTCAAGAGGATCGTGCCAGAGTCTTCAGTGGAGCTCAGTGACAGGACAGGGGGCAATGAGCACAAACTGGAGCACAGGAAGTTCCACCTGAACAAGAGGGAAAATTTCCCTACTGTGAGCGTGAGAGCACTGACTGGAGCAGGCCATCCAGAGAGGTTTTGTAGTCTCCTTCTCTGGACACATTCCTGTGCAGCCTGCTCTAGCTGAACCTCCTTTGGCAGTGGGGATGGACTAAATTTCTCCAGGGGTTCCTTTCAACCCCTACCATTCTGTGATTCTGTTATTCTGCCACTGATTAGAATTCCTACGTGTCCCAAGAAGGTGTTTCTAGGAAACACGAAGTGTCATCATCTTGTACTAGAACCTTATAGACGTAATGCCTCCCAGCACAACTCTTAGCTAAACTTAATGTAACTACAAACTCTCGGCCATGCTCTGTTCAATGACAGATCCAGCTTGCCAATTGTTTTGGATGTCACAGCATAGTTGAAAAAAATATGAATAGTTCAACTCCTCATTTTTTGAGACTGCTGTGCTGTCTTCATACCTACATCAGGGCCTTTCTATTTGAAAACTATCAAAAACTAGGTGAAGATAGGATTTCAAGGCCACATTCTGCTGCACATTTTATTGACACTTGCAATCACAGGAGCACCTGGAATACAGAGTAGTTCATTCAATCCAACAAACTGCTTTACCTCCTTTTCTCATCATCTAAAGTGCTGAAAGTGAAATTTAGTGGTTGGTTATGTACAATGTGTGGGCACATAAGTGTCTGCTACTGCTATCTGCTGAATTAATTGCTTATCTAGGGAAAGATAGCAATCCTGTGGGACTAGTGCTTTTAGCACAGAAGGACCTGGATTCACTCTGTTCGGGCAGTAGAGTTAGTACCCTGGGAACTGTTACACAAGTACAGCTACACTTCAGAACAGATGCTCAAACCCATTGGAGACACGTGCCAAAGCACTTTTGAAATTCCTATTTGTGTAAATCTATCTCTGTATTGCACAAATTGCACTACAAATGTGGTCCTAATTGGTCCGACCTATCCAAGATAAAGCTTTCTGAAGGATTAATGCTTTCTGAAAATGGAAGGACTCCACAGCTACATTTCAGGTACTCCTACATGAAAGAAAACAGGTTCTGCCTGCTTCCCACTCAATTTTTCCACGGCTGCTCACTGCAGCATTACCTCTTCTCTCTTCTTTTGCTCATGTAAGTGAACAGAGAATTGCAGCAAAGACCCAGTATAACTGAAAACAGCCAATTCATTTTGCCAGGTTATTTTTCAGACAGACCAGTTTTCTGTTAGAGTTCAGAGCACAAACACTTGCATTTGTACAACAGAGATGGAGAAGAGGGAGTGAGGAAGCAGGCCTGAGATTGTTTAAACTGCTATAAGCAACATAGGTAAATGAGAAACCATAGCTGGAAACCTGTTCCACGTTTTTTCTCTATTGCCCAGCAAATAAAGTTGCGATTATTCCTCAACTTCAATATTACCTAAAAGCAAAGTGAGGGACAGAAGACTACAAAAAGGAAGTGATTCATCTCTGCTTCCTGTGAAGATCAACAGTGTTTCTCTGGATGATATTTTGCCTAGACAAGCTTTGTGTGTGCTACAGCTGTGCGAGTGCCCAAGAGCTGCTCTGGGAAGTACACATGGGCATCAACAGTCAGCAATGGGAAACGGTAGTTGATGCCAAGATCATGTTCTACCACACGGACTGCTCATCTTTCCCATCTGGAAGTTTGTGAACACTGCACCTCCTTGTCCCTGGTAGGGAAGATAACACACTTGACCACAAACATAGAGGTGATTACAGGAAGGGGAAAGCTGCCAAGTATTTTTCAGCAACCCTCAAAAAACCCCAAACACTGAAGGTATACAATTGTATACAACTGTCTTCCTTAGAAGCTGCCTCAGCCATTTACAGAAGCAACGGGTCAGGTGAGAGTGTCTCAAACAAGCTGTTACAACCTTCATTTTGCTGTGGGCAAGGTCAGAAGAGTTTTATTTAGTCCTCGTCCTTATTTCCTCACTGACAAAGGTGATGGAACAATGTTTGATGAGGTAGGTTCCTCCATTCATTTTTATAGACTAAGGAATGCTCAGTAGCCAAAAGACCTTTTTCTGTTCCATTATAATCCAAGCAAAACATAACAGACTATATCACATTGCCTATGTCTGCCCTGGGCAACAGCATCAACTTTCTTCAGACTGAAGAAACTTCAGGTTTCTTAAATTTCGAACATTCAACTCCGAGCAACATAAAAACGAGTGTAAAAGGCTACAATATCCAGTTTTTCTAGGGGAGATTGTAAAATAGTAACTGAGAGGGATTTTCTTGTCTTTATATTTGTCTCCTACCAGTGTAATTTCATTTGCATCTACTGATTTTTCTCTTGATTTTGTTATATCTGATTGACATCTTTATGAAAGAGAACAAGATCAAAGCAATGATGAGATCACTGAGAGTCACTTCGTGATTTATTCTTCTCACTGTCACCAAAGTAGAACAGTTTCATAATCAGCACAGATCTCTTTATAGGCATTAATCCAGCAAAGCATTAAAGTGCCAGCCCAAGTCTACTCTTGTTCAGGAAAACCTGTCTTGAGCTCATGTATATTACTGAATAGAGATTCCATCCTGAATAAAGGTGATGTGAAATTCTCTATGGATTATACAGTTGGACACTAACTAGGGTTAATGATAATCCAAAGAACACATTAATTGAATTAATTTTCTGTGCAAATGTTTACTATGTGTATACTCTGGAGATATAACTAAGTAAAACATTCTTCTATTGAGTGGTGCATATAAACGTACACCTAAGACACTTCTGCTGCAATATAGCTTTTACCTTCACATTTTCTTGGTGCTTTTTTTGCTAATTATTTTATTCCTTGGTCACACGAATGTTCCCGCTAAATTTACATCAACAATTTCACAGATTCTAGTTAGAGTTTTTCTTTTCAGAATCAAATGCAAAATACATTAAAAAGTAAAAATAAGATGCTGTAAGAAAAATGTCACTGAATTGCTTTTTATAAAATACAAAAGAAAAAAGTAGGAAAGAATGGCATCGGTGAGTCAATCAATATACAGGTTATAGTTCAGAAGAACAGCCTGCACACATAGAGTGGACACAGTTTGATTGAATGGTACTAAGATTAAAGTTTCAGAAAAGCTCAGATAAACATCATTCACTTGTGACAGACCCCTCTTACATTTCTTAAACAGTTATAAAAGATTAAAAATTTGCACTTATTCATGTTTTCAGCACAGTATGGATAAAACAGCCACAAGATGGCAATACACCATGCTGTGAAAGAAAATTACCACATTTTGTCTGATTTTAACCCCTCTGTGCATGGCTGAAATGTGCTACTTCTTTAGTGTTGAGAAATTTAATGAGAAATAGGCAGAAAACAATCATTTTAAGAAAAAAAAAATTAATCCCACTGCTGCTATAAACATTGTTTCTCATTTCTTTTCAGTTTCCTGTGGTTCCTCTCCAGTTACTGCTGTTTGTTGTGTGCAGGGAGCTGTTGGTTTGAATGAGTTAAAGCACTGGGGGGACAAAATATCCACTAGCATATTTGCAGTAAGAGACAGGTCTGTACTTGTGAATGTTGCAGAGAATAATGCTGATTGTTCTTGACAGTCATAGTGCTGCTCCATCAGTAGTGTGATAGAAACAGATGCCCTTCTCCCCCTAGTATAAAAATTGAGACAGAAAATATTATGAAGGGTGATAGTAATGGCATAGTGCAACGTTCAAAGCTGTGCTCTTAGGGACTTACAATGGGAACTTCTGTAATAAACTAAAGGCCATAAGAGGTGGAAAAAACACTTGCCTAAGCATACAAAAGCACTGAGTCACCAGTATCAGGTAGCTGCAGAAATGGCTTATGTAATTACAGGATGCAGCAGGTGAAGTGCATTTTTCGGATGTTCTGGAGGGATGCTGTTTTGCTGTTTGTTTGCATTCCACTTCTACCGCAGCAATCTGGTATGCCAGGGCACTGCTGACAGGGCATGGAGATGGTTCCCCTCCTTTTTCCTGGAAACATAACTCAACTTTCTGATGTGGTTACAAGGCAGGATATTGGGAAATGTCTGGTTGACACACTGCATTTACAGAGTCAGGATTAAATTAATCACTAGAAGAATATTTCCTCAAGTCAGAAGGTCAGAGATTATTGAATATGGTTTATGCTTTCCTGGGTAACAAGAGAGTGTTACATACATCCTAAGGCAATCTGGGAATTTAATCTGAAAGTGCTTGCCTCTTTTCTTCGTCCGACATGTTACAGCTGACTTTTGATCTTCTGCTACTACATTCGGCTTGTGGCATGTTGTGCAAAGAAGTAGATTGGAGCTGCCTTCAGTAAATGCTCATTATATCATGCACTACATTTAAAGGGCTCTGGGCTAAAACAACTAAACAGTGTTAATATTTGCCATATGACCCTATAGCACAATGTTTTATTAGTTCTTGTTTCTAAATGCTTGGGTTAGAAATGAATCACCAATTTAGCTTTAGACCATAAATAGGCAAGCTATAAATGAGAAGTTTTATTCCATTCCATTCTGAGTAATTTATTCCCTACCCTGCCGGCTTTGAATTGCCATTTTGCTACTGCATTCTCAGATTGCCTGCTGCTCATAATAATCAGAATAATCAATCTGTTAAATTGTTGCCCATTTCTGATGATCCCAAGAAAGGTCATATTTCATGCTATTTATCATTTGCATAGTATCAGACAATGCAAATTGAAGTCCTTCCTGCCTCTTGTAGACAGCTGGGCTATAGTTTGTAACTGGAGTTTGAATTGCTAATAAAATTTTGTATACAGTTCCCCATCTTTCTTGTTCAGATTTGAAATATAACAAGGAGTGATATTTGTCAACCTGCAGACCTGTTATTAGATTCTTCTCTATGTTTTTATCAATTTGACTAAAGGGTTGATGTGTACTCTGATTAACCACTTTGATTCTTCCATTGTAAATTGCATTTCAGCTACTTTCTGCTCCCCACTGAACCACACTTTCAATGAAGATAAATGTATTCCTTGTAGGAATTGCATTATTGCAGCATGAGATAGATTGAGAGTTGTTTAATGAGTAATCCAATGTTTTCTTCCGAATACTGTTTGTTCTAGGTACATGAGAATAAAGACACCATGATGCTGACAGAACGGTTTTACAAGACTACTATCCACACAGAATATATTTAAGCTGTAGGGCAATGGCAGTGATTCAAGGTTCACATGTTGAAAATGGCAAGTGACAAATGGCAGTCAAAGGGTCTGTGTTTCTCAAGTACTGCATGATGCCAGTTGATCTTGTGACATCACGCTTTGGTCTCAGCTTTTCTTGTCACCAGAATCACTAGTCTACAGCAAGCCATTTCTAAAGGCATGACTTTCAAAAGTATTGAAAACGTGTAGTGTGACCTCTCTGTCTAGTCATGCTTTTTGCATGTGCTTCATCTGTGAATATTTCAGAGATTTTGACTATTGTGGTTTAGCAAGGGAAACTGCAAAATCTTAGAAATTTTCACAAGAAGGGAGCAGTATTCTTCATGCAACTTCACTTATTGTATCTCTCTCCTGACCATTTTTTTTTTTCTCCATAGACTCTTAATTATATTCCTGTGCCTCTTTATCAAGATATACCTTTTCCATTTCAAAAAAGACTCCAGGAGGCATCGGTTTGGTTTCCTCTCTACTCTTGGCCTCCTGGTGCATGCTTTTGATTTGTTTCTTTTTGAGTTTGGTATATGTAACTCTGACTTTCTATAGCTCCTTTCATTCTGTGTAAAATGATTGCTGCTGGTACCCGTGGATGAGGAGTTCTGACTCGATACTTATTTTGTTCACTTTATCTGAAGTGCAATGGAATGGTATAAACAGAGGTCTTAGATTCGTGTTACTGCTGGAGTGCATCTGGAACTCCAAGTGTTAAAATCTGATTCTGGTTATAGCAAGTTAAATTATGTAGGAAAGAACAGAAAAGATGGGAACAAAAATCAGGACCATTCTCAGTGAATTTAGCTGAGAACCATGCACAGCTGTTTTTTTCAATGTTAGGCTATATCAAGATTCTTATATTCTGTGTGTTTTGGAGTTATTTTTTCTCCTTTTTGTTCCCTATATCCAAACAGGGCAATTTATGAGTGACTCAAGGAAAACAGAATCACTTGTCTCTAGACAGCTAAAACTGGGTACCAAACTTTTCCGTTCTAAGTGTGTAATTTCTATGCATTTAAATGGGTAAGTACACATTAAGATCACTATAAGCATTTCAGCCAAACTATTCACAACTCTTCGTTCTCCCACTCTTTTCAGATGTAAAGATTTTCCTTATATGTTTCACTTCTTCTTCCATTTCCGTTTTCCTTTCCCTCTTCCCCTTCCTCTTCCCCCTGACTCATTGATCACTTATCACTAATGGATTTTTCTGTGCTTCAGTTTCTCCATCTGTGAAATGAGGAACATTTACATTTGCTGTTATGTCAATGTAACAGAAGTATTAGAAATACCTCAGCTAGTCATTTTTATGTTCCTATTTGTAGAAAGCTCTTTAAATCAAACCACTGAAGTATTACTTCTCCATGCTCTGAGGCACTGTAATTTGGTGTGCTTAAATACAGCTGCTATTCTAGACTGCCCTGAAAGAAGGGGAAAATACCTTCCTAACATTTAGAGAAGTAAACTTCTCCTTGGGAGAAGGTGGCTGGCTTGTTTGTAAAAGGGATAAAACATGCAGCATTTAGAGTATCTTGGGCTAGTGATTTACACCAGAAAGAGCAGGTGTAAAATGTTACAATATTGGAATTTGACAGTTGTTTTTTTTCTGTGCCTGTGTTTATGTGTGTGTGCATGCATGTACATGCTCTTGATACTGCTTTCAATAACTTATGAGAATTATAAAGGCGATGGAGAAATAGGCCACTAGATTCACTCATGAGGTATGGGTTAAGACAGTCCTTCACAGGATCACAGACTGGTTGAGGTTGGAAGGCACCATTGGAGGTCTTCGTGTCCAAACCTCCCACTCAATCTGAGCCACCTACAGCTGGTTGCCCAGAACCCTGTTCAGACAGCTTTTGAATATCTTCAAGGATGGAGACCTCCCTGGGCAGCCTGTGCCAGGGTTCCGTCACTCTCACGTGAAAGAGTCGTTCTTCGTGTTCAGAAGGAACCTCCTGTGTTTCAGTTTGTGCCCATTACCTCTGGTTCTGTCACTGGGCACCACTGAAAAGAGCCTGGCTCTGACCTCTTTGTATCCTCCCTGCAGTTATTTATACACACTGATGAGACACCCCCCCCTCGACCTTTTTTTCTCTAGACTGAGCAGTCCCCACTCCCTCAGACTGTCCTTGTAGGAAAGGATGTTCCAGTCTCTTAATCAACTCAATGGTGCTTCACTGGACTCTCTCCAGTACGTCCGTGTTTTTTTTTGTACTTAGGAACATTGTACTTAGGAACAATGTTGAAGTCATGAAAGGACAGACACTCAATTCTTTTGTACTGGGGAGCCCAGAGCTGGACACAGCACTCCAGGTGTGGCCTGGCAAATGCTGTGTACGGGGGAAGGATCACCTCCCTTGACCTGCTAGCAACAGTCCTACTCATGCAGTTCAGTACAGGATACCATTATCCTTCAAAGACAGGAGCACTATTGTGGCTTCATATACTTCCACTCTGTCAGGAAAACTCCCCAGACCATCTCTTCTCTACTTAACTGTTGCAAGAAATTGCTGGTTGGAGGAGTATCATGGTTTAACCCCAGCCAGCAACTCAGCACCACACAGCTGCTTGCCCACACTGCCTTGGTGGGATGGTAGAGAGAATCAGAAGAATAAAAGCGAGAAAACTTATGGGTTGAGATAAAGACAGTTTAAGAGGTGAAGCAAAACCTGCCCACGTAAGCAAAGCAAAACAAGGAATTCATTCACTACTTCCCATGGGAAGACAGGTGCTCAGCCCTTTCCAGGGAAGCAAGGCCTCATCACATTGAATGGTTACTTGATGATAAACCTCAGCACTCCCAATGTCCCCCTCTTTCTCCTTCTTCCCACAGCTTTATAAGCTGAGCATGACATCATATGGTATGGAATAATCCTTTGATCAGTTGAGGTCAGCTGTGTTCCCTCCCAGCTTCTTGCACACCCCCAACCTGCTTGCTGGTTTGACAGTGTGAGAAGCAGAAAAAGCCTTGACCCTGTGTAAGCAGTAATTAAAACATGCCTGGATTATCATCGTTGTTGCCAGCACAAATCCAAATCACAGCCCCATCCTAGCTACTATGAAGAAAATTAACTCTGTCTAAGCCAAAACCAGCACAATTGGACATCTCTCAGACACTTTATCCTTCAGGTTCAACAACTGTTGCCTACAGCCATATCCCCAAATAATTAAAACTATAGATAAATGAAGCGTGTTTCATGGCCACACGCATATATATGAAATTCCATTAATGAAAATTTGAAAAAACTTGTAGTCCCTGACGTCTAAAAGGAAATCTCTGGTGTGGATTTAAAATCTCAACCTCCTTTTATCCAGTGAGCAACTCTCCCCTACAGCCAGACACACAGACTGAAAAGCATATGGTTAAACTGAGACAGGTTAGAAAAAATTCTCAACAGCCCCACAGTGCTCAAGACTTTTTAACACTTGCTGTCAATAATTATAACTCTAAAGAAAACTAATCTGTAATATTATGCTTTTCCTGTTTACAAAACATTTTAAAACATGTTTAGGAGATTGGGGTAGCCTCTATTCACAGTTTTGGTGTTGTTGTTGGTAAGACATGAGGTGGGAGGTGGCACAATCGCTATGGTGCATGGGTGAATTGTTCCTTACACGAAAGTGTACCACACTGTCCTGTCAAAGTCTGGGCAGGCTACTTAGGTGGCCTGTGTTTGGATGCTTACTGCCTGTGTGGACTATGAGTCCTGTCTTGAAGGCAGCCTTGGCAGAGCTCAAACGAGTCAGTGCTGTTCAAGTTTGTCCTTGAAGGCCGAACAAACTCAGAAAACAGCCCACGAACGCAGTCTAGTCCTCTCTACATGGAGCTAATCTGACATGGGCATTCATCATGACTATTCATGGTCTGTGGCTGTTATGTTTGTCTCTTTCCTGTACAAATAGAAAGAAAGAAAGTTTCAGCTAACCCTTGCTTCCTGGGAGCCTTTGGACTTGCTCATTTGCCACACCTATGGGGAGAACCTCTCAAAGAGAGTGTTCTTCCTTTTCTGTCTTCCTCCTGCAACTGTCTCAAAGTCTCTGAAGCACAATGAGTCTGTATTCACCTCCTTTGTTAACTGCCTTCAGACTGCTCTTCAGACAGCACTATTTGCAGTTGAGTCAGGTTGTTCACCAGTAAGTGAATGTTATCCAAATTTTGGTTCAAAATAGGATGAATTACAAGCATTTCAGTTTCAATTTCAGTCTCTCTTTGTTTTCCTCGAAGCTGCATAATTGAGCTGCCATTTCTAAATCATTGTTCCCAGCTTCTTGTAACTTAACATCTCTAGCATTTCAAGCAGATTAATCTTGAATCCTTTATTGTGTAACTACATTTCAAATGGAAATAGCAGCAAATTCTAGACATTCTGAATCTCATCTTTGCACAGTACGTAGCCAATGTAATTAATGCAAAGTAAAAACCAAACAAGAATAAGTGTTGAGTGTTCACTTGCATTGAATGGATGCAGATGGGTAGAAGAAAGAAAGGTGTCTCCTTCTGCACATGCTGCTGAGCTAAAGTCTACCAAAAAGAGCAGTGAGGCATCATGCTGTTAAGAATCTGCTGTGTGTCACCATTGCTGGATTTCCTTCCTGGAGAAGAAGAGGACTGCTATTTGACTTCTTTTAGATCCTCAGACTTTACTCGTTCTGTTATTCAAATGAGCCTCATGGCTATGGTTTGTGCACAAATAGAAGTTGGATGAACTACGTTAAAATTCAGCCTTGTTGTATGAAGAGTAGGAATGTAGGATAAACAGGTACTGTAGCGCACATGGCATCAAACAGGCTGCTCGGGAATGTAGCGAATCCATAGGTTACAAAACATAGTATGTCAGTACCAAGTAGTGCACTTTATTTTCTTCTACAACTTCAGTTTCTCTCTTTTTTTTTTTTTCCTTCCATCATCTCATTTTTGTTGTTGCCAATAGGGCTGCGGAAAAAGACCAACAACTCAGAATGACCTGGACAGGGCCAGTTGAATACTAGACCCTGAATTACTTGGGAACAATGTGGAAGTCATGAAAGGACAGACACTCAATAGACTTAGAACCACCCAATAAGATCAGTCTATCTCAGGTACAACGAGCACATAGCAAAATGGGGTCAAAAGCTGAGTTTTATGAAGTGATGGTTTTGAGCAAAGGAAGCTATCTGTAGGCATATTTACGACTGTACATACAAAATTATGAAGTAAGAGGCTGAGATGATGTCGTAACTTTGATTTGCGGAAATGGAGAGATGAGGCCAAAATGCACATGAGCTCCTGCCTCAGAACTATTAAACTATATATCCTTAAAGACCACACTGGAAAACTGAAAGCCACTTTAGTTTCCAACACACTTTGCTAAGATTGTGTTCTTAGCCTTTGTGCAATGATCTCTGTGAAGGAGTCTGCCAAGGAGTGAAAAGTCACATCAGATAGGCTGGTTTCCAATGGCAAATGTATGGGGGAACTGGGGAGAACTTAATTGAGGACCTAAAAGTTCAGTTTGGTGTTATGGTGGAAAGATAACGATCACCAGGAGGAGGAAATTCTCTCTAAAATGAGATAGAGGGGTAGGATGGTAGAGATGAACTCTGGGGTTTAGAAGGGTTTGGTTTGGCTTGATGAAAGTTTGGATTACATCTATTTAGGCCTGATACAAGGAAGAATTTCTTCACCATGAGAGTGGTGAGACACTGGCACAGGTTGCCCAGGGAGGTTGTGGCTGCCCCACCCCTGGAGGTGTTCAAGGCCAGGTTGGATGGGGCCTTGGGCAGCCTGATCCAGCGGGAGGTGTCCCTGCCCATGGCAGGGGGTTTGGAACTGGATGGGCTTTAAGTCCCTTCCAACCCAAACTATTCCATGATTCTATGAATCTATGGAAAGAAACAGGACACAGAAGAGGACTAACTGGGGTTTTCTTGTCCTTCTCTGCCCTGGCAGACTCACCTATGGGGACGACCATCTCTGCGATCCGCTGTCACACTCCCTTTGCATACACGGTCTGTGGTGCCCTCCCCATCCCTGCAGCTGCTCACTTTTACCCCCATCATTCTCCACTCAGTGGGAAGTTGGGAAGGACCAGGAAGGTAGGGAAAGGTGGGGGGCAGCATCAGTGGGAGCTCCTGGAGGTGCGGGTTGTCTCCTGCTGCCGCGACTGCACTGGGGACCACCCTGGGGGAGCCGGGGCTTCGAGCAAGGAGGTTGTTTGGTTCCAGGATGCAGGCACCTGCCTCGGCTTGGTTCGGCGCAAGCGGAGCAGAAGCTGTGACCCCGCAGCGGGCACTCAATCAGGAGCACAGCGCTCTCAGGCGGTCACCCTCCAGCCTCGAGCATTGTCCCCCAGCCCCGAGCATCGCCCCCCAGCCCTGAGCATCGCCTCCCAGCTCCGAGCATGGCCCCCCAGCCTCGAGCATTGCCCCCTCAGCCCCGAGCATCGCCCCCTCAGCCCCGAGCATCGCCCCCGCCCCGAGCATCGCCCCCTCAGCCCCGAGCATCGCCCCCATAGCCCTGAGCATCGCTGCCCAGCTCCGATCAGCGCCCCCCAGCCCTGAGCATCGCCCCCTCCAGCCCCTAGCATCGCCCCCTCAACCTCGAGCATCGCCTCCAGCTCCGAGCATCGCCTCCCAGCCCCAAGAATCGCACCCTCAGCCTCAAGCATGGCCCCACAGCCACGAGCATCGTCACCCAGCCCCAAGAATCGCCCCCCTAGCCCCTAACTTGCCCCCCCAGCCTCGACCATGGCCCCTCTAGCCTCGAACATCGTCCCCCAGCTCCGAGCATTGCTCCCTCAGCCTCGAGCATTGCCCCCATAGCCCCGAGAATCGCCCCCAGCCCCGAGCATCGCTTCCCTAGCCCCTAATTTGCCCCCCCAGCCTCGACCACGGCCCCCCCTATCCCAGAGCATCGCACCCCGTCCCTCTCTCTCAGCCCCGAGCCCCGCCCCCCAGTCCCCGCCCCGTCCAATCACCGCCGCCAGCTCCGCCCGTGCGCGCCGGCAGGTGGCGCTGCTGCAGCTGCTTTGCAGGCGAGCCCTGCCCGTGCCGCTCTTGCTCTGGGGCGGGGGAGCGGTCGGTGCTGCGTTGAAAGCCCGGTGTGTTTTTTTTTCATACTGAGCATCGCTTTTATTCTTTTCTATAAATCAAAAGCGAACCTCTGTTTTCATTCCTTACAACATGCAAAGGCAAGTCAAAAGGCGGGGTGAGATGGATCTGTTAGAGCGAGTCCACAAGAGGCCGTGAAGTTGCTCAGAGGGCTGGAGCACCTCCCATAGGGGGACAGGCTGAGAGAGTTGGGGTTGTTCAGCCTGGAGAAGAGAAGGCTCCCGGAGACCTTATAGCGACCTTCCAGTACTTAAATGGGACCTACAAGAAAGCTGGAGAGGGGCTCTTTATCACGGAGTGCAATGATAGGATGAAGGGTAACAGTTTTAAGCTCAAAGAGGGGAGATTTTTAGATTTAGAAATTTAGAAATTTCTTTCGTGAGGGTAGTGAGTCTCTGGAATAGGTTGTCCAGAGAGGTCATAGGTGCCCCATCCCTGGAGGTGTTCAAGGCCAAGCTGGATGACGCTCTGAGCAACCTGATCCAGTGGGAGGTGTCCCTGCCCATGCAGGGGCAGAGTGTTGGAAATAGGTGGTCTTTAAGGTCCCTTCCAAGCCAGACCATTCTATGATTTCATGATTCTATGAAAACAAAACTCTTTGCAAAATTGTGAGGAAATAAAAATTCAAAACACGCAGGGTGGAAATGGTGACAGCATTAACAAAATAACACATTATTGTCTAATAAAATGACACACCTCCTGCTGACTTCTTGTCAGCTTTGTGTATTTCTGCTTTTTAAAATTGGTTTCAGTCAGGGATACGCATAGATAATGCCATGGAAGAGGAAACCAGTTCTTGCAAATTGACCTTTTCGCATAAAAGTGTAGTGGATACAATGTGGGGATGAGCCTGTGGAAAGATCCCTGGCAGGGCTGTCCACCTCAATAAGGATTTGATTCAGCTAGAGGTGCTTAATATATGTTTTGCTGCAATTGGCTGCGCAAGTACCTGATGTTGATTTTTCCAGCCGGCACTAGAAGTGTGCCAAATGGGACTCAGCATGTATCTGCACTGTCATTCTGAGACCTCAGCTAGAAGCTGAGAGATGAGTTCTGCCACCAATGGTACTGCTGTCGGGGTGCCACTGTCCCTGACTGGAGCGTCTGGCAAGGAGTTGCCACCACCTTGAGGCTTTGCAGCAGGCACCTTGCTGATGTCCATCCGTCTGTCTTCCGAGTGGTGGAGTGTGGTCAGATTGTCCTTGTCAAGGAACACTGAGTTTTTATAACAGCATTAGTGACATTTCTACTGATTTCCTGTAGTTTTTCAGGAGACTTGAAATTGGGTAATTGGGTTAGAGGGAGAAATTAGAATTATCTTTTACTGATTAAAGATATTTTAAATATCTTTAAAATGTCAGCCAGTTTGGTAAGGAGGGTGAGACTTTTTATTGTAAGTAATAAGCTTCAGAATACATTTTTTTTCCTATGCTACGGCTCAAAATTTATTATCTGTCAGAAATGTTTCATTCAGAACAGCCCAAAGTATCAGGAAGGAGGGAATTTGAATAAGGGTCACATTTTAATTAGCTTTAATTTCTGCAGTCTCCTCTGTTTTGTATAAAACTGTCTAGAAAATAGCTGCTTTAAAATGTCTTGTTTTTCATTTCTGTGCACTATTACACATGCTTGAATTATATGCATAAAAGGGACAAAACCAACATGAGACAAAACACAAGACAAAGAACGATGGCCAGACTTACCAATGTAGAATTCAGCAAAGCCAGATTATGAATTATGTTTTCACCTGTATATAAAAAACCCTCCACATGATAATGTGCATCACTTTTTGGTATTTTAATGTATTTCTCTTGTGAAAGTTCAAAAAATACAATATTTTCAAAAAAAGTTAGTTGTTATGAATACATTTTGAATACAATAATAATTGTAAAATTATTAATATGGTTGCTTAAAAATAGATTTTATAAGATTACTTTAGACTTCTCATCTGATGGTGTTTATTGTGAGTTATAGTATTGACCATTGAGTGTAGACGATACCCACAGTCTTAAGGCTGCCTGAGGCAGGATGCAAGACTTTAGGGTGCAATGCAGTATGAGTCCTTACCTTTTCTGACAGAATCAGAAATTTTATTACCATGGCAGAGACAGTAGTCTCAGATTTCAACAATTATATGCAGTTGCAGGATTCTCCTTTCATCCTGTTCAGGTGAACCTGCATTACAATGCTGCGCCCTAGACTCAAATTACAGTTTTCAGCTAGGATTTCAGGAGCAGTTGCCACAATCAGGCTGCTTTTTACCTGCAGTATAGCAGAGGCATACATTAATAAAGTCCCTTGGTGGCAGAAATATCATTAACAAATCAACTCAAATCATTGCAAGACTCTCTTCCACCTCATTTTTAACCTGTTGAAAAATGTTCACATCATCTGTTTGAGAATTCTTTTTCTTTCATTAGAGGGCACTATTAAACAGAAAATACTTTATTTTAGCATGAAGATGTGGGAAGAGACATCTCCTGTTCTCAGCTGCAAGAAATCCTGAGAGAAATTCAGCTTTCAGCACCAGATTTTAACTTGGATTTTTTTTTAATTTTTTTTTTTATTTTAAACCTGTACTGTCACTTTACTACCCTCACTCTTTTCCAGAAGGTTTTCCCACTGGAATCGTGTCAGCCAAATATCAGACCTCTTACTGTATTTCATGCATTTAAATTATAGCACATCAGCCTGGAAAAGGAGATGGTGCTTCCAGAAGGCATAGATTAGGCAGAATACTGGGCAAAGGGAATTTCCTCCATGAATATGGAGTCTTTGCTCTCATTTTATTTGTAAATGTTACTAATATCTTGCTTCGATCCCTATTCTTACCCTTCACTTCAAGATCCAGAGAAAATTAGCAAGAAGCTTTCCTAGTTTCATCTTGAAACATATCTTTCTATGGAAATAAGGAATAATTAATTATGGAATAATTCAACTTAGGACAAATAATAAGCATAAAAGATGCCTGTCTAACCATTTGTGAAATGAAAGTTGCTGAATACAAGTCTGAAGAAACCTAGAGCTTTGACATATTTACAGCAGACAACTTCATCCCACTGGTATTTATCTTAAAGCGTGAAACACATTTGTTGTGGAAACCATTTCATGGTTCAATATAACTGACTGCTTATAGAATATGGGGAAAATTCCACATGCTACACCTCTTAGACCTTTTCTAAGCAATGTAATAATGTTTCCTCATAGAGGGAAGAAGAGAGGTGATAACCTAACGCATGTATTGTTGAACACAAGGGTGTGGTTTTCCCAGCACTGTCCATCTGGTGTCTTTCAGTGTTAATGTAACTGTGTAGAAGCCCAGAAGTGAAAGCAAGTGCTTCGGGAAATGCAATAATGAAAGGATTTCACCAGTTTTGTTCTGAACACAGAATGGTTATAATAGATAACTGATAACCAACACTCAGCAGTGTCCCAAAATGCAAAGAGATCAGAAGATACATAGACTGACAACAATGTTTATAAATGCTGATGCTTAGTTCAACAGATTGAGACTGAAGAAGACATGGATCAAAGCACTATGGAGAGCTGCACAGACCTATGCTTTGAAAATCATCTCAGAACTGCTTTTGACCAAATGTATTTTTGAGTAGCCTGGCTTTTAGTGAAAAGGTGAAACAAATCACTTTGTGTATATTTTGGTACTTAGAAATATATGCTACATATGCAATAGATGTTTGGAAGTGACTGCACAAACACTGATTTTCTTGGAAAGCAGTATGGGTTAATTAGTTGCGAAGTGGAGTGCAGAGACACAGGACTGACTGGTTTCTACGCCCTTTTTCTTTCCAGTTCCTTCACCAGGCCCTCTACAGTAGCAGTCCCCAACATCTGTTTTGTGAAGGATGTGTTAGCTTCAAAACTTGTGAAACAGCTCAAACCCACAGCAAATTGAAATACTAAAACTGAGGCGGAGGAGCGTGCAGCTGGATGTTCCTGCAGTGTGTTGCTTACTCCGGGCTGTGGCCGGCACAGCTGTCAGCGTAGAGGACAGTCTGTGGAAAGAAGCTCAGCTCCGCTGGGTTCTACACTGCCAGGTGGGGTGAGAGCCTGCTCAGAGGGTCCCCTCAGAGAACAGTGGAAATCTACAAACAGAGAAAGGTGTTTTTCTCCTCTTGGCACAGTCATATACTGTGCTGTAAGAGAATGCTAAAAGTCCTCAGCTGGTATTTGCTGGGCTTTATGAAAATGGGTATCCAGACCCTTTAGCTTTCCATCAGATCTGAGCTGGCTGATTTGCTTGAATTTCCTGTTCTGTTTCCTTAACGGTGTCTGTGACTCTAAGGCTGAGAAAAAGAAAGTGAAAAATAACTTTTTGAGAGGGAAAAAGAGTGAAAGATCAAACAGTTCTGAGGGTCCTTCTTAACTGGGCCTTTGGATTACAAAAGTATCATAAGTGCATGGTATATTACATTTTCTTTCTTACTCTTTGTAGAAAGTTATTTTAATGATAAACTACAGTGCTTGGTTCTTTTTTGTCTATGAACAGCCGTGAGAATGCTCTTGCCTGACCTGTGCATTTTCTGCACTCTTTTTGCTCAATGTAGTGGGTGAAGTTTGGGCAGCGTCCCACTGAATAATACATGTATCTTTTAATAGCATTCATGTGCTTTTTTGTGTAGGCACTGCCAGAAGCCAGCCAGACCTGATGCTAGGCCTGCACATTTGTCACAATAAGTAAAGTACGTGGGACGTGATTGCATGTGGGCCTCTGTCAAACTGTTTTTTGAGTGAAGAGCAATTGACACAGCCATCTAAGGAGTCAGCAGTTAGGGAATAAGGCCCTTCTGTGCCTCCTTATAGCTAAGCAGGTATTATGTGTGTATATCAAAAGCAGCTGAAAAAGTAACAGAAAAAGACACTGTGAAAAATTGAGACCAATGCAAGACCATCCGCCTGTTTGTTTTCTACCTGTTTTACAGGCACAGGAGTTAATTTTCATAGTTGGCACCATGTACATCTGTTTTCTTTCCAGATTCCTCACTTATATTTTTTTTCTTTTTTCTTTCTCTTAGGTCATAGTTTATTTATTAAAAGAGAAGTATATTCGGTGAGATTTATTTATGTTTTCTTCTCTGAAATACCACTGTCTTGTAATGATATTAACTGCATTAACTCTTAACGTTTGTCTAACAGCCAAATATTTTCAAAAGGCGTGCCCTCCTGCACTCTCAAAGCAGTACCATCTCATTCAACTGTACAGTAGACTTTATTCCTTGCTTGTGCTTGTATATGAGTTGAGAAAGAGAGGGATCATCGTCTATTACAAATTTAGCTGCAGGATGAGGAGAAGAGAGGAGAAAAGCTTAGGTTCTAGATATATATAATTGGATGCATGCCACTGCAGTCTCTGCAGCACAGGCCACATGCCAGGTCTCTTTCTTAGCCTGGTAAGGCAATTGATTAAATCAAATTAACCACTGTATGAGTCTAAACTTTTCTTCTTGCTGGCTCACTTTTATTTAATTTCCTTTCTTCCAGAAGATGCTGCTACAGCTACTCATAACACTGCTGACTGTGAAAGTGACAGAAATAGTGGTTTTCTTCTTAGTTGGAGTGATGTGACAGGAAAGAATATATGCCTAGGACATTTTGCCCTGATAGAAATCCTATACAGTTACTTTAAGTTGTGTCCTCCCACTCATATTTCCTGACTGATGTTTAACCAGCCACAATCCTGATCTAAATGGCTAATAGCGAAGGTGGTACACCCATGTGGTTGTGCAGCACAACATCCAGTTCTAGCAAAGGAACTAAAATTCTCCTAGCCTTTTGTTGTTACTGCATTGAGCACAACTGGAGAAGTTGACCAGTTCTTCAGAAGTTTGAGGTGGATTTGCTTAAGCATTTCTTTACAGTGAACTCTCAAAGAAGACAACAAGATTTTAAATTGAAGAGATGTCAGGTTTTATAAGAAGATGAATTAGAATAGTTGGAAGGCTTTTCCTTAAATAATGAAAGCTGAAGTGGATTAGAGATGGAATAAAGGTCCATAATTAAATCTACATCTGCCACTGTGTCATTGCAGTTGAATTCTGATTTCTTTCAGGTTTCAGACGGCTCAGAATCTTCCTGGGTTGCAGCAAATTCTGCAAAGTCCTTTCTAGTCCATGAAAATTTTCTATTCTGTTACTTCAGAGGCTAGAGTGTCAGCTCCCTCCGTCTCCCAACAATCTCTTTGCTTGGGTGGCAGGCGCTCATTTCTTTGCTGAACCCCTTCTCTTGTTAGCACTTTGTAGGGTCTGGAGCTCTCTCTCACTGTTTGGTGACAAGGTGATAACACAGAAAGTAATAACTGGAGATACATTAAAACTGATTAATCCTAGATCAAAATTGTCTAAATTCTACAAGAACACCCACACTGAAATGAAATGAGTTCATTCTTGACTAGTGATTCCTCCCATGGCTACTTGAAATCTTCGTTCTACACAGAAACTTAGCATTCTTCCAGACCATGATCCCAAAATCGGCAGCAGATGGCTCCCCTGAGCCCTGTGGCAAGACTTTTTTAACCTTAGTCTTTCTGACTAGGACTGTTTTATGAGTTGTTTTTATGATTCTTCTGTTCTCATTTCCTCTCCATTAAGCTAGAGGAAGCTGCCAATCATTTCTCCATTGTCCTCTGTGGTTATAGTTATTCCTGCTGTGTAGTTCAATGCTTGCTATCAAACATTAACTTAGAGAGTGACATTTTTAGTAGTTGCATGTGGCCCACCTGCTGCTGTTTTGAGTCCCTAAATCTGTTGCTGAATGTGCAGAAAAGCCTTGGTATTGATTGCTACTATACTGAGAAAAAACTTATTGCTGATGGGAACATTTGCACTGGGACTTTATTTATTGGCGTTTTCCAGAGAAGAAAATGGTAAAACCAAAATTAGTTACTGAAAGAGTGCGCATTTCAAATGTGTAATTGCAAACATATATAATTTATTATATATAATTTATTAATATAATTTATTCTTTACTTTTGATATTCAGAACAAGGGCCTTTTCAAATGTGGTTTTGGGGCACTGGATGAAATCTTATATCTTGTCCTTTGTAGGAATAGTTTGTATTGCCAAATATGGTTTCTGAATTCTCCCAAATTAAAATTTCCATTCTAGAAAGGGACTATTGAGGTTGAAGTGATATTAAATCAGAATGGAAATTTTCTGGCTGATTAGTGATTGCCTGACTGGGCTTGCAGGTGAATTCTTTATTCAGCACATCAGCATTTCTGTGACAGTGTAGGCAAGATCACTTCTTATTTTCCCATTCCTTGTGTGGAAGAGATGGTTGGCCTGTCTAAAAGCCATCTTGGAAATGGTGTACACTTGGAGACCTTGTTGGCATTGTAAAGAGTGGTGACCCACTCATGGAGTGTATCATCATGTCAAGTTGGAGATTTAAGAGCAAGTTTTAATTTGAATAAAACATTTTTTTAAAAAGTGCCCAAATTAAAACTTGTTATAAAAGCAGACCATGATATAGGCTTCTGTATTTAATTAAAAAAACAAAAGTGACCCACATTTTCTTTCATATTTCATACGGGAATATTAATTTTAAAAATAATCTCCAACTTGAATTTGCTTAAGAACAAATATGGTGATGAATATTTCAGCATTACCTGAATGCTGATCTTTAACTGAACAACAGAGAGAATAATGGTTTAGAAATTGTTTCCTATATAACAAAACACAATGTTTGGATAGCTGTATTCTCTCATGGCTTTATTTAAAATTAACAATGATCACTCTGAAATAAATAAATCTTTTGAGGGAATTTTTATTTTTTGTTTTGTTTACAGAATACATTTGCCAACCTTCCCTTAGCTACATCTCTGTCTCTTTTTTGAAACTGCTTATGATATTAAATCAGAAAACAAGTGGAATAGTTTTAATATGTAGCAAGGCTATTTAATTTATTTTGCTTTTTATTTTTTCACTTGCTTGTATGTTGAAAATGCAAGTGTTCATTTTCAGAAAATGGTTTGAAGTTCATGCCAAATACAAGAATCTCAATTTACTTTCCTAAATATGGATGCAGATAAAATGCCTGACTGTCAAAGGTGATGAACACCTGCTATTGCCACAGATTTTGCCTATCATGAGGTTTAAGACCCATGAAGGTATAGCTGCAGTAGCAGATATAGATTGGCTTTGTAGAGAGTCCTGGGTCTTCGTCCTCACTTCTCTTTCTCTTTCTACCTCACTGAGGTAGAAACCATCAGTGTTCTTCAACTAAAACCCTTGGTTTTAGGGGTGTGGCTCTCTCTTAGCAGTACATAAAGCTCATAAATAGGATGAAACTTGGGTTTTGATCAAGTTCTTAAATCTTTACATTCGGAAGTGCTATTTGAGGATTTTTATAAACCATTTTAGAACTGTTAGCTTTGATCTCATCGCTGTGCCATAAACTACTCAATTCATGTTAAGACAGAGGCTGCTATCAGAAATCTTGCAACTCAGATTTAGAGTCTGATCTCCCCTAGAGCTTTTGTTTGGCTTCTAAGTAATAAATTGAACCCATATCTCATTTGCGATGGAGGTATTGATCAGATTCTTTCATTCTGTTCCTTTCTACATATATACGTATGTATACTTAAGCTAAACCTGGTAATTATGTCTCTTGGCTGATTATTTTGGGGGCGATGATGCGAGAGTCATAAGCATTCATTTCTGTAGTGTTATCCCACTCCACCTCCTCACCATGTGTTGAATTGCTATGGTATTTTTGTTCATCTCTTGTCTAGTCCTCTCCAGCCTTCTCTTTTCTTGCCATGGACTTAAAAGCTTATGAAAACTGAATCTTTGTTATTTTCTCCTTTCTCTTTTTTTTTTTTTTTTTTCACTTCTAACTGAATGTGTGAGTGAAATGAGGGAAGAAGAACATTGGGCTTCTTGCTTTGCGTTGGTGTTTACTATGAGTCATAACAACAGCTTGATGCTCTTGAAAACTTTTCTGGTAGGAGAATCAACAGTATGGGTGCAGCAAAAGAAACAGCAGAATGTACTGTACTTGCAGTTCTGTGACTCAAGAGCATAATTGTGGATGATGCGAATGCGTATCGATAGAGGTTTGCACTTACTCATGCTATGGATATATAAAATTTCTGCTAAGGAAGCAAATCTGGTTGCTCAAAGTTTGCCTTGATTGCATTGAAACTGGACTTTACTGGGAGTAATTTTGGTGGTAGCTGACTTTTCATAGAGCTGCCTAACATAGGCTTGGTGTGAGAAATAAGTCTAGAATGATTATTTTTACTTTGGCAGTACATAGAAGCTTAACATGAGCTGATGTATCCATCATACTGCTCTCTAGTTATTTGCCTGGAATTACCTAGATTCAGACAGTTCAGAACTATTTAAATCTTATCCCTGGAATTACCTTGTTCCCCAGCTGCTCCCAGTGACTCACTGTTATATCAAGAGACACAGATTTGTCCTCCATTGATAAAGAACTGAGCACAAATTAGGATCTTAAATGACTGGTCCTGTGCTGCTCGAAAACCATGCCTTCTTTCTTCCTAGTGAAACGATCAACTATAAAGCACTCTATTGCCTATTAAGTGACTGAAACAAACAGTAAGAGACTGTACTCAACCCTGTGGCTGAAAGTCTGTTTATCGTGGTAATAAATGAGACTTCAGATCACTTGATGCGAAGTGCTGTTGTACAATAATTTCCTCACTTGATACTGTTCAAAGAACTTAATGCAGCTTCCAAACTTGGCTGCAGTTCCAACAGTTGGTGTAGAACACAAGGAGAACAAGATATTAAGACATGATATCAGGGTATTAGGGTAAGGTAGGTAATACAGTACATGTAAATTGAGACAGGAAGAAAATATCAGGGTGAAGAAGAAAGATACAGCCAATTCCAGTTGGTTCCGATTGCACATCACAACCTGCAGTTTGCTATGTAAAATACTAAAAACTGTTTGAACAAAAATTTTCCACACATAGTGGGAAAAAGTGCTCCCTAGACAAACAGTTTCAAAGTTCAGCTCTGCTGGAAGGTCAGTATTTGCTAGTTCCACAAGAACCATTTTAATGGAAGTAGTTTTGCAAATGAATGAAGATGCTCATTGCAATCTCAGCTGTCCTAACCTACCAGTAAACCGACTAGACAATAAAGCGAAGAGATGGGGTCTGCGCTTGTCATTATAAAGATTCTTTCAAGTTGAAGGCTGCACAACCACTCTGAAGGCAGGAAATATTAATACAGGAAATATCTGTATCTTCATACAGGAAATATTAATCATGAATCCCAAGAAGCTGTTAATTTTATAGCAGAATAATGGCTGTGCATTGTGGAACTGCAGAATTCTACAATTTTCATGGAGCGTATGAAAAGTTACTTCCTGGTATATCACGTTACTCGTGATACTTATGAATCCAAGATATTTGTGATACTTATGGATGCAAAAGGAAATCATAGAATCATAGAATAATCATTGAATCATCATAGAATCGTAGAATGGTTTGGGTTGGAAGGGACCTTAAAGATATCTAGTTCTGACTCCCCTGCCATGGGCAGGGACACCTCCCACTGGATCAGGCTGCCCAAGGCCTCATCCAACCTGGCCTTGAACACCTCCAGGGGTGGGGCATCCACAGCTTCTCTGGGCAACCTGTGCCAGTGCCTCACCATCCTCATTGTGAAGAAATTCCTCTTTATGTGTAGTCTGTCCCTCTCCAATCTATATCTATTCCCCCTAGTCGTTTCACTGCATGCCCTTGCAAAAAGTCCCTCCGTAGCTTTCCTGTAGCCCCCCTTTGGGTACTGGAATGTTGCTATAAGGTTTCCTCAAAGCCTTCTCTTCTCCAGCCTGAACAAGGCCAACTCTCTCAGCCTGTCCTCGTATGGGAGGTGCTCCATCCCTCTGATCATTCTTGTAGCCCTTCTCTGGACCCATTCCAACAGTTCCATATCCTTCTTACATTGAGGATTCCAGAATACTGGACATAATACTCCAGGTGAGGTCTCACAAGAGAGGAATAGAGGGGCAGAATCACTTCTCTCGACCTGCTGGCCACACTTCTTTTGATGCAGCCCAGGATATAGTTGGCCTTCTGGGCTGCGAGCACACATTGCCGGTGAATTGCTCGCTCATGTTGAGCTTCTCATCAACCAGCACCCCCAAGTCCTTCTCTGCAGGGCAGCTCTCAATCACATCATCTCCCATCCTGTACTGAAATTGGGGATTGCCCCGACCCAGGTGTAGGACCTTGCACTTGCCCTTGTTGAACGTCATGAGATTCACACAGGCCCACTTCTCCAGCTTGTCCAGATCCCTCTGGATGACATCCCATCCTTCCAATGTGGCAACTATACCACTCAGCTTGGTGTCATCTGCAAACGTGCTGAGTGTGTACTTGATCTCTCTGTCTGTATCATTGATGAAGATATTGAACAGTACTGGTCCCAGTACGGACGCCTGAGGGACACCACTTGTCACGGATCTCCATCTGGATATTGAGCTGTTAACCACTACTCTTTGAATGCCACCACTCAACCAATTTCTTATCCACTGAACAGTCCATCCATCAAATCCATATATCTCCAATTTAGAGAGAAGGATGCGGTGGGGGAGCATGTCAAAGGCTTTACAGAATTCCAGATAGATCACATCCATTGGTTTTCCCATGTCCACTGCTGTGGTTACCCCTAGAAAGCCACCAGGTTGGTCAGGCAGGACTTGCCCCTGGTGAAGCTGTGCTGGCTGCCACTAATCACGTCCTCATCCTCCATGTGCTTTAGCATAGCTTCTAGGAGGATCTGTTCCATGATCTTCTCTGGCACAGAGGTGAGGCTTATAGGTCGGTAGTTCCCAGGGTTGTCTTTTCTGTCCTTTTTAAAAATGAGCACAATGCTACCCTTCTTCCAGTCACCAGGGTCTTCTCCTGACTGCCACATAATAGTTGCACAAACTTGACTGCTGAAAGAATGTAAAAGATAACAAGTGGTTTGTATCACTACCAGCAGAATTGTTATGGGTACCTGGCATTGCCAATTAGATGCAAGAAGCTGGACTGAGTATTGACCCAGAACATACTGTGTTAGAATCTGTTTTCAGTAATAAGGCTACAGAGAGCTAGAAATAAAAATGTCATTGACTGATTGAAACTCTATGGGCTGTTTATGTTTCACAGTTTGGTTTCACTTTAGAAAAAAGTAGAATAGACCAAGAGCTGAGATAAGTATAGTATCAAGTTCTGAGTCTAAAGGCAATTATACTAATGGCAGAGTCACACCTGATTTTGACTGATCTGAACTGCTTTCAGCAGTGAGGCAGAATCAGGGTGCATGTGAGGTTAATGACTGCGCTGAACCTGCTCTCAGATGTCTCAGTATTGGCTAAATATTAAACAGAAGAAAACAAACATGAAAACATGACCTCTGTCAAAACAGTTTGCCTCCTGTGAGCAGAAGACATCACATAGCTTCTTGACTCAGCAGAAAGATTGGCCTGAGAATAAATTTTTGGACTGTGATAAAGTGCTTGTTCTGCCACATACCTCAAATATGACTTTAGATTCATAGATTTTTAAGGGCAGAAGTGATCATGTACCTTGGAGACCTCTATGATCCAGGATACAAAACCTCACTCAGATCCTGCATGAAGCCTGTACATTTTTTTCCCCTGTGACATTGTCACCTTGTCCTGATTTACATACAGCCGGTAGTAGCATGTGCTTCTAGTAAGCTCCTTTCAGAAGTTATTTGCCCTTACAGTTGCAATGGTATATCTTGTTTCTAGTCCAGATTTCTCTCTGATATTCATGATGCTGAGATTTCCATCAGAAGTGTCTTCCTGAGAGTGATGCTTCTCTGCTCTTATCAAGGAGTCTAATTAAACATTCTCTTGGCTAGATTAAGTTGCTTAGTCATAGTCACATGTTTTCTGAACTTGTGTCTTACAGTTTTTCCTGAGTCAATCCCAATTCTCCACTTGCAGTGTGGACACCTACATTTGCCACAGCATTGCATATGGAACTTCATTCAGTAATCTACCATGACCCCCAGTATCCTTCTAAATTTGAGATTAGAGTCCTCCACCTACTATGTGCTTTGGCGTGTGTTCTTTTAGCTAGATTTGTGTTTGGCTGTATTAAAATTGATGTTACAAAAATGAACCTATTTCAACAAAGCCATTCAGATCAATGTGATCTCTTGCCACAATTCATTTGCACTCTGTTGCCCATTTGTCATCTGCAAGTGTTGGACATTTTCTTCTGGGTTATTCATAAAGACACGGTTTCACATGGGGACTTACGGTTAATTCAGATGTAATTCCTGCCAGTCTTGGCAAATAGATTCTCACAGCACAGTTGTTTGACAATTATAATTGTTGTTGAGAGTCATCCATCAGTGAATCTTCACTTTGTTTAATACAGTTGTGCATTGTGCACATTGCTTTATCGTGTGATACAATCAAATAGTTTATCACAATGTTTCTAAGCAGTTAATTATCAACATACTTACTGTTAACTGAAACACAAATTAACCAAATGTATAGTCCCATCAAAATTTAAGATCTATTTTCCATAAAGCAATGATTGTCATTATATTGTGACTGTATTCTGAATCAATCTCTTCACTGCTTTGCCTATGCTGATAATGCACTGATTGACGTAGAGTTACCCAAGTCATTGTCTTTAATTTTTATAGAGCTAGCCCACCTCTAGCCCACCCCTATAATTTGAGTAATCTTTAATAATTACTATTTTTATTATGATGTTTTTCCAGTGTGTTAACTAAAAAAAAAGAAAAGATGCTAGACAGTGAATAAACATAGATTTAGATTATATATTAGAAAGAAATTTTTAGCTGCAAGGATGGTGTGGCACTGGAACAAGTTGCCTAGAGAAGTTGTGGATGACCCATCCCTGGAGGTGGTCAAGGCCAGGCTGGATGAGTCTTTGAGAAAACTGATCTAGTGGAAGGTGTCCCTGGCAGGAGGTTTGGATGATCTTTAAGATTCCTTCTGACTCAAACTGTCCTGTGATTCTATGAAAAGGATAGTGCAGAGAGTGAAAAAGGGAGTGGAAGTTGCCATAGGTGAAGGTATTACACTTTGTCACATCAGTTAGTATGGATGGAGCTGGCTGACCTGGCTCTGAAGCAAAACCAATAAACTTTAAAATTAAGTGGGCAGTCAGAGAAAATTGCTTACTTATTAGTGTATATCTGTTGAAACACGTAAGCAAACAGGTGAGTGATAACTAGAAAATACAGACTATTTTAAGCACTGGGAAAGGGGAAGAAGTGATTAAATTGCTGGTTTCTGTGAAAAAGGGAGAGGTATACGGGGTCTTTTTTTGTGCCTGGTGGAGACAGGCAGTGAGGTGCAAGGAGGGAGCTGGCTTCAAATGGAACAGCCTGAGAACAGCAAGATCCACTGCCAGGGAGCACAGCAGGTGGCACTGACTTCGTTGGCCAGTAACAACATATTTCAAATGTGGGAAACATTTTTGCTAATGTCCTCAAAGTCCTTTTGCCAAAAAAATAAATAGTGTATTCTAGTGGTTGTTTGGGATGCTGTAGGAAAGGTTGTTGTTCTTGGAAGGGTCATGGCTGTTGAGGGAGAATCCAGATGACTGGAAAAGCAAATATCACACCTATTTAGAATAGGGTCAAAGAAGGAGATCCAGGTCAGTCTTGCCTCAGCCCCTGGGAAGAAGATGGAGAAAGGACAGGAAGGTGATTGGGAGCAGCCAACATGGATTTACAAAGAGCAAATCATGTCTAACCAACTTAATTGTTTTCTGTCATGAAGTGACTGTCCCTACACTGTGGAGGAGGGTAATGGATTTTTTATAGTTCCAGAAGACCTTTGACACAGTGTCTTTATCACCAGATTACTGGAATATGGGCTGCAAAAGAGAGCGATAAGGTGGGTAGAAACTGGCTAAACTTCTGGGCTCAGAGATTCCTGTTTAGTGATGCAAAGTCCAGCTAATGGACACTAACTGTTAGTTCCCCTCAAGGATCTGTTACTGGGAACCATTCTGTTTTGTATCTCCATTGAAGACCAGAAGATACAAAACAGGACAGGACATTAACAGGACAGAAGCACTCTTAACAGTTTGCTGGTGACACCAGTTTGGAGTGAGTGGCAAATACACTGAGGGCAGGGTTGCTATTCAGAGGGAGCAAGATAGTCTAGAGTAATAGGCTAATAGGAACTTCATGGAGGACAGAAAAGGAAAAAGAAATATGGGGTGTTGCATCTTGGAAGGAACAACCCCATATGGCAATAAAGGCTGGAAGACAACTATCTCGTAGTCTTGGTAGTCAAGAAGTTGAACATGAGAGCAGTGTGCCCTTGAAGTAAAGAAGGGCAATAGCATCCTGTACTGGTACAGGGCTATATCAGTCCTGGGCTCTATTAGCTCCCCAGTACAAGAAAGGCATGCACATATTGGAGGAAGTCCAACAAAAGGCCACAAAGATGAGTAAGGAGTTGGAGCATCTGTCATGAGGAGAGGCTGAGAGAGTTGGGACTGTTCAGCCTGGTGAAGAGAAGACTCAGGGCGCACGTCATCAATGTGTTTAAATAACTGATGCAAGTGGATAATGAAGATGGAACCAGACTCTCCCCGACAGCAGAGTGAGAGGCAGTAGGCACAAATCGAAGTATATGGAATTGCACTTAAACATAAGAAGAAAAGCTTTTTACTGTGAGGATATGTTGGCTAGAGAGGTTGTAGAGTCCCCATTGTTGAAGGTACTCAAAACCTGACTGGACATGGCCCCGAACAACCTGCTGTGACTGAACCTGCTTTGAGCAGATGGTTGGATTGGATGCTCTCCAGAAGCAATCTCTAGCCTTAACCAGTCTGTGATTTTGTGAACTCTGGAATCTAAAGACTTGGTCTGCACCAGTTCCCGCTTAGTTTGTGGTTTGTTCTATTGAAGAATGTTCTCTGAGATACCGCCCCAGCCATTTTCTCACAGACTTTAAAAATGATAAATATTTTAGTTGCTTATATCTTCAGTAACTTGGGGTAGTCAGGAGATGCTTACCTCAATGTAAAACCAGAAAATACCAAACTGCTGCTTCCCAAGTGGAAAAGACTTTTTTTTTTTTAAATCAATAACGTTGTTTTTTAAAAAAATGAGACATGCAGATAATCACCTCATTCTGTCCTTTCCCAAAACTGGAGGTAAAGACCTTTGTAATATTTCCCTGTTTGCAAAACATGTTGGTATGTATCAAATCTGAAAGACTGTGCAAGATGAGAGTTCATATTGTTACGTTGATGTTTGAGGATGAACACTAAGAAAACTGGGAATGTAAAGCAGAAAAAGGCAAGGCAAAATATTACCCTTCCAGGTGACTGTTACCCTAATTGCCAAGTTTTGAATGTTTGCTGCGTTGGCTTGATCACAGTCTGCCTCAGACCATCAGCTGCATGGTCTGATAAGATTTGGGAATTTGGTGGTCTTGAATTGATCTAATGGATTTATATATCTGTGTGCAAAATGAAGTATAAAATTAACTAATCACTGAGAGTTGGAACAATTACTGTAGGCTGCTTACCATATGTGAGAGCAAAGTGCGTGACTTTCATATGATTAGAATGAATCAGAGGTAGCCCACTCTGTACTGCAGAGACAGTCCTATTAAATGAATTTGTGAAAACTGGGTGTTTGGAGTGCTTTAGATGGTATTAACCATAGATCTTTTAGAATGAGGGTTGTTTCATTTTGCCTAGATTAATGTGTAGTGTGTGGTCTGTCTTTTCAGATTCTTACTGATTGCTGCATTTGAATGAGGACATAAAGGATAAAAAAGATACAGATGCTTTTCAAGTATATGAATGTCAAATGGAGCTGAAGTCACTGAACATGGCATTTTGTTATATCCACTGGCTTGCAACATAAGGATCTAAATACAGAAATAATTAAAGGCTTGCTTATCATTTCATAAAATAAGTGCCAAGGTTCCATAGTATCTGATGAGAGAAAGATCAGACCCTTATTTTCCTCAGTCATTGTTAAATAATATAGAAAAATATAGCTAAGTAATTAGAAGATTTGGGCTTTTGCCGTTTTGAATTCTGTGAAATTTTGGGCTATTGCTAGGCATGGTACTTTTAAAATTGTTGAGATATGTGGTTATGTAAGCCCCGTATCTTATCATGCAACAAACATCTTTAAGAGTTTGGAGGTCAAAGTGTTGTGAAAATACACTGGGTCTAGAAATTAATAAACATACACAAATTTATTGGTTTGCAAGTACTAAATGAAAAGTGAATTTTTTTTCTCTTACAAAAATTGCAAAATGTGCAATTTATTTTCATAAAAGTAAGTAATTGGTATGTAACAAACCACCTCATCATGGACAGTAGTTTTCAAAAAGTTGCCTGTCAAAAAAGGTCTTAAACCTCTCTGATGTTTCCCACTGAAAAAAAATGGAACATATAGCAGTTGTCAAGTGGTAGAAGAGTAATTAATTCTGGCAAATGAAAAACAATGACTAAAAAATTTCTGTCACTACAGAAGCAGAAGCAGCAAACAAAGGGATCAAAGCCAGAGCTAACTGAATGGCATTCAGAAGCAAGAGGTGAAATTTGCTGTGCAGTCAACATAGTCAGCCGTGGACTTATCTGAGGCTCATCATCCCAAAGCAGAATTGAAGAACTTAGCCATCCAGAGACTGTCTCTATATTGACAATATTTCACTTTGCGTGACTTTCCTCTGTAAAAAAAGCCCTCTTTTAGTATCTGGCCTTTCTTTTTTCCTCATCTGCTCTGATTTTTTAATCTTGTTTTCTGATGCTTGTCACCACATAGGTTTTTACAACTTTTTTGTAGAACACGTCCCATCAAAAACTAATTTTTATGACTCGTGTCATCAGCTTCCAATTTTCCAATAAACATAATCTGAATTTAATATTAAGCTTGGGCCCAATACTCAGTGTGCATTTGTATAGACAGAAATATCCATGTTCTCACATTACCAAAGTCTTGATGCTTGGATTAAGATCAGTCATTAAACAAGAAGAGGCTGGACTGAATTTTATCCTGGTGTACTTTGTGTTATGGGAAATACATGGCAAGTAAGGAAGGTATATCTCTTATTTATAAAACAACTGGGTGTCACCACTGTTTTAAGCTGGAGCAGCCTTGGAAAGCATGTTGCGATATACAGTCCATATACAAGTGTGCACAACTGGGGTGAGTTCTTTCAGACCAAGTTGGATATTGCCAAAATATGTACTTGAGCAAAGTCTCTCATATTAGTATTACTGGCATTAGGCAGCTTTAAATCTTGTCAGGACATTTAATTTACTTCTAGATTAAGAAATGAGCTGGTTTTGAAAGACAACTTAGGTGTAATTTTCAAAGCTGATCTAACAGGAAATTGTTATGAGTACTTTTACCTGTGCCTGGCATCACGTAGAGATGAATTAAACATCTGAAAAATCCTGCTGCATTTAACGGAAGGAGATAACATTAAGGCTCTACTGCTATGCTGTGTCTCAGGTTATTTCCATGTGGACAGTTTAAACTAAGAAGCATTTGCCTAAAATAATCAACATTTTTTTTTTTTGTGCAAATTATTATTTAGAATTGTTTCTACAGGAAGCAATTAGCAGAGATTGGGTATACCATTCTTGCCAAGAGGAAATGAGAAACGGCATACATTGTTTGTAGAAGATACTCCTCTGGAAGTCATAATTCAATACTATTCCTGTTGAGCAGGAAGACTGCCTGTAGTTTTGCTTGTAATGGCTTGTAGATTCTATCCATTGATAGAAACGACATCCTAACGTCAATGGCAAGAGAAAGCAGCTGGACAGTGGAAGAGACCAGATGCACAGTAAAAGGCACTTCAGGGTGTTGCATAGGAAAGAATTAAAATAAAAAATAAACCTAGTGTGGGAGGAGAATATTAAACTCAGTGAAGAAGCAGTGGCTTAAGTCTTCATCCAAAGAAAACAGCCTTTTCCCCCCCCCTCAAGGTCTGCATGGTTAATCTGTCTCTTTGCTTGTCAGTGTATACTTCTTACAGTTTGTATGTATACTTAGACATGAATAAGATATTTTTCAGAGTCCCTCTATGCACAAGTGTTAGTTGCCTGGGGTAGAGATGGTGAAACTTTGGAGGGAGAAGTTATAAGGATTGCTTATATTTATACCCATTGGGCCTTGAGATAAACTTCAAAGATAACATGTAGAACATTGCTTTTTGAATTCAGTAGTTACAGATGTACTCTTAATGCCTGGGTTTAGTAACAGCTTCCCAGGAGGGAATACTTCCTCTGATGCCTGATTCACTTGGAGGCTTGAGGAAATTGCTTTCTTGTTTCAGACTTCTCAGAAGCAGACATGACTTAAGGAGGGCTTTTCTGACCCGGAGCATGTTCCACGTAGCCTCTTTTCTGATGTATGTTAATAAAAGTCGCTCAGGAATCCCCCCTATTTAACAGTGATATGAAAATATAGAAATCACCATTTGTAGAGAACTCTGTATACAAAAATCTGTAGGCAAAGATTCTATTTTTTCAGTGATGGCAAAAATAATCTGATCATACTGGCTTTTGATTGTATCATTTCCCACCCTGTAACTAGTAACAGTGTTTGCAAACTACAGTTGTATCTCATAGCATAAGAAATTGCATTTATCAGCAGTATAATCACAGTATAGTTACAGTGTAGTCAGTCTGTTTAACTTTTTAGGAAAAAAACATTGCTTTACTTGCAGATTAATGTATTTCAATGCTAAGTATGACTCTAAAGTATAAAGCCAAATAAAGATATGTGTCAGCTCCATTTGGAAATTATAGAGATGAAAATGTCTAGTATTTCAACTAGTTGCTGAGCTATATATGAATGTCCTATGAGTAGTGTACTACAATACTTAGAATTGATGACTTTGCTTGAAATGTTTCATTTTAAATGCAAACTGTGGTTTCCCTCGAAAAGAGAAGGGAAGGAGAAAAAGCTAGGAAAAGAAAAGATCTAAGAAAAGAAGCAAATTTCATAGAATCATAGAATCATTGTTTGGGCTGGAATGGACCTTAAAGATCTTTTGGTTCCAACACCTGTGCCGTAGGCAGGGCCACTATCCACTGGATCAGGTTGCTCAAAGCCTCATCCAACCTGGCTTTGAACACCTTGAAGGATGGGGCATCCACAACTTCTCTGGGCAACCTGTTCAAGTGCCTCACCATCATCACAGTTAAAAATGTCTTCATAATATCTAATCTAAATCTCCTCTCTTTCAGCTTAAAACCCTTACCCCTTGTCCTATCACTGCACTCCCGCTGCACTCAGATAAAATTTATTTTTCAGGTAGTTACTTAAATAGTACTGTATTTTTGCTTTGTCTTTTTTGTCTCAAAGGAAAATAGCTTGTAAACAAGAAGTTTCATTTCAGTGGGAGATAATTGTTAAACTGATTAATAAAACTAATCATTAGACTGAGGACACAACTTCCAGCATAAGCTGGAGTATGGATCTTTGGAGAGAATAAATTAAGGAATGCCAGAGGAAAAAAAGATACATCAGCCTGAAAAGATGCACTGCCTTCGTTCAAGGCAAATAAAGCAAAAGTGACCACAGTCACAGTGATCTGGAAAGTGCTGCTCTTGCTGGATCCATTGTAGATGCATTTAGCCATCAAATTTATCCATAGGCCAAAACATTCAGTCTGAGTGGCTTACCTTTCTGCCTAAAAATATGCATGTGAAATCATTAATAGAAGTAATATGATTTTTAGAGTAATCTGATATTATCATAAAGGTTATGTGGACTTGAAGACTCTTCTTGTTTGTGGAATTCAAGTTGTTTGTTTAAGACAGGAATCATAACCTCTGCTTACATAATTTTATTTTCGTATATGTTAGTGCTAATGTTTAGCTATGGAAAGTGGTAGCTAGTTTTTATGTAAATTAAAATAGTTTCTATGTTCCCATGTTTTTTTTCCATATTCTCCCATTTGACATCATATACTTCAGTTGTAACTGCTATAAATTTTGTCCTATTTCACTGCAGGGAGAAAAGATTTGCTAAAATCAAAGCAATAAACTGTGAAGTTAGAGATTTGCCACTAAATAGCAGTGGTAATGCATTGCATTTTCTTTTTTTTTGTGATTTTCACATATTCCTCAAAAGCATTTTTTTTCATGGCGATAAATCTTATATGAAGTTGTTCAGTTTCCAGTTGGTGGAGTGTTGGCCTGTATTTCTGTGTGAAGATGTGTCTGAAAAGAAGCATGGGAACATCCAGGCAAACTCTGCCTGGACAACCTGCTTTCTGTTTGCCACACAGATACATTTCTGGGCAGTTTCACTCTGGTGAAGGCACTTCCCTGTTGATGATCTGTCCAAGTGTAATGGGTTTCTCACCGAGGTTTCACTGATGCTTCTTTTTCAGGTCAGGTGTGTGTATCCATTTTTCCAAAGATCTAAAAAAAATCTGATTTAGATTGAAAGTCCTTGTTTGTTCTTTGTACATATATAAGAGGGAGGAGTAATGTGGCAGTAACAATAGATGCAAGGGAAATTGGGACTTATTCAATGTGTCTTTGGTACTTTATGGCATGTACTCTTAGCTTTATGAGTTTCAGTTCCTGTCATTTTAATATAGCCTGTAATTATTCCTCAGGGTACTTCAATTATTGAATGCCTATTTAAAGTAACTAATAAGCTATCTTTGGCAGTTTTGTGTTTCAAGTTCCATTGACAATAATGTAAAGCTACCATTTATTTTGCCCTTCAGTGAATATTTCCCAATAATTTGATGAAATTGATTTATTATTTGTTTATTTGTGCTAGACAAAAAGAAATATCTGCACCAGCTTGTATAAATTTGGTGCAGTTTAATATAAATTAAACTGAAAATTAGACAAGTTGTGCTTTTTTCTTTTATTTCAAGTGCTACTGTTTGGATTCTTGTGGTAGGGCTAGGCTCTACTGCAATTTAAAATGATCACAAGCTACAAATTAGAAAATCTTTCACTGCATTGAAAGCTCATGTTGAAGCTGGATACACTTAGCATGTTTATTTTGTGGAGTAAGTGATACCTTCCTAAATCATGCCAAGCAACGGCTGCTGTGTTTCCTATAACTGCAACTGGGGAAAAATAGCTAGGTGAAGCTAAAATTCCTTGCAGGCGTATGTATTTGTATAGTATATACCACATGTGTTGCATGAGCTCTCTGCTCCTTCCCCTTCCCTAGAGTAGGTCTTTCACAAACTTTTCATTAGCCTATGACAAAACCAGTCATGGTCAAAATTGTGTGAGCTCAACTAATGGCCATTGGAAAGAACCGTGTAACTCTGCTGGGAGCTCTAGGAGGGGATCTAGGCACCATGCCCTTTTGGGTTGGTTTAGCACCTGTACTGGGGTGGCCATCCCTGTGCCAGGAGACTGCTGGTTGAGGCCCATCTGTGAACCACTTTTCTCTCACTTTTCTGCACTAGTCTTATTTTCAGAAAAATACCAACCCTGTGATATCTGTGGTTCATCAGAAAATGTTTTGAAAATAGGTGTCTTCATTTCTGGAAAGCATGTAAGGTATTCTTTGGTTTTACTTCTGGTTTCTCCTTCTTCCTTCCTTCCTGAAATGGAATAGAATAAAAAAACTAGAGACCGTGGTAGTAGAAAGCAAGTCTGATTTAAAAAATACCATGTAAGTCTATGCTGGTGTGTCAGTAACTGGCTGGCTGTGCTTTCACTTTTTGTGCTGACAGGAGGATATGAAACGGATGGTGGCTGCGTTTAAGCAGCACAGAATTTGGAGTATCTGCAGGAATAAGTTCTGTGCCCTGGAATGAACTTGGTTGGCCAAGTTGTTTAACAGAATCTCAGTACTTTGAGACACTATTGTCTGACTGTAGAAGCTATTCCAAATCAAGCACAGTCCTTGTAGAAATATACAAAGCTCAGCATTGGTCTTGTGAGAGGAGATTGAAAGAGATGGTCTTTCAGCCTAATGGTCACTGAGAGAGACGGGGAGGAACTGTTGGGTGGCTTTAAATAAAAAGATGTGGATCAGAAGTAAGGAGCTCGTAAGAGGAAAGAAAAACTGCTTGGACAGTTCCCTTATGAAGAAATTACATTTAGCACAGGAAAAGCACAAAGCAAAATAATGTAACTGAGTTTTAAAAATTCTATTATAGCTTTTAGAGAAGAGTATTTAGTTATCTTCCGTACAAAGCATCATTTCAGTCCTAATACTTTCCTATAGCAAGAAACAAATGAGGTAGATAAACATCACCTGTAATGTTTGTAATGCTACTTGTGGTGATAAAGAGTTGTAAACTTTCAGATGTTTCTCATTTTCTAATGAGAAAATCTCAGAACTGCAAAAGGAAAAAAATGTAGATAGTTTTTTTATCCAGAGAATTGTGCTTGGGCAGAGACCAAATCTAAGCTGTAATCAGCAACTTGGGTTCTCCTGTTTGTGAAAGGTACAGTGTCCATCCATTAAAGCTTCATTTTCCTTGTGGGGCAGATCAATAGCTGAATAATTGATTGGCTGACTAATCAAAGAGCTGAATTATTGACAATTTAAAATGTGAATTTCACGATGTGAGATAGTTAGAGACTGGGACATGTGCCAGGGGAAGCTTTGAGTAAGTGAATGGAAGTTGTCAGGTAGAGTTCGTCAAGACCCTTTATTGAAATTAAGATTATGTCTGTCAATTCTTGTTCTGTGTATCTTTAACCTGTCCTTTCCATATGTAATAAATCTTTTCTTTCCTCAGGCATGGGGGGAAGAAATCTTTTCTTCCTTCAGGCATGGGGTCCTGCTGCCAGCACCTCTCAGCAAACATAAATTTACACAATGTCATGGTTCCATTCCAAATTCTAAAACTTGCCAGAGCCTGATTTTGCAGATGTTTTGCTCTTTTGGGATTTGACTGAATCTTTCCTGAAATCAACAGGATAGGATCAGAAGCAGACTGCTCCTGTGCTGTTGGTTGGAGAAAAGTATTACCATACTTTTTTTTTTTCATAACCATTCCCTGAGTAGTATATGTTAAAATGAGTATCTTGCTGTGTGGCTATGTCTTTAAGTCCAGCTTGCTATTAGGAGCAGAACAAGACTTAGAATGGACATACGAGCAATTCTGTAATTGTCTTTTAAGTAATTTCAATGATTCTTAATTTTTGTAAATAAGCATCTAACCTGCATTCTTAGCTAGAATGCATGGTTGTGTATCCTAGCAGAGGGTGAATAGGTGAGGGATTATGGCTGAGAGCATATGGACTTCTATTCTGGGGAACATTTAGGCAAGATTTTCAGAACTCCCTCATGAGTGTGTGTTAATGTCCCTGCTTTACCCATATGAATTGGAGTGAAATTTTATTTTCTCTCTTGCATTTAGGTCAGCTCATGCTTTCCATGATGTAGACAATCTTTTATTTGAAAGGTCTCAAAAATGGCTGTTTCTAGCTCATCTTTGATGATCAGCAAAGGACTTTTCTGTTCTAAACCTCATTTTTTTTCTTGCTTCTGTCAGAAAAGATTTGCTGGTAGACAAAATAATTGAATATTGCAGTATAAATGATATACTACTAATACTGCAAAGATGATAAACCAACAAATACACACACTCACTGCTAAAGGAATATCAAGTTTGCAACCTTTAGAGTAGACAGTTAGGAAATGCGATAGTCATGATCCATGAAACAGTGCACTGAGAAAGGGTAAATGCAAGGGACAACATTTGTTATTTAATTGTATAAAATGTGGGGTTTTTTCAGTTTAACATCTTTAAGCTTTGTGGAACATATATATTTACAGTGCCTTGCAAAAAATAATGTGCAGTGGTCACAAAGGGCAGACCTGAATGCTCAAATTAAATACAGAAGATAATGGTATGATACAAAAGTACTATGAAGTAATGAACTTGCAGAGGAGTGCTGTTTTCTTGGCTGTAGTCAGTGATGTCAGCACTTCTGTGCTAATCAGTAACAGATTATTTGCTGCTTTTACAAATTTGTTAATTAAAGTATGTGAAAAGTGAATGATTGTAAAATTCACTTATCCATTGTGCAAGTTTCCCTCTGGGAGCTTTCTACTTAGGGGATTAGGAAAAGGAAAAGTAATTGTGAACTGAATTATGTTGGGAAGTGGGGTAAATATAACGGGAAGTCATAGTGGTCCTAAATGGAAGTTTTGTTATATTAGATAAGGGATCACAAAATCCCTGTTTAATATCATGTAAGGGAATCTAACATAGTATTAAGTGCATAGTAGCTTCTGACATAGAATTTGCTGTGTTGACACTATTTTAGACATGAAGATAGCTCTTTTTTTGGGCTGAAGACATGTAATTTTTCTCCTCATCATAGTCCAGAGTGCTGGCTCTCAGTGAGTGATGAAAGAAAGGACAGAGGCTACTCACCCGGGTGCTCTGGCACCTGCCAATTTTTGCCTATGGTTTTATAGATCTTGTCTGTAGTCTTGTGAAACCACATCTGTGGCGAATGTTCCACAATCTCATTCTGAAAACAGAAGAGAAAATATCTTCTGGGAGCTAACACTAAAAGAACACTTTCAGGTTAGAACCAGAAGGTTTATGGGGCCCTTTTTATTACCCTGTATTGATATAGTGCACAGCACAGCAAACGTCTTGATCATAGGCACCATTGCAGTAATGGTGATGCTGCTGATAATGACAGCAGAAGCCCAAGAGTGAACTTAAGTTGTAATTTATGCTCACACTTTCTGTCATAGTGTGTTCTTGAACAGTTAACTAAATTCCTAAAGGAGTTTCGTATGAAGCAATAGGGTCTTTATCCGCTCTCTAAAAGGCATGGCAAAAACTGCACAAACACTTAGCAAACTGATATTTCTACAGAAAATTTAACTGGCACAGCACTGTGATTTCCTTAGCAATTTCTGGTTAGTGAAATTATTAGTTTGCCTTCCTGGAATATTGTCTCAGGACATAAAAAGATAAGGGCGAATGATAAGAAATCAGATTGTTTCTCTGAGCTAAACCATGCTGGGGGTGCCCTTACTGTACACTAGGCAGGCATTTGTGACAAACGTCTTATTTAATTCAGATTTTGTAATTAAGTTTGGCTTGTGTTATTGTACTGAAAGGTATTTCAGTGCAGAAGAAGGTCAACCACTGTAGAAAGGAACACAAAACAGCCAGCTTTGTTTAAGTTCTATATGTCCCAGCTAGAAAAGTCCTCTGAGGAGAACCCCTCCTCTGTTAGATGACTTGAGTGTATATTATGAGTATTTATCAATCTTGTATGTCACTATGAAACTCTGCATGGTCTTAATAAAAAGCACAGAATATTAAACAGTAACAATTCCTTTCATTGTTGAAGGAAGCTCTGCTGGTAATCTTTGTAATTTGGAAAGGTTTACATTTCATTCCAACACCTATTTAATAGTTCTTCAAATAGATAGGTCAAAATTAAATATGGAAACCATACATTTTTATATTAGGATTTATATAGGTAACTTGATTCATGAACCTCAACATTAGAAACTTCTGATGAAGCTATTGGGATGAAGGCTGCAACTGGTGAGAAGCATTTTCTTAGTAATAGTTTTCTCATTTTTTAAAATTCTTGTCAACCCCCCCCTTACACAGTAGAAAAAAATTAGACATCACAGACATTCATAAATTCCTATGCATCATAGACCCCAGTTCCATTGTTCTCTTTGTTGTTGTAGTCTTAAGTGACCATTGAGTGTTAGGATTTTCTTCACCAGCAGAAGTCATAAAAGACACTGTCATTTAGGACTTCAGAGAACAGTACTCCTTCTACTCATCTTTCCATGGACACCTCTAAAAGCCTTTCTGTAGAATTTATGAAAACAGACAAAACCCCATACTTGTATGTGCTTAATCATGGGTAAAAATTCTGTCCCTTGTCACTGGCCTCATAGAAAAAGTTGATCACACTTCCATATGCCTATGAAACGTTTCATTTTCAACAAGGCTAACAAATAATCATTCTGCTCTTTACAGTCCAGGTCCTTGGAAAAGGACAAAGTGTGTTGAAAAAAAAAATGTGTGGAGGTGAGAAAATATTGGATTGTTTGCTTTATTCTTAAGATGCAAAAGAAATTATTTGCAGAAATCTCCATAGACAACTATGTCTGTATTTCTGAGAGGCTAAATACTCCCTACTAAGGTGTAACAGAAATGTGGGGAGAATAAAAAACTCGTGGGGTAAAAGAAGGGTAAGAGAAAGAACTGGATCAAAACTACTTTTACTGCTACTTTGAATGCTCTATTTCTAGAAGCTTGCCAGAATCTTCTAATTAGTCTGCAAATGCATGTCAAAGTACAAGTCTGTTACTTGAAACATATAATTATCTGCATTACTAGCATATCTAATTGACAGCTGATAATTTGTAATATGTATAGGTAGATCGTTTATTTAAAATATAATACCTGTCAGACTAGCAATGAAAATACTTCGATGTTCGGTTATGCAGGTCCAGGGCTGTATTACAGAATAATGTATTGGGACTGGAAACTGCACTATTTCAGTAGTTCTAGAAGTATTAAAAAAAATATTTGAAATATGTTTCCATATTTCACAGAATACCTATGTAATGATAATTCAGTTGTGGAAAAGGGTATCGCAAGTTATTCTTTGTTGAATCAGGCATAAAAATCTTTGGACCATGAAAAGCGTGTGATAAGTACCTGAGACCATCTCCCCAGCTGGTGTAGTATTATTTCTTACTATATGGTCTCCATGGTTTTCTCAGTGTTTAAATGTCATAGGATTCCCCCACTCCTTTGGTGTGACAAAGCTTTACTCCTACAGATGCACTGCTGGCAGTGCTGTGAGTGGAAATCTAGTTTGTGCTAGTTTTGAACGCTGTGGCTCCGCCACTGGAAGCTGTCTAACTACAGCTTAGAACAGGATATGTACCAGGTAGCTGCTAGATGAACCAGACTGCACCTTGTGTTGCCACAGCTGGAATGCGTCTGTAGAGCTATTGTAGAGCTAAGTACAAGAGGTAGCTACCCAGACCTGTCTGACTTTTCTTGGCTGTCATAGCAGGGGCTGCAGTCTATTCCTATGGGTTATGAACTGATGTTTTGGTCTAAGGTTTGACTAAATTAGCCTGAATAATTTAGGTTATCCTTCCTCCATGTGTCGTAGTCCTTGAGCACACTAATTTTATCCACACTGTGACCAGTTCTTGGGAATTCAGTGTGTTTTCCAGGTACATGAGAAAATGTGGTAAGTTTTCTTTTTAATAGCAGGTGATTGAGCAGGACCTCTGAGTCAGTCCTGACTATGGGTACAGACATTCTTTTGTACAGTCAAAGAAAGAGAAGAAGAAAATGAGTGCCATGAGGAAATGAAGAAACGAGATGCTCTGGCTAAAATTCATTACACATCACTAAGCAGAGCTACGTATTTATGCTTAATCCACAAGGCATGGAATGCAGCAATTAAATTGTTGCTACCTGTAGCACTCCACAGTCATTGACAGAGGAGTTTTATTCTGTTTCTGTGCTGATCTTAGGAGAAAATCTTTCTGTTCCTAATATTCAAGAAAGCTACAATTTTCTTCTAAAATCTAATAGCTATATCCAGGTTTGTTCTTAAAGCTTCAAGTTCCCCCAGGCTTTCCTTAGAGGTCTTTTCTATCTCTGGAGAGACATTTCCTGTGCTTCAGCCTCTAAAAGGAAGTGCTATTGATATGTTTACATAATACTTTACCTATTATCAAAGAACATGATTGACTTTCTGCAGCACATGCTGGGATGGAGTCACTGGGTCGCAGGAAGAGCAGAGTGATGCTTGCCGAGACAGTCTAGAGAGGTGGATGTACACAAACATATATGGGCTAGGATAGGGAACTGTGAGAGGAAAGTATTCAAGAATGGATTGCTTAAGAGAGAGTAACTCATACTGGTTCCATTTAACATAGAACTTTTTATGACTCCCTCTTGCCTAAAGCTACTCCTGCATCACTTTCCTTGAAAAGGTGCAGTGAATTGATAGCATCTGCCAGAATGAATCAGCGGGTATCAGTTAGCTGCTCCCTGAAGGGCTCATGCATTAGGATTCATGCTAAGGAGAGAGCTTAGCTGAAGATCCAGAGCTCCTGTTAGAGATCTTTTTTTCTGCATGGCTCCCTACTCTGAAGGAAAAAAAAGAAACAGTGTCATGATATTGCTAAAGGTAAAGTTGAAGTGGTAGCTTTATTTGTATGAGCCGTTTATATTAACCTTAATCTGGACAGAAGTACCTGTTGTTATCACCGGCACTCGCAGAAATCAAAGGTGATGATACAGACTTTCACAAACTCCACAACAGTCTGCAGCTTTTCAGAGAATAGGATCTTCTGGGTTGCAGGCCCTCAAATTTAGGCTAAGATGTGTGTCAGAAAATTCCACAGAAAGATTTTTAAAAATTTTGTGAATGGCATCTCTTTGAATAATATTTGAACAGGTCTTCCGCCTTGTATACAATTAAAGGTATAACATTACCTCAGAAAGTGCCAGTATGACCCATACGCACATTTTTCTACTAATGATTATTTTCTACTTGTGATTATTTAGTATCCTAAAAGGTAACGTAAATGGAATGTATTCTGAGGTCACCAAGGTGAACGAAATTCTCCTGAGTGTGAGCTTTGTGGATGAATTTCTTCTTTGACTTTGTATCTTTATAAATAACCAAACACAAGCATGTTTCAGATCATCTTCCAGAAGTCATGCGTCGTGGGATTAATTTTACCTAACCTTAGACATCTATAACATTAAACAATATCCTGAGCCAGATCATTGGAAAGTGATGGAATTTTATTTAAAAAAAAGTAAAAAAGAAAAGTGTTGATCTCTAAAACAAATCTGTCAAGGAAGCGCTGATCCTCATCAGCATGATGTGTCACTTCTGTGCAATGAAGGATGAATAATTTTTGTTTGGAGATAGTAAGTATAATCTCTAAATTCAAACTCCAGAAAATAAAGGCGGAAAGGTGACTAAAGAAAACTGTTTTAGAGGTAGACAAACATTATTGTTACTTGGAGTTGAAAGTGAAATGATCTGCAATGTTAACACATCTATTTTTCCATGTCAGCATTCTCGGTTTGGAAAACACAAGTAATGGCATTTCATAGAATCATAGAATGGTTTGAGTTGGAAGGACCTTAAAGATCATCCAGTTCCCACCAGACCAGGCTGCCCAAGGCTGCATCCAACCTGGCCTTGAGCACCTCCAGGGATGGGGCAGCCACAGCTTCCCTGGGCAACCTGTGCCAGTGCCTCACCACCCTCATCATGAAGAAATTCTTCCTAATGCCTAGTGTAAATCTCCCCGCCTCCAATTTATAGCCATTCCCCCTTGTCCTATCATGCCTTTGTAAGCAGTCCCTGCCCAGCTTTCCTGTAGGCCCCCTTCAGGTACTTGAAGGCTGCTATAAGGTCTCTCCAGAGCCTTCTCTTCTCCAGGCTGAACAACCCCAACTTTCTCAGCCTGTCCTCTTAGGGGAGGTGCTCCAGCCCCCTGAGCATCTTTGTAGCTGTCCTCTGATGTGTTTTATTATTTTGAAATCTTGTTAAAAGTTCTGATCATATAAGCTTTAGATCACTTACTCCTCAAGGTCTGTGGTTTTCAGCCTTATTTCTACAGTCTCATTCATCTTCCATTGAAAAAGGTGGCTCTCTAAGGAAGCATAATTTGACTAAATTTGCTAGAATATTTGTGCAGCCACTGTTTATGGTTATAGACAACAGTGAATATTTTCATCTTTAAGTCTGAAGTACCTGAAGATACTCAGCTCCTCTTCTAATTAGGTCAAATATAAATAACCCCTTTTTTAATTAGAATATCAAGCTGGATTTATTAATAATTTTTAATTCATATGTCTTCCAAAGCAAAATGTGAATGGCAATGCAGTAAAGTTCTGGTATGACTATCTTGTCTATTGCTGCATCCTCATTTTACTTGTCTTCTTATTGGACTTTGAAAGATGCATTTGGGTAAACAATTTTTCAGTTTCAGAAAGAAGCCATCCTGTACTCCTTGCAGTAATGAAAAGTACCATCTCTTTTTTTGTATGCTTTCCTCATGGATTGCTGGATTATCTATCCTCTCGGTGAATCCAAAGTTATTTCTCAACGTTGTGGAGAATTTCTCTTTCCATTCTTACTTCTACTCTTGCCTGTCCACTCCAGTTTAAGCAGCCACCATTTTCTTTAGATTTTGGACATAGTTAGGGGCATCAAGATATTTCTGAAACTAATTGGCAGATTTTGGGAATAACGCTAGGAAGACTTTCTAGATACTTGGATCACTAAACCACTACCATACCTAACACTGATCACCTCTACCACCTTACCTGGAAAGGGAACTTTCATTGTTTTGATAGTGTCTCATTAATAACAACTGATATGAAACTGTCTTGGGAGTACCAGTCCACAACATCAACCTTTTCAGTTTTGTGAGCATCATAAATTTGACACTTAAAATCTACTATATGCAGAAAACCTCTTGACCCAAACACCTTTCTCCACAAAATCAGAAACTCTCTAAAACAACCTAAAACCCCTGATTGTATCTAAATGTTTATCACACCTGGCCAAGAAAAAATTATCATCTGCTTCAGGAACTCAAAGAAGACTTCTGTCAAAGCCATTCTTCTAGGCAAATAGGGTGAAAGAAGAAAAGTCTCGCAAAACATACAAGCAAGTGTTGCACCCTGTCTGATGCTGAAGTTTCTATTAGAAGCTACCAGCAATTTTTGTAGAAGAAAATGAGACATGAAAAACATTTTCCTGGATTCCATCTCCCACCTTCCAACTCCCCAACATGGCAAAACATTTCACCAGCAACAAAATTGTTGTAGACCAACAAACACTAAATGAAACTGACCTTATAAGAGTGACAAACACATTTCCATTGCAATGAAATTTTCTGCTTTAAGGGCACTTGTATGAGTCATGCACAAGAGTGTTTTTTGTGGTGTAATTCCCTTACCACATTCTTGGAAACTGTAAGTGGAAATGGAAAATGTCTCTGTTGCAGGATAATTCACATAGGCAGTTGATAAAAACTAGATAGAGTTGCTGTAGGCATGAATATGTTTTCAACAAACTGCTTCTCCATCTCTGACTGCTCTATCCTGATCCTTGATGAAGATTAACAGAAAATAACCTTAAAAAAAGAAGGCTAAAATCTGTAATATAGATTAATAAAATTGAAAGCTCAATTAAGGCATTGTTTTCATGGTCATGTATGGTTTTCCTCATATGCTATCTTTGCTATACCTCCTCTCTTTTGTTGATGCGATCTACTCCCTCGGTTTACCCGGTCAATTAGATTAGTCTCAGTCTGCACTTAGTTTGATGTTTGTTGTACTGTTATCTCTAAAGAAGGGCTGATGTGCCCCAAGAGATGTGCAATTGGTTTTTTTGCAATTATACCACTTAGGCAAATGAAGAAATATAACCTCTCCCTGAAAATCTTCCATTAAAGGTGCTTGTTTCCATCTAATGGCAACAACTTAATTTTCTCTCAGTGGTATCTTCTAGTGTTGCACTCTTCGTGGAATCAGAAAATCTCTTCTAGAAGTCTAACCTAAGTCTCATGTGCTGTAATTTAACGCTTTTAGTCCTTTCTATGTGCTCAGTGGTTACGATGTGGGAAAACAGCTGTCATTTGCATCTTTGAAGAAGACAAAGGAAAATAGTTTCTAGTTAAGAAAATGAAATTTATTTCAGGTTTTATGGTGCTGAGCATAAAATGTTGAAGGCTGCAAACTTGCAAGTAACTTTCCCAAAAGGCAAACATCTCAGCTCAGTCTGATGGATAATAACCTAACTTTCAGAGGATCAACCTCAGGAACCTCAGGAAACAGCCAATGAATTTCTCCTTTTGTGTATACCAACAAGGAAACAACATCGTTAACTGTGAAAGCCTGAATGAGAGGGAGGCAGAGAAAAAGAAGTATGGAAACTTCTGCCAAGAAGCCTGGCAAACTGCATTAGGTACTCAATAAATTATAAACAGACACAAATGCATAGGTTGTACAGACATATCTCTACTGTGCTATGCTGAGAATGCCATTAAGTGGGTAGAGTGCTCTGTGTTCTTTGATAATTAATGAAGTAGAAATTTATCTGATAATAGAGAAAATTACACTCTAATTCACAAGTGTGTTAGTCAGTGTTAGTTCATGAACGTGAAGTATTTGCAGATTCTACTCCTATGAGATCTATGTAGTGCAATGTATTACTCTCCAAATCTAATTCCTTTTTATTTCAGTAAATATTTTTGTTATTCAGATACCCTTCTCTCCCTTCAAGAGCCCTGACATAAGCATGCTGGAAATTAAAAGCTTGAATATGCAGACAGTTCGCCTATAGGAATTTCTTCTGGGTTGAAACTTGACATATAAAATCTTTGTATAATAAAACTCTATTTTGTCTTTTATTGTGTAATACCAATAGATAAATGGAGAAAAAAAAAGAATGAAAAGAAAAATCATAAAAGAAGGAAAGGAGGGGAACAGAAAATAACACATCTGAATTATTTCTTGGAATTCTGTGAGTTGTCCTACATACAGAATAGATTAACAAATCTGTTCAAAGGAAATGCATTGTGAGCATCTAGTAACTTTTAATGATTAGATGATATTTCATATTCCGCTGTACTGAAGACAGTGAAGAATATTGCAAAATCTGATGACAAAGATGAATTCTAGTTGTTATTCTAAATGACGTTTTTCAGCTGTTGCTTTTTCTAAGAGAGAGTGATTCATTTTCCCCTATGGGAGTTAGAGTGGCTTTCTAATATCATGGTCTGATTTTTTATTCCTTTGGTTTCCTTAGACAGCTATGGCTCAGCTCTTCTGGTAGTGGAAAGGCCAAATCAGTCTGCATTTTTTTTTCTTTTTGTACAGTTAAAAATAATCTTGATTTTGTTATACTAGAAGATTTTAGAAACAGCGTTATTAAAGCTGCAATTATGCAGCAGCATGACTCAAGACAATATGTGGAGTGCTGAGGTTTCCACCTCTTGTGGTTGGTAGTGTCAACAAAACTATTTGAGTGGCCATACCTGTTAAATAGCTATTTAAGAACTGAGACACTGCTTTCAGTATTACAATATTATTTCGTATTACGGTAGTGGAGGTGCTGTTTGCAAATTTGGTGGTGGGAATTCACTAGGTAGTTAACAAAACACCAATGATAATAACATAGATGATCATAGGTCAAAACTGTCCCATCACTTATTACAAGATGCCCAGTTGAATGGGCATGCTAGACATGACTTTTCAAGTTGTTGAGTGAGTGAATGAATTGAGTATTAATTCTGGTTATTTTTTAGAAATACTGAACACTCATAATTTTGTGTGAATCTTGCAGCTCCCCAGGTGGTGGGCGGGCATCATATTCTCGGGAAGGAAACCCACTGCAGAAAGAAAACGAACTGTTCTCTACCAGAAAATTGAACAGCATGTGGAAAGCTCATGCAAACAAGAACTGCAAATGAAGGGACAGATGGGCTTGGCAGCCTGTCCTTAAAATGTCATCCAGAAAAAAAAAAAATACTCTTAACTTGGAGTGTATGTGAGTGGGAGATTATTGCAGATTTCACGCTCAGTATATTTGGTTGTGGAAGAAGAGCTTCATGATGCATTTTCTTTATTTTTTTTGCAACTGGTTGAAATTTTCTTGAACTACTGCAGGTACATCTGAACACAACGATTTGCCTTTTCTTCATTTTACTTGACATTTATAATACCTCCGTTTCTTTTCATCTGAGCTGAAGAATAGAGCAACTCATTGAGGAATTTATCTTTAAGGAGACATTGAGCAGCTCCATGTGTTATCCTTATATCTGGCATTCAGTCATATGTCTGTACCAGACATCTACCTGGACAACCCAGGACATAGGAACACTAGAAAATGGCATTATTTATTCTTGTGGTTAACCTTATGTGGCAGGTTGACCTTGACTCTCTGCCAAGTGCCCACCACACCACTCTATTACTTCCCTTCCTCAATAGGACAGGGGAAGAAAATACAACCAAAACCTTGTGGGTCTGGGTGAGGACAGGGACATCACTCAACAATTACCATTGCGGCAAACTAGACTTGACTTCAGAAAATTAATTAAATTTGTTGTCAATTAATAGTAGAGTAGGATAACAAGAAATGAGAACAAATCTAAATCCACTTTCCCCCCAGCCCCTTTCTTCCCAGGCTCATCTTTACTCCTCTTTGTCTACCTCCTCCCCACTGACTGGATGAGAGATGGGGAATGGGGTTCATTATGCTTTGTGTCTGTTGCTTCTTCCTTGTCGTGCTCTTATCCTGTACCAGTGTGGGGTCTCATCCATGGGATACAGTCCTTAGTGAACTTCTCCAGTGTGAGTCCTTCCCATGGTCTGCAGTTCTTCACAAACTGCTCTAGCATGGGTGTTTTCCATGGGGTGCAGTCCTTCTGGGGCAGACTGCTCCAGTGTGGGTTGCCTGCGAGGTCACAACTCCTGCCAGAAAACCTGCTCCTACATGGGCTCCTCTCCATGGGCCACACGTCCTGCCAGGAGCCTACTCCAGCACGGGCCCGCTGTGGGTCATGGCTTCCTTCAGGACACATCCACCTGCTCCAGTGTGGGGTGCTCCACAGGCTTCGGGGTGGACGTGTGTTCCACCATGGTTCTCCATGGGCTGCAGAGGAACAACCTGCTTCACGGTGGTCTTCACAACAGGCTGCAGGGAAACATCTGCTCTGGCACCTGAAGCAGTTTGTCCCCCTCCTTCTTCACTGACTTTGGTGTCTGCAGCACTGTTTTTCTCACATATTCTCACTTCTCTCTTCCAGCTGCTGTTGCACAGCTTTTTTGCCCTTTCATAAATGTGTTATCACAGAGGCACCACCAACGTCACCGGTGGGCTCAGCTTTGGCCAGTAGCAGGCCTGTCTTGCATCCAACTGAAACTGGCTCTGTTCAAAATGACGGCAGCTTCTGCTGTCTTCTCGCAGAAGACACCCCTTCAAACTCCCTGCTACCAAAACCTTGCCACATACATCCAATATACCTTAGCTCTTATTCCATCCATATGGATACTATCCATAGTCTATAGGAAAAAAACACTTGAAATTCACATCAGAAAGAAAGGTATAACAAAAGCAACATACTTTAACTGATGTGTATGTGTAACACGCCGTTACACAACTGCCGTGCTTAGTTTGTGTGCAAAAACCAATGTACTGCAAAACCAAATCTATTAGTCTTCATGGTGTAATGAAACCAGAAACGGTTTTAAAGTGAAGAACACCATAAAATCAGCCAAAACCACAAGCAAACAAATAGGAAAAAAATACCTACTGCAAAACAAAAGCAGATGAGAGAAAGAGCAAAACGAATTTTCTTTTGTACTCCCAGGAAACAGAGATGAATGCAAACTAACTCTCAGGTCAGTTCCTGCTCTGGAGTCCACACCAGTTTTAGTAATAACTAATAGATGTCAATGCTCAGTAAGAATTCATTAATAGCAATTTCATAGTCAGTCATCCTTGTTGATAATCAAAAGACAATTTTCTATGTTAGGAAAAGATGCTAGTAAGATAAAGTAGCTGATGGCTTAAAGAGGTGATTTCCTATGGATGGTCAGAACTATAGTGTGTAATAGGAGCGCTAAAAAGGATGAGGAAATGCTTTGTGGAGAGGGGATCAACAGGTAACTCTAAGAGTCACGTTCCTTCTTGACCCTAGGGGCAAACAGACTCTTTTTTTTTTTTTCTGTGGTAATAGGCAAGCAAAGCTGCGGCTCATTCTCAGGACTCTCTTTGTCTTATTTAATATTCTTCAAAAGAGACAAAGATGCATGGAGCCTCCAATGGTAGACTGGAGATTCTACATTTTCTTGATACTAATACCATCTGAGAATGGTGTTTGTAGAGGAGAATGAGTTGACAGAGACTGAGAGAGGTATGATCTGAGGTATTAGTCTTGGTGTTGCATGTACAGAAAGCTTTGAGGGTTATCAGAGCAATTAAAATCAGTGCTGGGTTCTCCCACTGCTTTATGTATTACATAACAGGTTCTTTTCTGAGATTTGCACCAAGATTTTTGCTCTTATTTGTATATCTGCCTTAAGATTGTGCACCATCTGGCTTTTAATAAGGAATGAAGCTTAAAATGAGACTTTGAATGCATAAGGAATTGTTTAAAGTCTGGCATATTCATAGAAATTCCCACCAGAGAGCTTCAAAGTAGTAGCTACTAGCTGCATAGTGACTGTCACTAATTCTTCACACATAGGCTGCTTTTAACTTATATTTTCTATTACTAAGAAAGCTAAATTTGCATAAAATCAGACCTTTTCTGTGTGCCGTAACTCAAACAAAAACTGCTGCATTAGTTAATCCTATCTGAATAGTAAACTAAAGAAATCAGGAGAAAAGGAATAGAAACATTTTCTGGTTTTCTCCTGTCTCCATGTGGGAGAGAATCTGTCGGGCCATTTCATCATCTTGCCTATTCCTTATTAATGTACAGCTGGCACATAAGTAAATCTATTTGAACGTACTTCAGTCATGTTTTTCATTAAAGGTTTGGATGGTCCATATCTAAATGTGACAATATGTATGTAAAGTTTTAAAAACTACAATAGCTCCTCAAGAGATATTAGAATTTCCTAATACTGGATTTTTCTGTGATAAATATGAAGCCAGACTAGCCAGACATATTATTTCCCATCCAGATTGTCAAATGTTATGGAAAAAAGTTCATACCTGGTATGAAAGTAGTTAAAAAGGGCATAAAAGTAATTTACAGACTACAGCTAATGCAATGTACCAACTTCTGTATATTTCTTCCAGCATAGCTCAAATCTACTCATCTTATAGTAATGATTGCTATAGATTAGTGTATATTTATAAGCCTGAGCTTATAACCCTTCATTTTAATACAGAAACATTCGATATGATCCTTTGAATTAGTATAGGTCATCCGTTTTTGCTCTGTATTTGAAAATCAGTTGCATAGAATTTATAGAGTCTTAATTTATTGGAAGCTGTATCTTGAAGGGCAATAGGGTTTTCTTTGCAATGAATCAACAGTTGCTTAAGATATTGTTCAGAGTATATTTTCTTTTCATTTATTTAGCACAAGACACTAACAGCTCATGGAAGGAAAAGTTTTGAATCTTGGAAAAAAATGATTAAGCTAATTTACAACTGAGCTCTGGAGTGCTGAAATCCTAATTTAAAATGTTGTTTTATGGTTATCGATGAAATTACAAGATGATGGAGAACATAACTTGGCTCCTGACTCAGAAACCTGAGCCTTGATGAGTTCATTCTTTGCCTTATTCTCTGTTCTCTGCAGCCAATCCAGTCACTTTCCAAAGCTGCTCGAGTCTCCTGGTGATCACTCTCTCTAAGTGACCAGTTCAAATTTTAGCTTTAACAATTATGTTAGATACAACATAGAATTCTCTACGTGTTAGGCTGGAAGAGGAAAAATATTACCTCTTTGGCAAACGTGCAGAAAGCTAAATGCTGCTTGCAAACAGATGACTGTGGATTTTGGTAGGTTTACTTCTGTTTAAAGACCTTTTTCAGCATATCATATTTTCAGAAACAGACTCAAACTATTTTGCACTTGTATTAAAGGGACAATTTTTGCAGTGGCGTTCTAGAGAGAGGCTGTGTGCACTTGTGGAATGTGCATTGATCCTACTAAAATTAGGAGGAAACTGAGTCTTTAGTTCTCTTAGGTTCTTCAGAAAGGGTAGTTTTTTTATCACCTGATGCCACTTATGACTTATGTGAAGTTAACAGGCAGCAACCTCTGTTGGGTGAATTGCACGTGATACTTGGCTGTTCTGTCCGAGAACATCGTGCAAGGTTAAAAGCTTAGGACACTAAACTTCATAGTTTCATCTGTTCACTTTGTATATGCAGGTAGAGTTTCCCTAGAAAAGTTCACTGGATGAGGACTTTCCTGCTAGCGAAAGCAATGCTTTTCGAGTAAGACTTATCCACATCACCTGTCTTGAGTCTGTGTTGCCTTTTAAAACAGGACCTGTCTGGTGTTATCAGCTCTTGCTGTGAACATTTTCGTGTATTTTCTAGGTTTCCCCACCTCCCATATTTGTATGATTAGATAAGAACCTCACATTTAGTATTTTTGAAAGTACATGGCTAAACTTGTAGAAATATTGTAGAAAAACTGTAAGCTTTTCCAAGCCATGGGACAGAGGCTGAGTGGTGCCATGACCATAGGACTGATTTGCTCTGTATTTTTTATCTATAAAATATGAAGAGTCGTGGTCTACCTGGACTGTCCTGTATTCTATTTGTGACATTCAGTGGTTTTTTTATTGCTGAGCTGACAGTGGCACTTGGTAGCAATGTAGGTCACCGGAGACCTTGGTTAATAGTGACCCTTGGTTTCATAATTCTCTCATCTAACTCAAACCCTGAGACATATTCATATTCTCAGGTTCAGTAGTGTCCTGTAGTAACTTCAAGGAGTAAAATTTTGTTTGTCACCGGTAGCTGAAGCCCTAAAAATCCACTTCAATAAACAATAGAAGGCTGGAGAAGGGAGACTGACTAAGATAATGGAAAAAAGTTTTCTAAAAAAATGCCTCTGCAGAAATGACAGTTTGTTTAATATTCTGAGTTCTGAACTGCCCTCCGTTAGTGTTGCAAAAGTCTATGGATTTTAAATAAAGTTTCAGAAGTGAATCTGAAATTGTTTTCTTTTTCTGAACTAAGAAATGAAGGAGGTGTTGTGTTAGATACTATGATGACAGTGGACCTCCACTGGGATAGGTGAAGTGATGGAGTCTAATGTCAAGAGTTAATATTGTTCTAACTTTCTTTTTTATTAATGCAGGATCAGTTGTGTTCTCCATGTTGCAGACTGAAACTACAATCAAAATTCATTAATTTGACGTTCCTTTTCAAACATATTTGTCTTGAATTCAATTCTAGTATTAACTTTTAGCTTTATTCTTGTCAGTCCCCTCCTCCCCCCCCCCAACCAAAATGTAAGTGGTAAAACTGTATTTTCAGATTAAAATGTTAGGAATCTATGAGAAGTAGTTTTTACCTTTGTTTAACACTTGAATATGATGAATTTCAAAGAATATTTCAGCTTCAATGTCCGTCTTTCAAAAGCTAATGCTTTCTGCAATTAGTTTTTGATGTCAGTTTAAATGCTATGATTTAGATCAGCCCAGTTTTATTTTCAATATAAGCAGAGATATGTTTAAATAAAAATGGTCTGACTTTTGTAGAAGCACTTTGACATAGTCAGTTTCACCTTCTTATGACATCTTAAGTGACTTAGTCAATGGCGTATTTCATTTTAACAATACTGGATAGGGAAGTGAGACATTATTTGTGTTACAAAATTAAGAGGACTACGTAGACTTGTTACCTAATCAGGTTGCAGCCTTTTTTTTCAGAAGACCTCAATAAAACTTACATAGTCTTGAATTTTGAAGTAAGAAGGAGAATTATGGGTGCTATGTGCTCCACTCTGACATTGTTGAAAGTAGTATACTTTGTACTATTCTTAAGTGTTTATTTTGTCTGTGTTGAGGTCATTTGTGTTAAAAATAAGTATTTTTTCCTAATGGACATCAGCCACCACAATCCACTTGCAGGAGAGTATACCTTTTACGGGCAACCACAAGAATTTATCTTACAAACTGTTTTATTTGTTGTTCTTTTTTCTTTTCAGAAACCTCCTGCTATGTTTTAGTAAGTGATCCAATTCTTCTCTAAAAGCACATCATCTCTTCAAACGCCTTGGTTTTTTTTCATCAGATTGATCTCCTGGGAAAGCTACTCACAGAGGGTGAACTGTATTGACTCAATTAAATTGTTAAAGACAGTGCAGTTGTCTAGCTGGAGATAGGGAAAATTGCAGGGGAAGAAGGAAGAATTTTGTACTTCCTCTCCAGATTTAAGTCCCTTCCTCTGATAGCTGACATGTCAAATACTTGTTCAATAATCTTTCTTTCAAGATGCATTCTTCAAGAAGCAGGGCTGATGCAAAGAGTCCCTCGCTTTGGAGCCGTCCTACTAAGTTTGGATAGTACCTAATGTTCAGAATGGTGCAGAACAAAGATGATTAAGTATGTTCCTTCTACTACGGCATGAAAAAAAAAGAGAAAAATCTCAATAGGAAACTGGACATTTTTGAATGGTGTCTCCCAAAGCAGCCTTATATCTTTTCATCTGTTTCCTTCACAACCCAGATGCCATCTCCACAAGTAATGCAACAGGTATCATTGTACAGTATAGTGGACTATATGGCTGTAGACATATGAATCCTTCTGTACTTTGAAAAGTCCTTTTAAAGAGCAGAGGAACAGCTGCTACTAACGCTGAGTAGCAGTGACTTGGCTTGTCTTAAGACGGAACTTGATTTGTTTACAACTGAGATTATACGGCAGGGTTTTTCTTTGTGGCAGCCAGCTAGAAGGGTGATGAGAATTTCACACTAGTAATTTCTGACCTTCGAGAGATCTATCTGAAATATAGAATTACAGAATCATAAAATCATAAAAGGAAGGGATCTTTGAAGATCATCTAGTTCCAACCCTCCCTGCCATGGGCAAGAACAGCTTCCAGTAAACCTTATTGCTAATCTAGATCTACCCTCATTCATTTTAAAGCCAATACCCATTGTCCTATCACTACATGCCCTTGTAAAAGTCTCCATAGCTTTCTTGTAGGCCCCCCTTAGGTACTGCAAGGCTGCTATAAAGTGTCCCCTGAACCTTCTCTTCTCCAGGCTGAACAATGCCAAATGTCTCTGCCTGTCTTCATAGAAGAGATGCTCCATTCCTCTGCATCTTTGTGGCCCTCCTCTGGGCCTACTCCAACAGGTCTTTCTAGCCCCAGAGCTAGACAGAGTACTGTGGGTGGAGTTCTCCAGGTGAGGTCTCAAGAGTGAAGTAGAGGGGCAGAATCACCTCCCTTGACCTTCTGGCTACGTTTGTTTTGAAGTCGGTTACAGAGAGAGGAGACAGCACAGATTGCTGTGTAGCTGCCCTAGTAATGCCCATAGAAGGAAATATCTAGTGAAAGTGTTGTTATCTAAGCCAAAGCAAAACACCTTTGTTTATAAAATTACTGTAGTTTTTAGCCAAACTCTTTCAAAACATACTTAGTACTACGCAAGCAAAGTTTAAATGGCAATGATTAGAGCTTCACAGAGTACTGTCATTGTAGTTTTTCTCCCAAAAGAAGAGGTGAAAAACATTAAGAAAATTATTGACTTCACTCAAAGCATCAGAGTTCATCAGTGGCATGAGAAGTCAGGCAAATTTCATTTGTCATTTTTTCCACTTTAACTTGAATTATGACAAATTCCCATTTCCCTGTAGTTATGAGGTACTGCTTTCAGGTTAGAATGATGTTTAACATTGTCAGTCTCTGGAGATTACATTCAAATGATTTCATAGGCAACATAGCGATCAGGAAGTAATACTGAACAACTTCTAAATATTCTCTTCTAGAAGTTTCAAGTTCCTTGAGCCACAGTCTAGGCAATAGTTCACCTCCAGAGAGCTGTACTTTGCATAAGGCACCTGGCTTTTGTTACCTCCTGTGTAGCTCAGAACTATTCATTTGATAAGAACAGAAAAACATAGCTCACTTCGGCATCTTAAAGATAAGAATGATACCAACAGAAGAGAGATTGTTTCTTTCCTTGACTTCTTACTAAAAAAGTCCAAATGTTTGAGGGCAGCATAGTAACTGTGTAAAGGAATTAATGCATAGCTTTTAAATGTCTGAAGAAATTCTCTTATGCAGGAGACTTAGCACATACAGCTGATGGCATCTTACAGTAAAAAAACCAGCTGATGCCCTTTCTCTGCCTAATTTTATTTATTAATACATTCCTGTCATGCTAGTCTATGTTTGCATATTTGGAATTTATCAGGATTACATACAGAGAAAATATTAGGCAACCAGCTGTAATTTCAGTGTGACCTAAACTTAACTTCTACTAGTAAAATGGTAGTAAAGATGATTGAAAGGAAGACAGAGAAGGAAAACTATAGAAACTATGCAAAAATGTGATTTACTGCTACATACACTGTAAAAATCTCCAGAATCCATGTTTTCACCTATAAATTACCTATAAATTAGGTGTATTCTTACCTATAATTTACCTATAAATTGAGGTGTATTCTTCAGTTCCAGACAGCATAGCCTGTCTAAGGAAATCTTGGAGCAAGGTGGAGGGCAATGAGAATCTGGTAGGTAGAAGTCTTACCTGAGATTTAGGGGACTTGCTTTCCCACAGACTTGTGTTGATCTGGATAATTTTGCTTATGCCATTTTTTTTCTGAAGTCATGAGCTGATTTAGGCTATACTAGCTTTCAAGAGGATGATGTTTACCACTCCCTCAAAGGTGGATTATTTTTGTGTCTCTCAAGTGGATAAACAAAAACTCAAGGAATTCAAAACTGATAACCTTTTTAAGAAAAATGTGACCTTGCCTTTTTAGGTTGAGGTTGCCCGTGTGTGCACACAATGGTTACTCATTCTTCCCCTTTTCCCAGAGATACCATCATAGAATCATAGAATCATAGAATAGTTTGAGTTGGAAGGGACCTTAAAGATCATCCAGTTCCAACTCCCCTGCCACGGGCAGGGACATCTCCCACCAGACCAGGCTGCCCAAGGCCCCATCCAAACTGGCCTTGAATCATGGAATCATAGAATGTCGTGAGTTGGAAAGGACCCACAAGGTTCATCAAGTCCAACTCTTATCCCTGCATAGGACAACCCCACAATTCACACTATGTATCTGAGGGTGTACACTGAAGATTGTGTGACAGAATGTGCAATATGATGGGAATGCGGCCTATTAAGTAGGATTAATATAACTGAAGTCAATGTTTTGTGCTTTGCAGTCACTCTATAACAGTGTAATACCCTCTAATTTTCTGGGAATGATCGTGAAAAGTTTACAGGTTTTCTCAGGTATCTTCCTTTTGCAAAAGAAGAAATAATAATACTAATAACAACAACAACAACAATGATGCTGCTGATGCTAATGATGCAATGTAATGTTTCCCAATGCACAGTATTCACAAAATTACACAGTCTGTTGTGCATGGATATTTGAGCACATCCAGTACTGTAGAGTTTCTCTAGGCAGAGAATTCAAAAGCTCTAACTTTTTGCCATCACTACCCTGCTCACTCAGTAATGATCTAGCACAAATAGGAACGTTTCCCGGAATGTCATTTTAACTTCTGAGTTGTGGCCGGTATTTCAGTCTGAATAGTTCAGCTCTGGTGTCCTTTGGTTTTGTACACGCTGTTGTATTGCTCTGCACGGAGAGACTGTGGCACCTAGCAAGGAAGCAGAACTTGAGACCCAGAGATACACTTGCATTACTCGCTGATAATATAACCGGAAAATTTGCAGATGAAAAAGCCAGTCATTGTCTTATCCTTTCACATGATAAGACAATAGCAGCTGCTGGCTGGAAACAGAAACAAGTGTTGGAATATGCTCATTTACAAAAATAAGGTACTGTTCTTGAGGTTTGTATTCCCTGCTTTTGGTATTGGGAGTATTTTACAAACTGTAGCATCTTTTAGAATGGAAGACACTTTTCTAGTATGAATTTCTGTATAAAATAGTACTACCTGTAGCTACAAACTCACATGTTGAGTTTGTTATTCAAAGAAAAATGGCATTTGAAATAAGATAATGCAACCATGCAGTGTCTTTGCCATATCCTAAACTCATTTACTTGAGGAGTTTTGTCACTGTAATTTAGAGATGGTAACCTGAAGGTTATTTTACAAGTTCTATAGAGATTTGACCCTATGAATACTTCCTGTCTTTGACTGCAGTGTTGTGGGATTTCAGTTGATCGCTTCTGTTTAAGAGCTCTTAACTTTGTAGACACTGACTGTTCTGAGCTTTTGAAATATGCACATGCTGAGTTTTTGCAATAGGTACACTCCTGAGCACTGAAAATCTCAGACCTAGTCTGAATTTTCAGGTCATGACTTTTCCTGAACAGGGACTAGAAATTATTTTAAAAATATATTCCACAGAGTTTTTAATGTATTTTTATGTAATTTTATTAGAAACTAGATAATATTGTTGGAAAGCCTGAACTGATTAATATCAACAAGATAATTAAAATAATAAGTAGGTTAAAAAAATTCTGTGACATTTATGGTAAATTAGGTTTTATTTTTCTTAGTACCCATTAAACAATAAGAAAGTAAAAGTAAGTTGCCTTACAAAGCCGCATAAGAAAAGAGCTGATACACTGTGCTTCACCCCAGTTTGCTGGTCATACTACACTCTTATTTTAATTGTTACACAAGTGGTTTATGTTTTTCAATATTCTTTCTTTAATTTACCTGGCTATATATAGGAATTTCCTCCATGCAGATTTCGCCAAACCTTTACTATACTCGGAGGAAAGAGATAATATTTAGGAGGTCTTTCCCATAACTGTTTCAGGCAGCCAGCCCATTTACTGTGGCTTTGGGGAGTTTAGAATTGCTGAAGCTGTTGTAACCTGAATGAAAAGTTAACAATCACAAAGTCTAATTAAATTAAAACTACCACTGAAAAAAAGAGAAAGAAAGAGTGAAAGAGAGAGAGAATATGCTGGTATGTCACCTTGCTCCTTATTTTCAGTGGTTTTAGCTCTTACAAACTTTAGGATGTCCATTATGATGTAAATAATGTGCCCAAAGCACACTGAGCAATATACTCAGATGTTCTGCGCTCACTTTTGCACAGCTGTAAACCACTGTGCATGAGGTGCGATGCAGCAAAGGATCAGTCTGTCCCCTGCAGTGTCACAGCGTAGCTGAACCCATGTGGCCTTTAGGCTGAAGAAGGAGGCATGATTTTTCTTTATAGATGGGACTAGTGAAGGAATTAATCTCCTTCTTGTTCTTTGCAGTGAGATCTAGCCAAGATTTTGTGAAGCAGAATCATGCCTAACTGCTTCATGATGGAAGACTTCAAGTAAACCTGTCCACCTTGAATGGATGAGTGGGTTCATCCTGAGCAATGTGGCAGTCACAGCTGAGATGGAGTAAAATGAAACAACAGGCTTATTAGGGTGCTGAAGGACTTTGTGGAGCTTTGTGTAGTGAAAGTGCTAAACCCTGTAACAGGACTAAATATCACTGAGATAATTATTTAGCACCTATTTTAATTCCTCTTGCAATTGTTGTTCTTCACTCTCTGTCCTAACCCACTGTGTACTGTTGCTAGGTACTCTTCAGGGCTTATTAAGTTTCACGCCAGTGGGGAATTGTGAAAATGATAACTGTAGAAAAGCGATGGTGGCTAATAAAACTATAATTATAAAATGAGCCTTGCTTTTGCTAGCTTATTACTTTTTCAGAAATTCTTCCTTTGGGATAAAAAACTGTTGAGTCAGAAGGGGATAGGGACAAGTGATGCAGGTTTAGACACTAAATGGGTATGTTCAAGGGGCATCACCTACCAAAGAAATCATTCCTTCCCTAATTCATGGCTTACCAGGATATCCTGCCTGTCTTTTTTCATTAGCTGCACAGCTGCAGAGGAGGAGAGTTAGGATCTAATATGGACAGATGCCCCTGGCAATAAACATGTGAAATAATGAAAATAATACCCACTAAAAGTGCATTTCTTAAATTATTGCAAAATCTTTAGAAATTCTCTCTTGCATGAGTTTGACACTTAAAAATACGTAGCATTGGGCAGTCGGAAAATCATAAGCACAAATCGAAATACTTCAAATTAAATAATTGTATTCTGTATAGAAGTTAGTATCTAGATGCTGTTTATTGACCTTACGAAAAATGCTGTAGATAGCCTCTTGCATTTACTGCCATGAAGAATCATGACCAAGTTAATATGAATAGCAAGCAAGCAACTAGATGTAAGAAAAATCTTGATGTTAAAAATGGAGGCTGTTCTTCTCCTTGTCAGTAAGAGGGAACAGGGTGCAGCTGAAAAGAGAAAGCACTTAAGAGTAGAAAATCAAACAGAAAGATATTTTATGTAAAATTGACCTATATAATTTATAAATAAGTTAAAAAATGACAAGGCATTAATTTGTATTTAAAAAATTAAGCAAGACCACATGCTAAATTGTTTCTGCAGTTATTTGGGAAGTGAATTGATATTTTGTAAGCATTTAAAAGGAAGGATTGGTCATCGTCATCTTGTAAGAGTTTTCTGCTTTGCTTTTTATATGTCTTGGCTGTTAAGAACTCAAGAAACTAGGGGCCTCAGTCCATTCAACAGCATTCCTGGTAGTCAGCTAAACATGCTTACAAACACCTGTTTGTGGAGCATACACTGCTACAGACTGGGTTGAGAAGAGTCCCTCATGTTGTGTGTATCCTGTAGCTTTGTTGTATTAAAACTTCTGTGCCAGCAGCTATCCTTGTATAACTGAAGGAAAGCAAGACTGTATTAATTCATAAATATGGATGAAACTCCCTGGTATTTCTTTATAATAAAGTGTAGACAGGTTGTTTTTGATTGTAAAATACTCAAGGACTTTGGAGGTTGAACAGTGAGCAAGTGAAACACTGCACAGCATTTAACTGCAATCCCAGGGTAATGCTGGAGGGCCTAGATGGATAGCCAGGAGAGAGACGCAAGTCAGTGGAGAAGTCTCTGACCTGAGAAGATGCTGTGTATGGATGCATGCTACTGCAGGAAACTATTTTAATAATTAATGATGATCATAAAGCACAATGTGGTCCTATTACAGCACAAAAAAAAGTAATTATGCGGGCTCTGATGCAGAATATTGAGTGACTGACTTGACAAAAACTTTGATCTTCATCCTTTGAGAAGTGTTTTTTGTGGCTGTATTTAAAAACAAGGATTTATATTTATGCTTTTGCCCACCATGAAATCTATAAATTATACAGCTTTCCAAACTGATTAAAAATCCAGTATTACAGCTTTCCAAACTGATTAAAAATCCAGTATTGCAAGAGAACAAAGATTTAAAACTGAGATCGGGGATAAAAAGGTGTGAAAACCTGATGTTTGCTGAAAATGCCAGATAATGTGAAGGGTCATTGTATAACCCTGCCCCTGACTGTAACTCCATGGCCTTTATACCCTTTGCTTCTTCCCCTGCCTCAGTCCTGTTAACTGACAAGCATTTTTGAATTTTGTATAAAACAATTCTACCAGGTGCCAGTTTTCACCCCACCCTGTGTTATTTGCAAACATGTTTCTCAGTAACTGTGAGTATATGGTCTTTTTTTTTCCTGATGGGAGCAGTCTAAAAATTAGCTTTGGAGCCCCTGGAATAGTGTATGAATATCATTATCTATATAAGTCCATTTAGTTTAATTGAGCTCCATATAAACTTAAATATGTTCTCTTGAAGATTGTTTCCGAGAACTGTCCTCAGAGTATCTCTGAGAGGATTCCGTGCTTGAAAAAAAATCGATTCAGTGTTCCTAAAATTCTGCCTGTGGGAAGCTAACATGATGTTTAACCATTTCCCATGGCATTTTTACCCCTACTTTTTATATAGTTTTAAGAAGCTCCTTTTTTTTAAAAATATCTCAGCACTCGTAATGACCAAACTGAGTAATACTCTGGTTTGTTTCGTTCAAACTGGAGCAGAATTAAAGCACAGACTACTTGAAGAAGATAGCTGGTATTTCTTCGTCTTTAGACAAAGAGAGAGAATAAAGATTGTTCTGTTAAGGAACTGTATACACTGTAGTCTTTACAGTGTATGCAGTTTTTTAAGACATACCTGAGCTAATATTAATCTAATACCATTAAGTGTTGGCTGTGAGCTCCCAAGAGTGAAAGTCTATGAGTCTATATTGTGTTGACCTCTATGGTATAGTGACCACACCTCAGTGAGCTCTCTAGGGTAGAACTCAGTATTGTCCCCAGGAGCTTCTGTCATGGCTAGGACCAAATGAGATGCCATTCATGCTTTGTGTTGTGGATTTAAATGAAATATCAGGACGTAAGTCCAAAGCCGTCTTCCACCCTTGCTGAAACCTGCAATCTTCAAGTGGGTGAATATAGCCAGTCCAGTCTCTCTTTTCCAGTACATGAGCAGACCACTTGTACCAGGAATATGTCATACCATGACAGAGAGGAAATTAAAAGAAAGAAAAGAGCTGGGTGAAATTGAGTCTGTTATGTGGCTTTTCTTTTAACAAGGCAAGTGCTCCCCAAGGACTGTGCTGAGGACCTCTTGGAATGTAGCATGACGCCCAACTCCTTTCCACCTTTTCCCTGGGCTTCCTTTGCATGGAAAATGAAGTGTGAGATGAAAAGTAGAATTGGTCCAATATGTGGTCAGCCCATGAGAAAACCAAGTCATATAAGTAGCTCTGGAAACTGGGAAGCAGCCCTTTGCCTAGTAATATAGACTAGGTTAAAGATAAGAACATAGCTATAGACTCTTTGGTTTCCTTTATAATTAATGATAAGAAATAGGCAGGTGTGATAAGCTCATCTGCACTACTCTCTTGGAGGTGCCTGTCTCTTTCAGTGAGTATGAAAGGAGTTTGGGCAACTGAACTCTCATAGTAGGTACCAAAGTTAAGTAGGTTGATCTGAGGGCAGAGAGTCCTTCCACAGAGTCTGAGAAAGTGCTCTGTCCTTTGGCAGTTTCAGGAGTCTGAAGACTTAAAGCAATGCAGAAAAACTAGTTCCCAGGAAAGATCCCATCATTTCCCAGCATGAGAGTTAGGAAGAATGATTCACTCATTAGTTTTTTAACAGAAGGGAAAAAGGGAAACAGGTGCAGTCCTCACTGAAATTGTTTATAAATTGTATTTTCCAGCAACTAAATAAATAAATGCTCTTCTGACTTGCTGGTGTTGTGCTGCTATGCAATTTTTTGTGATATAGGGTTTTAGCTAGAGGGGGCAGGAAATTAATCAATTTTGTCAGTAATTGTTCTTACTAATATGAATTTGAAATGAAATATACTAGAAAGAATGTTTCAGTTATGGGAAAGATCAATCCACTCCAGAGGCCTCCAGCCTTATTAATAAGTTGCTTCCTTGCTAATAACGTCTCGCTGATCCTTAAATAATCCAGAGGCATGTATTTTAAAAACACTGATGCTGCTGCAGGCAAGGTGACTGCAGCCATTAGTTCCTCTTTATGTCATGGGGGGATCTGGCATCAAAAACCCAGAGGATTCCTAAACTGCTTTGCCTATGTCTTAAAGATGGAAAGTCCTTTTTGCATTCACTGAAGGAAAATCACTAAAGTGGGAAACTTCCCCTTCATTAATCTGTCTGATGAACTGGAAAATCAAACTAATTGTAAATGAGAAATATTGCCTAGTTTTCTTATTTTGTTGAAATGTTTTATGCCCTGCTTGGTTAATGTTTCTTACATTCTTCCTGGTAGCCAAGAAGATTGGCTGGGAAACTGCTAAACTGTGATCATGCAACTTTATGGTTTCTTTTTTAGTCATCTGATGTTTTATGTGGTGTCAAAAACATTTATAAAGTGGATATTTCTCTCATATTTCTGAAGCAAAGCCAACCAGACAGATATGCTGTAAGCACTAACCATCATTATCAAATAGCAATTGCATTGCCTTAAGCTTTAGTACTGTTTAAAATATAAATTGTCAGGAAAACTATCAACAAAAAAGAATACTTCTCATATAGTGAAACAGTCATTAATGCCCAAGTCACAATACAGAAAGATATATCTCCAGCTGATCCACACTTAGGGGAGTAAAAAGTGCACAGGAGATTTCCTGTTAATTTGCAATAGTTTATTTGCGCTAGCACAATGGAAAAGGTCACTCAGCCAGCTTCAGGACTTGTCATCTGCGTTAACAGTTTTAAAGCAATTCTTGAGAGAAAACCTCAATGAGGATGTAGACGAGAATAGAAATGAGCAAGAAATACAACATGTGTTTCTCAAAGACTATGGCTCACTACTCTCGCTATTTGTCTGAGAACAGACAGTACCCTATAGAAAAATTACTAAAGTTGGAGGAGCTGGGTCAGACTAAAAATTCCTCCTTTGAAAAGAAGAATGTGTTTCATTCAGAATAACACCTGCTGAATTTAGAAGGGAATTCTGGACAGCTCTGATGTTCTTGGTGGATCTGTCTGGATCTTGAAGAACTGGAGAAATGGAGTTTCCCAGCCCAGTGGCTCTGGGAGTGGTTCATCTCACAGGAGAATGCAGGGTCTGAAGATCCCATACATGTGTAGGAACTGCTCATTTATGCTGTTTCGTATCACATTCTTAGCTTTTGCAGGTGGTGGTGAAACTGTCTGCCAAAATTTTATGTGTGCTGTTTCACATTGCTGCCTTCAACAGATTTTAATCATTTGCTTCTAGAACTGCAATGAGAGACTTGGGTAATGAGGATATATCCCCATCACTAGCTGTGTTTTACCCCACTATTGTTTTCCCCTGCCTCCCTACAGTCTTTATTACTTGCTGAAGTTAGTGTCTGTCTTCTCTCCACCTTCTCTTCCAACTTCTTAGAGTCATGACCTCCCTTTCCCCTTCTTTGGAGACTCCTCTGATTATTGGATATTGGTTGCAGGGCTTGTAAGTGCCTGTAGAAAGCTGCAAGAGCTGTGGAGTGGGGAAAAGGCAGATAACTGTGGCAGTGAGAGCAGCAGCAGTTGCTTTACTGCTTTGTGGTGGAGTGACCTCTTGCCATATCTACAGCTCCTCCCTTTTGTCAATAAATCAATGCAGGCCTTTCTCATCCACAGTTTTACTAGTCTGTGATAGTAAACCATCTTGCAGAAGGAATTTTTACAGATGAATAGAGAGCACGGGGAATAAGCCTCATCCTGACTCCTTTTCATTACCAGAAACTTATCTCCATAGGCAGATGGAAACTGGCTTAACCATTTTCTTAGAGCTGTAGTCCGGGTCCTACATAGTTTTATGTGAATGTGCTCAAGCAAATGTTTACTGACCTGTAGACCACATGGTCTGTCAGCAAAGTATATTTGGGTTTGTCTGCCGTCTTTCTATGCAGAATGCTCAACATTAGTCATATTCACTTTCCTTTTAATTTAGCTAAGAGATTGAAGGAAAAAAAAACAATAGGAGCTGCTGGAGCTCTGTTTAAAGAATCTTTTTGGCATCAACAGCAGTGCATTTCAAGTGAGAGATTAAATACTAATGTTTGAGAAGACATGTTCATGGTCAGTCAGATTCAAGTGTTCATCACTCATAATGTAATGCACTGAGAAGAAAGAGATACTGTATTCCACACAATTTTGCCTGGTGTATGAAATGGTTCTGTTCCCACATGAGAGAAGCAGAACATCTCTGCACAAAACGTAATGTCTGGAAAGCAAGTGTTCAAACAAAATGGAGCTCTGTGTTTTGCCATGCCCATGAGTAGGAATTTCCACAGACCGGTGTATGAAGAATGATGTTAGTGAGGTGAACTACAACTTGGTTTCACATGTGCAATGTCTTAAAGTGTTTTCAGACTCATTTCTAACTTGGAAGAACAGATATGATTAAGTGTCTTCCATGCGGCTGAGCTGATGAGTGAAATGGATGCCTTGAGAGTACTGCTTTCTTGTTTTACATGGTACACCAGCCTCAGTATTGATTGCTTTAGGCAGAGCTTTGTCTAGTACCTTTACCTAATTCTCAAATAAATGCAGAGTTTTAAACTCAGATTAGTGTGCATGTAATTAGTGCAGATTTTTTAAACTGAAATATTAGCTGGAGAAGGATTCAACCTTTCTATCTAGTATTTTGTAAAAGAGCTATCAAGTATTTTCTAGTGTAAAACAAACCTGACCAAGTTCTGGTCAGATTTTGAGCCTAGTAATTTTTCTGCATCAATCTGTTATTATACTTGGAAATATTAAACTAAATTCTCGTGTTGCTTTTGTATGCTAGAAAATTCCTCAGAGGAAAGATCTTTTGTGTCTCCATAAGAAGAAAAAAACCTAGCCAGATTCCCTTCACCTAGTAATGATCCGATGTTCCAAAGTATTGAGCATTGTAGGGCAAACTTTAGCAAGCATTGCTGTATCCTTCCTTACAGTGGGCTTTTATTCCTCACCTTTTTTTTTCAGGCAGAAATTGGTAAAGACAGTGCCGAATATGTTTAGTTTTCAAATAAATTGATGGAGTGGAGCTGTGTTTAGGACTTGGTTAAAGAGGATATTTCATCTAAATCAAGCATGTGTGTGGGCAGATATGGCTTATGGCTTCAGTCAGAGACACTGAAGCCAGGCTGAGCAAGTGTATTGAGGAGGAAAGTTTCCTCTCAATAAATATGTGAATGTATGTGTCTGTGTGTGTGTGTGTGTAGTTGAAGAAGATAGGGAGAGATAGTCTCTAAACTAAGAGATGGTTCATTTTAATAGGTAGCAGTTCCAACTCAAGCGTAACATTTTCCTTTCAGCTAGCATGCTAGTGGTTTCTGTGTTCTGACCTTTACCTGATGTGACTTCACGGCTGTGAGTCTCCCATTGGTGTTAGTGGGAAGAAGCACTGCTAATGGTCTCTGTCAGTGTGTTTGCACTGGAGACACAGCCAAGCAAGTTCTAATTAAGACAGAGTAGCAGAAGCAGTCTAGCTGTGGTCATAAAGAAACTCTGTGCTTTTGTGGGAATAGTGCTTCCCTCAGGCTGTTCTGCTAGTTTAGAAATAGCTTATGCTTTGTTCCAGCAGTGCTTCCCACCTGGTGATCCAGTGATATTCCTTGAGACATAGACCGTGGTCCATGAAATGACTGGAATTGCTTGCTTTTCTTAACTTATGTGTGTGTTTATCTACAAAGCAGTGAGAGAAAATGAAAGGAATGAATGAATGCTCATAGCCTGCTCTAATTTTCACTTGTTTATAAAGGAACAATTGCAACAATACTGCAGTTGAGGGTGGTGAGCCACTGGAACAGATTGTCCAGAGAAGTTGTGGATGCCCCCTCCCTGGCGGTGTTCAAGGCCGGGTTGGATGGGGCCTTGGGCAGCCTGATCTAGTGGGAGGTGTCCTTGCCTGTGGCAGGGGGGTTGGAACTTGATGATCGTTAAGGTCCCTTCCAAACCAAACCATTCTATGATTCTATGATTTAATGATTCTATGATTCTATGATTCTATGACTCTATGATTCTATGATTCAATACAGCGAGTCACTGGGCAATGCTTTCTCAGGTTAAAGGAGGCTGAGAAATACTGTTCAACTATGTTCTGTTTCAAATGGCTTGTAACATATAGAAGGAAATTGTATTTTTAAGCCTGACTGTGAGAGAGGAGGAGTGACCGGAGAGTGGAAAAACCTCTTTGTAGAGTTTATAACAAGGAAGAACACTCTTTGGAAAACTTTTTATAATTTTTGGTTATCTGTTAAGGGCCACGCAAATCTAAATACAGAATGCAGGTTGGAGCGGGAACACTGACACTTTGTGAACCATTTCTTGCTGTCCTTAGTCCTCTAAGCATTTTCCACTGAGCTGTTATCTCCTGTGGCATTGAATTAAAATTTCCGAAACCTCTGATTTGGTGGAAGGGTAGCTGTTCCTTTGAAGGAGCGTAGGTTTTATGCTAATAATTCAGAAAGGACCACAGAAGATAGCTGCCTACCTCAATATAATTTGCTGTCAGTTTTTTTCCCCCAGCTAATTTTTAATGGGGTGTGTTTATTTTTTAGTTATTAATTAATGGAGAAACAAAGTTCATTTTCATTTACGGATTGCATCGTCACTGCTGAATACCAGGAATCCCCAAGGCTCTGGCACTGCTCTCAGTGAAACAGCAGGCTTTTCTGAATGGCTTGCGTTTCTGCTTTGGCTTTTTCTGCTTGTCTGTTTCTCTTTGCTCATCTAGTAACTTAAACTAACATTATTTACCTCCCTCAGGTCTTTTTGATTTTAGATTTTTCCCTGCGATTAGTCATCTGTGTCAAGAGAAAACTGTGACAGGTTTACAGCACAGGTAGCGCAAAGGTTTCTCATGTGAAAAAGAAAGATAGAGTGTCCCAGTTCATTGACAGCCTTTTGGAAATTTATCTGTTGAGGAGGTTACTTGGAAAGCTTTTTGTTGTATTACTCTCTCTTTGCACCTTGTCTCTTTGCTTTAACCTGCATATGTCTTCTAGTGCTGTATCATGTGGGTTAGTGCAGCCCATAGCAGAATATATTGCACATTAAATCCAGAACACAGTGACATTTAGGCACAGTCCTGCAGATCCTGCAAGAAGATCAGAGATTTAAGAAGCTCAGTGTTTAATTTGGAGGCAGTAAATAGCATTTCTATTTATTGTTTATCTGTTGTCAAATTTTAAAGACAGAGCGCTTTTGCTCTAAATATAAACCTTAAGTAATGAACTCTGGGAGACTGAAACATAAAATTTTCCAGGATGGATCAGACTATTGTGCCATTGTCTGTAATATCCTACCACAGTCAATGACTAGAGGTAGAAAGATAAAGCAGATAAGAGGGAACAAGTACAATTTCCCTCTGAGTACAATTTCCCTCTGTACTCAGCACTGGTGAGACCGCACCTTGAATACTGTGTTCAGTTCTGGACCCCTCACCACAAGAAGGATGTTGAGGCTCTGGAGCGTGTCCAGAGAAGAGCAACAAAGCTGGTGAGGGCGCTGGAGAACAAGTCTTACAAGGAGCGGCTGAGAGAGCTGGGGCTGTTTAGCCTTGAGAAGAGGAGGCTGAGGGGAGACCTTATTACTCTCTACAACTACCTGAAAGGAGGTTGTGGAGAGGAGGGAGTTGGCCTCTTCTCCCAAGTGACAGAGGACAGGACAAGAGGGAATGGCCTGAAGCTCCGTCAGGGGAGGTTCAGGTTGGATATCAGGAAAAAATTCTTCACAGTAAGAGTCATTGGGTACTGGAACAGGCTGCCCAGGGAGGTGGTCGAGTCACCTTCCCTGGAGGTGTTTAAGGAACGGGTGGATGAAGTGCTTAGGGACATGGTTTAGGGAGTGTTAGGAATGGTTGGACTCGATGATCCAATGGGTCCTTTCCAACCTTGTGATTCTGTGATTCTGTAACAACTTAGTTTATAGTAACTTTTTTTTTTATAAAATTGAAATGCATAAAATCTTTCCACTTCATCCACATCCATGCCAATAACCTTACTTTCAGTTTGGATTTCTAGGTTAATGTTATTGTCTATGTGTTTAGGAAAGGGCTATAAGAAAGTAAAAGCATAGAAATGGTGCTAGACTTGATGACTCTTACATTTAGCACACAACTAAGCCACTCATAATACACATACCATAGCTAACAGAAAATCTTAGTCCGAATCAGGGTATTTGAGATTGTACATGGCACCTAATAACCAGCATGCGTACATTATGTTGTTGAAATGTGGTTAGTACAGCTCATATTTTATAGTTCTTGTGAACGGCCTCTGCCCTTGCTGTGTTCAGGCTTTCAGTTCTCTTGCTAGTGTACCAGCAGGAGGAAGGAACCATCTGAAATGTTCTGCGCAGCATGATTGCAGTAAGTTTGGCCCAGATGCCGTCGAGCCTTGTAAATCCATGAATACGGGGTTTTCCCTATTTTCTTCTGTCTTGTTTTTTTCTGCATATTCCTCGAGAGGATGTTCAGTGGGATTCCTCCACCCTGTCTTGTTAGCTTTAAAAGTCTAGAGTGGCCTTGAAAAAGCCTTGGTTCAAGACCCTCACAGTGGCAAAGTCATGGGTGGTCAGCAGCATTGCATTCACTGTCTTAGCTGGATGGGTTGGTAGACACAACTGTGGATGAACAATTGAAAGGATGAGTGACAGGAAGAGGTCCTGCAGGGCACAGGACTTCAGCTGAGCTGCTAACTCTTCATACAAGCTTCACTTTCCACCTTTCAAGCTCTTTACTGCTACTACATGCTTGAAGACAGCTGCCCTACCCACATGAACTTCTTAGTGGGCTCCTAACCCTAGGAAGTACTGTGTTTTTATTGCAAAATAAATTCCATTTATTGCTGTTTGTATCACTTTTTAGTTTGTATGTAAAATTTTAGCATACTGTCCAAAACTACCAAATTATTTCATAATCAGTTATTATTGTGAACTTTCCTGCCTTAAACTGAGGAGCCCACACTGCATAATTTCAGCCTAATGAATCCCAAAACATTCTGTGCCTTGACCCAGGAGTTCCTCTTATGCTACTTTGCCCTGAGTTCCTGCGTCCTCTTGATACCCAGGGCAGAATGGCAGTTTGGAATATAGAGATAGGACAAAATTTATGTAAATCAGAAGAGGACATGACAGACTTCTATTTCTGTACTTACTGAAAAAGGAAGTTGATCAAGCTAGCCCAAAAGTCCTTAGTGTTTGAAAGGATAACACCAAAAATTGCACAGCTTGAAAGGATGGTATTGTAGTCTAGTGATGCTCAGGACAGGCAGCATCAAAAGTGGTAGGAAACAGGAAGCCCACAGCATATGGTGAAGTTGCATCCACTGCTTTCTTGCTGAGATGGGTGAGTTAGAGGATGACAGCTGGGATTTTCTGTAAGGTGGTTCTACTTATGGCTGCAGCTGGCAAAGTCATAGCGCAAAAGATAAGAAAAGATTTAACCTAGTAGATGGTTTGACAGAGTAACAAACGTGTGCAAAAGTTGCCCTGAATGAATTGAAATGGAAAAATATTCTATTAGTGGTGTCAGCTTCTGGAACAACTCTCAAGGTGAGGCATTAAAGAGAAGGAAAGGGGTTGTCAGTGGTTCTGACGGGAGTGTTGCTGACATTTGATGGATACTCTGGGGTGTTAACAACTGGGCTTGCAAGGGGCAGGATGCTGAGGCAGGGGCCAGATTCACAAGCTGTCTCCTGTGTTTCCATCTGTTTTTCTGGTTCTTACCCTTTCCCAGTTGGGATGACTGTGATGATCAACCTTTTCTAAATTTTAACAGGAAAAGATACCCGAATTGTGAATTAGCACCTATATTTTAGTCTTAGACATCCAATGCTATGACAATATGATGCTGCCATCTTAATTAGCCCGTGTTTACTGTCTGATCCTACATCATGATGGTCAATTCTGTTGTTTAATAAATGTTGAAACAACACCATTTCCTTTCTATCTGCTTAATGAGCTTTCCTAACAGGCAGGGCGAACAGGTCTAACTGGCCAGAAATGTGGCTTATGTCTGACATTTATTGTGGTAAAAGGTGGCATTCTGAAATCTGCCACTCAGATCTTCTAGAAATGCAAAATGATCTGGGTCTGGCTACTCTGGAGACTCAAAGTACAAGTAAATATTCCTATACTGATGGGATATTAAGAGCTTCTGTAAATATTCAGGTGGAAAACCAGTTCAGTTTTTATAATTTTTTAAAATGTTCTTGTAATTCTGAAATATTTATTTTTCAGCTGTAAAGAAAACTTATGTCTGTATTCTTTGTCTCTTCTCAGAAAATTACAAGTTCACCCATTTAAAATCAATTTTTCTTAAGCCAGGGAGATTCAGTGGCCTCCAGAATGGCATTCAAATGCTATACTTTCAGAAAAAGAGCAAGACTTCTATCAACTCATTAAAAAGTCAGTATTCAACAATAGTTCTTTTTTGGAACAACAATGAGATATGCCTACTGTGTCTAAAAAATGGGTTATTTTAGCTCTAAATTGCCACTTGCCTCCTACACAGTATTCTGACACTTGGGATTATTTCTGCTTCATCCTTGAAACTTTTCCCAGTACATATTAAGCAAGCTGAAACTCATAACCAAAGTCCTGTCCTTGCATGACTTTCTTCTCTTGTTTAAAAAAATGCCAAACAAGAAAAAAACCAATGAAATTTATTCATCTTTCCTGATGAAGATCTATGTAGCTAGATCCTTAATGAGTCATCAGACTTCTCAACTGATAATTTATCAGTTAGATTTGTCTCTCTTGCCACTTTTTTTTTATACATGAAGTAGAAGTGATCTATGCTGAAAGGCTAAATCTTTTCTTTTGGATTTATGCCACTCCATAGTATAAGTCAGGTCACCTTAATACTAGTTACTTTATGAAGTCCAACTGCTTTAAAACACATACTTCTGGCAGTGTTATGGTAAATATATTTGTGGTTTTCTCATCGAGTTTAAAACGTGGTTTCCTCTTTCATCCTTTTGTGACTTTTGAGGGAGAGTTTCCAGAGCTGTAGTTATGTCAGCTCTTTATGTGTGACGCCTTAAACCAAGACAACCTTAATGCTTCGCATATAAGAACAGAGATGCGAGAGTTTTACACATCAGAGCAAAATCCCATTTCATTTGTTGTCTAGCATGCCCATTTGTTTTCAAAGGTCCTTGTAGCTGACTACTCTGCTATCAGGACTATAAACCTTTATTGTGGCTCTGAATTCAGAGAAGCTTAGACATATTTGAAATTTTAATTTACGGTCAAAAGAAAAGACCTAAAACCTAATTTTTTTTAGGAGATCTGTCTTGATCTGACATAAGAGATAAAGGTCTTCCCAAACATGAAAAATTTTCAAAATCTTAACATTTTAAAATTAAGTAAATGTTTAGAAATACTCATACTGCTATTTTTCATGCTGTCTTCTCAAACTGTGAGTGAAACAGTCTCATAAATATTAATATGAATATTCTGAGTGATAGAGCTCAGGAGAGACGAGTAGGAGAAAAGACTCCTGTCCCTGCGCTTGCAAAATTTAAAGACTCCTTCTTAGACTTACATGAAAATAGAAACCATTAGGTGTTTGGGAGTTTCTTCAGATTGGACTTGCAGTAGTGTAAGAGAATTAGGGACCCACCTCTCACTGAAATTCAGTGGGGACTGACACCACTGTTTTTTTTGACCTATTCTGAAAAGCCCAGCCTTAAGTTTTATTCTTCCCTTCATAGAATCATAGAATAGTTTGGGTTGGAAGAGACCTTAAAGATCATCCAGTTTCAATCCCCCTGCGATAGGCAGGGACACGTCCCACTAGAACAGGCTGTCCAATGCCCCATCCAGCCTGGGACTGAACACTCCCAGGGAAGGAGCAGCCACAGCTTCACTGGGCAACCTGTGCCAGTGCCTCACCACTCTCATGGTGAAGAAATTTTTCCTTATGTCTAATCTAAATCTGCCCCTCTCCAGTTTATACCCATTGCCCCATGTCCTGTCACTACAAGCCTATGTAAAAAGTCCCTCCCCAGCTTTCTTGTACACCCCCTTCAGGTACTGGAAGGTCGCTATAAGGTCTCCTTAGAACCTTCTCTTCTCCAGGTTGAACAACCCCAACTCTCTCAGCCTGTCCTCGTAGGGAAGGTGCTCCAGCCCTCTGATCATCTTTGTAGCCCTCTTCTGGACCCGTTCCTACAGTTCCATCTCCTTTTTACATTGAGGATTCCAGAACTGGACACAGTATTCCAGATGAGGTCTCACAAGAGAGGAATAGAGGGGCAGAATCACCTCCCTTGACCTGCTGGCCACGTTTCTATTGATGCAGCCCAGGTTGGCCTTTTGGACTGTGAGCGCACATTGCTGGCTCATGGTCCAAATAGGTATTGGTTTCCTCGGTGTACCACCTCCTACTTTTTAGAAGAGGCTGTGATTTGTACTGTCATGGCAGCACTACATTTTTATGAGTTAGGTTCTCTCTCTGTGCGTGCGTGGGAAGGAGGGGAGATCATCTGCAAGGATGCATTACTTGTTTTGTCACAGTTGCTGCATTTGTCTTTCTTAAAACTGTTTGCTTGGTCTGTTCTTTCTTACTGTGTGTTTATCGTCCGAAGTTTATTTCACACCAATCATTTTTGTCAGAAGTAAATGTCCTGAAGAAATGTGCAGAAATTTTCAACATAATTTCTGCTTTCTTGGAGCTTAGACATCACACCAGAGGAAACAAACCATGGAAGCCTCCATATTTGATTGAGAGTCTGCTTTTCTTGTTTGTTTGTTTGTTTGTTGTTTTGTTTGTTTTTTCTGTTCCCTGGCTTTCTCCCTGTAAGCAGAGTACTAGAACCAAGATTCCTTATAGCAGAGACAGACAAATTAATACATTTGGATAATTCAGTTAGCTGACTGCCTGTTATTTTCCTCTTTCCCCAGACAAGATAAAGAACTGAAAGATTTTCAAGGTGAAATCCTGCCCTTACTTGAGGGCCAACATGGAGCTCCCAGCTGGGCTGATATCTCTTTTAAATATTTTTAATCATTTACTGTTCCTTCTGATGTTTTTCAAGCAGGAGAACTTCAGAGTCCCACAAGACTGGGAAATGATCTGGGAGCAGTTCGATCCCAGAGAGGCAAGTGTTGATGTTCCAGCCTACTACAAGCAGACTTTGAGGGCTTTTTAACCCACATCTGTACCCAGTGAGTGCCGAGTAGTGGTCTACCTTTCAGCCTGTTATAACAGCTAGTCAAATAGTAATTTGTCTCTTAAAAAATGTTAGTTCAATTGAAACAGTGGTACAACTACTAATGACATGCACAAAGGTGTATGTGATCCTCTGCTATACTTACCTTCTTAGACCAACATTAATTTACATATACTTTCCTCTTTTCCAAGACGATAACATTAGGACCAGTTATGTGATAGGACATAAGTTTTGCTGTAGTGGTCTTTTGTAACAGGGCTACTGCCTTGCTTTTTGCAGAACCTTTTGCTAAAGAGTGGTTGGAACTCGGAGGGAAGGTCTGAATAGTTTGTAGTTGCAAGGTGATGTCACAGAATTGTTTAGGTCGGAAAAGGCATTTAAGATCATTGAGTCCAACAATAAACCTAACACTGCCAAGTCCCCCACTAAACCCTGGCCCTAAGTACCACATCTATACATCTTTTAAATACTTCCAGGAATGGTGAATCAACCATTCCCCTGGGCAGCCAATTCCAGTGCTTGACAACCTTTTCAGTGAAGTAATATTTTCCAATATCTAGCTGAAACATCCCCAGCACAACAACTTGAGGCAATTTGCTGTTGTCCTATGGCTTGTTACTTGGAGAAGAAACTGACACCCACCTCACTGCAACCTCCTTTTGAGTAGTCATGGAGAGCAATAAGATCTCTCTTCAGTGTCTTTTCCTCCAAACTGACCAACCCCAGTTCCCTCAGCCGCTCCTCATAAGACTTGTGCTCCAGACCCTCCACCAGCTTCTTTGCTCTTCTCTGTACACGCTCCAGCAGTTCAATGTCCTTCTTGTCATGAGGGACCCAAAACTGAACACAGTGTTGGAAGTGCAGCCTCACCTGTGCCAAGTACAGGTTATACCTGGTCCATGTCTTGGTCCTGCAGCAAACATTCTTGACAAGTAAAGACAGCTGCTGTGGGTGATAGATCCTTGAGATCAGGCTCTCAGCAAAAAGGAGTGATTGGTGGAAATTATTTTTAAAATAGTGATTTTCCTGCTCTCTACCTTGCTGTGAATACTGTTATAGTCTAAAAACCTCAGCCAATGCTTGTATCTGTTGTTTCCCAAGGGCTCTAGCAATACTAGCCTTCTGTAAACAGGATTCAAATTAAATAAGAATAAACACAAGTTGTGAAAAAATTCTGCTCTGGGTGAAAATTATTGTTGTGTACCTTTTGGAGTCATATTGATGTTTTCCCTTACTTAACAAAAGATTATTATGAGAAGTGTGATGATTTCAGGGAATAGATAATTGAAGAAAAGATACTTTCTGCTTTAATGAATTGAAGCCTCAGTGCAGAAATAGCAGAGAACTGGAATTACAGAGCATGCATATTGCCATGATCATCAATGTTGTGACCTGAACTCAAACCAGACAAATGAGGCTGATTCTGCTAATATGGCTTTTCTTCTTATGGAATCGTATTGGACTGAAAGTTTGTGTGTGCTTCACTTGCTGTTATTCATGGCCAGAAGGAGGATAATGCATTGAGGTCAGCTAGTTCAGTCAGTAATTCCTTTGGGATAGTGCAGTTCATCAAGCTTAAGAAGAACAAGGGAGTTCCAGGCATGACATTGTCTGAGTGTCCCACTTGTGTTTGTCACTTCAAGAGTGCTGGATGTGTTTGCAATTGAACTTTCAATGGTAGCTGATTCAGTGCTGAATCAATCACTAAAGGTTTCAGAGCAGCTGAGCTTTTGGAAAGGAGACAGCTGAGGAGACGACTCTGAAACATAAAGCAAGAGGGAATTCTTTGTGTCTAGCACTTGACAAAATTAAGACTGCACTCTGTGTGTGGCTGTTTGCGAAGTGGACTCAACTGACTCCTTTTCTTGAAAACTCCTTAGAGTGACTCTCAATCATGTGCTTAAGACTTACTGTTCTCACTGCAAATAAAATATCAGGGAAAGTAAAAAACCCTCTGCTTTCAGAGAAGTGTTCTAATTAGTCCTGTTCTGCATCCCCACGGCACTACTCTTGCAATGACATTGAGGCAGGAGTCAGGTCTGTCCAGCAGCATCTTGAACCATCTGCTTTCGTGAGGCTGGTTCTGCTTCATTTATTTTGACTCCTCTGCTTTCCATCTGACTTCCAAATTTGTCTTTGGCTCTGGGTATCTAAGCACATGTCTAGACATGTGAGTGTGCTCTGGTTATGACGCATACCTTTCCTTGGAGATGATGTAATTTTTCCCATCAGTCCCAGTTTTGATGTAGAATTTAGTACTACCAATCATTCAGATGAAGCATCGATAACATCTGCTCATCCTCTTTTCTCCCTAGTCTTGACTCTCTTTCCAAGGACCATATGTTTCAGAATACTTGCACTCTTCTGAAATGTCCCTTTTCCTTTTAGTTTCAGAGTTTTATTCCTGTCTTTCCATCAAGCTCTGCAAGGCTATATGGTATTACGATTCTGATGACCATCTACCAGATTTGGATCTTTCTAAAATGTCATATTCTCATGGTTCTGTTGTGCCTTAATTGTCTTTCAGTGCCTTGTCTCTACTTAGCCTTTCTTACTCTCTGTGCTCCCGGAAAGGCTTTTCAGTGCTGTTCTCGAGACAACTGATCATAATGTTTTGGTTTAACAGTGACACTTGCAAAGCCTATGTGCTGACAGAGATCCCCAGGGTGAAGCATAAGCTATATATGCTGTTATATTCAGTGAACTACAACGTTGATTTGTTACTTTTTCCCAGCTCTCCTGCCTCTAACTGAATAAATCTTTGTCTAATCTTTACTAAATGAATTAGTGCCATTCCAGAGGATGCAGAGACTTTTTGGAAAAAAAAAGTTAAATTCTGTTCTTCAGAAATATTTTCGGAACTCCCTAGGTGACTGTTGAAATTTGCTAGACGTGTTCTACTAATATAACCTTGGTTATGCCGAGATATGACATTTAAAAATTTGTAATTTACCAGAACATGTTTTTCCTGCTCAAAGTTACGTGTTAAAGGCTCCTCATTTACCCATGAATCTTTTAATAGAGAGAAGAGCATATATTAGCAGTTTTACATTTCACAATGGTTTTGCTCATTTTGCTTGCCAAGTGTTAGATACAACAATAATAATATCTTCAGACATCAAATGCTCAATGGTTTGTTTCCTAAACCCTTGAAGATTCTGCATTGGAAATTCCTGCATGAAGCTTATGGTTAATAATGTCCAACACAATGAAAAGACACTGTATCTCTACATAATGTTTTTTGGTTTGTTTTTTTTTTTTCTTTTTCAGCTGTTCTTGCAGGTAATGTTCTGATTGCATCCCAGTGCAGAATCCTGTCTGGATTTCTTGTGTTCATTTCACTTGGAATAAAAGCCATGATTTTAGTCACACAGCTGAAGTACTCACAGTGTTGTTCTTCAGGCAATGAATTCAGATGATTAAGTTAGGAGACTGGTCTTGTTCAACTCCCTCTATAATCAATCAGTGGAGAGGGAGGCTCCTCCAGGTGACAACTGATAGCAGGATCTTAACTAATGTGTCCGTAGCTATGTCTGTACTGACAAAACCAGGGAGGTAGAATAGATTGCACCCATATTGCTTGTGGCAGATTTTTTTCTAGTACTAACTAGGCCCTTCCTCATAGCATTGGCCATGGCTGGATTGTCTTCTGGCCGTCATATAAGGGCCAGATGGTCTTAAGACATAAGAATGTTTTCCCTCAGTTCAAATTCCCTCTGGTTGGCTGTGACTCCCATACTGGTGCTTTCATGGGCACATAGCATTCAGTGAGTGTTTGGTGGTGAACTAAAGTGTTACAAGATATTAGCATATTGTCCAGTCGGAGTGGCCCTAGACCTAGAGTGAACCAACACTGAACTGCAAATTGGAGAGGATTAGTAAGCTTAATGCAGAACAAGCCTGGGAGCAAACTGAAAGATACGAAATGAGAAAGAACAGAGCACTAGGCTGCAGAGGTAAACATCTGAACTGGATATTTTGTGGTTTTTTTTTTTCCTCCTTCAGGGAAGCAACAACTAAATTAAGCTTTGGTCTTTCTACTGTTACTGAGCCATGTCCAATTCACCGACATCGCGACTCCTCTTTTCTTTTAGTTCTCCACAGGAGCATTGAACACCAGACTTCAGCTTTGAAGTACAGTGTTGCCCTGTTCAGAGTGGAATGATTAATGTGGAAAAATTACAAAATAGTGAGGAAGACAGATGGAAACATTGCAGAATGCTTTTTATGCAGTTAAACCAAGGTTTTGTTTCCTGGCTGCCAGCTCCCCTCTCTCCAGACTCTTGGCTCTGTCTCACCTCTCTTCCCATCTGGACATGTCTTGATTTCCCTCTGGAGCTGCCAAGTTTCATCCTAAGACAAGGCTGATGCTTGAAGCACTTTAACATTTTCAGGCTGCTGTGTGCAGTTGTGCTAGTGTGAGTAGGTTCTCTGTAGATTAATGTCCACTTCCCAGAAAGTCAATCACTTCTTTGCTCCTTAGTCTTCCTCATTTGTCTTTCTCAGAAGCAGCACATTGCTATGCAGTGCCAGGGTTGCATGACACCCCACAGGGAAGGCTTTACACTAAGTAGCATGGAGGAAGTTGCATTTACAAAGACATAATGACAGTTCTGAGAATGAATGTGATTCTAATGACCAATCCTAAACACCTCTTTGCTATTTACATATACGATAGCTCTTGACTACTGCAACTGACGTGGACAGACCTCATTGTGCTAGAAAGGGAATGAAAATGGTTCCTACATGGAGAACTTGCAATCAAAGTAAAAGATGGAGACAAGAAGTGGCTATTGCAAGCAGGTAGCGAAAATACATGATAAAACTAAAGCTGTGCATTTGAAAGTATTTCTTTCTGCTCTTCCTTTTTATTAGCCAAGTACAAGACTGTCAGTGGAAGGGTGAAGGAGTTCCAGCTCATGATCATTACAATGTTTCTGAGTTCCTTTAGGTAGCTGTGTTATTATTATTCTTAAAAAAAAGCTGGTTTGAACAGTACTATACAGGAGCTTTGTTGTCCTTCACAGTGTAACTTTCCAGTTGGTAACTGGAGAAGGGGAAGAATGGGTATGGAAAGGCCACTTGTGTCTAAGCACTTCCAAAAACGCAGATAGGCTTTTTTAATAGTGGTTCAGTAGATTCTTGACTCTTCGGTGCTCCAAGCTTCAATTGCAGTATCATAGCAGCAAATTCATATTGTGTTGAATTCTTCTTATTCCTTCTCCTGTCTTCCTCCAGAATTCAACTTCTCATGCACCCCTTCTATGCTGCACTTTTTATTTATCTTTTTCCCGTCTCTTCCCTTCCATTCTCCATCTCTTAAATCTAGTTTTAAAGTGCTGTTTTTGGTCAAAATTGATGTAGAAAGCAGAGTGCTTTTCCTCTCCATAATCATCATCATAGAAGATATATTGGTATGGATTCCCTCTCACTCTCTAGAGTTTACTTCGTTGCATTTTGTGTGAAATATGGATGTAAATATTCAGTGGTTCAGAGATAGGCTCCATCATTCCCTTGCTCTGTGAGAGTCACACTCTATCCATTCAGCCATGGATATGTTAATGGGAAGAAATTGCATCTCAGGTTTTGCAGAAAAAAAAAAAAAAAACTGTTTACAAAAATCAACCTCTGGTAAATGATGTTCATTTATTTACAAAACACCCTGCATTTCTGAGTAACTTTGATGTGAATGGTAGCACATTACAGACCAGATGGGGCCTTCAGGTGAATAAAGCTATATGTGCATATAACTTTGAAGGGAGAGGAGTTACGTTATCACTTTTTCATAGGGGTGGAAAGTGGGAACATGGAGACTGTATTCTCTGCCTAAAGCCATATTACTATGTTTGCATCAAAGCTGAGAACTTTAAATGTTTTCCACTCCTAGTCTCGTACTTTAACCTTTGAAACCTTAACCTGGGGCTTGTGATCAGTCTACAACACAAAGGAGGTCCTAGGAGGATCCAGAATTAAAGCCTCTGTTCCATGTTAGCACTGCTGCATACCAGGCCGTAATACAAACAAGGGAAAGGATGATCCTGCAGCTAAAGACCAGATCCAGCTGGATCACTGGTAGCACAAGATTTATTCTTCTATGTGGCTTTCTTGTGGTGGAGTGGTTTTCTTCCTGCTGTTTTCCTTGTCTTTTGCAATTTATTTTATGTCTCATGTAACATAATGATTTGTACTTCATACTCTACTAGTGCTGCAAAATTATTGGTGTAAAATTAACAGTGACCTCATTGTCTTTTACTGCCCTTGCACACTTTTCAGTTGCATAGGCATAGAATAAGTTGTCTTTAAGAGTAGAGGAAAAACTGGTTTCATTCAGCTGACTGACCTGAGATACTTCATGAAGGCCTGCAATGCCACCATGTTCAGTTTCCCATTCTTGTGAGGGAAAGTCTCTGGAGGAGGAATGGATGATGGCAGTTTGCAGAAGACATCTACAATTTCCTTTTACCCTTTTTGACTGATATGCATCACTGACACAATGAAAGTCCTAAAGCTTATTTGTTTAGACCACATTTTTTAACCAGCAGCTCTATGTCTAGGCAGCTGTAGGATCAGTTTCATTGTAAATTGTCTCCACTTCTCCAAGGGATGTTTTGTAAGAAGAAAGTATTCTCATGGTGGGAAAGATTCAAGGCAATAACAACGGCAATGCTTTTTCTTCATAGGACACTCCAAGGCAGTTTCAGAGATAAAGTGAACCCAGGACACACCAGAAAATCTGCGGTCCTCTCTGTATGACCTCACCTTAGAAACCTCAGCTATTTGGTATACCTAGCTCAGGAAAAAATAAAGGCAGCAAACTTACCTTCTGTGATGAATTGGAAGGGTAATGTCATGGATTGTAAAGACTTGTGAATTGGGTAATTCCCTCCTTGAAGAGGAGCTTGTCCACGTAGAGTTAAATAAGACAGTTTTTTCCTGCTATTTTCCCCTACAACAAGTTAAAGAAATAGAAATATTCAGTGACATAAAATTATGTTTTTCAAAAAAGCTTAAATAAATTAAAGTTTAAAACAAGATAATAAAAGTTATGTGAGATTGTTTGACATGTTTTATAATGCAATTGATACCTACCTCCAGCAGATAAGCACATTCATATTATAGCTTGGAGGCTTCAGGCTATTCATAGTGTGCATTAATAGCTTAGAAAACATGTATTTCATAGTGTTATTATTGCATAAGTGGGCTTTTTTCAGGGAACTTTTGTCAATAGTTTTCTGAGATAGTACTGATTTAATAAAGTTTTCTCCTCTGGCATATGATTGCAGAAAAATGTCAAAAAAAATCATGGGCAAACGGTGGCATAAGCAGGAATAATTTCAAAGGAAAAAAAGGATATGTCTTCATGAGGACACTAATAAATAGACTAGTGAATGAAAAGAGAATGGTGGTTTGGTCAGGTTCTTCTGAATATCGGGGAAAAGTGAAGGCTTAGTTTGTTGCAAGCTAGATCCAGCTGCCCGTTGCCCAGGCGCCTCTTCTAGCAGTTGAGAGTTACTGGGACACAGGAATACTTCAGCCCATGCCCTACTTACGTAGTCTTGCTTTGAAGGCTGCCAGAAATCTGTTGGGGAAAACATTCTTCAGCACACAAGAATATCCTTCAGAAGGAATAATTTTTTGAAGGACACAACCTTCCCAGCTGTCTTGCATTGCTATTTTGGTTTCTCAGTGCCATTTGCTGAACAACTCTATATGCTGCTATTCCTGTCACCCTGTGGGTACAGTTTTACCAAAGGCATTAACAAGGCTGGAGCACCCTTGGCCAGGCATATATGTAGAATCACCTTCACGGTTCCTTATCCCACTATAGGTTTATGGCTTTGACAGGTCATTTCTTGCTTTGGTCTCAATCTTCCCCACTAGGCAGGAGGCAGCAGACTCACTCCTTTGTGACAGCTGGCCCTCAAATTGAGTCCTTCATAGCTCTGCTGTATTGTGAGCATTCTGGGATCAGGGAAGAAGACAGAGGCATCAGGGAAGAGGACAAATGTTTCACATTTGTATATCACCAATTGCACTCCTGGATCTTCATTAAAACCTATGAGCCCTTAGAAAACAACAAAGGAGAGAGGCACTGGGGAGAAAGGAGGATGCTGAAAGGAAAATCAGAAAAGGAAAGGGAGCATTCTTGTGCCCGTAGAGCAGATCTGACTCTGTCACTGCTCTCTGCAGAAAAGGAAACAATGGGATGAGACAAAGGGATGGTAAGGTGCTCTTACCTTGTTTGGACAAAACACCTTGCTAGCTGTAGGTGAAAAGGTTGGTAGTAGGAAGTTGTTAATATATGTATTAAAACTTACACTGCTTCAATAGTTATATGTTCACCAATAGTTCTGGAGCTAATATCAGGGGATCATCTTATAGGAGTGGACAGGAGCATTATTGTTTCTGAATGTAGCTATGAAAATTGTTTTTAACAGATATAGTACATTTCCCCATGCTCAAAATAGAGCTATACTTTATGTGAATTCTGCCTTTTTAACCCAACAGATTGCTCTTACGGGCATTCTGAATTGAACCGCCTTAGCATAACCTACTCTTGCCTATCCATACACCCTCTCCCAGGTTTTTACTGCTTTACACACTGTAGCACTCCAGTCTGTGTGAGAGTTAACTGGGCTCTTTTTTTTTCATTCTTTCATTGTCAGCAGAATGGTGATGAAATACATCTTATAGAACCTTCATTTTATTAAACATTAGGAATAACTTACATCATATGGCACATTGAATAGTCAAGAAATCAAATACAAAAATTAGGAAATGTTGCTTCCTATATAATTTCATTAAAGGTCTTGCGTGACTGAACTTAATAATGAAACTTCTAATGACTTAGGTTGGGGAGGTTTGTAACTAGTCTGGAATGTATTGGAAGAATAAGACTAGAAACAGACATAGGTGCACTCCACTCCTTAGCCAAATTAGTTTTAGTTGGTACAGGGTCGAAAGGAGGTAAAGACCTAAGCTGTAATGAGGCCAAGAATTTCTCTAGTTCTAATCTGTTCTCTGAAAACCCACAAAGGAACAGAGTGACAGCATGAACATCAATGCATATGAGCCTGGAACACTGATCATGTGATTAATACACGAATAGCAGGTGCCTTTTTCAAGACTCATCTACCAAGGAACTACATAAGTTGTGGGTACAAGGAGTCTTACGCATACCCTTTCCATTGCATGTAATTTGACTACAAGCCAAACACTTTGTTCCATAAATATGACAGCTTAAGTGAGCCTTCTTTGAACTCTCCCTGCTAAGCAGCTGGCTGCAGGGCTGTGATCTCCCCTTGAGCTGAGGCACCTCTCAATGCAGGGAAACCTCTTATCACCTGCAGATCTTTGATAATTGACTGGTGTTACACATAACCTTGTATTATATTACACTAAGGTTTTGTCTTGGTAGTTTTCAGTCATTGCAATATACTTTGTGCACTAACATAATAGAGTGAACTTTGCCAATGACAGTTGTTAAGTTACGTTTTTATAACATCGCATTTCAATAAAACTACTTCTGCTGATACCTTTGACGGTGGTACTTTAAGTGGTCTAAATTGCCCATTTGTGGCAAATTGGTGTAGTTGGCAGGATCCTAAATCAGGATTTTTCAACAGAAACTTGCAAAAATGTTCTTAGAATCTCTTCAGAGATTCTGAATTTTAGGGATCACAGCTCATTGTAGTCCTCTGTGTTTTTCTTGATTTTCTGTTGCTCAAAAGATCTGTTAGCAATGGACATTTTCTAGTTATGCAGAGTAAGTCATCAGATCATTGAGCTGACTTCAAGAACTCTTTATAGTATCATTACATAATGAACATATATGATAATATCTATAATTATATATAATCAATATTATGAAATATTATCTGAATTAAAAATGAAACTTTCTAAAACTAGTAATCATTCTAGAGAAGTGAGTCTCCAATCTCAATTCAATTGGAGATGTCTCAGTGACCTTGCTTTTAGGGCAGTGTTTAATTCGGTATTAGAGATGCTTCTTTTTATAAAAGTTGCCACTACACTTTTAAGTTTTTCTTATACCGATTTCTGATCAGGAAAAATGTTGATGGCTTTGCAAAACCATTGCACTTTATGTCCTTCATGATGATAGTTAGTGTTTTCATCTGCTTTAGAGAGGCAATTGTGGAACTGGTCTGTATGACTTGTGATTTTCTTTTAAAAGTCATTTCATTTGAGATGAGATCTTTGTTGATCAAAAGAGGCTGGAGGTTTGCATGTGATGCTTGCACAGCAAACCACAGCCAATATATTGCCTGTCTTTCAGCCCGGAATGTGATGTTCAACACTACACTACTTTGTCTTTCAATAAGGCCTTAACGTGAGAAGAATGTCACAACTAACCTTTATTCATTCTTTCTATTTTCATTCACAGATACCTCTTCTTGCACTTACTCTTCATCTTCCACGCCCATTAAATCTCTGAAACTAAGGTGAAAGTTGCTGCTTTTATCTGAGCAGCACATCATCTCAGCCCTGTCTATACCTATGACCCCATTTCAAAACAATTTTTTTCTGTGTTGAAAAATTTTGAACCATTGGCTTTCTGACAGTTTCAAGCTCTAACCTGTAATATTCTGGGGCAGGCCTTGAATTATGATTCCTTTTTGCATTACAGATTTATTGCTTGTGGATGCTTGTCATGTTGTAATGCATCTCCACACGGATGACAGGATTCAACTTTTGCCTGTTTTCATTGGCTTCCAGTGGTGGACTGAGCAGCAATATTTTTTTCTTTTCTTGAAGGGCATGTGAAATGTGCTGAGCAGAAACAAAACACATTACACTGTAATTCACTGGAGTATTGTGTGCCCTTCATACAAGTTGTATGACAGCCACTGCCTTCTCTCTACTGGGGCACTGTTTGAATCTGTGCTTCCCCTCGATTCCCCTGGGCATTTCTTATTTTTGTTCGTGAAATGCCAAATTTATTTGTAAGGGCAAAACATTGTGCATTCTTGTGAACTGAATCATTCATTTTCCTGCTTTCCTTCCTCCCCAACCCAGTCAGGACACAAGTTTGTTCTACAGTATGCTCTCCAGTGATACATCTCATTCAATTTTAAGTGTCTTATTTAAAGGAGCTCTGCTCAGAGACTACTTAGTACTATTTGAGGGCCGGATTGCGACTTGGATTTTACATACCTGTAAATCACACAAGCTATCTGAATCCTGGTTTCAGGTATTCAGTATTTCAAGTATTCAGTATTTCAGCAACTGTACTCAAAGAGCAGGTACAAAAGAAGTGTCTGAAATCCCGTGACTGGTTTTTTTTTTTTGGTATCAACTCAGATGGCAGAGCACCGGTGCAAGCACAAGGTAGTTGCTGCAGAATAGGTCAACAGTATATGCAAAAAAAAAAGAAGTATATACTGACAAAGAGGTGAGCATGACTTCTTTTACCCCCGGTGGCTTCTCTGAGGCTCTTGGTGTTTTGTGTTCAGTCTGTGTTAAAACTGACGGCTGTGGTGATAAATAGAAGATATGCCTGCCTATTTATCCTCTGAATATCATTCTCTGAATCGTGCAGAAAAAGTTTCTTCTTTCTAGTTATACATTTTCCTTTTAACTTGGTCATTAGCTGCAAAAATAAAGGCCTTGCTTGCCTTTCCTAGGTTAATTTGGGAATAAGACTCCTACAGTGCTTTTAGTAGTCATATTAAAAGATACAGGTGGAGTTTATGTAAATGTGAGGTGGAAGCTAGTGGCAGTTGATACTTAATTTTTCACTAAAACTTTGCAACAGCTGTGATGTAAGCTAAGCTGTATTATCATGGTTCCTAGAATTATACTGAATTTTGTTATACTTAAGGCTATGACTGATCAATTCTGTCAGTATGTGGTCATCATGGATTTGTCTCCAGGGACTGGGTAATGTGTTGCCTTGTGGAATTAAGTGTTTGCAACTGGATTGGAAGTTGTCAGCTAGACTGCATTTGAGATAGACTTTAAAGCCTAGAGGATAAAGTTGACTGAACTTTGTTAGTTTCTGGATTGTGACAGGTAAGACTAAATTAAAACATGGTGTAAATTTATATGCTGTTGGTCTGAATTGGGCAGTGGTGTGTTCTCTAGAGTCTCATCTGATGATTTCTTCATCTGCAAATTCATCTGCACAGGAAGAAAATAAGACTTACAACTTCTATTCTGCCTGGGGCTATCCTTTTTTGATTTAACTCATCATAAAACTTACCTGTCTTGTTCTCATAGTGGTTTGCTCAGGTGAAAAAAAAAAAAAAGCTTTTGTTTTTCTTAGCTATGAAAACAAGGCTATAACAATTTAACAGTTCCATTTGCCATATGTAGTGTCAGCATCCATTCTTTTTAGATACTCAGCAAGAATATAGTCAAACATGTCAGTAAAATCTAGTTTTATGACTATGAATACTTCATACCATTGAGATTTCAAACAAGCTCATAGGTAAATGGAATTTCTTCATGTGCTCCATTGCTTTTTCCCTTCTACTACAGGAGGCTTTTGTGTATTTAAGGTCTCTTAATGACTGATTTGTCATTGGTGTTTCTTTTGCCAGTAATAACTCCACAGAGCAGCAGGTAAATTAATTATTTCCAGGTAGAACGAGAAGTCAGTCTGCTGATTATTGCCATTCTGGATTTGAGTGCAGTGAAGTGTCAAGGAAAAATTACGTTTGTGGTGTTTCTTCTCAAGTTGGATGTATTCAGTTCAAGCATTATTTCTTCTGCAATGAAACAAAACTGTTGATGATACTTAAATAATTATGATGAGACATAAATAATTAAAACCTAACTCATCTACTAGCTTCTAATTACATGGTCAACAAACTTCCGCATACAAAGAAATATGTTAGGAATCCATTTGTAAGAAATAATTGTTAATAATAATAGAGTCAACTAGCCATTGTAGCTAACTCTAAAGACATAATGCAGTATCAATAAGCAGATCATGTTGCGTTTTTTTAATACAAAGAGATCAACAAATGATCATATTGGCCTGTTTCTTCTTTATTCTGTAGTTACTTCTTCTCAAGATGATAGTAAAATTACTATTGAATTCACAGGAACAGGTCCAGTCTTTACAAAGCATCTGTGTATAAGCAAATGTTCTTGACTTTTTATGTTAATACCAAAACCCCGAAGTACTGTTTGATCAGCTGGGGAAACATGATTTGGCCATGGGGAACTGCTGTGATGAAGGCCCCTGGCAGCACCTAGAGGAATGTGAATCATATAGATGCAACATCACAACCTTTTCTTATCTGGTGAGATTAATCAGCCCACAGATGTATTAGAAGACCAGGCAAACACACTGCGGCTCTGTACTCTGTTGCATAGCTCAAGGTAATTCTGCTCTTACAGGTGTTTATCAATAAAGAGGACATTCTATGAAGTGTGACCATAATGTTTTAGTCTACCTCCACAACCTGTTCTTTTTATTTATTTAGTAAGACCTCCCTTAATAAAAATATGAAAATTGTAATTTTAATTTGCTGAGGTTTCTGTACTCATTTTTTTTGGCTATGCCAAAAGTTTTGTGCTAGCGTGCCTTGACTTTGGCAAAGCTTCAATATGTTATACCTACCACACAGCTGAACTATCTGTTTCTCTTCCATTCTCTCGCATTTTTGTGTGCGTGTAAAATATTAGAAATTAATTCCTTATTTGCTTGGTCAATGATAAGCTGCCTTTATCAAATGAACTTTGAGTGTATTATATCTGACTCCCCACAAAATTTAAACTCCAATCAGTACAGTAATTTGCGTATATGATAACCTCCAGAACCCAGAGTAAGACATTCTTCTGTGCTTATTCCACCAGATCTAATGAAATTATTGGCAGAGTAAGGTAGGCTTATATAAAGATGGCCATTGAAATTGAACATCAAAACTTGCGACAAAGTTTATTGAAATCAGTAAGACTTACATTCTCTATTTCAATTCTTCCTTTCTTTTGCTATACAATTATTCTTACAAATATTCTCACTTTTTCTTAAAACATACAATTGCTCACTTATTAAAATTCACCAAATTTTGATATAAGCTACTCTATTAAAGCGATCATGGTTTAGGGATTGTTAGGAATGGCTGGACTCGATGATCCAGTGGGTCCTTTCCAGCCTAGTGATTCTATGATTCTATGATTCTATGATTCTATTAAAATGACCTTGAGCATGCCTGGATCTTAGCAATCTTGAGACTTAGATTAAATCTTTTTGCCTAAAGTATCTTTCATATGCAATGTAAGACAGTCAGAATAGGGGAAAATCAATGTCCAGTGAGGGATTTGCATGCCATATGAATGAGGTTAGGGGCTGTCTCAGCTCACTATAGGACACTGCTACAGGACAAACTCACTCTAATGACCTCTCCTTGTGAGCGTCTCACCATTGCATGTCAAATGCCTCTTCAAAGAAGGACATAAGGAGATTTGGTTGCGTCTCTTGTTGCTTCTGATCATATATTTGCATCTTCTGTGTCTGTACAGCAAAATTATAGATCTGTTAGGATAGGCATTTAAAGCTCTTTCTATGTTTACAAATGATGCAGACTTCTTACAGCATTATCTAATGACTGGGAAGTATGGACATCAACCAAAATCGAGTGTCGTATCTATTTTAAGGTGCATTAATACATTCAGTACTAGAACAGCAGCAGATCATAGCTATTTATAGAAGGATTTCATTTTATTTCCCAGGTGCTATGAAACACTTTTTTTTTCTTTAAGCTTTGATGAAGATACCAACTTACTAATGATCCTGGAATGTAATAGATATTCTACATATGTGTTTCCTTGATTTTAGGGAAAGCACAATGTTGGGTAGTACAAGAAAATACATTTACTTATTATTGGTAAGTAAATAGGAGTTTCATGCAAATAACTATTTTTCTATCCTGAGATTCACCCCTTTCAGGGTCAGGATTCAGGAACTTTCCCCTTACTAAAAGCAGGATTAGTGCTGTAAAGTTGTCATGGATTAGTGGAAATACATGTACAACTGCTTTTGTATCTGCATTATTATTCCCAGGCCAATGAGCACTTGCATAGATGATGGCAAGAATATGCTCTTCAGAATAAAACTTCAGTTCAGAGAAATAGTGCTGACTGGAAATGCTTATGTACCACTGCAGTCATAAGGAAAACGGCAACAACTCAGAGAACTGGAAGCCATATTCCCAGGGAAAAGTTTCCTTGCCTGATATGACCTGCTGATAAAACACTAGAAACTCAAAAAATGTAAAGAACCATTGCTAAAATTAAATTTTGAAAGGAATAACAAAAATAGTTTACATTTAGAAGTGCTAAGAAACAGCTGTGTTTCTTCTAAAATCTTGAAATGAAATTTGTTTCTAATTGGGTATTACTGGAGACTGTGTTATCATTTTGTAGTGGATTAAGTTCATGCAGAGAATGACAGCTAGGCCTAAGATTTCTGGTTTATGGGCATTCCTTGGTTTATTTAAGGTTGGCTTGAGTCCAGAAAGAGTGCATGAATAGCACCAGTCTCCACAATGTCTGTCCAGATATAATGTAATTTTCTTTGTCAATTGTGTTCCAGCAAACTGAGAGCTGACCCTAGAAATATCATCTTTTGTTCATACTGTTGTAGAATCTAAAAGGCTTCAACCCTTGCTTGTGGGAGGACTTTACATATATGTGTATGTAAGTTTATAGCCCAAAGAATATGCAGTTCACACCTCCTAAACCATGAAACTTGTCTGAGGCACAGCTGAGATGCCTCGGTCTCCCTCTGTAATTCCTGTGGGAAGAGAGAGGGGCAGCCCCAAGGGGGGAATCAGGTCCTAGATGTATAGATAGATGCTATAGATAGCAGACATTTGTTCATAACCCAAAAAAATGAAGGATGACAACCGAGATACCAAAAGGAACTGCAGCACTGGTGTAATCTAATATCGTGATATCAGGGTGTTTATGTTTGATTGTTTGTTTGAAGTGTCTTTGATATCTTTTTTTAGTATATTTTCCTGCCACCTTGTGTCTTTGGCCTTACTCGCTTTTCCTCCTTACTCACTCTGCCATTAATGATAATGGGTAAGAAGGATCTGAATCAGTGTTGTGTAGCATCCCAGTAATGAATGTTTTCTGGCGAAGAGCTTCCTCAGTGAGCCCGTTTTTGCAGACAGTCATTTTGTCTGTACCTGATATATTCATCATAAATCAGCAGCGTAAGGGAGTGGGTGAGGTGAGATTAGATACATTTAATTGGTCACCATGACAAAATCGCTGGTATACAGTACATAAAATTCCAAATACAGGGCAGCAGGAAAAAATTGCCTTTTCTTCAGAGGAGGATGGGACTTTGCCTAGAAAATTTTGCAATTATATGATGTCCCATGATGTGCTGCTTCTGCCATCCTCAATTTCATCTCCTCATTTTTGTTTCCTGTGACTCAAACACTGTTTCTTTAATATTGGTGTTGAAGTACACTGGTTCATAGTACTACAGCCCCTGTTCTCCCTTTATTACTGTCCACATGATATGACTCATTTGCCCATCTTGCTTTGTTACTGTCTCTTATCTTTCCCTGCTGGCATTTGAACTAGCTAAACAGCTTCCCAGATCTGATCATCACATGTTTTAGTACAGCATCCTCATTACCTAGTAGATTGCCTTTATCACCTCTCTGAAAGAAAGGATTGTTAACATGCCAGTGTGCATGTTCCATATTTCTAGGCAGACTAATTGCCACTTAAGAGAACATAAATAACACCACAGTACACTGCTCAAGACTGCAGCAGTGCAAGCTATCATGGACAAACAAGATCCTGTCACGCTATGTGTTACATTTTGTTGTTTCTATTAAACCAACCTGTAAATTAGCAATCCATAACAAAATTGGATCAATAGCAAACCTTTTGGTACTAGTACAGAAACAACTAAGCTCCAGTGCTTAGTGCTTTCTTCTCATAGTCTGATCAAAATCATAAAAGCAAGATACATGATGATGAGACGATGTCAAATGGTAAACTTATGGGTTTTTTTATTATTATTTTTGTTCTGTTGTTTGAAACAGCAGTTGGATCTCAAGAGTGGAAGGGGAACTGAGAGGAAAGTTTGTTTCTATAACAATATGGTGTACAAATGGAATCTTCCTTCTTAGTTTTTTTCCTGAAGTGGAAAACTACCAGAATTTATTTCTGATGCAAGGTACTGGATAGCACTAGTGGTGTCTCAGACAGTAAGTAGAGACAGAAGTTGTTTAAAGCTGTGCTTGTGTGTCTGTGTAATATATTCTAGGGAGATAAAACTGGTATTTTTCCTAAGCTTTTTTAAAGCTTCATGTCTGTGTGCTCAGCTGCAACTCTGCTGGTGTCTCTGCTTTCTAACCCCTCCTACTGCTCTTAATATTAGGAAGGAATCATATTGAGCTTTATACCTGAGTGAAGTCAAGTCACTGCCACTTTAACATTAAACATCACTGGAAAAACATATCCTAAAAGTGAATGGGGACACCTCTCTTGCTAATGTCAAAGAAAGAAATAAATAGAATGGTTTGGGGTTTACCTGGGTGAATGTCTCTGAATCAGCGGAGTTTATTACACACCACAGTGCCCCTAATGGATGAATAGTTCTCACATTCACGTTCACCTCCGCCTTTGCATGCCTTGTAGTACATCTTCATTTTATTACTTCTAGGAACCCTAGGATTCTTCAGCCAGAGAATAGATTAGTCCTATTCCACCTGGTATGATTGTGGCATAACTACAGTTTAGGAAGAACTATAGGTTTAGGAAGATTCACAATATTGCTGATTTGATGTTACCTTTAATGCTGCCATCTCCCCTTGCGTGCATACTGGCCATGCGTGTCTAACTATCGTTGAAATGTACACAAAAAAAACTGATTTACAGAAGCCTTTCCCTGGCTGCTGAAAGCTGTGGTTTGGTGACTAAGTTAGGCGTTGGGTTTTAGCTGTCTTTGCATAGTTGCTCAAATTCATGAGAGATATTTTAGGTGATGCACTCAAAGACTGCATTTCCAAATGAGAGTCTCCAATATATTGATTCCTGTCATTGCTTCTATTACATTTTAATTAGTTTCTCCTGATTTCAGCCAGGAATTCCCAAATATATTTAAACTGTCAAAAATACAAAATGGGAATATCCTAACTGTGATTGTTACCTCTGGATATCTCAGTTCTCTGTCAGGTCTCCTCCAATACCTATTTTTAGGTTATAATTCTTGTGCCTTTACCTGTCGTGCATAAGACTGTAATTTTCACTCTGTGTAACTAGTACCTGTGAGTCAAAACCAGTTCTAGCTGGTTTGCAGCATATCCTGTCAGGATTCACTGGCCAACATAGAACAGATCTTAAAACTGGTCAACGTAGAACAGATGTTAAAACCAAATTATTTTGAGGGGAACACACCACAATGCAAAGGAAAACAGCAGGCAGTAGTAGGTTGATAGGGATCTGTGCTAGTGTGAGGTGTGCAGTGCTGGGGCTTCCGCTGTCCAGATCAGCAGTCTCACCAGGTGAGCTGGGTTCTTGTTTCTCCTTGGCAAGGAAACCTGGGCCGAAGGATTGTGTGGAGGAGGTGGTCAGAAAAGGAGAAGCTGGTGTTCTTGGTGGGTCTGCCTCAAGATGCAGTGAGCTGTGGCCAGGAAACATCTCCAAGACTTTTGAGAGGGAAGGTCTCCTTGGTCAACAAACAGACAGAACCACCTCCAAGGAGGAAGAGACATCTGTTTGCTCTCTCCCTTTCTGTGTGATAATGGGTGTGCATTTTATCTAAGCAGAAAGGGAAAGAGGTGGGTTCTCTGTTCTTTGGTGTTGGTAAAGTCCATTCTCCCATCTGGAAAACCATTAAAATTATCTGCTCCATTAAAGAAGCATGTCTTTGTTTTCTTCAAAAGGAGCTCTCCAGATTAGCTTCACTAATCTAGTCACTGTCAACAGAGAGAGATTATTAAATTAGAGAGAATATACGTACGTACACATATATATATCTATATATACACACAGAGGGAAAAATACCTGTGGGGAAGAGATAAAGTGCATGACCTCAGGAAGAAATGGTCTTCCAACCCCCTTGTCTTCTTCCTCTGAGGAAATACAACCAGCAGTACCCCTGTGGGCTTGCATTCAAGGCTCAAAACAGGTAGAAGAGTCTTATCACTTCCACCATGGGGTAAAGAAGAAATGCCAGGTCTCTAGTAGGTTTTTATTTGCCACAGATGGGGTGTACATCCCTTGTTTGGAATCCTAATTCTAGCTGAATGGTAAGATAGGACTGCATGTGATTGGAACAGTATAGGCTTGTATTCTGACAGATCCAGCTTGTTCTTTCCAGATTGCTAAAGCTTATTTTCAAAGGTCTCATTGTTGGAGATCTTCCATTGTGTATTTAAAGCTGCTGAGATCTTGCTGTCAATTAAATGAAAACAAATTGCTGTTACTTTGTAATTTAAGGGAGACCTCTCAATAAAAATATGTTTACCAACCGTTACACATACGGAAGTGTTTTAAAAACATTTTAAGTACACTGCAATTAACTAAAGGTGTGAAGTAAAGTTGCCTGTGTTCTCTACTTCACAAGCAAGACCTTGCATTCAATTACTATCAAGGTTGCTGGGCTGCTTTTCCCTGTATGTGGCAAATAAAATTAGAAGCTTTATCTCTAGGCAAAGATGTTTATATTTTCTTTGGTTTAAATAGCCCTTTCAGCTGGGTAAGATGTAGTGTGAGTAGCTTAAGCAAATATTCATCTCTTTATAATTTCAGCAAAACACTGATGCATTGTTCTATGCTTTTTAGCAATTTCTTTATGTAATACGCTAGTGTATAATGCAGGAAATTTTGAAAAACAACTGTGGTTTTCTGAGAAGTACTTTTACTTTTAGCTCAGAAAACTGTTATTGTGGTTTATGCAGTCAAATTATAAAGAAGTAGATCTGGTTTTGGTGGAAAATACATTCAAATTAGGACATGTGAGTCTATAATTATAAAAGTAAGCCTCCTGTATTTCATGAAGCTAAAATACTCCCAGGTGCACAACTGTGATAGTTTTGTGCTGAAGCACATGCACATTTCTGCGTGTGAGTCTTGTGGTCAAGTCAGAAAAGCCGATTAACATTTTTTGTAACACGTGTCTGTATCGAGGTATTGTTATTTCTCTCCTGATACTTCACAGCACTTGGAAACGGCTGAGGTGAATCACTGGTAGGAAAAAAAAAACATATGGGACTTTAAGCATTTCTAATAATAGAAACAGTAACAAGGGAAATGATTATTTCCAAATAAGTTTTATTGCACAGCTCCTGAAGTCGTGTGTTTTTTTTTTTTTCCTAACATGCTGAAGCAAGATAACTGCAATAGAGGGGCCACTTCAGGTATGTGACATCTAATATATAAATTAACTAAGTATGTCAAAAGACAATTCAAGTCATATAAATATGCATGTTATTGATGGTGTTATAGCCATGGGCTCTACTTGTCAGCACAGCCATCTCACTGCACCTGAACTGGCTTTTTTACGCATGAAAACTGAAGAGATTCTGGTGAGTTTGTACAATCATTTAAATACAAGTTAGAAGGCAAAGGCTTCACATTATTTCAGATGTGCTGGGAGCTAGAAGTGAGGTTACCAGAGACACTGTTCCATGAACAGGACAAAATGCATGCTAAGAGACCTCCTGTATCTTGTAATATTTCAGGTAACCTACACCTATAGTATTATCTAATATTTCTTAGAAAAGCAGTAGTCATGGGAAGTTTCTTCCTCACTCCTATTGATAATGTTAGTATGGTTCTGTGGTTCCTTTTGCCTTGCTGCCAGCTTGTTGTATGTGTACTTTTGTACATCTTCCTCTTTTAGAGATCATTTAGACAAGTGAAGTCTCATGCATGAGGCCCCACTAAGATCTGCCAGTGCCTCTGTTCCAGCTTGCACTGACATTCGCAGGTGACTTTGGGAAGTGGAGTGAAATATTACAGAATCATAGGATTGTTTAGATTGGAAAACACCTCTACGATAATGAAGTCTATCTCCTAACTTAACACTGCCAAGTTAACTACTAAATTACCAAGGAACCACATGTACACATCTTTTAGGTACCTCCATGGACGGTGACTACACCACTTCCCTAGGAAACATGTTTCAATGCTTGGCAACCCTTTCGGTGAAGGAATTTTTCCTAATATCCAATCTAAAGCTCCTCTGGTGCAACTTGAGGCCATTTCCTCTTGTGCTATTTCTTGTTACATGGAAGGAGAGACCAACACCCACTTCACTGCAACCTCTTTTCCGGTAGTTGTGGAGAACGATAAGGTCTCCCTTCATCTTCCATTTCTCCAGACTAAACAGCCCCAGTTCCCCCAGCCACTCCTCACAAGACTTGTGCTCCAGACCCTTCATCTTTGTTGCTTTACTTTGAACACACTCCAGTGCCTCAAAGCCTTTCTCATGATGAGAGGCCCAAAACTGACACAGTATTTCACATGTAACCTCACCAGCACTGAGTACATGGACAGGATCACTTCCCTGAACCTTCTGGCCACACTATTTCTGATACAAGACAGGATGCTGTTGGCCTTCTTGGCCACCTGGGCACACTGTTGGTTCATGGTCAGTTGGCTGTTGACCAGCACCCTCAGGTCCTTTTCCACCCAGCAGGTTTCCAGCCACACTTCCCAAGCCTGCACTGTTGCATGGGGTTGTTGTGACTCAACTGCAGGACATCACACTTGGCCTTGTTGAATCTCATATAATTGGCCTCAGCCCATCGATCCAGCCTGTCCAGATTCTTCTGCAGAGCTTTCCTACCCTCAAGCAGATCAACACTCCCAGTCAACTTGGCATCTTCAAACCTTCTAAGGGTGCACCCGTCCCCTCATCCAGACCACTGATAAAGATATTAAACAGAACTGGCCTCAGCACTGAGACCTGAGGAACATCGCTTGTGACCATCTGCCAACTGGTTTAATTCCACTCACCACAACTCTCTGGGCTCAGCCATCCAGCCAGTCTTTTATCCAGCAAACAGTATACCCTTCCAGACCCTAAGCAGCCAGTTTCTTCTGGAGAATGCTATGGAAAATGATGTCAAAGGCTTTACTAAAGTCTTTGTAGACAACATCCTTTCCCTCATCCACTTAGAAGTTCCATCTCTAAGAGCTGTTTTGCAGATATTCCTCCTTGTGTCCTTGGCATAAGTAGAATAGTGATCTGGAGGAACCTGATTCTTTCATGCAAATTCAGATCTTGCTCTGCTTTTCCTTCTCTGTGAACTCATTGCAGATGCAGCCAGAAATTTCTTAGTACAACTGGCAGGCACATGTACTTAGAAAGTAGGGCTTGGAGTTGAGATAAAAAACTCTTACACTTCTATGTTCCTCTTATGTTTCTAGTTGGAAATGACAATAAGATACCCAAGAACTTAGGAGCATTTCCTCTGCTGCTCCTCCACCATACTCAAGGTCGCTTTTGTTATTTGTGTTACTACCCTGGGTCTGTTGTCATGTGTTGAGAAAAACAACGTGATTAATGTCATGAGTGGTAAATTTGAAAATATATATGAGAGATTTCAAGGAGAGCTTACCAATCTGTTTAACCCTGTTGCTAACAGTATCGCAAGAGTGAAAATATAGATATATAAACAAATCTCACCCAGCCTGCTAGCCAGAGTCCTTCAATCTGACAGTATTGCATGGGTAAAAATGCTCAGCCTATATGAATAATTAAGGTAGCAATGACACAAATACAGTTAATAATATATTATCTAGCTTGCTACATACACAATAAGTAATGTAGCAATTATGCAAGGGTGATTAATAATCACCCAGGTTGTTACGTACGCAATAATTAATGAGAGCAATGATGAAAGGGTAAATAATAATAATACCCAGTTTGCTCTATGCCATTACACTCCCCTTTAAATCTCTCTTAGTAAACTGTTATGAGAGACTTCAGAGACTTGTACAAACAAGTTGATTTTATTAAGAATAACAGCTCATGATTTAATAAGGTTTTTTAATAGCTGTGGAGAAGGTTGTGTTCGCAAAAATACGTTGAACATCCCTATTTATGACTTGGCACCGGACGTCTACAAGCATGCAATGAGCAATGATATATGCATAGCAATAGCAGTCAGATATAAGTAAAGATAACATGTAGATAAGGGTTAGAATACAGAGAGATACAAATAATTAGCTTGGTGTTAATTAGCTTGAGGTTAAGATATGTATTTAGCATGGATAACATTAAGTGCTTATCCCAATGGAATCCCAGGAGAGGAGGGAGGAAGTAGGATAGGATCCAACCTGTCGGCTGATCCCAAAAGTTTCAAACAATGACCAACTTGTCATTGCAAGGGGTGAGTGGAGGGGGGTTGGGGTTCAGCCTGTCAGCTGATGCCTAGAGTTTCAGTGACTTTTTTCTTTTTTTCACACCTTCCCACCTACCAAAACTTTTCCTTTGTTTACACTATTTATATGAAGCTTACACCTAGGGGTGGAGAATCTTGAGTGAATGTCGTCGGTATATTAATTGCTGATTGGTGGAGAAAGACGTCAGCCTTGAATCTTGGGCTTCTCACTTTGTGTGCCAAAACTTAACTGCACAAGCCCAGCAGGCGTGGCCATGGGAGTGGTTTGCCTCAGAGGCAGGGTGGAGGAGGATTGCCTTAGGTGTGGAAGTGTGTTTTATTATTATAATGATATTACAATGATGAGCATAGGTCATCTGTAGGATGAGTTGTCAGAGCAGCAGCTGCAATCCATCTTCTTAGAAAATAATTAGGCTCTTGTCCTTGGCAGGGCCTTGCCAGTAGCAGGAGCTGACTGTTCCTGTTCCCAGACACCTCATCCCCCACACACTCATGCTAATGTGCCCTTGATGCATTCCTTTCTGTTGAAGGCCTTGTACTCAGCCCATGGCAAGAAGGAGGGGGAATGGAGGAGAAGAAGGAAGGTGGAAGTGAGGTGGAAGCATCCACTCCCGTTTCTCCCCACATTCAACCCCATTTCTATACTTAGCTTTTATTCCTGCATTGAGCCTTATTTACCACACCTATAGATCCCAGCTATGATCAAGTTCTCATTGTGTGAGGCATCATAGAAATGGATTGTATGGCACAGTCCTTGCCACTATGACAGCACAGTTTAGTACGGAAAGACAAAAAGGTGTAGCTGAGGTAACTGAGACATGCTGTGACTTGTATAAAGTCAAACAGTGAGAAAGACTATGGAGCACAAATAGGACCCTAGTCCCCAAGTCCCAGTTCCCCTGCAAAACTACTGACAGATGTTTCTTTTTCAGAGGAGGACTGTCATTATATATGAAAATATGATTTTGAGACGTCTTCTTGCTAAAGGACCTTTAGAAATGCCAGGCAGAAAAGGAGCTGAAAAATCCTAGATGGATCATTTGAAGAAGAATTAGGCATAAATCCCCCTGAAACTGACTGGAAATCGGTCCTGGACAACCGTTAGTGACTTTCTCCCAGTTATCAGAAGATTCAAAGGAAGCTTCTCATTCTTTCCCTACATTTAGCCAACTTCACGAATCCAGCTCTGCCCTTATATTCTACTTTTAAATAATGTATAGAATAAATTTTCAGTCATGATGACTTGTTTTTAACAAAATTATATTTATATCTTTATTAGAAATGGCGTCTTCAGTGAGGCAAGGATACGTATTGATTTACATTAAAGAGAATTTGACCCTATGCAGTCAATTTTAATCTGTTTATATTTTCACTTACAAATATAAGAATTTATCAGCAGATTGGTAAAACAAAAGGAGAATGAAATACAAGAAGTCTTGGAAAACTCTTTTAGGTATGTATTACAAGTTTATAGCTTATAATGATATTATATAGAGAAGACACGAAGAGAACAAACAGAGGGGTTAGAACAGCAAAATGCTGAATGACATGAATGAGTCTCAATTAAGTCTTTGTTGACTCCAAGTTCTAGTATGAACAAAATATCCAAATATCTATGCACTTTCCCAATCATCTGATTTACTTCCTCACTATATCTTCCAGAACAGCTGTGAAGCCAGCTTCAAGAAACAGGTTAAATATCCTGTTCATTATCTTCAAAAAGAGCAGGTATTTGACTCCTTTGCAGGTATTTGACTCCTTTGCAGGTATTGTCTTTTTGAGACTTCGGGTCCTGTTTTATGGTGCTGAAATCTAGAGAAATCCTGTTGGACTTCAGTAAATCCATTCTTCCTCATATTTTAACTACGTAACTTATACATTATGTAAGGTAGGTATGACATGTAATTAATGTTGTACATAATTTCTTACAGACTCAGTGTGTTTCACTGGAGTGTGTTGGCTGCCTTGCTAAGGTAGACTAAACCTAAGAAGGCTTATCGGCGGCATTCTTTAGAATTATATCGTATTTCTATCAATGCAATCAAAGAAAACTTGTTAGAAAATTACCAGTAAACAAGGAAATAAGAATATCTGTTCTAAATATAAGCAAATTCTATTTAAAGACTCCTGTGAGGTAAATGACATTCAAATAGAATTTTTTCTAAAGGAAGAAGAAAGGACAGGCCCTATAGTCAGGTAAAGGAAATGCTTTTTTCCCCATGAGGAGGCTTGAGGTGTCAAGAAAAGAAATGCTAAGGTTCTGTAGTAATTCTTTCCTAAATTAGGCTTGTCTCAGTAGGTGTACAAGTAGTATTCTGCTGGATCCAGCAGTAGAGATGGATCCAGGAAAACAAGCCAAGTTGTGGCTTTGAACACCCTCAGGGAACCTGCTATGCAGAGGTGGAGTTTGGATTGAACAGTATTTCTACAGGGAAATGCTCCAGGCACTTAAGAGGTGGAGAACTTTGCTTATCCTTGAGCAGAGGGCTTATCACAATGAAGAGGTCATTGAGCTGGTCATTGTTCCATTTTTCAAGCATAAACTATCAGGGAATCTATATTTTTACTTGAGATGTAATTAAATTTATGTTCAATCTCTAATTCAATCTCATTTTTCTTTGTTAATAAGGATACTGTGATCAATGAAAAATAAATGGTCAAATGAAAAGGCAGTATGTTCTTTTGTTCAAGGTTGAACACGATCATAAATACTGCCTATCCGACTGGATAGTTGTGGTTCAAATATCACAACCTTGATGACTTCAGAAATGTAATTTTGCATTCAGACTGTGATCTGACTGTTTTGATTTACTGGAACTACCCAAGCTCAGATCTGATGTCTGCAGCATAATTCAGCTATTTGATTGCCCCTCGTGTATGTGGTTAAACTACCTGATCTTCTTGTGCTGCTCTTCCTGTTTATATTCTTAATTAGAGTAGGTTTCATCCTACAATTCCTTCTCTCATTCCTGTTTATGATTTCCAGTTTAGTAGGGTAATAATAAACAATTTCTTTGTTTGCTTCTCATGCTGTGCCTGAAAATAATTCTTGGGATGTGTTACTTCAGATAAAATTGATCAAAGCCAGTGTTCCACCTCCTTCACTCACAGGAGCACTGAATTCAGTGTGAACCTTGTGTTAACAACACTTCTAAGATATAGTTGTTATGTTTGAGTTCTGGTACATGATCCTCAGTCTTTGGTTTCATTTATTTTAGCAAGTGCTTTTTTTTAAAAAAAAATCCTATTTGCAAAGTGAATTTCATTTTGGTGAAATATGAGATTTTAGCGCTATATCTGTGGCCTGTCTACACGTGACACTGTTTTTGTGACATGCATTGATCAGCCCAGTTCTGCTACTGGTAGCCCTTCCATTCACAGCATCTGCCAGTGTTAGCAGTCAGTCAAACAGCTGGTGTTGCTAGAAGATCATTTTAGTTCACTCTCTAGGATGACAAAACTCTTGCTGCCTTGCAAACATACAAAGATTTGCTATTAGTTCATTCTAGATCCCAGAGTTTTTTAGCTTTCAATTTTTTAACCCAGTAGAAATTTGTAGGAAAACTAGCTATCTGTGAGTGTGCATTAACAAAGCTGTATCTAAAATGTAGATGACTTTTTAGGCTCCCTATGTGTTTTAATAATGCTTGAAAAAAATGAATTCCATATCCAAATACTCTGAGTCATTTTGCAACGAACAAGCTGTTATTTATGTATTAACATTTCCTGAAGAGCCAGTTTCTATAGAACATTAGGAAGCAAACATAAAAGTGAATACGGGAAAAAAAAAAAAAAACTGGGACAGAAACAATGAGATGCATTTTGCAATTGGCTCTGCAGAAAAATTCCATAGCAAAAGGTAAGATCACAAGCAGAACAAATCGCTTGCTTTTGTGAATTGGCAGAAAATATAATTAAAATGAAGAAATGACATCTTATGTGACAGAACCTGAGTAGGCAGCACAGCATTTATCACCTCCTGTTCACTAGCTTTTCTTTTTTAAAATTAGTGAGATTTATCTTATGTGACGCCTACTCATGGTCTTGTTGGCATGAACGAAAACAAAAAAAGAAATGTAGGGATGTAAAATAACACCATGAGTTCCTGCAGCCAGCAAGAAGGGACAAATTCATCCCTGATGCTATGAAAAAGAACTTTACAAGGGTGGATACAGTCCCCAAAATGTATGTACTACTTCCTGGGGTTATTTATTTATTTATTTTGTGCTCATAAATTCTCCTTTTATATAGGGAAAGCTATGAAATGTGCTATTTTATACAATATGAGGATTGGACTGAGGTCTTGATTTCAGCAGTGTAAATTTGAAGTTATTCTGCGAGAGTCAATGAAACGATTCTAGATTTATACTTGTAAGCCTTTAATCAGAATATGTCAGTGAGCAGGAAGATGTGACACGTGAAAATCAATGGTTGATGCTGCTGTTCTCCTTTCAGTCTGAGCATTTTGACATCTTGCTTGCTTGGTTTTCTGAACTGACTTTTCTGATTCAGCCAGGCTATGCACTGACACCAATAATATTCTCTTCGGAGACATGGAATCTGGGAGGATTCTGAAAATCAATCCAAACCAAACCTGTCTTAACGCAGTTTAATTTTAGAAGATTCAAACAATCAAATATTTGGAATTCTGAATGATATGACTTTAACAGAGGAATGAAGGAGTGCCATCACAGAAATCTGCATGTAAGAGGAGGAGCAGAGCAGGGAAGAAGATGAATTCTTTTATGAATATATTTATTAAATCAGGGCTTGTAAAAGAGCTGGAGTAAAGCTACATAGAGTGGGTGGAAGTAGTGGAAGCATGATCCATAGAATAACTATATAGATGGTTTTAAAATCCTCCTTTTAGGAAGGGGGTGAGGTGAGAAAAAATTGTGACCAATGTTTAGATTTTAATTTTTATGTTGTTTTTGATAAGTCACTTTCCAAAACCCACACTCGAAGAATGCCTCTAAATGTACCCCTGGAGTGCATGGAAGCACAAAATTACAGCCTGGTGTTGATGCAGCAGTGCTCCTGGGCAAATGACCTGCAGTCATTTGGAAACAAACACGCAACTCTGTCCTTGAATCAGTGTGAACATTACAGCGCCCTTACATGGAAAACAATGACTTGGGCGGAATATGAGTTGTTCTTTACCAAGCTCTGTTTATTCCAGCAACAAATATCTGTGGAGTGAGTGTATCCGTTTTGTCTGCAATGAGTATGTTGTACTGCACATTGCGTTCTTTGGTATTTCAGTAAAGAGTAGCATCACACAGGCCTAGAAGAAAAGGAAGGTACAGTAATACAGCAATGTACCTTATACAAGTACCTTGTACTGAGGTCAGTGCTCATTTCACTTTGAAAAAGGAAAGCAGCTCTGGTGACAGGCTTGGTGCTGAGGAGTTAACTGTGTGATTTCACTCTGCGCTGGGTGCAATGACTGATGACTGTTCTGCTGTACAATTGCATTACCTTTTGCTCATTATCCTGCCTGTCTTTTCTACTTACTAAGTGAGCCATCCTCAGATCATCTGTGGTTTTGTAGTAGCACCTTGCAGCCTTGAAAGTAAACTTCATGAACACGTAGGGTTGTTTGCTAGCTATGAAGGTGTTTTAGGACATTAAACACCAAAATGAGTGGATGCTTCAAGGTCATGAAATGTGTAGGACACATCGCAAAATTAAAGGTGGCTGAATGACTGGTAAGATCTGATGTATAGTGGTATACTGTTTTGATGGGTCTCCCTAGCCGTGATCTAAATACTTTAGGTATCTACTTGATAGGTAGATCCATGACACAGCAGTGCTACATTCCTGTGGGTTACCAGTCTGACAGCCATGCACATTCATTCATGTTTTCTTGATCAGGTTGTTGACAACAAAAATGAACTTGCCAAAAGAAAAGAAAAAAAAAGAAAGAAAGAAAAAGCATTTGCAACTGTAAGTTATTAACTGACACTTCTCATTCAAGCAATGTCGCTTACAACCAAATATTTAGACTCCAAATCAAGATAATGAAAAACATTTTCAGAAGTGTGATGGAGCTTCTGTCTAATTGACACTTGTATTTCCCTGCAGCTGATGAGGATAAAGTTTCACAGAAGTATGAGCAAGTTAACAGTTCGAGTGCTTGCAGCCTTAACATGTTTTGTGTGGCCAGTATTGAAATCAGTTATATCCTTTATTCTAACTTTTTGATACATTCTCCGTGTTTGCTAATAGGGAGATAAGTGAGTACATACTCTGTCATCTAGCAACCTCAGATGAGTGCTCTGAGCAGTTTTTGAATGAATAGTTGCTGACAGATTCTTAAAAATAGCTATTTTTTGTTGTTTTGTTTGTGCAAGTGGAAGGCGTGGTCCCCCATATGTGCTTGTGTGAAACGTTAACCAGGCAACTGAACAAGAGTGACAGAGAAGGGGAGATAAAAATGGAATCACACAGTGTAATTGGCATGCATATATATATATATAGCAATTCTGTTTCTATTCTTTTAAGTCAGCTCTGCATAAATTTGCATGACATACCTCAAGTTCCCTGTCTGTTCCATGGCATGTTAGTCAAATTCTTTCCTACAGAAGAGATGGGAATATAGATCCTTTGGTATGTTAAACAACTTGCCCTCCTGCCCCCTGATCCTGCAAGGTATCAAAATTAGTGCAGGGACTCATTATTTGCTTATGGCAGGTTGTGAGATTGTTAATTCTTGCCTGCCTTAGATTTCACCCTTGGATCTTAGGCTTAAATAGCAACTGGTAGCAATAATTGGAACTGCATTAATGGCAGCATCTGGGTGGATAGGAAAAGGGTGGATGTGGCCAGCTGCAAACTGGTGAAGGTGTGGGCAATGACAACTTCTGTATCATTCTCTCTGAACAGTGTTCACAGGGCAAAAGCCCCTTTAGCCCATCTAATAAAATTGCACCCGGACAAGACGGAGTCACTGTTAGCCCAGATGTTGATGTCCTGCAGCAATTTAAAGCCTTGTTATCCTCTGGCACCTGAGTTTCCTTAATATTCTCCCTACAGTGACCACTTCACATGACCACCAGCTATTTCCTTCCAAAAGAGTAGTCTTTTTGTGACAATACAAACTGAGCAGTTTTACAGGGCCCTGCTGCCAGCTTACATGTAACAGGATGTTTCTACAAGAAAAGGAGCATAGTCACACCACGACCAACTTCTGTCTGTACCTGAATACTGGAAAGATTTGTTTGGAACAGTGTACCCCACTTCAACTTCTTGACAGACTGCATTAATAAATTAGATGTCTTATTGTAAGTCAGCCCTATACTGAGGGGATAATTGTGCCTGGCAATGAAGAGAAAGGTTGATTACTTTAGAAACCAGAAGCATCTCATTTCTCCAGACTTAAAAGCCAAAAAGTGTTGCAATAGCTATTTATTTTTGTAAGTGGAGGCACTTCTTTCATTCATGTGATAATATAAAAGACATTATTTTTAATCATTTTGGTTCAGTGTAGGAACTTTGAGAATAAAGACAGCATTACTAAATGCTTCTGAGTTCTTTAAAAGCTTCTTGGTTTTTTCTTTCAGCTTCCATTGTTTTGTTTAAAAACTAAGAAACATTCTCAGGATGAAGCGCATGGCTTGGAGCCTAAACTGGAGTGCAAAAGAAATTTTTACAGAAAGTGTGAGGGAGGTCAAGTGGGGTGGTTATCAACAAGCTGTCATTAATGATTTTTAACTCACCATCTTTGGGATTACCTTTGTCACAATGTAGGGTTTGGTTTTTTATTTAGTAAGTTTGATCATTGAATAAACCAATTGCCAGTCAGCTTCAGCTGACGCCTCTATCTGAAAAGGCCACTCTGCGTGCTGTCCATGTATTTATTGCGAGCTGCCTATTTATTACTGTCAGCTCTAATAACAGTGACTTTGTCTGTGTGTTTGTGGCTGTTCATGCTGTGTTGGGGTCCTTGACCATGGAGGCAGAAACATGCAAGGCATGACGAAGGGCACAAGTGAGCTCAGGAAAGGTTCACTCGGGCTTTGAGGCTTTGCTGGGACATTTCCCACAGTGTGGCAGCAGACTAAGAATGACTTAGGTTAGCCGTGAGATGAAACCCAGTGACCTCTTACAGCAAATCTCTACTGAGTGAACAGATCAAGTATCTCAAGCCAGTTCTCAAACGGCTTCCCCTCTAAAGCTCTCACCAGCTTTGTGGCCTTCCTCTGGACACTCTCCAGCGTCTTTCTTGAGAAACAGGAGTGTGGGAATCTCCAACCACGTTTTCATCAGAAGGAAAAAAACATTTGACTAGTTTGTGCTAATGGAAAGTAAAACTTCACCAAGATTTAGGCCATTTGTAAAAGGCTCTTAGCAAAATTATCAATGTGAAAATAAACTTTCTGTAGAGGCAGAAAATGCTTACATGAAGGTGTATCTCTGAAGTTGATAACTTGGTCCATTCTTACACTGGAGGCTGATAGTTTCTTCTGCAAATTATGCTGGGCTTTTCTAATGTATATTTTAAGGCCTTATCAATCACTATCCTACAGCAAAGTGTGTGCCTGACAGTACTGAAATGTTACATTTCATCTAAGCAGCTAGTAACAGGCCACCTGTAACCAATTGGTATGAAAAGTGGAAAATAGTAATGAGAAGCAAGTTAGCGAGGTCATCTAAACCAGAACTTTATGCTGAAATATATTTATAGCTCTATGCAAATGTAGAAAGAAGCAAAGATTTAACAGCAAGAAGCTAAAAATGTAAAGAGGTATAATACTTTCCGGCTATCTTTTGGGTCAGGAAAGAGAGATGGATATTCTTAATTTTTCTTTTCTGTTGCATATTCTTGAAACTCACTTCACTCTCAACTTTTAATTTTATTTTTCCATATTTATGTTGTTATTACTCATCCTAGCTTTTATAAGTGATAGAGTTCAGATTTTCTCCAATTCTTCCCCAATGCTTCAGATTCTTCCAGTTATTTTAGATTTTTCTCTTATTTTTCCTCCTTTTCTAATACTTTCAGAAAAGAACTGTCCTTTCATAATCTATTAGGTCTTTGTACAGTGTCAAAAGATTTTTCTACATGATTTTCCTCCTTCCTTATCCATGTGGGCTGCAAACCTTCCAGCACAGTTACCTAAGAGTATGTTCATAGTTACCTAAGAGTATGACATTGTACTGATAGCACATTGTATTCATGTGTGTATGGATGTGGGTATACAGTACTGTAGTCAAGGCAGGGGCTTCAGTCCTCCAGGTTGAGAGGACCCTCAGTGTCAGTGAGTGAACACATTGTCAAATGTCTTACACAGTATGGCATTTTATGTTGTTTTCCTGTGTCAGATGCGTATGGAATATCACATTTTTTCACCTAAGTTCAACTTCGGTCATTCAGTGCTTGGAAGCCGAGCTGCTGAGGCAGCCTGAATATTGGAAAAACACTGATTACTTATCTTAAGGTAACTGCCCGTGCAGTTGGTTTGCTGTTGTGCAGTATTTGTTTGTGACATATTGCCATGTATTGGACTGGCCTCACTCACCCAGCAAGGGATGTGAAGCCTTTTTTTGGAAGCAGTTTCTTGCTATGTGGTTGGGGGCTGCCCCTACATGGAAGTGTGCTTATGGTCTCCAAAATCCTTAACACGGCTCTGGTAATGGCGTAGAATTTCTGACTCTTGTTTGTGATTCCCTTATCCTAGATATGAATGGTGCTTATCATCTTCTTTTTCCTGCATGCCAATTAATGCATCTCTGAAATCTGTTTCCTCAACATGTGAAAATCCTTCAGTTGCTAATCCACCAAAGAAGCTAAATGTACTTTTAGAAATCTCAGGATCTTGTTTGTTCCACTGGTGGATTTAAATTTTTAAAAGCCAGATGATGTCTATATTGAATAGTGCAAATAGATTTTCCCCTTTGTAAAACACAATACTGAATATTCATTTTATCCACATAATGTAGAAATCATGTTGATCTAATATTTTGACAGTTATACAATGATAAAACTTGTAGAAAATAGGAGTTGAATATTTAGGTATGAACAACAGGCAGTAAGGTAAGCATTTAGTTCTTTGAAGCATGAAGTTTATGAAGATATTTGAGTGCAAGAATAGGCTTACTGATTCAGAGCAGAGGTCCCTCTAGCCAAGTAGTCTGTCTTTAACACTGACCAACAGAAAACAGAGAAAGAGCAAAAGGCAAGCACATTTTCCTGGGTATGCCTACTGATCTTCCGGACATACATGGCTTAGGCACTCCTTGACCTAGAGTGGCTTTTCATGACTAGTAACCCTTTGTGGATTGTTTTCGATCCAAAAATGTGTGTAAAACTTTCTTGAATTCAGGTAAACTTTCCTGTACATAATACTCAGGCACTATAAGTTCTGAGGTTGAACTACACGTCATTCAAAAAATATGTCCTTTTTCTTGGACCTATCCTCTGGACATTTTATTTGATGCCCCTGCTTTTTAGATTATGATTTTGTAGACTTCTATCACATCTTCCTTTGATTTTGTTCTTCCAGGCTAAAGATGTCTGGTTTGTATATTGTTTTCTTGTCCAGCTGCTGTTTCTGCCTTGAATGGTTTGGTTCTTCTCTGCATCTTTCCCAGTACCTGATTCTACTGTATTCCTCTGGAAACAGCTTATAGTTGTGGTGACTGATTGGTGCTTGAACAAAGATTTCTCATTCATGCATCAAGTGATTTCTCTTCCTACTAATGAGTGCTTTTCTTCCCCCCTTTGTGGCTGTCATGCATTTTGCACGAATAAGTTCAAATCTTAAGCTTTCCTACCATTTATAATTGCATTTATTTTCTGTTAGGTTTATTTGTGCTTATAATAGTTCTTGGCAGATAACCATAGCATTTTTGAGAAAGGTAATCTTCTCCCTTCTCTGTGACTCTTTTCAAGCTTCCTGTGTGTCTGAATCCACCAATACTACGCAACGGTTTAGTATTACTCACAGTGTGTGTGAGCATAATCAGCAAGTTTGAGCTGCAATTAAGAATGGTCCATTGAGTCCATTAAAAAGAAACAAATACAAAATGGAAAATAGAAATACTATAAAATTACATTGCTTCACTGAGAGGGCAAGGAAGCTTATTGCTGGAAAAAAGCTAATGCATGTACATCAGAAAACACAGTAAGTGCCCAGGAGATGGTGAATAAAGAATTTCAGACTTTTCTTGACAAGATCTATATCATCTTTGTAATGAGTGGTAATGATTACTTCTTAGAATGGAGAGGGAATAGCAGCAATATTTTAATTCATTTCTGTTTTGTGGTTTGCAGTGGTTGTTACAGAATAATCATAAATCAGACTGGATCAAAGATAAGTTTGATGAACCAGGGACTTCATTAACATTTTGAATTCCATATCTCACCATTGGATTAAAAGGACTCTTATGTTAGAAGAAAATATTTTGGCCCTCCTTAGGACAGCCTCAAAATACTTGTTGGACTTGGTACCTTAGGGACAAGATTATACAAAGCAGAAACAATATTCATCCCTTCCACTTTGCCTATACCTTCCAGTTTAACTGTACCTCCACTTCAAAAAAGTTCACATATTCATGCTTAGCTGTGCAAATAGATTTATATTTTTATCTTTTTATTCTCCTGTACTCTGTAGCTGCTGAGTTTGAACATGCTTTGAATTTTTTTCCTCTTAGCTCTTGCAGTAATACTACTAAAGTACAATAAGTATATAGAATCATAGAATAGTTTGGGTTGGATGCGACCTTAAAGATCATTTAGTTCCAACCCTCCTGCCATGGGCAGGGACACCGAATCAGGCTGCCCAAGGCCCCATCCAACCTGGCCTTGAACACCTCCAGGGATGGGGCATCCACAGCTTCCCTGGGCAACCTGTGCCAGTGCCTCACCACTCTCATGGTGAAGAAATTATATCTAGTATAAATCTGCCCCTCTCCAGTTTATACCCATTGCCCCTGGTCCTATCCCCCAAGCTTTTATGAACAGTCTCTCCTCAGCTTTCCTGTAGGCCCCCTTCAGGTACTGGAAAGTCACTGTAAGATCTCTGAGCCTTGTCTTCTCCAGGCTGCACAACCCCAACTCTCTCAGCCTGTCCTCGTAGGGAAGGTGCTCCAGCACTCTGATCATCTTTGTGGCCCTCCTCTGGACCTGTTCCAACAGTTCCATAACCTTCTTACATTGAGGATTCCAGAACTGGACACAGTATTCCAGATGAGGTCTCACAAGAGAGGAATAGAGGGGCAGAATCCCCTCCCTCTCCCTGCTGGCCACACTTCTTTTGATGCAGCCCAGGATACAGTTGGCCTTCTGGGCTGCGAGCACACATTGCCAGCTCATGTTGAGCTTCTCATCAACCAGCACCCCCAAGTCCTTCTCTGCAGGGCTGCTCTCAAGCACGTCAATTCAGTTCCCCCATTGTGTACTGAAAACAATGGTTGCCCCGACCCAGGTGCAGGACCTTACACGTGGCCTTGTTGAACATCATGAGGTTCTCACAGGCCCACTTCTCCAGCCTGTCCAGGTCCCTCTGGATGACATCCCGTCCTTCTGGTGTGGCAAACCACTCAGCTCGGTGTCATCTGCAAACTTGCTGAAGGTACACTCAATCTCACTGTCAGTATCATTGATAAAGATATTGAACAGCAACCGGTCTTAGTACAGACCCCTGAGGGACACCACTTCTCACAGATCTACACCACTTGTCACGGATCTCGCATATGTATACATATAGTTCTGATTTTTCAGTTTGCTTGAGAAATTGAATAGTAGAAAACATTTTGTTCTACTTCTTCTGTCAGGAAACAACTGTTCATTTCGCTTTGAAGTCCAGCTATATTAGCTCTGGTGTACAATAGGGCTTTAGGGAATAGAAGGGTCCCAGTAGAGCCCTGGGAGACTGGACTAATTTTGCCACTGTTGACAGAGGAATAGGAAGGGTTAGAAAGGAGACTACTGTTTCTGAATGATGATGGCCTTGCACAAAGCATCTCTTCAGGCCTAGTTGCCACCCACTATTTACCAGTCAACCCTCTGTGGCAGAAGAAGCAACCAATCTGGCTTTCTGGAGGCCTATTGGAGGCAATGCAGGACCAATGATCATCTGTTTTCACCTTATACAACCCTATGGGCAAGCTCAAGTTGCCTACAGCTTAACCCTTCAGCACCTTATCAGAATATAAGTATTGTATCCTGCAGCCCTTCCCCAGCCAATATAGATCATGTGAAAATGTAAGGCAAATCAGATCCAGTATTGTTAGTGAGGAAGAGCAAATTTTGTGAAGTTTCTAGTAAAAAATGTAATGATCTTGTGGAAGCTGATACAAATTACTCTGTACTTCTGTTGGACTTTAAAAAAGAAACGTCAAACCTTGCATTTCATACGCTTGTCTGGGTGAAGAAAAGTAAACTAGGTGATTGGATAACTGCAGAGAATTTGCTTTCATGCCAATTGACAGTGGAAATTAGCTAGGAAACTGCTCAAAGAACTGGGGTTTAGTTACACAAACTTAAAATTAGAAGAACATTCTGTACTCTATGAAGGAAAACATCTCTCTAACATTTGGTACAAGCTAACATTAGTCAGGGTAATTAAATTCAATGTTTTTAAAAGATTAATATATGTTTTACTTTGAGTGCTTTAGCAAGCACAGAATATGAAGGAAAAGAGTGTTCCTATACCATGTATTCTTCTTTCATGTGTTCTGAGATGTTAATTTGCCGGTATCAGAGAAGTGACTGGCTGGATGGGTTCTCTTGATTTTGGGTAGTTTTCAAAAGCAAATTGCTGTCCTGGAAAAATTAACCACATTTTTTCAAGCCATGTAAGAATTTAAAAATAAAATTGACTGAAAAAGGATTTTAGTTCCAAGAGAAGTATTGATTGATTGTTTACCTTGGAAATAATTGGGAACCCTAAAAAAAAAAAAAGAAAAAAAGAATACCTACACTCCTTCCCATGCTATTTTGAGAACACTCACGTTTTTCAATCCAAGGCAAATTATTGACATCCCCACTTAGGGAGAATTGAAAGAGAAGTTTTAGAAAGCTATTTCCCTATATTTTCTGTCTTCCAGGGACCTGGACAGTCAGGTACTCATCAAAATGTTGAGGCCAGCAGGAATGGTGTCATGCCTGCTTGGTCAGCCAAGCTCTACCAACCTGCTACTTGACGATGGGACTGTGACCTCTGAGACGTGTGAGGCAGTTCTTCCAGTCAGTTTTGGGAAAAAGGGATTTAAGTACCCTTTGGAATCTTCAATATCTGTGTCCACTGTGCAGCCAAGTGGGACTTTGCAGCTGCTTGATTAAAGCCTTACAAGCTAGCCTGCTTACACCAAATCCTCAGTACTATAGTCAATTCAGTTACAGAGAAAGCAATAAGGTAACCTGCATTGGTAAGCGTATGACCCATGCTGCATGTGAGACAAAACAGTTTCTCTGCTGTTTAATTTTGTTATTTTTAACTGTGGCTGTATTTTTTAATTAGTTCATATTTTTATGAAAACATTGAGTATAATCACTTTGTGATCATCAACATTTTGAAAATGCTGAAAAATAATTTGTTTTTTCTTGAGACTGAAGGATCTTATACTTACACTGTCAGTTCTTGTGGTAGCATCACATTGGCTGATGCCTCACAAAGCCATCTCATTACATGAAGAAACATTGAAAATGGTGATATCTCATCACATGGCATCGAGTATACCCCTCAGCCATACGGTAATTGGCCAGGTTTCTTGTTTTACTTAGGAGCTTGTATTACGTCAGGAAAACCCCAAAGCTAAACATTTCACAAAGAATTCAGAGATGCACCATAACAGACTGGCCTTTTATACCCTTCTCTTCAGGTATTAGTAGGAGGCAAGTAGAAGCTAGCCCACAGTGCAGCAGAAATCTGTGATATTTGCTCACATAGAAACATAGGAATAAAAAATATTCTGTTCTACAAAAATTACTATTTAAATTATAACAGTAACAGTATGAACACTGACAACAGGCTGTGCTAGATAATATGGGGTAATTGTGGTAAGTGCTTTTAAAAGTAATTTTATTAAAAGAAATGGATGTTATAATTAATTTTCGGTTATGTGGCATATTCCTTTTTTTTAAAAAAGAAGTAGTTATTCTCTAATTTTCTGTTTGTAATGGGCAGACAAGAGAAGGGGAGTAGATCGTGCTATGGTAGAAATGAGCACAGACAAACTCGTTTGCTGGAAGCAGTATTTACAGGGGGATCAAGTCAAGCTACAGAACTCATCCTGGCACGTGGAACTTGTTCTCACGCAACCCAGTTTTGTGAGTGAAAAGTCTTTTCATTTGGAGTATTGCATGCATGTTCTTAGAGGGTGAGTTGACGCCTACTATATTTGGCCCTCTAACAGTACATTGATGAGTTCAGAAAGGAGTCAGGACAGGTGTGTGCATCAGTCTTGTCATAAGGGCAGCTTAAAATATCAGGTTTTCCAGCCCAGAGAATCAGCAAAAGGACTGACAACAAAACATTTAATAGAATGTGTGCAGTGTTACTTAGGAATATGTGTGTTAATCAACTAGAAAGTGAAAAGAAGACATCATTTGAGATTGAAATAGCAAAATCACAAATTAGAGAGGTAATTTTTTTCAACATTGAGTGCTAGAGAGAGAAGCAAGTACTTGTTTACTAAACACTAGTCTGTTAGAAAATGTATTATAGGAACTATATGTTGCAGTAGCAAAGAGATGAATCAGACAGAGTCAGCGAATGAGTACCTGCAGATATCATCTCTATCCTATATTTAAAATCAATTCACTTTAGTAGGAAGTGTGCGCAGATCTTGAAAAGATTTTTGTGTAGGCACTTCTGAAACTGAGATTGAAGCTGTATGCCCTTTACCTGACATTGTGTAAGGCTAATCATTAAAAAAGCTCAAAGGTGATGTCTGTCTTATAATTTTCAATATTAACGTTAATATTTTAGAAAGGAATATCTATATAAGTATGTAAGTTCATACAAATAAACTGAAGAATATTTGATGATGAAAATATAAAAGTCAAACATGAATTTTCACAGAAAAATAGGAAATTATGGTAACAAAACAGGATCAAAGCTAGATCTTTCAAAATCACAGTGCATTTCCAAAAGGAGGAGTTTTAATGAAGGAATGCAATACTGAAGTGAGCACTACTGTGGTAAGATTTTTGAGACCTGTGAATTTAAAGCTGTTTCTGGACCTGGTTTCATTCTTTCTGTGTTCTGTAAATGTATCTTGATATTTGGAGCCAAGGGGTAGGGGAAAACCTTGTTTATTAACAATTATTATTATAGAGAATAAGAAATGACCACTTATTACTGAATTCTGGGGGAACATTAGTCAGCATGCAGCTGTCTTTGACCTTGAAAAGCAAAGAAGACACGGGACTGTGTGGGAGTCAGGTAACTCTTATCATGACTTGACTGACATCCACCTACTCTTGTAGATGCTTTTTAGATGCACATTCTGTCTTCTCTTGGGGGGGACAACAATGACTGCTTCCTTAAAATGCAGTTAAATTGCTCTGCAGGAAGGGAATAAGCTATGTGTTATGAGGAATGAATGGGATGTTTATATGATCATTTATGTTACACAGCACTCAAGAGACAGAAAAATATCCACGTCAACTACTATGAGTTTATTAACACTTAATGATTGACTGTGACATTGATATTAATATGCAAATTAAGGTATATGTGTTTAGTGTCAGCAGAGAATAATGACAATGAGAATCACACAGTGGTAGAGTTCAAGGTCCTGAGGGATATGGGGCAAGCGAAGAGTATAGTCAGGTACCTAAATTACAGGAAAGCAGAATTCCAGTGATTCAAGGAGTTACTCAATAGGACCCCCTGGGACATGATCCTTGGAGATGAGGGAGCAGAACAGAGCTGGCAAATATTTAAGGAGGCTTTCCATAAAGCACAAGAGCTTTCAGTCCCCAGATGCAGGAAATCAGGCAGGGAAGGAAAGAAACCAGCGTGGCTGTGTTGAGACCTGCTGGTCAAACTGAGGAACTGGAGGCAACTGCACAGGAAGTGCAAGCAGGGACAGGGAACCTGGGAAGTGTATAGGCACACTGCCCAGTTGTGTAGGGATAGGGTCAGGAAGGCCAAGGTGCAGCTGGAGCTGAACTTGGCAAGGGAAGTGAAGACTAACAAGAAGGGCTTCTACAGGTACGTCAGCCAGAAGAGGAAGGTTAAAGAGAGCATTCCCGCACTGATGGATGACTTCATATCAACAGACGAGAAGGCTGAGGTACTTAACAATTTTTTTTCCTCCATCTTCACTGACCACTGCTCTCCTCAACCCTCCTGGGTCAATGGTCAACAAGATGGGGACCAGGGGTGTAAAGCCCCTCCCATTGTAGAGGAGGATCGGGTTAGTGACCACCCGAGGATATATATAAGACTATAGGACCAGATGAGATGCATCCCAGAGTCCTGAGGGAATTGGCAGATGTGGTTGCCAAGCCATTCTCCATAATATTTGAAAAGTCATCACAGTCAGAAGTCCCTGGTGACTGGGAGAAGGGTAACATTGTGCCCATTTTTAAAAAGGATAGAAAAGATGACCTTGAGAACTACCGACCTGTCAACCTCACCTCTGTGCCTGGGAAGATCATGGAACACATCCTCCTAGAAGCTATGCTAAAGCACCTGGAAGATGGGGAGGTGATTAGTGGCAGCCAGCATGGCTTCACCAGGGGCAAGTCCTGTATGACTAGCCTAGTGGCTTTCTATGATGGGGTAACCACAGCAGTGGACACAGGAAAAGCAATGGATGTGATCTATCTGGACTTCTGTAAAGCCTTTGACATGGTCCCCTACAACACCCTTCTCTCTAAACTGGAGAGATATGGATTTGATGGGTGGACAGTTCAGTGGATAAGAAATTGTTTGGATGGTCGTATTCAGAGAGTAGTGCTCAATGTCCAGATGGAGATCCGTGACAAGTGGAGTCTCTCAAGGGTCAATACTGGGACCAGTGCTGTTCAATATCTTCAAAGATAAGTGAAGTGTAAGGTCCTACACCTGGGTCAGGGCAATCTGCAGCTTCAATACAGGATGAGAGATGATGTGATTGAGAACAGCTCTGCAGAGAAGGTCTTGGGGATATTGGTTGATGAGAAGCTTGAGGGAGGTGATTCTGCCCCTCTATTCCTCTCTTGTGAGACCTCACCTGGAGTATTGTGTCCAGTTCTGGAATCCTCAACATAAGAAGGATATGGAACTGTTGGAATGGGTCCAGAGGAGAGCTACAAAAATGATGCGAACTCTGGAGCACCTCCCATATGAGGACAGGCTGAGAGAGTTGGGGTTGTTCAGCCTGGAGAAGAGAAGGCTCAGAGAAGACCTTATACCGACCTCCCAGTACCTGAAAGGCACCTACAAGAAAGCTGTGGAGGGGATTTTTGCAGCATGCAGTGAAAGGACTAGGGGGAATGGATATAAGTTGGAGAGGGGCAGATTTAGACTATATATAAGGAGGAATTTCTTCACAGTGGGGGTTGTGAGGCACCGGAACAGGTTGCCCAGGGAAGCAGTTGATGCCCCATCCCTGGAGGTGTTCAAGACCAAGTTGGATGGGGCCTTGGGCAGCCTGATCTAGTGGGACGTGACTCTACCCATCGCAAGGGGGCTGGAATTAGATGATCTTTAAGGTCCCTTACCACCCAAACCAGTCTATGATTCTTGATTCTATGAGTCTATGATTAAAAATCTTATACTGTGGTTAGAAAGGAAAGATATTCTGCTCTCTATGATAGGTATGGCTGACAGAAAATGTATGAAGAGCACAAATGAAGAAGTGCGTGTGCTGTGTTTTTGAAGAGGAATGTTGTGTGGTATGAATACAAAAAGCAAAATGTAAGAATCATTGTCTCTGGACTAGCATACATGATATCGGTCTGTGAATAAAATAAGCTTAATATAGAGTATCTGCAGCCTCATTACATTCTATAGTTATAAGCATTCAAGTGACAGAATAAGTCACATTGGAAAAAGATTGCCTTTTAATTTTCTGGTTTATGTACTGTAACAATTCACATAAATGTTATTGGTTCTTATTAGAATGTAGATATGTGTCCTATGATGATCTGAATTCATTATGCTGCCCTGTAAGTTTGATGAATGTGAATTGTTGTGAAGTCAATTTAAATTCAGTTGTTTTCAAATATCTAAGAAACCTGAAATATTGGAACTTACATTGTTTCTGTACTACTTACTGGATTTTTACTGAGGAACTTTAAGCAAAATCTGAAGTCTGTTATGACATGATAAATGAATTATATAAATTATCTATGTTTGCTATAGGCTTTATTTAACCTTAAATAATGTGGATAATAGATAGCCATTACCCTCTGGAGAGCAGAGTGGAAACTCCTACTTTCTGTGATGGGACAGTCGTTATGCTCAGGGTTGCAAGGGTTGTGCTTCCTAAGAGCAAGTCACTGAGATGGTAGTGGCTTGTTTTCAACAAGCTGGCCATTTGTATAAGGTGGGCCTGATTTCCTCCTCCATTAAGAGACAAGGACATAGACACCACCTCCAGGAAAAATGAGAACTCAGATGATACAGAAAAACACTTGTGCTCCTTCCTGCAGGATGCTGTGACTATGCTTTTTGCAGTTTATGGCTAAATACCATAGTCTAGTCCTGAGAAAGTACTCTATGCGTTTGCCAGACAGATGATGACTGTTGCAGTTAGAATGATGATTCCAGTTAGGATATTTACACAGATGTTTGCGGGCAATGCAAAATATGTTGTACTTTTCATGAGATTTTTCCATTTCCCAGTGAATATTGCCTTAACTAGTGCAGGATGAGAACAGAAATATCTCTATCAGAGATTTCAAAGACTCAACTGCCACATTGGTCTAGAAAAAAAACGTGTCACGGAGGAATTTCATGTTGGAGCTAGGATGAGGAACATCTGTATTTAGACTGCATATTTTGATGTAATTTCCTATTATTTTGTATAAAGTACCTGTGTTAGTGATGGGCTATCCATCAGTAAAACATAGCTGCATATTTAACATACCCAGGATTTATTGCTTCCTTTGCTGCTTTTAATGCCACCAATGGGACTGCATACATTCTGTGGCATGTCTTTAATTAATTAGTCTTTATCCATCCTATTTGGGGACAGACAGAGGAACTTAATATATTATTACTAACTAATGAGCAAATTCTACTTTCTGATTATTAAATTTTCAAAAGTAATTTGAAATATAGATTGTACGTCCTTCACAAGGAGACATCATCAGATGGACTTCATTAATTAATCAGGAACATTCAGTGCACAGCATGGCTATGCAGGTCTTAGAGTAAAATAATCCTTATTTGAAGTTGTTTTTCACATTTTTCATTGCTTCATAGGAAAATGGCCCAGGGCTTATTTTCTCTTTCACGTTAGCGCCTTCTATAACTCAAATCCCATACAGAAAGAAAATGCCTTACCCTTAATGTGTGTTAGTACTTCTACTTGAACTGTTAATCTGGATCACCCAAATTGATCTTGCCTCAAGTTAGTACAGTTATTAGACTGTGTGGATGTGGACTGTATCTGTGTTAGTGCTGCGAGTTTTATGTAGGTTTCCTGTAATTTCCCCCTTCCCCATTCAACAAGAAAGACAGTCAGTTTCTCCCACAATTCATTCTTGGAAAAAGAAAAAGTTGTGGCTTAGCTTATTGCAGCAAAATAAGTTGTGCCGAGTCCTGCACTTGAGTCACAACAACCCATGCAAGGCTACAGACTTGGAGAGGATTGGCTGGAGAGCTGCCTGGAGAAGAAGGACCTAGGGGTGTTGGTTGATAATCAGCTGAATTTGAGTCAGTAGTGTGGCCAGGGGGGCCAAGAAGGCCAACGGCATTCTGGGCTGAATGAGGAATAATGTGGCCAGGAGGACTAGGGAAGTAATCCTGCCCCTATACTGGGTGCTGGTGAGGCCATACCCTGAATACTGTGTTCAGTTTTGGGCCCCTCAATACAAGAAAGACATCGAGATGCTGGAGTTTTTCCAGAGAAGGGCAACAAAGCTGGTGAAGTGTTTAGGACACAAGCCTTATCAGGAACACCTGAGGGAGCTGGGGTTTTTTAGTTTGGAGAAAGGAAGGCTCAGGGGCGACCTTATCACTGTCTTCAACTACCTAAACGGAGGATATAGGGAGGTGGTGGTTGATCTCTTCTTCATGATAGCTAGTAACAGGATAAGGGGAAATGGCCTCAAGATGTATCAGGTGAGATTTAGGCTGGATATTAGGAGGAATTTCTTTACTGAAAGGGTTGTCAAGCATTGGAATAGGCTTCCGGGGGAGGTGATTGAGTCATCATCCCTGAAAGTCTTTAAAAAACAAGTAGATGTTGTACTTGGGGACGTGGTTTAATGGCGAACCTTGCAGGCCTGGATTAATGGTTGGACTCGATGATCTTACAGGTCTTTTCCAACAAAAACCATTCTATGACTCTATGAGTCTATGATTCTATGACTCTATGATTCTATGTAAGTGGGAATACTAAGAGTTAAAGACCTAAAATGAACATTACATTCAAATGGAAGAAGAGCATAAACAAGTTAAATATAAAATTAATAAAGCAGGGGAAAAAAAAGAGCTTTGGAGAACAATTTTCTAAAGGCATAAAAGTAAAAACTATACTTATTTGTCAAACATATTAGGAAGCCTGCCAGAAAGCCTGTGAGGCCAATAGATGATCATGGTTTAAAAGGAGTCCTCAAAGGGCAAAAATACAGAAAAATTAAACTAATTCTTTTCAATGAGCATCACCACCAAAAAGACACTGTAACCAGAGGGCTTTGTATTATGTGGATTGGAGTTTAAAACAGAACTTTCCCAAGCAAATGTGTCAAAAGAATGAGATTTAGAAGTAGATGGAGTGAATCCTGATGAATTACCAGCACCAGGTGGTACTTACTTGGGAGCCTTAAGAGAACATAAATATGAAAGTGGAAACTTTTGGCTATGGCATGTAGTCTATTGATTAAATCAGTTGTGGTACTAGGTGAGACTGAAATGGTAAATGTAGATTCAACATTTAGAAAGCATTTAAGTAGAATGGAGATTTCAGAAAGCTTAAGACACTCTTTGTATTGTGTGAACTGTTAGAAGTCACGCTAGGACTAATAGATAAAATGGTAAGTACAATATAATGAGGAAGAACCAACACAGCTTTGAAAGGGGATTAGTACCTTGCAAATCTATTAGAGTTTGATGATCACTGAATATACAGAAGTGATCCAGTTGATACTCTGCCAAAAAGCTTTTTGACAAGTTCCCTTGGTGAAGGCTCTTAAAGAAATTAAGTTGTGGTAGGATGGGAAGGTCCTCTGCATATTAATAGCTGCTTAGAAGGTAGGAAATTGAAAGTGGGAATAAACGGTCAAATTTCACAAGGCGGAAAAGTAACGTTGGAATTCCTTGAGTCTCTGTGCTGAGGTCTTTACCGTTAAATATACTAATAAATAATTATACATTATATAATTAAACTCTATGTATGTCTGCACATATCATACACATATCTATATACTTGTATATGTATTTTAATATACAGATGACAACATGACATGAAATTTGTATTCCATATCTACAAATGCAAAGTAAAGCACACAGGAAAACCTATCCTAGCTATAAGCCCACAATGAGAGGATCTAAATCAGCATTACATTACCATTCAAAACAGAGAGCCCTGAGTCACTGGAGATTGTCCTGTAAACACATTGGCTCAGTGCTCAGCCCTGTTTAAGAAAAGCAGACAGAGCATTAGGAATTTTTAGGGGGAAAATGTGATGTTTACTGTTTTGCCTTCTATGTCACTGTGAATAATCATAGTCCATATACATCTGGAATACTCTTCTGGAGGTCTGAGCATCAGTCCCTGCATTTTAAAAGAAGTATAATGTAATTCTAAAAACATTATAGCTTTTTCTCAATAGCTATATACTATGAGTGTTATATACATAAGATGGCAACGATTGCTGAAGTACAGTGCAGTTCCTGTACAAGGAGAGATTAAATACTCGTGTACTTCAGGTTGAGACAACAGAGATGTCATCAGGCAGCGGGTTTCAGACATGCTTTTTTTCATTTAGAGCAGAATTATCCTTGAAAGTCACTGGTGTTTTTGGAGTCCAAAAGTGTAGGTGAGTTCAAATAGTGACTGCAAAACAGGTATATGGAAAGATGTCAACTGACAGCCTCTGACTGAGAAAAGCCAAACCCCACAGTCCCCCAGCAGTACAACTCCATCAACTAGCACTGCTATGGTCCAAAGTCAGTTGTGACTTTCCCACACCATCCCCAACCCCCTGCCCCCCAAGTCTTTTGTACTGGCATCAGCATACACTTGATGCTATGATAAACTTTTCAGATCTCTGAAATAAAGTACAATTAATCTCTAAGTCGTAGGTTTACTTTCCTGTCACTTCTGTGTGCTTAAGTGGTTCATCACAGAGGCTGTTATATGTCAGTTGCTGGACAAAGGAATGGGCAGGAGTACATTGTTGAGGGGCAAAGTAGTGGCTTAATCTGTTTTATAACTGCACCCTGAGCTGGGAGCAGGATGCAGAGGGATTTACTCTGTCTATTCTTACACTTCTTGCCTAAGTATTTTCCACAGGCTGTTTTCAGGAGTAGGGTGGGTTGTGTCCCATTTGACTTGCTTATGTTCTTATGACTTGTGTTGATTTGTTGGTACGTCTTTGTTGAGTATATCTACAATCTAAAAAAAAAAGTGGGAATGCATCGAAGAGCTGCTTGTTACAAACTATTATCTCATCTCCTCTGAGAGCCAGGAAAATTCAGAAAGCCTCTGCAATTCCTAGTTTGCAAAATTAAATAAATAAAAAGGTCAATTGAAAAGATGCTACAGGAACTGTCTTGGTATCATTTCAGTATTGTGATCTTCTCAGGAAGGCTGACATCTGTGAGAGGAAATGCTGCTGCTTTGCATGAAATATAGTGGTTTAACATGAACAGTACCACTCTGTCTTGGTTAGAGCCAAAGTATTATTTTCTGAACCTTTGGAATATCATAATTTTGCATCATTATGTAGTATTCAATGCAACAAGCATCAATTTTTCAATAATAGAGAGGTTTTAAACAGACCGAGGGAGGACATAAGCATTTGCACAGGCCACTAGATTTGCCTGAAACCATGTGTACCTATTTCTGGACTCTTGCTTCCATAAATAATGAATTGACAATTTCAAGGTTTCCAGAGGATACACAGTACATATAAATGTCAGACAAATATATTAAAACATTCCAATTGTTTTAGTGATGAATAGCACAGTGTAAGGTTTTTATGGTTCTAAATAAAACTTATAATTTAATTTGCCTGGTGCATTAAATGAGTCTAAGGGAACTGTGACAAAAAAAAGGGAAGAAAAGAGAGAAAAAAAGGTGATTATGTTCATCACTGCTGAACAACTGAAGTTGCTACATGTTTAACAGAAGGTTTCGTGAGAAAGACAGGTTCATTTGGTGGAAATATTTAACAGATTTCTATTAGTTGGTGGAAATATTCAGCTGATTTCTATTACCTACTGCATCTTCACAGAATCACCAGGTTGGAAAGGACCCACTGGATCATCGAGTCCAACCATTCCTAATACTCCCTAAACCATGTCCCTAAGCACTTCATCCACCCGTTCCTTAAACACCTCCAGGGAAGGTGACTCGACCACCTCCCTGGGCAGCCTGTTCCAGTGCCCAATGACTCTTTCTGTGAAGAATTTTTTTCTGATATCCAACCTGAACCTCCCCTGATGGAGCTTCAGGCCATTCCCTCTTGTCCTGTCCCCTGTCACTTGGATGATCTTCTTGATGTACTTCTTCATACTTTTTAATGTTAATTTTTAATGATTAAATAAGATGATTAGCTTTCTATGGACCTCCTGGAAAGCAGGGAGAGGGATGTGGAAACCTGCTTAGGGAGAGAAATAGCAGAGCTGGCAACAAGGAAGCCAGAGCCCAGAGATGGGCTCCTGCTGGGAGGCTAGTGCAGTGGAGTAAAGAAACAAGCAGACAGACCTCAGGAATAACAGAACAGAGACTTTCTGGTGAATGAGGGTGCTTGGGGAACATCAAGGAGTCACTGTTTCTAGTGAAACTAGTCCTAGAAGCAGAGTTAACATAGACAGGGAGAGACTGGATTATAAACTTTCCTTTGCACTGTGAGCTAGTGCCTTTGAGATTTTTTTCCCTGTTAAAAATCTCAGATTTCTCCTCTAGCAAAATGCAAAAGTTGTTCTATTTTTTTTCCTTTTTTTCTAGATGAAAAGTCTTTCAATTTGTTTTGGGGAGATCATTTTATGGAGATGTTCTATGTAGATCCTCCTCAGAGTTCTAGCTGACTAGGGAGTCCTTTCCATACTCATCTTTGTGTGCAACAAATCACTACACTAGTTGGCATTACTAAATATGTCTCACACTTAACATGCAGGTCTGATAGTTACAGCTGATTAGTAAACATTAAAAAGGAGACATGCAAGGTTATGATACCTAGTTGCAGTCCATGGGTTTGGGTGATGTAGCACTGTGGGTTCTAGGAGTGCTTATAAGAACTGGGCTTGTGCAAAGCGGAACTATTTTGAATCCTTTTAGACAGCAGGGGGTTTGACCCCAGCAATCTCCTTGCTTTTTTTGGGAAATGTCTGCTCTGAGCATCTCCATAACATAGAGAATTCATGGTGTATTCTGTGAGTGGCCACAGAGAGAAGGTCTCTTGTTTTCTTTTTTGCCTCTTCATATACCTAAAAAGGAAGTTTAGGGACAGAGTAAAGATAATGATGAGATGTTTCTATGCTTGTTGTAGACTAAGAGTTCAGAAATGAAGCTCTGTCTGTGAAATTAAAAAAAAATATTTAGAAAGAGAAACTAATCAACTTTTTTAATGTATACACAGAAATGTTCCACAGACCAAAACTGTCTATGCACCACCTGGTTTTAATTCATGGACAAAACTCACAGTAGTGCCTGTCATTCCTAAACCCAGGCCCTCTGTGAGTTCACTTACAAAAGCAAATAAAACCAGCTCAGCATACAACATCCTCTCCTTTAGAAATTATTTGTAGGCTGAAACATTTCTGGGAAGACTAAAAATGTCTCCTCATGTGTCAGAATAGGCTCCAGTGTTACCCACAATAAAGTTTCTATTGACACCATCTTTAGCATACTGTCATATTACTCATGTAACAAAGGCACAGCTTATTTCTGGTAAATTTATTGTAGAGATTCATTTATCACTGCTGGCAGCACTTTCATCTGAGCTATATATGTGGAAAAACATGTACAGATACCTCTTATTCGGTGAGAGAAACAAGAGCCATCTAACATTTTTGTGAACCTAGGAGTCAGAGTCAGAAGAGACCAAAGTCAGAAAGTGCAGCTTATTGTTAAGGGAAAATATTGCCTAAGAACTTTCTAAAAGATGACACTAATGGACTAGAATGGTGTTTGCCATCCTGTCTTGTGCAGTATTTATTGATTCAGCAAAAGATACTAGACCTGCATTTGTTGTTTAGTACAGATTAAAGGTGTAAGTTGGAGGCAGATTTCAGTCTGAGCATGAGGCCTCTTACAAGTACATGAAGGTTGACTTAGTAAGGGTTATAGCTGAAGGGTTTGGGCATTTCCTGCCTCCTCTTTTAAACAATACCTTTATTATAAATATTTTATATAGCAGATAACAAAAATCAGTAATAGCGTTTTTCTCCAGTACTTAGCAATGTTGATTCTCCAACAGAGACAGAGGAATATTTGGTCTCCTACTAGTGAGAATAAGGCTGTTTTCAGAATTTATCTTGTACTTCCTATGTATTTTCTCTTTTTTTTCTTCTATTATTTTATTCATCAGATGCAGGTTTTGCACAGTTCCCAGTGCATTGATTGATTTGCGTTTGGAATTGTCTCTGTCTCTGAAGTTCAGGGTGCTTGAGCTAAAGTTTGTTGTACTGAGCATTTCCAGGAATAAACAAATACAAAAGCAAAGCTGATATAACAGTAGTTGAGTAAAAAACTACTATCCAGGAGTTAACTCAGCATGCATTGAAATAGAGAGTTTTCCAAGTGAGAGGTTAAAAAACTCTAAACCCATCTTTGGTGCACAAATTAATGTAAATTAATACAGTATTTTAATGAGATGTTAAAAAGCTGCATTAAGAAAGAGGATTTGGTAACCCTGGAAATAATTTTTATGGAGGCTGGGCAAGAAATGTTTATAGATGTAGTACAGAAAGTGTGAGGGTGATAGACCACAATCAGAGAATAAGAAAAAAGCATACCCAACCAATGAATATCAAAGTATTGTGAAACTCACTATGAATGCTATCAGTATTAGGAAATGCCATTTAATACTCTTAGTTAATACTAAATTAACTTTTCATTAGATGCTGACAAAGGAAATAGGTAAAAAAGTGTCTTTCAGCTTCTCTGGGGAATCTCCTGCAATGAACTACTGAACAATTCTTAACCTCTGTAACTTTTCTTTTGCTGTAGAAGTGTGTGTACACTAAATTTGTGCTAAAGTTTTGAAGGTTTATTCTGAACTACAAAATATACTCCAATCTGATTAAAAATCAACATTAAATAGATTTCAATTTTCTATTAAGGGATGAGGACGAAAATGTGGTTTTCCCTTTTCCACTCTTGTATTCACGTTGGAAACTGTCTTTACAAGCTAAGGATGATAGTGGGATTGTACTGCAATGTTTACAAAGCCAACTTCTCTCTAACACCATAAACTATAATATAACCCACTTATCCGTAAAGGGACAGTGGAAATTTTAAGAATTATGTGAAGGTACAGCACAGGAAATGGACACTATTCAGACCACATTGTTGGAGAGAAACTAGAGTTGATGTTTTCCAATACTAGGTCTGTGATAAGGGATCAAAATCATCTGGTGTTCCTCTGAGATCTGTACACAGGTGTTGTCAGTGGTGGTTCCAGCTTGGACCTTTGGAAAGATACTTAAGCTGTAATGTGAAAAATCATGGCTAAAGCTGAGAAATGTTGACAGCGGGACCAATTTTCACCTTCTTGTTGTAGTTTCATGGGATGATGTTTCAGTGTCATGTTGAATAATCATCCCAAGTCATAGGATATTGGCCAATGACAAGGAGGCCTTACACTGTCAAGCTACAGAGATTCAAAGATGATACATACATATTTTACAAGCTGCTAGATGACTATATGTTAATAAAGTCATCAAAATGCTATTATTGTTATTTGTAGAGACCACATATCATGCTACTTTGTGTCAACAAGCTGCTGTTAAAGAGCAGTATAACTTTCAGAAAGATCATGCCCTGAAGGTGCATTTAAGAGCAATGCAGTTTATTGGATTCTCTACCAATAACACAGGCAACAACAAAATAAAGGCAAATAGAGCAGAATGTGATTGCTGTGCAGAAAGTGCTCTGCAGAACAATTGCTACCACCATGCCAACTCTTCTCAAAGCAAACTTTTATTACTGCAAGTGATGTCTCACAGGGAGCAGGATGGTGAATAGTACTGAGGCTGGTGAGGGTGAGAGTTTCACTGGTGCTTTGCAGGATCAAGCCTCAGGCTTGTAACAGTATCGTAAGCTGCAGTGTCTCAGATGACTGCTGAGGATTACTGTCACATTGCTGAACAGGGTGCCGCTGCTGGGAGGATGGGGTGGAGGGGATGAAGTCCTTCCATTTAATAAGCTTGTTTGAGATCAGTAATTATTAGCTGCCCACTGTCTGTGAAGTATTTTCTCTCTTCCAGCAGCTGAGGTGGTGTTTTCCTGGCTTGCTGCAGTGCAATGATTAGATTGCTGTCTCTAGCCGGTTAGTGCTGAGATGCTGCTGGCTGAATGATAACTATGGCAGAGAGAAAGGGTTATTCCTGAAGTGCTCCTGAGAGTCTCGTTGATTTATTTATTTATTTTCCCCCTCACTGCCAGCTTGTAGGAGGCTTTTAATGGGTGCAGCATCGACAATCACTCTAGGTCAAGCAGTGTTAGCACTGGTGCTAACCTTCTAAAAGGTTCAGATTTATGAATTCAATTATGGGAGTTTACAGCTTGTTTAGCTTTGTTGTTGCTGTTATTCTTGTTCTTTATTCCTGTCTGTGTTCTGCTGCACTCCAACCCATTCCAGGGTAATTACCAAGATTCTTTTTGATAATGTTTAGGCTGAACAGGATGACAACAGGACTATAACAGTATTGTCTCATTCTGTCCTTTCCCATCTGACAGCTGTTGGTGTGACCATATGGGCCCTGTATGTCTTGGTATCTTTACTTCTTTATAGCTTGGACTGCATTATATAACTTTATTATTTTTCCAAATAATTCTGACATTAAACAGTAAAGAAAGCATTTGTTTTATCTAATTTTTATCTTGATATTATGAAAGAGATCTTATACAATACAAGATAAAAACCTCTACACGTACTCATTTAAAATACAGCAGTTTCTTTTCTCCATTCAAACTAATAATTTGATTGCTTAGGGCTGACTCATGGTTTTCATATGCTTGGGATTGGCAAGAAAGACTATATCTGCACAAAGGACAGAGAAATACATAATCAGATTTGTGATGTGTGCAGAAAAAGTCTGTAACATTTAAGATCTTTAGTAAAATACCCCAGGAGTCCAAGCAAGTTACAGTAAGCAAATTATCTTGGAACAAATTATCCGATATTTAATTGAATTTTCTGCCATGGCTCCCATCAATCTTGTGTGCTGAAGGCTACCCATAGTGTCTACTGTGCCTGATAACAATTACAGCTGGTGATTAATTGTCTGACATAAAGCAGCTGAAAGAATATTTATAGATGTGTATGGCACACAATAATGCTACATTTTTCTTGTTGTGTTTCTGCATGTTACCTAACAGTCATGCTAAGTACAAGTGCTGAAATCAGAAAACATTTTTAATCTGTCAGGAAAGCCACATTAAGGAAATTTAGGTTATGATGGACTACTGTTAGGGAAGAAAACAGTTGGATTTTTTTTAAGTTTTTCATATGTTTCTATGTTAAAAACATTTTCTTCCCATTTGCTCATCTTTGTGCTATGAATATTTCTAAATTGCTATTCTCTGTGCTCTTGATGCCATCCTATATACTCATACTCTATACTCACCTAACGAAATTCACCTGTGTACTTAGTTAAGATTTTTTTTGTGAATTAGTTCAGAGAAAACTAGGGCTGCACTCGAGTTTCTGTCCCAAATAAAAACAGTGGGTTGAAATTGAAACATTGGTTATATGTTGTCCTTCACTTTGGCACTTTTTCATCCTTTTTTATTTTGAATAAAAAAATAATAACAAGTCTAAAGAACAAACTGGCTAATTTTTCTCTAGATTTCCTTCCATTCTCATACATGACCCTGTGAGTTACGAAGCATCTGATGCAAGATTATTTTCTTCTGAAATCTCCTTGGTGAAGTCACGCAAAATTGGATACATCAGATCAATAAGCTGACTAACATGAGAGACAAGACTTAGCATGGATAATCATGTACTAATGTGCCCAAAGAACTCTGAGATTGAAGGTGATTCACCTATTGCAGTCCTGCAGAGCTAGCAGCTAGGACATAACCATCTGCTTCTTTTTGCATAGAGATGGGCAAAAGTTCAGAGGGTTTCTTAGGCAAAGCTTTTCTGTAGTCTTATGGGACTAAACTCTTAATGGATATAACAATTAATGGAGAGAAAATCAATTAAGGACAGGCAAAATACCACATACCAGTTTTCTGAAAAGTGACGAGGAGTTCTTAGAAGAATTGTAATAATTTTTAGCTGTTTCGGTATATAAAAAAAAGAGGGAGTGGAATGAAAAATGATTTAGAATGTTTCACTAAATAAGCAGAGAAAGGATTACTGGCATGTATATAGACATAAACTGTCTCCTCTCTTCAACCTGGGTTTACCTTTTTACGTTGTGTATGTTGAAACATATGTTTTTTATGTGAAAGTGGAACTATTGTTGACATGGGCATGTGTTAGTTCTTAGCATCTATACACCAGAGATCATCCAGTAAAACTAACATTACTGTAAATTCTTTATCTTCCTGGAGAAATAAACTCAATGTACAGAAAAGCAGAGTCCTTTCTTTATGTGTGGTTTAATGCAGGGGGTGCTGAGGCTAGTGAAGTTCATTTCATCATTTCACCCTACATATTATTCTATTGTCAACATTTATTTAGCTTTACTTTCAAAGAAATAAATTGCAATAACTCTCTGAAGCAGAATGAAAACAATCTTCTCACAGTTTTCTCGGAGCACTCTTTTTACATATGGTAATCAGCTCACACCAATTATTTGAAATCGTTCCTATTTTCAGAACCAGTATAGTTAAAACAGCATGATTACCATGACAATCAGCACTGCTAATAAGTAATGACACCAGCATACCAATCCTTGCACTGTAAGTAAGCCATAAATCAAGTTTATCTGACACAATATATTTTCAGTCCAAGATAGTACACATTCAAATGCAAGCCTGTGTTTCATTTACAATCAGCTCCCAAACCTCAGGAGATTAAGCTGCAAGTCAGTTATCTCCGCTGCATCTCTGTTGCAGATGTGTTGTTTGTTTTTAATCTTGAAACACAATCTAGGTGAAACATCATAGGTAAAACACTTTAAAAAGAATATTTGAAACATATTCCTAAACAGCTGTTAGGAAAAAAAGTGTGTTTGTGAACCAGTACCAGTTGCATAAGATTGCTCTTCAACAAAAGATTGAAAATTATCTTCCTACTGAATCCAAAATCAACATTATTCCTTGCAAGACATTATTTCCTTAAGATATTTCTTTATTTTTAAGGATGACTTATCTTGACAAGATGGCAGCTGATGATAGGATTAAGAAGGATTAGTTAAGACAGTCTAACATCTGAATAAAGCTTTGACAGGGAGCTCGGCTCCTGCATGCTGGTGTTGCACAAACCGTCTTGTTAAATGTTATGTTTTAAAAAATAATTTTTGTTATATTTCTGATAAATATAACAATAAAAGACTAGGTATTATTAATGCTTTTTAGCACCTGGTCTTCACAGGGTTTCGGCTGAAACATGTTCATCCTGCCAGTAGGGAAGCAGGCCTTATTTCTGTGTGGGGGAGATCACAGTTTCACAGTGCTGCCTTCCAGAAATAGCAGGGAAAATCGTCAAGGTTTTCTGTACACTCTCTTCTTTTCTCCTACATACAAACCCATGCAGTCTTCTAAGGATAGCAAGCATTGCCAAAAAAGAACAGGGTGATGTAATGGTCTGTGATGCCAGGGTGAGGCAGGACTGACCCTGCATCTCCTTATGGAAGCACACGGTCTGCTTGTTACATGATAGCCCTGTAAAGCTGGCGCAGTCACGATCAAATACATATGGACAAATACCACACCATACATAGTGTATCTGATGACACACAGACTCTGCCAGTTGTAAAAGATATTGAGATGACTGCTGTCTTATGGCAGAAATGACTGAAACCGAAGTATGCTTGATCTAGGATCATGGCATGGCATAGGGGGTGATGAATGGAGGCAGTGAAGGCCCTAAATATACGAAGATGATACCCGCTATTGGAAAATATCTCCTCGCAGGACTATGTGAAATTCCACAACTGGGAGATCTAGATTAAAACATAAAAATACCTGCGTGCATAAAATTAAGTCTATGTCAAAGATAAGGTAGGAAATATTATGCTCATGTGTGTAGTACAGGATGACATTTTCTGTGGGTTTATTTTCAAATGTATTTCACTGTAAATTTTTATTTTAAAAAATGGGATTAGTTAAATGGTAAGGCAATGGTGTATTAACAGTATTACACTAGTTTACTTATCTTATTTTCTGCTGAGATCTAATTACATACTCCCCTGCTGGACTGTTCTTGAGCGAAGAATTTCCTTGTATGCTGTTATGTACAGGGAGTTGTGGTTAAGTGTCAAGTGGAATCTAAATCAAAGTAATCATCAGACTTTTTTATACCCAGTTACCTGGATTAGGCAGACTCCTATTTCAGTAAGTAGAAGACACTAAACCTTGCAGTCCTTCTGTGGTCTGCGGACTTTCTCAAGATCTACATGTTGAATGCATTCCTCTCCTTCATGTTAAAGATCTGAGGAGACACGTGGCATTGTCACAGCACTGTGTCTCCTCAATAAGTACTGTGCAGGGTGAGTTTGGACCAACTGAAGATAAAGCGAGGTTAGAAACAAGCAAGTAATGGTTTTCTTGCTGTCCCTAAGCTCATAGGCTTCATTAATGCAGTACAGTGAGGACCTTGTCTTCCAGGAAACTAAATTTAAGTGAGGGAATTGCATGGAGGTGTCACTGGACTTGGAGCAAAACACAGTTTGAATGTTCAGGCATTTCAGGGATGTCTGAAGTTAACATCAGCCTGGCCACTTATCTGAGAGATCAGTTTTCCTCCCTGACCATTAGCACAGATAGTTAGAACTCCAAAATATATCAGGCAAATGGGGGAGAATAAAGCCAGAATAAGGGATGCAGATCCTCAGCTGTTATCTGACTCCTGGTGAGGTGGGAATCCTATGCACTTTTGTGACATAAGCAAGGTTTGAGGCATGAAACTGTAAGGTGCCCAGGGCATGGCCCTGATATTTTAATGTGACATCTTAGCATTTGCATTGCTTTCTAAAATGTATTTGTGTATTTTTGAATGTTATCATTGAAAGATGCAAATTTTATATAACTTTAGCTATAAAGCATATTGTCATTTATTATTTGAATTACCAGAATAGCAGGTATTTTCTGTGCTGTGCTGGAGTGCAGATTTTATGTCCTTAACACATACCAAAGTGGCCATAAATATTTGTACAGCTATACTATCATTCATATACAGCTGAGGAATCCAAAGACTAAATTTATTCCTCATTATCCATGGAGACTGTATTTGTAATAGTTCACAGCTAAATTAGTGGTCCAAACAGCAGCCATATGCACTGCTAAATTGTTTGCTGGGTTGTGGATTACTTCAGAAACTATTTATGAAATACAGCTGATTTATCCAACAGCTGATGACAACTGCAGACTTACGAACTTACTTCTAAAATATTTTTCAAATATACCTGTGGCTAAGGTACATTCTTAAAGGCCCAACTTCTCCTGTAATTTTGGGATTTACTATTCTATTTACAGCTCGGCATTTCAGTTGTGTTAGATTTTGCCCGTGGTTTTGCATTTCCACCATTCACCATAATCTCTGAGTAATATTCAGACAGTAACAGACAATGACAAATTTGTGAAAATAAGAACATTTGCCAGTTGTTGCATTACAAGTGTGAACTTGCTCTACTTCAAATTTCTCCTCATCCACCTTTTAGATGAAATTCCTAAATCCTCAAGGATTCATGCACTGCAGGCTCACAGCTGTCGACTAGGAGGGCTGATTGGATTTTCTGTCCCTGTTTGACTCAGGAAGTTTGTTTTTCCTCTGCAGGTATGGGTTAAATATTTGCAAAGTGAATTGATGTAAATGCTATTTGATATATGTTTAAAAGATTTTCCCATTAAGAGATTTTGAGCAAGCTTATTGATGGTAAGACTCTAGGCTTATCTAGAGTTTGCGAACGGCTGTAAAGTTTGTCTTGACCTCTCAACATTTTCATTTTAGGTTTAGCATGAACCCTGACAAGCGTCATTGATTTCGTGTTTCCAGTTGCAACAGTCCAAGAGTGCACCAAAAAGAACCCTCTAACTGAACTTTGTGAGAATGTTACCCTGCAACAAATCACACACAGAATGAAGAAATACACGTAACGAAGACAATAGTAAATAAAAAATTACTGCTGCCAGAATATTGTTTTCCAGTACTTATGGACAAGCTGGGAGGCAAAGAAAGTAGGTCTAAAATGCCAAGTGGTCTTTTTTTCTACCAATTTTTTTATGGAATAAAAAAATAATGAAAAATAAACAAACAAACAACCTTCCTGTATATAAGGTTAGCATCAAAAAAAGACTACTTAGAAATCAGAAAGGAAAGAAAATCTGTCTGGAAAAGCTGTATTTGTTAGCAGAATTTTCTTGGTAAATTCATACTTGTGTGTGCTTTGAAGGTAGAATATAGAACAGAAATCTGCAGCACCAGAAAGCTGTGATGCCTTTTTACCTATATTGTAGCTGTGTTAAGAGTCTGAGTCTGAGGTTGTTGCAAACCTGAAATTTAAGGCTACGGCCTGTCTTGAAGAATTCTGGGAGGTTAGAAATTATCTTAAGATAGATTAACTATATATTATGTAAACTGCATTTCTTAAAAGTACATCTGCAAGTCAGTGTTGAACTGCTCCCCACTGACCACAAAATCTGCTGAGGATGTCTGCTTCTTTGACAAAGACATTTCTTGTTTGCACGAGGCATTGCTTTTAACCGCTTAATCTTTAGCTGTCTCTGAGGAGGCAAAGTGATGTTCTGCGTCAACAGCCCTTCACATTAAATATCTATCAAGAATGGTTCTCTGTACCTGAGGTATTTGTTCCTGCTGCAAATATCCTTAAACTCCTTAGTCTTTCACTCGAATCTCAAGGTCCTTCTGTTGGCCCATTGCTGATCTTTGCCCAGCTTTGTTTTCAACTTTGCTGTAGCTGTTACCAGTGGCATTTGCAAAATTGTGGTTCTGTAATACGGCTTTCATGGAGGTTTGAAGGGAGATGGTGCTTGACTTCATCTTACCCTCTGACAGTAGGCTCAGATTTGGTGGATGTGTGATGGAGCCATGGTATAAATGAAAGGGCAGTATTCCTGCATGTCTTTTTTGGGGAGGCATGCTGTACTACTTAGCAGTGCGGAGTGAAGGCACGGCTGTGACCCACCACTTGTACTTGGGGAACGTGATGGTAAATAGGGGTTGCTCAAAGAGCAGTAAACTCAAGTGGAGTGCAGAAGGGTTGCTTGAGGACTAATAAAATCCATCTGAAGTTCCTCTTATTGCTCTTGAACATACCTATGTTTTCCCTTGGGGGACTTCAAAGGCTGGACAGTAGGAGAAATAAAAGAAGTTGTTCACCAAGGTACTTTGGGATGCATTTCACTGGGACGGCATACTCAAAATCCATATGTCTGAAGTAGTTTCTGAAGACTTTCTGCAGTTCTAGGAAAAAGCCAGATGCTTTCCTGTATCTGTAAAAAAGCTACCATGATGTCTCAAGATAGATACATTCTAGTCAGCTTCCATTTTAAGAGAACTTGCCTCTACAGTTTTATTCTGTTCTGTTCATGTGATAGCTTATGTGAATGAATCATATAATCATATAACCATAGCATGGGTTGGGTTGGAAGATCATCTAGTTCCTACTCCTTTGCCATGGGCAAGGACACTTTCCACTAAATTAGGTCACTCAAAGCCTCAAGCCTCATCCAACATCCATCCTTGAATACCTCCAAAGCTGGGGCATCCACAGATTCTCTGGACAGCGTGTTCCAGTGCCTCATCACTCTCACAGGAAAAAATTTCTTCATAATATCTAATGTAAATCTACTCTCTTTCAGCTTAAAACTATTACCCTTCATCCTATCACTACACTTCCTGACAAAGGGCCTCAGTAAGTACTGGAAGGCTGCTGTAAGGTCTGCTCGGACCCTTCTCTTCCCTAGATTACTCTAAAAAATCCATGTCCATCCTGTGCTGAGGACTCCAGAATGACACACAGTATTCCAGGTCACACTTCTTTTGATGCAGCCCAGGCTGCAACTGGGCTGCAAGCAGACTTTGCTGGCTCATGTTGAGCTTCTCATCCACCACCAACCCCTTTGCTTCAGGGCTACCCTCAATCCATTCCCCACCTAGCCCCTGTGTGTGCTTGGGATTGCCTTGAGGCAGGTGCAGGACCTTGCACTCAGCCTTGTTGAACTTGAGATTTGTGCAGGCCCATGGTCCTTCTGGATAACATCCCTTCCCTCCAGCGTGTCAATCACACCACACAGTATGGTGTCATCAGCAAACTTGCTGAGGGTGCACTCAATACCAATGTCCATGTCTCCAGCAAAGATGCTAAACAACACCAATCCCTATCCTGACCCCTGAAGCACGCCACTTGTCACTCTCTCCACTTGGACATTGAGCTGTTGACCAAAACTGTTTGTGTGTAACCATCCAGTCAATTCCTTATCCACTGAGTAGTCCATTCACCAAATAAATGTCTGTCCAATTTAGAGACAAGAATGTCATGCGGTACAGCATTGAACGTCTAAATAGAATTAATGAATCATAGTATCGTAGTATCATAGTATAGTGAGGGTTGAAAGGGACCTTAAGGATCATGTTGTTCCAACCCCCTTGCCATGGGCAGGGACATCCCACTAAATCAGGCTGCCCAAGGCCCCATCCAACCTGGCCTTGAACACCTCCAGGGCTGGGGCAACCACAACCTCCCTGGACAATCTGTGCCAGTGCCTCACCAGTCTCATAGTGAAGAAATTCTTCCTAATGTCCAGTCTAAATCTGCCCCTCTCCAGTTTATACCCATTCCCCTGGTGCTATCTCCACAAGCCTTTATGAATAGCCCCTCTCCAGCTTTCCTGTAGGTCCCCTTCAGGTACTGGAAGACTGCTATAAGATCTCTTCTGAGCCTTCTCTTCTCCAGGCTGAACAACCCCGACTCTCTCAGCCTGTCCTTGTAGGGAAGGTGCTGCAGCCCTCTGATCATCTTTGTAGCCCTCCTCTGGACCCATTCCAACAGCTCCATATCCTAATGTACAGTGTTGCACCAGTTCAGGTAGATAACGTCAGTTACTCTTCTCTTAGCCACCAGTGCTGTAGCCCTGTTAAGAAAGACAGTAAATTCATCAGGGATAATTTGCCTTTAATGAAGCCATGCTGGCTGTCACCAATCACCTCCTTATTGCCATGTGCCTTCGCAGAGTTTCCAGGAAGATCTGTTTGATGATCTCACTGCACAGATGTGAGACTGACTGGCCTGTAGTTCCCCAGGTCTTTCTTTTTTCATTTTTTAAAAAATAGGGATTATATTTCCCCTTTTCCAGTCAGTGGCAACTTCGCTGACTGCCATGATTTCTTAAATATGATGGATAGTGGCTTAGAAACTTCACCCGCCTGTTCCCTCAGGACCTGTGGATACAACTCCTCAGGTCCTGTGGACTTGTGAAACTTCAGGTTCCTTAAATGATCTCGCAACTGATCTTTTCCTGTAGCGGGCATTTCTTCATTCTCTCAGTCCTTACCTTTGCCTTCTGCAACTTGGGAGTGTGGCTTGAGCCTCAGCTGGTGAAGACAAGCAAAAAGGTAATTGAGTACCTCAGCCTTCTCCATATCCTGGGTAACCAGGTCTCACGTTTCCTTCCAGAAAACTTTCCTTTCCTAACCTGATCCCTGGCTACTCAGACAATTTCTCTGCATTCCTCCCAGGCTACCTGACCTTGCTGCCACTCTATGTAGTCTTCCTTTTTGTGTTTAAGTTTGTCCAGGAGTTCCTTGTTCATCCATGTAGGCCTCCTGGCGGTTTTGCCTGACTTCCTCTTTGCTGGGATGCCTCACTCCTGAGCTTGGAGGAGGTGATCCTTGAATATTAACCAACTTTTTTGGGCCCCTCTCTACTCCAGAGCTTTACTCAATGGTATTCTACTGAGCAGATCCCTGAAGAGGCTGAAGTCTGCTTTCCTGAAGTCCAGGGTGGAGAGTTTGCTGTGCACCCTCCTTACTGCTCTAAGGATCTTGAATGCTACCATTTGATGGTTACTGCAGCCAGTGCTTCCCCTGAGCTTCACGTTCCACACCAGCCCTCCCTTGCTAATGAGAACAAGGTTCAGCATAGCACCTCTCCTCTTTGGCTCTTCTATCCCTTTGGACAAGGAAGTTATTATTAACGTGCTCCAGAAAACTCCTGGAGTGCTATGCCCTGATATGTTGTCCCTCCAACAGATACTGGGGTGGTTGAAGTCCCTCATGATGACCAGGGCTTGACAATATGAGGCTGCGCCTGTCTATAGAGGGCCTCATCCACTCACTCCTCCTGATCTGGTGGCCTGTAGCAGAGGCCTCCTATGGTGTCACTTGTCTCTTTCCTCCCTTTAATCCTGACCCATAAGCTCTCAGTTGGCTCCTCATCCATCCCCAGGTGGAACTCCACGCACTCCAGCTGGTCATTGACATAGAGGGCAACACCCCTTTCTTGTCTCCCATGTCTGTCCTTCCTAAAGAGCCTGTATCCCTCCACTCCAACACTCCAGTCATAGGATCCATCCCACCGTGTCTCTGTGATGCAAATAAGATCATAGGCTTGTGGGCATGCAGACATCTCTTAGGTCCTCTTGTTTATTCTCCATGCAACATGTGTTTGCATAGAGGCACTGAAGTTGGGAGCCCAGGGAAGCTGATCTGCTGGATGAAAATCATTTATGCTGCTTTTCACTTTCCCTCCATGTCCCTGCCATGATGCCATCACTTTTCTCATTAGCTCTCTTTCTGTCTAGAGAGGGTATTGGTTTTCAGTTCTCTGCCTGTATAAACTGATTTTGTTCTATTTTTGTCTACAAAGTCTAATAAAGGAGTGCTAGTACTGCCACAGCAAATGCAGATCATCATTAGCTATAATGGCAAAGTCAAGGCATTCATATCCATTAAACACTAAAAGTATAAAATAAAAGAAAAAAATGTTTTAATTCATTAGAAAAATCCCAGTGTAAAATAATAGTTGTTCATTTTCCTCGCAACACCTTTGATTCCATGAACATTCATGGAAAGATACTGTCTCGGATCCACTAGGTTGTTAGCTAAATTCCTAGTTAATTGAGGGGATCTAAGTGGAGAGGATGCACTCATCCCATACAATCAAAAAGAGAAATGTAACAGAGGTTGGAGAAACAGGATTAAAAAACGTACGTATTTTCCTTTCAGTCTGTAGTCATATGTGGCAATTTAATCATGAGAGGTTGGGTTGGAATATCGATGAAAGCAGCACTTTTCTTTAGCTCCTTTAATGGTCTTCATTACTTGTCAACTAAAATTCCAAAACAGGGAATTTGTTAGTGCAAAAGAAGCCTATTCAAATAGATCATCTACAATGGGCTATGTCACAATAAGTAGTAACAGGTGGTCAGGAATGTACCAACCTATTAGAATCACAGAAGAAAAACATTTGAGCGAATGATGCATAGTCCATAGTTGAGAGATAAAACTGAGACATTCAAGGTACTTCTTATGTATTTCAGTATGTATTCTTATGTATTTCAGTATGTATTCTTATGTATTCAGGTAAGAATAGCTTCATTTAACAGCCAGACACTCTACAATGCTTTATATCTTTAATTTATTACACATGCACTCCTCAATGCCTTGTTACTTACTTAATTATTAATAATTAGATAAGCAACACTAATGAAGAGTTAAATAAATTGATTATGTGTTGAAAGATTTCATGTCGCTGGATGAAAAGTGATTCACAAACAAAATAGCGATGAGCTGGTTGGCTGTGAACTTCATGGTCTAGTCATATTGCCCCTAAAACATTAAAGAGCATACTTTGTGGGAAAAAGATGAGGAGTTCTGCTTCTTTATCTGAGCCTTCTGCATCATCTGGGATTTAGATGTTATTTCTCCCACATTTTTTTTTTTTTTTGGCATGGAAGTATTTTCCAGTGATTCTCATGAATGTGAAGTTATTTTGAAACTTTAATTTTACTTGTGTTTTTTTTTTATTAAACAAGTGAATGAAAAGTTTTTTTTCTTTTTTTTCAAGGCTTGTGTAATTCCAGTCAGTGTATCTTCTTTTACTAAGCATCAACTTATTATTTTGCAGAGCCATTTGAGAGGGGAAAGGCGGTATTTATTTAAGTTTGCATTGGTTGTTCTAGAACTACAATTTAGCTGCCATTCAAAGCATCTATTAAAAAAAACAGTTCATGCACTTTTACACTCATTCAAGTCTGTAGAATCCATCTGTAACTTATTCTGAGAAGAAAATTTCAGCTGAAGAAGAACATGAAGACTTTTTTGTGTTAGACTTTGGGAAGAATGCAGGGCACAGGTAGAGAATGGCTTCAGTGGCAAAATATTTACGTTCATTTAACTATTTCATTAGGGAGACACCTAAAAAGTTACATGTCTGAACACACACACACAAAGGTAGTTCTATCATGTTTATATTGCAGGCTTTCATGAAAAGAAATATTTTGTGTAAGCTTTTTCATTCCTAGGGCTGTGGCCTTGAGCCCTTATTGTACATCAGCCTTTCTCTGTACAAAACCACCACAAACAAGGAAGCTGAGACAAAAACATTAACTTACAATGTTCCACTTGTATTGCAAAGCACTGTGAAGTTTGAAACCTTGTGGTGCTGAATGAGGTACAGGTGCATGAAAAATAACAGTCAGATTCTAACTAGCAGAAGCTATGAATGCCGAGGGTAACAAGAAAAGGATGAAAGAGCAAAGCATGTAAAGGATGCTGTGTTGAGCAGCTGGGTGGCTCTAAATAATTTCATGGGCTGTGGGGAAGTTTTGCAGTTGACTGTTGTTTGATTGATGCTAATAAGTTTTACAGCAAGACAAATTGAAGAAAAAATCCTGGAACAAATTGAAGAAAGAAGGGCTTAAAGGTTGAGGACAATTATCCACAATGTGCAAAGGAATCTTTTTTTATGCTAATGTTTCCTTGAAAAATGAATGTACTAAATAAGCTATTGGTTGAAAAAGTACTCACAGATAGCAATGAATGCTCAGATCAAGCACACACAGGATGTAAGCAGCCCTTAAAAGATTTATGTGTCAAGCGTTCCGATCTTCCATGTGACCTGGCAGGTAAGACACCTGAGAAAATGTTTACTGCCCCTGGTAAGGTAGTTGGGGAACATCAACGAATATGGAAAAATCTCTTCCTAATTAAGCAAATTATAGACAAATCCTTCTGCCATGACTGCTTTTCTTTCAATCTGAGGACTTCACAGTACAGGCAAGAACAGATGTTCTTGATCTGTAGATTTGACAGTCAACATCACAAGACTACAGATCACTTCCACACCAATCCATCTGTTGATATAAAAATTTGTGCTTCCAAGGATGTACTGCCTCTGCCATAAGTGACTTTAGGAAATAAAAACTTCATTTTGAGCCAAACATAAATCAGAGGGTGGATCAGACCTTCCTGAAAGACTGAAAAGAAGAAAAAGATCCTGTACTTAGCTTTCTTGTGTAATTTTAAGATTGCTAACCTGCCACCAAAGCAATAGAATAATAAATATTTTTTGTATTAAAGGATGATGTGATTTTTGTGTCCAGTCCTGGAAGCAGGAAGAGACCAACAGGTGTATGAGAAGTGTGTGAAACGGGGACCTCTGTGCTAAATAATCTACTGAATGAATAGGACAGAAAATCAGGCAGCAGAAGTTGCCTTATGAATGCTGGCAGTGCCAAAGGAAGGAGTCTGGATCCTTACTTACAGGGTGAACACAAGTTCCGTGGCTTGTCCATTAAGAGCTTTGTGAAACAGATCCAACCTAGAAAGAAGGAAATTACCATGAGGAAAAGATTCTTCCAGACTGATCCAAAATCAGACAAGACTGTCATTTTGAGCTTTCTCACAGACAGGAGAATGGTTCAAATTGCAGTAAAGACAATTCTAATGTCATTATTTATATTAGACTTGCAAAGCCTTCAGTTCATGCCCTGTTGTACATTTATGGTGAAACACTGTCTCAAGTACTCAAAAATAGTATGTAGGATGTTAAGGAAAAATTACTTATGGCCTTTCTTTTGGTATGTTCCAAGAAGTACTTAGATTATAAATCCTCTGTGTTTGACACAGTTTTATGGAATTATCTGACAGGTACATGCAAACATAAATTTTATCCTATGTTCTAACATCTACGTCTATATTGTACTAATAGAACTCTCGTTGATTTCTGTGGGAGCAATGAGATTCTGTGTTTTGAGGAAATCTCAGATTTAGAATCATATTCATACAAATTAAAATCTTAAACTCCCAATGACTCATTGAAAGCTTCTCAGAAGCTTCTCAGAAGCTTTCAAGATTTTTCCGGCTACTAACGTGCACATATGCTTAAGGAGGTGAGCCAAATGCTCTAACTTTGGAATACTTAGAAAAACCTTACTTTTGAACTATGGAAAATTTTGACATTTAATTTTCATATTATTTAAGGAAAAAATATAAAGAGGGAAGAGCAAATAAAAACAAAAAATAAAGAGTATTAGTTTTTCAAATGGGTGTAAGTGGCTAGAATTTTGTGCTGAAGACATTTGATAAAAACACTGTGGAAATTTCTGTCAGTGACTTCATGCTTTTCCAGCCTCTTGGAGTCAAACAAAAAGCACTGTCATTTAGCAGAAATGTCATGCTTGGTATTCACCGAGTACTATGTTACTGTCAAACGTAGCTCAGCTTGCTTTATTTATTTTTCTAAAAAATCCTGGAAAAGTCTTCTAGCGGGAATGCATGAATATTGGTAATTGTGTATATTTTTAAATTCAGCAATTTTGGAGTTATTTGGAAATTTATACAGTGCACTGGTATCTTAACCATTGTAATGTGGGTTGGGGCAGTTGCTGACCTCTGCCAGGTGAAAATTTTTATCTATTTGTCAATCAAAAGACAAGCTAAATCAGTTTCATTCTACTCATCTATAAACATCCTCTTTAGTAATGACTGTTTCTCTCTGCTTAAGACAAATTTTAATCTTCTCAATGTTTTTTGTTTCCTTTACTAAGTTTTATAGGAGTATTTCCAGAACTATGTGCCATGTACCACTTACTTTCTCAGCCCTAAAACTGGCAAACAAAATACAAGCTGAGTCATCTTTTCCCCAGAGCCTTAAACAGTTGAAAAAAATGCCTGAACCTTGGTTTTTGGTCTTTTATTTCAAAAGAGTGTGTGGATATTTGAAAGAAAACAGACTGCCTTCTAGGTGATTTACTGCTTCCTTCCAATATAATGAAGAAATCTATTTCCAGCACCTCTTACCTGCTGAGAAGTCCTCCCAGCCCTCTTCCAACTGGGAATCCCACTGGGTGTCTCTGCTCCCCAAGTACAATCCCTGTCTGCACACAGCTGAGCGAACACGGACACTGCTGAACACCCCAGGGCCCAGGTTGTTGAACAAGACATGGCTTGTCAATACGCTACAGCAACTCATAGGTGGGTGACTCACAGGTGACTGCTTTTTCTTATTAAGATGGTTCTGTCATTTCTCCTGTATTTGCTCCTCTTCTTTTCTCTCACTTACACGTTCCACTTCTTCATTCCGAAATCTGTAGGTTTCAAAAGGCTCTTTTCCAGCCTTTTTCTTCTTTTTCCTCTTTTTCCTATTTTTCATTTCTGGAAAGTATATGCTTGGATTCTCAGTTGTTTGTTCTCTCTTCCTACATGTCATATTGCCTCTTTCTGAATAGAAAAAAATCACTCTTTATTTTTCTGTCTCCCTTTTCTCTCACATGCACACTTTTCACTTGGTACCTATTGGTTCTGTCCAGGATTTTACGCTCAGAGAATCAGCTTAATGTGCAGGTCCAGAACAGAGAGCATTTAGTGACCTCACACGCTGCTAGGCAAAGCAAGATTGCAGATACTGGTGTAAGATGTCAGCAAAAGCTACTGAATGCTATAACTTGTTCAGTCACCTTAGGCAAGTCACCTCTCTTCTTTGTTTCATTTCTAAAATTGCTCTAATGATACTTACTGCCTTTGTGATTTATGGATGGAAAACTCTTTGCTCAACCTGGTTGTTTATGATTGTTATTATTGTTGATATTTCTGCAGCCTAATTTGACCTCCTGATTTAGTTCGTTCCAGATAAATTATTGCGTATCTCAAGATCATAAAAATACCTACAAGTTTGGAAATAAAGAGCAGGTTGATAATATGAGGCCTATCTTTCACAATACAAGTCTGAAGAGTTAAAGGAAGGACTACCTTTCTGAGACTTTGCTTTTAAGGCATATAGTAAATATTCAGAGGTCAGCTGTGAAACTGCTAGTTGGTCAGTCAAGTTTTTATTCTGCTAATGCTTTAGTAAGTAGTTAGGAAACAATGAAACTCATATAGGACATTTGGGATAATAATGCCAACTGAATTCTTTCTGGTGTAGTGGTAGGTTATTTCTTTTTCTAATCTGATGAGATAGAGGGCTGTACCGGAGAGGAATGACCTAGATACAGAGTCCAAGTCACAAACATTTTTCAAGAGAAAAGAGATCCTGTTCCATGTCAGTGATGGGCATGGAACCTGCTCTGAAGAAATGAGGGTGTAATTTGTACAGCAAAGAGCTGATACACTAAGCAATGGTTTCAATACACTGAGGACTGGGCATTTACTTTTTAGTGGCAAAACCACTAAAAGCAGGCCAAGTACTGCTTGATGTTGTCCTTCTGCTTTTCTTTCATTTTATTTATCCCTGCTTTCCCAAACAGCACCATCTGTATTCTTAATTCCTGGCTGGCCATGTGGGAATATAGGGTAAGGTCCAAAAAAAAAGAAGAATTTCTGAAAAAATGAGGTAGAATTTAGGTGTCTACTAACCTGCAGCTCTGCTACTGTGCATGCTGACTTACATGTGATTCCCAGGTGGGACGTGCAAATGGTTGTTCCTCCTAAGCCCTTAAGTAGCTTATCCTGTGATGTGACCACCCGTTAACAATTCGAAATGATAAGAATTGCACTGACCACTCAAAACTCATATCCCAGGGGTAAAATCTAGCTGTCTACTAGTGACAGAGCATGAGCGCCCAGGGAGTGGGAGGTGCGGATTCTTGTCCTTGCTGCTCAGGGTGCACTAAGCTAGTGAGTTGGACTCCCTCTTGGTATCCTGGTTTCAAGGATATTGCATTCTTGAATGCACACCTTTAGAGAACCTTTTAAATGTGTCTTCTTTCTGGATTATTCTACAGCGTCTGTGGATTTCAATGCCCTTAATCTGAAGACGAATCAGACCTGCGTTTCACATACACCAAATGAGCCATCCAACAAACAAGTCACTACCCACAAGGAAGGGAGTCATCATCTCCCAGCAGACATCTAAAGCACTCACACCATTATTTCCAGCTCAGTGTTTGAATCTCACAGAAGCACATCATGAGGCTGCAAACTCGTATCCTCAGCCAGGAGGTGGATCGATTTTAGTAGAACTCTATCTGTTTAGATTTTTGTCTGAATTCTGGTTTGATTTTAATTTTCAGGTATCTTTCTCCATTCACTATATAACACGTTGATGTGTCTAATTTGTTTTTTTCATGGTATACTCCTCTTGGATTTGACATCCTGAAAGAAAGAGTGAAGACACTGCACATCATCGTGCCTAAATACTTCTTTTATATTTAGTAATTTTATCTGAACAACTGAGAATATCTTTAAAGCATTTTGTTACAAACCTCTTAAAATCTACAACCCGCATAGTTCATTAGATGCTGAGTGATGAACACATCACACACTTATCCAAAAGGGCCTGTCTAGTTAACAGCTGTAAAAGACAATGAATGGAAAGAGCTGTCTGATCTCCTCCAGCCATCCAAACATATGACAGTGTGTGCCTGTGGTCTCGTGCCTTGTTAGTTCTGTTCAAAACAATTTCTTCAGTGATCAGGGAAGTCAGCAGGAGTGGAGGCAGGTCAGCATCTTGAAAGATCATCTGCCTCTTTAGGTGCTTAGATACAGCATGCACCCGTGTTTGACTCCAGTTCTAGAATGAAAGCTCTGCTAATCACTACTCTTAACCTCTGCATATACCATTTACTTCAGCTCTTCTAGATTTATCTGTTTTGTTTGTCAAATAATATTTGAAAATATTTTATCCATATTTTCTTAAAGAAATGAATTGTGACTAGTACAGATGGTTTATACTCTGGAAATGGTAAGCACTGTGATTCCTCAGGTTAGAGATGGAAAAGGTAAAATTTAATCTGTGGTTAAAAAGGGGGAAAAAAATCTGTTGATTTTAGATCTTCCACAGATCAAATACTGAGATGTTGACCTCACCTATTTAAAAAGCAGATGTCTAGTTTAATTAGGTCTAGAGCCAGTGGAAAAATGACAAAAAATGGCTCCAGTGGATGATATACACCACTTGCTTTAAACACTGGACTCACTCTCTGTAAATGCCTGTGTCTTTCCTGTAAAATACAAGAAGATGCCCAATTTATGGATTGTTAAAATTAGGTAAAATAACGTTATCACAAGGTTTTAATCCTATACTGATTTTCAAGGCTTCATGGACTTCATGGTTGTCCGAAAATTTTAGATTTCAGTGGCTTAATTGATTAGCACATACAAATCAGTATTTCTATGTGCCAGAACTAAACAAGGAGCTATCACTGGCTGGAGAGAACATGCTTTGTTCTTCCTGTATCATTGAAAAATAATTTGTGCCATTCTATATGCATTATCAAGTTAGTTAAAACGAACATTGAATGTTAATTTCACATGTTCAGAATTCTTCCCTCAGAAATGGCCTTTTTCCTTTGCCCATTGACGCCCACTTTAGATCAAGATTACTAAATCTACACAAGGTAGATATTGAAACCTCTAAACATTAACTGATTATTTTGGTTTCACATGGCAATATAACTACATGCAACGTATTCACAGTCTCAGAAATAGGCTCGAGTTGAGCAGCTTCCCTCCCCTCCTCTGTTTAACAGTCTTTATTTTAAACCCATGGTTATATTAAATTGAACACATTTATTGGCAACTATGTTAGCATCTGTCAGAAAGCTGTTGCTGTGTCTAGCTGGACTTTTGATCTGACCCAGCACAATTTAGTAAATCCAAACAAAAGAGTCCAATGCCTGTTTTTCTTAGAAGAAAAACTTCTGTTCATTGTTTTGTAATTTTCTTTCTTTCTATAGAAGTGTGAATTAAATAGTCTGTGAAATCAGTTGTCGAAGGCAGATGAAGTGATAAATCCTACAAATCTGGCATACAAAATTTGCTGCCTCTGGACCTCTTCTATTTTTTCAAATTTTCTGTAAGTCTGCAAACTGTATTCTGTCTTGAGATACTGCATGCGTTTTATATGTAGGTAGCAACTGAATGACAATTAGAGGAGGGCAGCTAGCCAACTCAATTGGCAAGAGCTAAATTGAACTGGCTATTCAAAAATGGGAATGCAAATATTTTGGTTCAAACTTTAATTTATCAAAGTATAATACTTGGCACCAAAAGCTTTTTAAAAATCATTTTCCCTATTCTGCAGTCATAAATCAATCCAGCAGTGGATATATGCATGAGTGTATTCTAGCCACAAACTCCTGAAATTTGATTTTGGCTGTTGCAAAAATGAAGCTATTATGATGATTTGACATCTAGCTCCACGTCTTGAGTAGACACCACTACCGTATTTAAAACTAATTCCTCAGGACTGACATATCATCAACAGGGATTATGAGTCATTAAATAATCATTTGGTAACACAGTGCACCCCTTGCCTCTGGAACTGGTGTTCAGCATGGTGCATACTCAATTAATCAACCTTAAAATAATACTTTCCACTCTCCTAAATTACATTTCCCCTCCTAAGTTTGTAGAAAAGGCTCATTTAACTAGAACATGATTTTAAAGGTAGAAATGAGCCTGAGCAATGTAATGGGATTTGAACTTTATCAAAGGGCTGAGTGACTGGATCTGGTGCCAAATGCTACTTTATGGATGATTTGAACTGCTCTGCCAGTACAAGTCGGAAAGAAAATCATCAGATGCAGCTGCCTGTCAAGTCTCTGCAGAAGGAAAACTGTGGAGCGTGGAAATGGCTAGTGGTTTGGGGAGCTTCAGCTATCCTCATTTGCTCCAGCAGCCTTTTGGGGCTCTGAACATCAGTGTGCCTCCCAGTGCAGTTAGGGGATCCCTGATTTATGACTTCTTCTGGACAAGGTTGTGCTTGTTCATGAAAGAGGAGAGCATTAATTCCCACACCCAGTCTGCCTGTAACAAATACAGCCTAAACCATTTAAGGCAGAGATTCACAATTTGTAGGATTAAATCATGGCAGGGGGAGGTATCAGGAACAGCAATATGAGTAATGTTAAGGGCAGATCTGGCTGTGTGTCAGCTTGTATAGTGCTCGAAATAGCTCATGCACTATTAATGATGTGTGTACTACAGCTGATAAGTCGTAATAGCCCCCACTTTGCAGCTGAAAACTGGCTTCTAGCCCATAACTGTTTCATTCATGTTCTACAAATGTAACACGGTATTTAGGGTTGAGTCAAAATTCCTTCAGTTTTGAGACTTTGACCTTGACTCATCATTACTAAAAACTAAAGTATGTGGAAACATCATACTAACAGTTAGTACTGAATAAGTCATACATATCTGAAAAAATTTTGATTTGAGAAAGCATTTTTGTTAAAAATTATGTTTATATAAATATATATAAATAAAACAAGTATACCCTTGAAACTCTTTTTATTAGATGTTTTTTATTTGTATTCATCATCCTATGACCGTGCATGAAATAGTAGTGATTTCAGCAAAGCTTCTTTATCTCACCCAAAGGCTTGGCTCATAGGCTGAAAATGTAAAACCACTTATGTAGATGAAATTAGAGGGTGTGAGCAAAGACTGCAGTTGCTATAACAATGAACATTCCTATTGTTCCTGGTGACTGAACTTCGACTGAATTATAAAATCTCTCAAATGCTTTTTTTCTGAATGGACATTCTGAGTGGTGTCAAGGTCTTGTGGATACTGCATCAGCCGGGTTTAATAAAATGAACATAAGGAAATAAGAGATTATAAAAATGACATAATTAGTGGCAAATGGTCACTCTAGAAATTCTCAGTCTAGGAAAACTGTTTTTCATATATTCAGTTATTTGGGGGAGTTTTGTAAAATGTAAAAAAACTACAATGGAGTTTTGTAAAATGAAATTTAACAGGAAATAACAATAACATCATCTATTGTTACTTTGCTTTTATGGTGGGACATCGTTTTTCTTATTTTATCCCCTTAAAAAAAATTATCTGATTGTCTATGCTTACTCTATAATCAAGGAAAGATACAGATGGAATGAATGGTCCTCTGGGGACATTCATTGTATTTCAAGGGATGACAGAGAAACCTGGGGGAGACAGCTAGTTTAGGCTAATTTCTGGAAAATAAGTTAGAAAAGCTAAACCTCACTGTAATATACAGATTATATTCTGTCTGCATGTTGCCATTTTGCTCTTCAGCTGGAACAGGGCAGAATTTTGATTGTATTTTTTTCATTATAGAAATGGTTCTTCCTATACTGTTTGCAATTTCTTGCCAGAGAGGAACACCGTTGTCAGCTGTGATCTTCTCTACAGGAAGAACATGGGACTTTGCTAGCTGAATTTGTTCAAGAACCAGACCACACTTTTTGAAAACCTACCCAAACTTGAGTTAGAGGTGTTAAAAATATGCATCTGACTTTTTTGTTCCTCGGTGGCTTGAGTCTGAGCTTATATCTGTGGCATCTTCCCAAACCTTTGTCTTTTAGTTAGGATGCTGTTCCATTACCGATTTGTTTTCTCTTATAGATATATTAAAAACTGTGTTCAGCTCGGCTTTTAGCCCTTATTTTTTTTTATAAGTTTAATCATTTCAGGCTTTTGAATGATTCATTATAGGATGCTTTTTCTGGTCCTTTGATATTTCTCATGGTTCTAGTCTGATTCCTAGTCAAAATGTGGATACTGGCAGTGCACTGTATCCTAGTGCCAATTATGCAGATGATAGAACTTCCCTAGTGTATTATCCCTCTTGGCTATAAAATTTTACTGTAGCTCATATTCAACAGATTACCCACTATGGTTTGCAAACTGATTTCAGAATTATCATTTTCTAAGAAGCAGTTTCCTGTCCTGTAAGGATGACATCTGGCTTCTTGTTCTGTTTCTACATTACACCACTTTTAAATTGCACAGATTTTGCCTTCATATTTTTTTTACCAGCCTCTTGCACATGACCTGTTGTCTCCTTCATTTGGAGATCCTCTGATATCTATACACCCACAAGCTTTGCCAGCAACACTTTCATACTGAGTCATCAATAATAATGTTACACAGCGTGAGGACAAGGACAAATTCTGAGAAAGCCAAACCAGGACACTGCAACTTAGTAGGTTCTTTGTTTACACCCTGAAACTTGTCTTTCAAATGTTTCTATAATTTCAGATGTGTGATTTATGAAACGGAATTGGCTGTTCAGACAACATGACATTCCTGTATAGAAGTTGTATTAGCCTCTCCTTGCATCCAATTGGTCTTTCACGGCACATGGCTCGCGAGGTTGTCCTTTGCCAAACAGGCATTCAGATATGGCAACCAAGCAGTCATCTGCAATGGCTGAATGTGAGGGGCAAATATCTGGCTACAGGCAGGTTACGGGCATGAATTTTTATAGCATTCTCCTTGCTATTGCTTGGGGTGCTGCAAGCAGGATAAATTACTGGGCATATCTAGCTGCAAATATAGCGTTTCTTTCACAGAGGATGTGGAAAAGCTTTTTCAGTATAAAACCAAAATCTACTGTGAAACGACCCCTAAGCATCATTTGGGCCTTGCTGCAGTGTCCTGGTGGTGAAGTGCATAAGCACTTGTATGTCTTGCGTAGCCTCCAAAACAACCACAATGGGAATCTATGTTTATAGATATGCCTGCCGTACAGATGCTGTGTTCACATGTAAAATTCAAAAACTCAGATATTTGAGTTTTGGGTGCTGTTTTGGGCTTTATTAACTAATGTGTACATTCCTCTAGTGTCAAAATCAAACTTATTTTTACTGAATGAGTGGTGGGGTGGAAACATCCAATTCATAGAAAGGCTGACATCCATTCATTATAAAAACCTTCCTTATTAGTGACATGATAAAAATGAAAGGGCTACTGCTGTATGTTTCCCTTGTCAGTTTTTGCCATAATAAAGATAGATGGTCATACTCTTGTGTTGAAAAATGTCTGGCTGTTACAGAAACTGTTAAAGGAAACACTTTGTGGAAGTTTGTTTTATTGTGAAAAGATCTGTCTTTGAAAAATAACAGAAATCCCTCATTATCCAGAAAGAGGGGGAACTTTCCAGGCTGCAGTGTCTTACATTTAATCTCTATGTTTAAAGCTCCACACCAGAGAGTGGTGACATTTATTATGCTCTGTTTTAACATATTTCCTTTCAGCAGAACTATCTGCCCATCAGGAATCAAAGCAAATCCAGATGGCTCAAGAACAGATGGCTTATGGTTTAAGAAGCATGGGACAAGTTCAGCCATACAGCATACAGAGTTCACAAGAGTGCTTTTCTTCTGAAGATTTTGAGTTGCTGAATACTGATTTTGCTTTGCTTTGCTCTTGTCAGGTTGTGCAAGCTAGCACGCATGAGAGAGTGAAAACAGAAGGTGCTGCGAAAGTGAAAGTTCAACATGCTCCACTCCAGGGAAAGAGCAAATTTCTTGTAAGGTAGAAATGGTACAATGAAGTGGTTGCAAAGCCAGAGATCTGAGAGTTATTTAAAAAACCCGCTTTGCTCTGAAATTTGAACAAGGGTCCTGGGATAGGTCTGAAAACAATGCTGGAAACAGCCATGGTATTGACAGGGAAGAAGAGTACGTGGCATCTGGCAACATGACAGTGACTTCCCTTTTACATGACCAGTAATATTTCTCTTGCAGAAGGGAAGGGAAGGGAAGGGAAGGGAAGGGAAGGGAAGGGAAGGGAAGGGAAGGGAAGGGAAGGGAAGGGAAGGGAAGGGAAGGGAAGGGAAGGGAAGGGAAGGGAAGGGAAGGGAAGGGAAGGGAAGGGAAGGGAAGGGAAGGGAAGGGAAGGGAAGGGAAGGGAAGGGAAGGGAAGGGAAGGGAAGGGAAGGGAAGGGAAGGGAAGGGAAGGAGACAAAATAGTGCCTGATTATGTCTAAAATGCAGACCTGTTTGCAACTATGTGACTGTGATACAGAATATCAGCAGACACTGCAGGACACTACAGTTACATATTTCAGTAATGACTCAGGGCAAATTTTTGTTTCAGAGGTCTGAAAGGCACATACGACAAACTCATTTTCTTACCTCATATCTGTAGCATGATAAATTTTCAAGACGATATTCATCACTAGTCTTCACTATCTGCCTCCACTCTAGAAGGAGAAAAAAGAGCACAATGATCGTGTCCACACGTTCCAGGTGTTGCAACATCCAGGGGATAATTAAAGAACAGGACTTGATTAGTACAACCAGTAAGACTACTACATATGATGTGTGAACATAATGCCAGTAGAGATGAAGTGCTTTGGTTTTGAAATACTTGTAAGGATGGAGTCCACGTGGTATTTTTTAATCAGTAAATCCCAGCTGTAGTACAAAGTCAGTAGTATTATCCCTATAATACAGATGGACAAAGAAGGAGAGGGAAATATAATCAATCAATCTTGTCTTTCAATATCATGCAATAGAGCAGTATTTGGAAAAGAAGCCGGCTCCTTAAAGCCTTACTTCAGTGCTCAGTTTATACACCATTAAAATGTAATGAGTGCAGTTTTTAAATTCTCAATACCTTTTGCAGAAAGGGAGTTTTGAGTAGGGAGATTAAGGAGTGGGAAGATTGAAACGTAATCTTAAGGAACTAAATTTTGAGTATATTTGGCTTCTCTCCTTTGAAAGACTTTCTGTTGTCCCCTTTGTCCTGGATTGTTCAACTAAAGGTTGGATGTCTTTGGTGTACTGGGGAGCCCAGAGCTGAACACAGTACACCAGTTGTGGCCTCACCAGTGCTGAGTAAAGGTGAAGCATCACCTCCCTCGACTTTGCCTAATAACGCCCAGGGCACCATTAATATTTTTTGCAGTAAGGGGTCCTTGCTGGCTTATGTTCAACTTGATGTTTACCAGAACATCCCAGGTTCTATTCTGACAAGTTGCTTTCCAGATGGGTGCCCCCAGCATATATTGGTATCTAGGGCTGTTTCTCCTCAGTTGCAGGACTTTACACTTCCCCTTGTTGAATTTCATGATGTTCTTACCAGCCCATTTCTCCTGCTTTATTGAGATCACTCTGGATGGCAGCATGACTGTCTAGTCTATAAGCCACCCCTGTCACTTTGTGTCATCAGCATACTCGCTGAGTGTACACTCTGCTGACTCTGCCTTATCATGCAGATCCTTAACGAGGATCATAGAATGGTTTGGGTCAGAAGGGACCTTAAAAATCATCTAGTTCCACCCACTCCGACCATAGGCAGGGATGTCTTCTACTAGATCAAGTTGCTCAAAGCCTCATCCAACCTGGACTTGAAGATGTTCAATAGGATTTAACCCAGTGCTGTCTCCTGGGGTAAATTGCTAGTTACTGGCCTCAGACTAGACTTCATGGCACTGTATAATGTTTTTATTATGTTTAGATTGCTTGTCATGTTTACCTGTAGACCTTACACTAACAATGAAGACTTAAGAAGATAAGAGGGGTGGGAAAAAAAAGTGGCTCCCGTATGGAAATTGAACGTGATAATTTTATTCTTTATTGCACTGTTTATCAGACATTACTTAATATCTCCATTTGGTTCCTGCATTCTCTGTTCCTTTCCAGTCCTTTACTAGAAAAGGAGACATCGCTGGAGGAATACTAGTTCCAGAAAGATCAGCATAGGTAGGCATAAATTAGGAAGAGCTTTAAGATACTATCTTTTAGAGTGAAGGACAGGCTAGCCCATTCCAGTACTGAAGACATAATGGGGACATTTCAGTTGCATCAGGGTCTCAGCTGAGCATACGGACCAAGCCTCTGATGTTAGTTCTTACACTTAACATTGCGTTGCTGCAGACTCTTACCTGACTGAACTTTACAAAACCTACTTATCTGGCAGAAAACATGAAGAATAATATTAAGCCTCTAATGATTCTGTTTCAGAAACCTTGCTCTTATTGTACAAGTAACAACATAAGTCTGACTACCTGAAATACAAATACAAATGTTTGTCTGCTGCAGAAAGGATTGATGCTGACATGACATGGATTTACATGAGCAGAACTGCGGAAGCAGCATGAGAAACACGTTCTGCCTAGCTCTGGCTAATACTCCCAGTCTCCTGGTTATTATAAGATTTCTCAGATTTATGAATGTCATCCCAAGTATAAATTAGACCACTGAGAGAGCTACAGGTCTCTGTCTGTTCTCCTTTCTTTTCTTCCAATCATTTTCAGCAAGCAAAATTAAACCCTTCCAGGTAAGAGTGGTAATGTATTATATCCATCTTGCATAATTTAATATAGACGATGTGAGACAATGGAAAATAAAAAGTCCAATGACAGTATCATCCAAAAAACTACCAAAACTTAAACTACAAACTGATTTTAAAGTATTCTCTTTTTCTTTGCAGAAATTTAAACCTTTTTTTATGAAATAGAACTAACTACTCAACAAGCACTTTTTTCAGGCTTTTGGTATTTCCTTAAAAGCAAGCTAAATATTAATAATAATTTTAGTCACAGATAATACAGTCAGAAGGACTCTTAAGATAAGATAATCTGACATTTTGGATGCATAAGCCATGGAGTTTTCCTAGCAAATTGTATTGAAACATTCCTTGTGTTGTAAGTTTACATTGAAAAAGTATGTGGGGTGCAGTTACCCGAATCAGCTCTAAATAATTTAGCCAGACTACCAGCTGCTAACTATGTTAACTGAGAACTCCATCAAGACTAATGAGTTCTGCTGAGAAACAGACAGCATTAACTCAAGTAAAGCACCCTGCTACTGTGATATTCTCTTACTCCTGATTTAATGGTTTAACTATTGTGTTGATTTTCGGCAGCTAAAGATCTTTTACATATATTTAAAATTTAACTCTGCTTCAGTCAGAGTTAATTCTACTCTGTGTATTATGTATATAGGACATAATGAACAGAATATATTTCATTTTAACAGCTATTTATGTCAATTAAAGTATAGAATCATAGAATGACCTGAGTTGGAAGGGACCCACAAGGAACATCTAGTTCAACCTTTACACCTGCATAGGACAAGCCCCAAATTCACAGCATGTGTCTGAAGGGATTGTTCAAATGCTTCTTGAATTTTGTCAGGCTTTGCGCCATGACTACTTACCTGAGGAGTTTGCTCCAGTGCTCCACCACCCTCTGTGTGAAGAACCTTTTCCTAACATTCAATCTAAACCTCCACTGGGTTGTTGTGTCCCAGGTGCAAAATCAGGCACTTGCTCTTGTTGAACTTAATGCAATTGCTGATTGCCCAGCTCACCAATTTGTCTAGACCCCTCTGCAGGGCCTCTTTGAAGTAATATGCTTTATGTGAAAGGAAGTATGGAACCTAAAGTTATCTATCAGAATATCATTGAAGATAATGTGGAATTCTCTGGCAAACTCGCAGCTTCCATAAGTACTCTTCCTAATGCATTTCCCAATGAATGGCCATAATTAATTTGGGGAGGGAAAGATGAAGTATAGCTTTCTCATTCCAAGATTTAGCCTGACAGGGAATTGAGAATAGAATATCACAAATGCAGATGTAATAAGAAGATACATATTGTAACCCTGCTGTACATACAGCTTGAAAACATTGTAAAAAGCTGAATTTTCCACTGTGTGTTCTTGAATACCCAATGAGAGTAGAGTAAGTGTGCTGCAGACCTTTCAGGCTGTTCTGGGAGTTTTGTTTGCTGCTTGTTGCATCACATTTATCTTACTTTTTTTATCACAGTTAAATGGCAAATCTACCTCTATGCCAAAGCTCTAGGATAAATGTTTTTTCTGAACTTCTAAAAGTGGTAAAATCTAGTGGGTCCTATATCCTGTGCAGGTCACAAATGAAAACCATTTAGTAGAAATGTTGTGGAATCTTATACATACACAGATGTCACTTTTAAATGGAAGAGCCTTTAAACTACAAGGGTTCTACAATAATTTTTTTGGTAGTTGATTGCTCTGGCTTTAAAGTTTTTGGTAAATGTATGTGGAACATGATTTGTCCTGGAGCTGATATAGTCTATGGATTCTTATTAAGTATATGGATATTGCCTACGGATTCTCATAGGAAGTGTCATTGGCCATAAAAATGACTAAAATATAGTGTATTAATTTAATATCCTCCCCCTTTACACACATATATTAGAAATAAAAAAAAACTTCCTATAACAAAATGTATGTTCTTCTCAGTTAAAGGAAAGAAAGAGTAAGATCATGAGAAATATTTAGTTATTTCTATTTTTCACTAGGTGCAATGAGTTACTACAGTGACAGTGGTCAAAAAAGGGGCACGCTAGACGTAATTGCATAGTTAGAGACAGACAGACAGACTTATCTCCCATATGGCTGAGCCCCCACAGCTACTAAACATTTGGCCTTATGACAATATCTAAAGCTGTATGGGTGCTATATGCAGAAACATAATACTCCATGTCTCCTCTTCTTCAAAACAAAAAAAAAATGTACTTATATCTAGACAAAACCACATTGGCATACATTTGAAATTAAGTGTTGAAAATCAGTAGCATTTTGGAAAATGCATTTATGTACATAGAAAGTGTGGGAGGGGTGTAAGAGCTTGAGAGACACAGCCACATGGCAAGGCTGTTTGCAAGTCCTCCAAGTTTTTTTTCATTTGAATCCCTTTTCCTTCCCAGAAACTGCTCTCCATAATAAGTATCACTTTCTCTGGGCATTTACAATTTGCCAAATTGAAAACCTCACCAAGATTTCAATTTTTTACCAGATATTCAAAGGATGGGAGTTGCATTATCTTCTCATCCAGGACAACTGGCTGAATAACAACTTTCTCTCCAGTAGTTTTTTTAACTTTATCCAGTGAAATAATAGAATTCTTTTCTTGAGCTCAAGCAATTTATGTGTTATATGTTGAGGTTTTCAGAATAGATTAATAACTTTCAGAATAGATTAATAACTTTCAGAAGAAGGGCCATAATAACCAGCCATTCACCTGTGTGAACTCTCAAATAGCACAAGCTGCAGAACAAAGCCTTGCAGTCCTTTGTCAGGTCAGGTAACACCAGATTAAGCTAAAGCATAACTTTTCGAAAGGTGTTCTTCAACAGCCTATAGATTTCAAGTCTAAAAAAATGGCATACACTCCTTTGTAACATCTTCAGCACCTAATTATGATCTCCTTTCTCCTATTAAAGATTACTACAGTAGAATTCCTACTAGCCGCATTGCTGTCCCCTAAGGTAAGAATACCTTATAGAATAAGGAAAAATTAAACTGTTTTTCACTCCTGCATCAGCAATTATTCAAGTTCTGCACAATTTTATAAGCACTCAGTTATTGCAGTGATGGGCACATCATAAATAGCCAGAGATTGTTTCCAGGGTGGATCCAGCATATCTGTACATGTGACTGCAGCATATGCTAGCAAGCTTCACAAGCAACATTCAGCCAGTGAAGCTTGCTAGCATGAACAACAATAATAATGCAGATGCAATGGCACAGGCTTTGCCCAGTCTATGCCAGAACCAAGGATACATGCCCCAAGTCTCTGTGGAGTCCTTCTGCTGGATGCCAGCCCAGATGCAAGCCTGTGCCCTTTTATCTCAGTGCTGCTGCCACAAATGCTGCTTAGCTGATGTTGAAGGGATGCAGGGCAAGGCTAAGGCTGCCCTGCACGTTGGGCAAAAGTCAGTAGTGGCATAGAGGTTCAGAGCGCAGACTGTGGTGAAGCAGTCTTGTCCTGGGAGCCTTGCTGACTGCCTTACCTGTGAGGCTGAAATAACTGGAACCACTGACTGGAAGGAGAGCTGTGAAGTGACCAGCTTCTTCTCCCTCCTCTTCCTCTCCTCTGCTTGCAACTGCTTATTTAGCTTTCTCCTAGTGAAGGAAAAATATGAACTCACGAAAGGACACTCTCTTACTGGGATGACTGGGGAGTTGACTGCTCAAGTGGTATGTGATGTTGCTGGCTCTGACCTTTAGGCTGGACTTGGAGTCATGTTAACTCTCATGAAAACTGGAGGAGCAAGACTTGGCTTTGTGTGTAAGACTGATTTTGCCCTACTCTTCCGCCCAATGCTAAGGCATAGCTTGCTTAACCTTAAACATGTTGAATGCCACAATCACATGCCTTTTGTGGAAAAATGAGGTAGTGCCATGTTTTGAAGCAGGAAGATCAGTGTCTTTTGCACAAGAAGATTCTTTTTTCTACGTTGCGTTGGAGGAAAACCAGATTCACAGTACTGGTTACATTAACTGTTGTGAATGTAAGGAATGTTTGAAGGGAATTTAATAGTTAAGCTGATTTTAAGGGCCTATCAACAAGACTGTCTGCAATTCAGCTCTGTAACAGAGCCACTTGAGTAGAGTGTTCACAAGTACATGATGAAGTTGACAGATTCAAATATGGTTGAAATTACTATAGGTTTAAACAAAGTAGGAGATAAAAATGCAAACACTCTGAAGCACTTTAATAAGAGTACACTAAATCATTCTCAAACAGCATTCACCAATACATGCCATGGGTATCTGGGGCTACTTATCCAAACTGTCCTGTGTAATATTGACCTTTCCTCACTTTCTGTATAAGAAGGCTTAATCTTTACTGAAAGATTCAGATTTACCACTCTCTAACTCCTCCTGTGTGTTCCCTTAGATTACTTTGAAGAAGCTCTGTATGCTTAGGCCACATTAGACACGGAGCTTGATCTGAAGTCATTTAAAATCAACTGCAATCTGTGGAGGAAGATGAATCTTGGACTCCATGGAAGGCATTAAGTTTAAAATACTGAATGGAGGCTACGCAGCTAAATCACTGTGCATTGATTTAAATGCACACGACCTTCTTGTCAAGGAATTAAACATGTATTGCATAGATAACCATGGGATTTTTATTTTAGGTGGGCATTTTAACAAATTATTTTGCATTTTGAACAGTTGCCAAACTCTCTTTCGGGTCAAAACAGTGTAAGCTTTTTGGCTTTGCTCATAGGCTTTTTGACAGCAGGTTGCCTTTTTTTAATTTCTGTTTTTCACTGAAAGCAAAATCTGATCAATTTATGATCTTTAACAACAACAGTCTTTGAACAGAGCTTGCTCTTAATTTCTCTAGCTTCACTGCCAGGTGGCAAATAATGTACAAATGTTTCCCCTTGATTTCTAATACCTGCTGCACACAGAAGCATTAATTGTCTACTAATGCAGCACAAATAAGGATAGCAGGCTTGTTGGAGACTATGACTGTCTTCCTTCCTGCAGGGTGATAATATCTGCTCAGAGCCATTACTGCTGTTAATTGCAGAAAATGAACTAGAAAATGCACTGGCCAGGTTCTCATGCCAGCTTATGTAAAGCCCTGCTACATGTCTCAGCCTTTAGGGCTGTATTTCTCAAAACAATAGGTAAAAGGTGGCCTGAAAAAGGACTGCAACATTTTAAATACTTCATCCCCACTCTTACTTCTATGCCTTCCAGAAGGAGTCAAACATTAAGTAGGGAAAAACAGAAGCAGCAAACTCAGTTTCAGCATTCCAGCTGCTAAATAATTACCAGTGTCATTGTAAAAGATGAACACCAGAGTTTTTTAGACTTTTTTCCTTCTAGAAGTATACAATGGTCTTTGGGGTTTAAAGGAGTTTAAATCATAATCTCTAGAGAGCATATCTCTAAAGCCAACATTTGGCAACTTGTTTAGACTAAATGTTTTTGAAACATTACAAAAGTATCCCAAAAAGTTCACTACCTCTCGACAGGTTTCTGATAGTACTTGGTGCACTGATTGCATTACTATATTTCAGGTTATGCTACAGCTGATTCAGGCTGACCTCTGCTGCAGGATGAGTTAGATGGTTTAAAGCCCTATTGTGATTCTTCTTTTGCTGGTGTAGCAACTTTCAAGATCATACTTGTAATAATCAATGAAGCATGGATTTTTTTTCTCCATCAGTTATCCCAAGAAACCCGAATATTCCTGTTTCAAGTTCGAGTGGTTTTTCAGGCTACATGTAATTCAAGTATTTGTCCTTTTAGCACTTACAACATCCAGAGCTTCTGATGCAACTTGAATGAGTCATGTATCTCAAAGCCTTTTTTTCTGGAGATTCTAGCTAAACAGGGAGATCTATCTTCCTTCCTTCCTTCCTTCCTTCCTTCCTTCCTTCCTTCCTTCCTTCCTTCCTTCCTTCCTTCCTTCCTTCCTTCCTTCCTTCCTTCCTTCCTTCCTTCCTTCCTTCCTTCCTTCCTTCCTTCCTTTTCCTTCCTTCCTTCCTTCCTTCCTTCCTTCCTTCCTTCCTTCCTTCCTTCCTTCCTTCCTTCCTTCCTTCCTTCTATATTCTTTTCCCCCTGTGGAAAAATAGGTCAGCATTGTGAAAGAAAAATGCCTCAAATTTGAAAATTTCACCCCCAGGTGAAACCATTCCACTATTGAAAATTCTTGTACTTTTAATTGTTTGAATAATAGATTATCTGAAGTCTTGCATGTTTCTTAGAAACAGAGTGAAAAATTTGATTATAAATACTGACTCCAGAAGTTTCAGAGTCTGAAATGACTCACAAAAATACAGGATGAGGAGAGAGGAGCAGGGCAGGTAAAGACCATGATAACAGAGCGTATCAGTTCCCTTGCATGTTGTTGAAGGATACTGGCTGAATAAAAAGAGAGAAGAAGTTCCAATTTTGTTTTGGAATACTATGTCTGAAAAACAGAAGCTATTGTTTACCTTATATTACAAACAAATATAATGGCATTTTCTCTGCAGCCACGGTAATAAAGAATCTTTGAAAAACATCGATTAGTCAGAGGAGAAAGATGGACTGAGGTAGTGAAAGGCAGAAGACGAACAGGAATTGCTATGCAAAGAACATTTCACAACTAATAATCCTGTTTTGTTCAATACAAGTTCTTGTGGTAAGTCCATCATCAACTTATAAAGGGAAATCAAGTCAAAGGGGAAATTTCAGGTTTGCAAATAACTAATAATTCTTCCCCAGACTGCTTAATAAAAAAGTTTTTCTTCTCTGTTCTTAGTTTCTTTATTTATGTTGTGTAGTTATGGTACATTTGAAAAGAAGATGAGTAGCCAACCTTTTAACACTTTAAGTACATTTTTAGTTTTTGATAGCACTTAGACCTTATTTGTAACAGTACATAGAGAATGATGCAGAAAGAAGTCACGCAGGACAATTTAATGTGTTCACATTAGGAAATTAGGAGATCAAGGATCGATATACACCTGTTTCTGTTGGGTTTGAGTTTTTGAAGTCAATGAGTACTCTAGTTGAAATCCAACACAAGAAATCCTTAAGTATTATCTGAGCCAAATGTTTACTGACATTAACAAATAGACCCCTTTTCCTTGTTTTTCATGCCAAATCTAAAATCAGGAAGGGATCTATTTTAGTTTATCATTGTCAACAAAATACTATTAAATCCTTGAATCTCTGAGTAAGTTTTGGAAGCATTACCCATTATACTTGGTAATTTGCCAGGTCAGGAGCTGTGTGTTTTAGTATTTGAATTAAGTTCAGCAAACATATTAAGCGGTAATACGTTCTATCCTTCCAAAAGATAGACTGCCACTAAAAATAAAATTGGTACGATAAAGCATTTTTGTAATTAAGGAAAACTGCTACATATATTGCATTACTGTAATAAATCACTTGACTGTGAGGCTTCACTTCTATCCAGCTTCTTTTCTCTACACATCCCTCCTCTCACCCATCAATTCTCACTGTTTCCTTCATGCTGGTCAACACTGCTGCGTAGCTCCAAAGGCTGTTACAGTCATTTAGAGCGGTGTAAGCCAGTTGCTTATGAGAGAAGCTGTCAAGCTGTAGCAGCAAAGTTTCTCTAGTGTTGGTAAGCAGATGTCACCTGGGGAAAGAACCAGATCAAGTAAGTCCCTGCAGCAATACAGTGTGATGTTAAACGCAATTGTAACGAATATGAAAGGGCTGCTCGTGAAGACAGCTAACGGTTTTAATTCAGTCAAGTGTGACTGTTGGCCATCAGTCTCAGCAAACCAATAATACAGGTTCAGCCTGAGCATGGGTCACAGGCCAGTTGTATGTCACATGTGAGTGATAAAATGCACAAGTGGTTAAGAGGTAAAATTCAAACTAGCCCAGTATCTAAGGAGATGAGGCCTAATTGCATATACAGAGGTAGAGGAAGAAGGAAATGTCAGCTGAGGGAACAACTGGACTGCTGCACCCCTTATATCAAAAAATATTCTGGCACAGCAAAGCAATGTACAATGTCTGACACACAGAAAAAGAGACGATACCTCTTATTCTTTTTATTCAACAAATTAGGAAAATCAGCTATGATCACCTTCAAAATAGATCCCTTCTGACCTCGCACACAGCTGCATATGTTGCTGCCACTGTTTAAAGCAATTCTGTGGATCATTTTCTGAAAGGCTGTTGAGGATCTCCATTGTTTTTGCCTTCACATCATCTACTAATGAAAAATGGGTTCTTTTGAGCACCACTTGATCTTTGGGAAGAAGGAGCCAGGTCTGATGAATATGGTGGGTTCTCAAGTACAGCAATGTTGTTATTAGCTACAAACTGCCTCATAGACGAGGTATTGTGGGCTGGTGTACACTCATGTTTTCCGACCGAGGGTAAGAAAATGTCTGTATTTGAACAATTGTCCACACATATTGAGTGAAGTGATGGAGTAGAGCTTTGTCTCATTGTGACAGAATAGAACATGTTCTGTAACTATCTCCTCATATGTCCCCTCTCACTCTTGGTTCCCAAGCTATAGGGTTAAACTTAGGGGTTTTTTTGTTGTGTTTTCCCTTGGTCTCATTCTCAGAAATGGCTGAACCTGGTTTTGGCTGAAATTTTAAAACCACATACCTACAAATCCAGCCCAAATTAGATATGCAGGTTAGGAAGCTTCAGCCAGATGACTAAAGTTAAATTATGTTTGAAAAAGTTAGACACTTTCAATGCTAGGAAGTGGTACTCTCCCCACCGATAATCAAAAAGGACTAACTACGTTGCATTTCTTCTGTGGTTGGCCTGTGGTTCACACTCCAAGCAATGCAAACAGTTGAATGACTTTTTAAAAAATAAGCTTATTTCCTGGGAAGTAACTAAAAAACTCATACTGTGGCATTTGCTGTTTATTGTCTACACTGAGAGAGAAATTGAACCAGAAGTGACAGGTATTAATTTATTACTTTATTTATACTGGAAATGCTCTGTTTGAATGTTGATAAGAGTAGGAAAAGAACTTACACAGAAGAGATTTTTTTTTCCATAGAAACTATGCTTATTTTCATATCTTTTTCCTTTCAATTTCTATTTGCCAGGTCTAGGAATTAAAGTGAGGAATCAGACTGGGGCTTAGTACATCCTCACAAGCACAAGTCTGAGCAATTCACATTGTCTCCTCATTACACATGAGCAAGTCTTGTTCTCAATGATGATAAAAGAGTGCCATAGAAAATGTAACATCAAGCTGCTATGAGTAATCAGATTAATCAGTGCTAGAGGCAGTCAGTGGCAAGTCAAAGAAAAGGAAGCTGTTTACATGGAGAGGTTTTTCATGAAAGTGCTCACATTCCTTTCTATCTGCATGTCCATGGATGAAGTAACGCATTTATAACGCTACATCAGACGCAGAGAAAGAAGATCCATCTTGTAAAATTTATCTAGTCCAGAGCAAGGATAGGAGTGGGTGAATGGAAGATAAAATAATAGTGAGTCTATAGCATATCCTCTACTTCCCAGCCAAAATTGCCCTTAAACTAGGTAACTAATACACCACAGACCTTCCTACCTAGCAATGACTTATTCCTTTATCCTCTATTGACTAGAGAAAAATATATCATTAGATGACTTATCAAATATATAACCCATGATTCTACTGTTGCTTTCTAATGCTGGACTCCACCTGTCTCAAAACCTGCACCATAAAGAAAACCTTAAAGAAAATCTGTCTCATAAAACTTCTGGGAAGATATTACTTATGTCATAGCTAGGGCAGAGGCATACTTCAAATGATTACATTCAGAAGTAGGAAAAAATTGTAGGGAGTGGACCAAGGTGACTGTATCTCATCACAAATGACAACTAGATGCTTGTACAAGGCTAAATGCTTGCTGTTCCTCCACTAAGAGAATTTTCTGGACTGCTGTATTATGGACACTTGCATTAAATATACAAAACTATAGAAAGACTTAGTCTTAGTCCTTCTGTTCTAGTTCCTGACAAAATCACTTGCTGAATGAAAGAAGTTTTCATATGATGGGGGAAGTGATTTTGATAAAACTGATGCTGTAGAGATCTGTGACTTCAAGCTGACTTTGTGGAAGAAAAAGTTTACATGAAAATATAGGCGTAGGATAGACTTGAGTTTCATGGTAGACTTCAGTTTCACAATAAAGTTAAAAAGTACCTTTGTGCTGTGATCTACTGAAAAGATAAACCTATGACCCTATATTTAGTGAAGCTGTAAGAAATTATTCAACTCATTTTGAAAATATAAAGACATGACATTTATCTTTATCCAGGGATGTGAAACATGGTTTAAGATGCTGATGGATACATGCCTACCATTGACTAGAAGTCCACAAGCACTTCACATTTTTAGTGTTTTATGTTCAGATGACGTATAATAGCTGGTATTTAAGAAAACGCAAGGACTTCAGGAAGCGATTTCCTGAATTAATATTATTCTGAAGGTACCAGCAGAGAGACTTGATATATCGAGGGGGTGTATCAATACACGCCTGCTTTACCGACAAACCAGAAAGAGAGCTCCTCCCAAGTGGAGTACGATCAAATGGTCGGTGCTGGAGGTAAGAGGCAGGACATTGGTCACACCTTTCAGCTCAGCAAACTACATCAAAGAGTCAGATCCTAAGATCCAGCAATTGATTCCTCTGAGAATAGAATTTACAATATAAATGCAATTCATGCCAGTGTTTACAGTTTTCCTGCATTTATAGATACCTGCTGGCTTGAAACATTGGGTTTTGCTGTGAATTTATCATCTAATTGCAGAGTTCCATTCCTATCCCCTACAAATAAGGAAATCAAAGCCTTTAAAGAATCTGTCTTCCATATTTTATCTTTGTATTCCCACAGAGATGTATCATGCTTTATGCGTGCATGTATGCATGAATGTAGGAAACCATGTGAAACTGTTAGGAGAAAAGAGCAACAAATCTAGATTGAGCCTAAACTTTGACCTGCAAAGCTATTGTATGGTTAGTACTCTATTTTCTGAAAGACTATAGAGAATCTGAGCCACCACTCAAGTGTTGTGCTTCATCTGAATGTTTCTGCTGAGGTCTAGTCTGTGTTTAGAGTGGGAGACAGGAAAGAAGAGAGGAGACTGAGCCACCACAGAAAATTCTGTGAATGATAGAATGTTAATAGCTTTCAGGCTGTGGGTTTGAGTACAGAATAATTTTATTTCAAATGTAAAATATTCTGATAACAGTTTTTAAACTGTGTCTGAAAATCATTAGATATACAAAATTCGTTATATATTAAAAAATATTCTACATTATATTACGTTATATTATATTGCATTATATTATATTACATTATATTATATTACATTACATTGCACTATATATTTGTATAAGCAACAATTGCTTTAATTAAATAGTCAAGAGTCAGTTTTCAATCTTACTTTAGGATCTGTATTGATTCATTTTTTATCATGTCTGTGTGATAACTGGACTAAGTGGTGACTAACTCAGTAGACTTACTGTCCAATTTAATCTGCTTTAATCCTTACTTAGGACTCAGATGCAGGATTTTGTTCAGCATAGCAGGTTAACCAGCATCATGGGAGTCCTGTTAGGTGTCCATATACACAAATTCAGTAAACAGGTATTCAAAATTCTATGAACTTGATTTCACCAACTGTCACCATCACTTTTCTTTCTACCACCTCCTTTGTAAATCTGAGTGCAAATTATCAGTCTAAGAGCTAGAACCCATAAAGTATTTAGCTAATGCAGTGTAAACATTCTAGCGGTGATCTTTTCAATGTCTAACTCTCAGAGAGGTTTCCAGAGCCCTAAGCTAATATTCCCTCTATAGTGCATGAGGACAGGTGAGAGATGGCTTTCTGAAAAGAAGCCATGTTGAGGATGAAGTTTTCTGTGTTATATTAGGGATTTTATTTCCCTGTAATATTAATTAGGTGAGTGACTGAATGAAAGCATCTTGGATGCTTTATCTCATTTTCATTCTCAGGGAAAAGTCATAATAAAGATGTCAGCTTCTTATAAAATGGATTAGATTGCCATATTGACAGTTCATTAGGGAAAAAAAAGCAACAAGAAATGCAATCAAACTCATCAGATGCAGAGAACAGATGTAATTTCTAGTAAATTCAAAATGTACGTAGGAACCTGAGTCTTGACCTTTGATCTTCTGTATAGAGGAAATAACACAAAAAAAATCCTTTTCCACCTGAATCAGACCTCCATTACCACCCAAAGTAAAGACCACATTAAATGAACGATGGGTACACGTGCAAGGTCCTTGTTTTATGTGAAAATTCCTGATCCATGTCAAGGAGTCAGATGCATAAAATAAATGTTTATAATTTAAATAACAAAATATCATAGACCACATATGAATAAAATATGAACAAATTGTAGTAATTTTTCTCTTTCTGACACTATGCCATTAGCCAAATGAATCTTGAGTTGGTGTAATATGAAATGAAGAACAAACAAGCACAAATCATCCCAGTTCATGGAAGTAAGAGGAATTTTTGTTTATTGAACAGAATATCCTATTAAGGTACAACCAAATATGTTTCTGGTGTGGTTTGGTCAAATTTTTGATCACTCTTCTCTGACAGTAGGTGCTTAATCATCTACTGAGCATGCACAGAGATTTGTGTCTATAATTTACCGTAAAGTTAATGGGAGTTCTTCTGGAAACACCCATGTGCCAGTGGGCTTGGATGAATGTTGACTGCTCACGACCTCGTGCAGATTCTTTATGCATAAGAAATACAGACAAGCATTTTATGCTTACTTGCTCACAGAAATAAGGCAGATTTTTCCTTTTTTTTCCTTTTTTAATCAGTGTATAAAGAAAGCAGACATGCTGTCACCTCATCACCTCTGATTCTGTAGAGAACAATAAATGGAAAAAGGTTTCAAATAAACATACATCAGTTGTTAGTGTGAGTCATGCTTATGAATAATGGTGATAATGAGAATGGCGTATTGTGTATCTAACGTGATATCTCCAGTTCTGAAGTAGGTTATTCTTCTGATTTTTATCTTTTCTTTATCCATGTGGAGTTTATAATGGCTCCATCATAAAGTTCCTTTGTGTATCTGCTATATAAAAGATGTATAGAAGGCAAAAAAAAACTTAGATGAAGTCCAGTCCTTTAAGTAAAATCTTGACACTAAACCATCCTAAGCAGTTGCTAACTTTCCCTGTCTTTTGTGGGCTTTGAACCCATTCTGTGTAGAATTCTATCAAAAAGACAAATGGGTGTCCCCTATTTTAAAAATGGAATTGAAAAGCATTGTGCAAAATGTCTTTTTGCCTGAGTAGTAGAAAATAGCACTTCCTAAGTGAAAGAATAGGTTCCTTTTTTTTTTCATTTCTGAAAAAAATACATTACTGCTATGGAAGTTATTACCTTATACAATTAGTAATAAAAGACAATACTAGCGATGATTTCTGCTGCCTGTCTTGTACTTCAGTCCACTCTAGTCTGTTGCAATTAGTTTAGACAGAGAGGCATATAAAGAGGGGCATGTAGATGCTCACACAAAAATACACACTGCATTCTTTCCTCTGAACACGCTAAGTTAATGATCTCTCTCCATACCTATTTAGAAGCAAGAGGAAGATATAAATGCAGTTAAAAGAGGAAGAAATTGGTTAAAATGCTGCCGGATATCTAGACATATCTTTTGGTAAAATGATCCCCAGTGAAATACGATTCTTTGTTCCCCAAGGCAACTTACATTCTCTAAAAGAATTAATGGAGGCCGTTAAAATAATCTTGGATTGGCAGAATATCACCTCAGAAGAGACTTTGACTAGTCAGTATAGCAATAAAACCAGCTGGACAAGCAGAAACATTTTACCTGTTATTCACTGGAGAAGAAGGAAGAATCTAAATCTATTTAGAGGAGCATTTTTTTTTTTTTTTTTACAAACACTGATTCTTGTACAAAAATTCTTGCAGAATATAATAGAAAATTATAATGGTCACAATAGTAAGCTTATACTCAGGTGAGACAGGAAAATAAAAATAAATTTGTTAATAACCATATAACTTTGAAATTCTTCTGACCCAAAGACAATGATGTGTAAAAACATTTGTTGCTGTACCAAAATGTCAGTTTGGTACTGGTAAGTAGTAATCAGCTTTCGACTCGATACATTTAATGTAACTTCAGTGTTTTACTTGAGATACACAGTGAAGTGACTGATGATGAATTCAGGAGAGCACAAGTGCCAGTCACAACAAATCACGTCTGTTTAGTGCCTGTATTATCGTGGCTCCCATGAATAATTCTATTTTAACTATCGTCAGCAGCTATGGATAACTTCCAGCAAACAGCAGAAAACAACAAACACAGGTAATATATTTCAATGTATTTAGCCTAAGATAGAACTTTTTCATATTTTCTGGACTTATTCATGTATGAAAGCAAACTAAGTTTTCTGCTGCCTTTCCTCTCTTCTAATTAAAACATGAGAATTTTACTGCTTCATTTTCTGTTTCCTATTTTAAGACTATGTTATTCACCAGTCAGGCCCAGATGTCTCTCCCCAGATTAACAGAGGACACCAGGCACATGCTTGTAGGAGAGCGCAACTTTCCAGCGCCAAAGTGGCACAGGTGGTTGACATAAGCTTGGATAGAACTAATCTGTGCCACCCCTGTTCTAGAGGTAGATTCACCAGGAAAGAGGTGATGTGACCCAGGGTCACCGCAGAAAGTGGTGGTGCAGTCAGCAGTGAAGTGAAATTTCCCAGCTGTCAGCTCTGTGCTGTCCTCCCGTATGACCTGTTGCCCAGGGCTGCTGCAAGCCGGTGGTCTTCATTGAACTACGTAAATAAGATAAAAGCAAAACTGTAACAGTTGCAAAGCCAAGCACTCCAAACTGAGGAAATACCTCAAACTAAGGTATCCTTTACCAGTGGAATTAGATGTCTTATGTGCACATAAGCGTGCTATCCACCCATCAATACATGCACAAGTATGTTTATATTTATGCTGCAGTACTGTCTTTAATTACACCATAACATAGCATTTTTTACTCCATTCCCTAATTACAGAATGTTTATAAACCAATAGGTTGGAGACAGAACACATTGTTTGCCCCTGTGGCCTCATGTCTAATTTGCAGAGGTCACTTCAGCACTAGAAGGTCATCTACCTCTACCTTGATTAAAAGACACTTAATTACTCTTAACAAGGTGTAAAGGAGCTGGGTGAACTAAATTCTTTTTTTAAAGACATTTTCAATCTCTAACTGCGTTGTCGTAGTTACAGCTGGGGAGTTTGGGACATGTACTACTGAAATTGATTACTCAGACATGCGTGACTATGATTCATCAGAGAGCTTGGAAAAGATGCACAAGTTCTTCCTCAGCCCCATCATTTCTTCCTTTATTACTTTATTTGAAACAAAGCTTGGACAACACAAAAATAATTTGGTTTTATGATAGCCATAGGCAGAATAAAAGATGTTCCTTTATACCTATGCATGACAGAATTGTAGGGTAAAGATTCAATTTGAAACAATGGTTTTCTTCACTTTATTTGCTAACCATTTTGAGAGCATTACATTCTCATTTCTTTCAGGCAATCATAGATTCTGGAGACTGGAAGATTTGTTCTTGTATTAAAACCATAGGCCAGCTACTCTTAACATTTTTTTTCTGTCAGTATTTAGCTATCAAATACTCTAAGGAAAGTTAAAAAGACAACCGTGCAATTGAGAAACAATCCACCCTTCAGGGTTTCAGAAAGTTTTTCTCTAACAGGTAAACCAAGCTTTTGGGATGGCACATTGAGGCAACAGCATTGCCAAAGAACTAACATTTTTTTCTTCTGAATAAGACAATGCTGGATGTTGCCATGATGTATAAACACATTAGTTCATGTTTAAAATCTTTTAAAACTCTAGAAACATTGACACTTCTGAATTCCCACTTCATAGGCATTATTATAGCTGACATATGAAAAGCATCCTTGAGTTATTCAACCTAGTCAACAGTTTTCTCTTCATCTTCCTTCTAGTTCTTAGCCATTTTCTGACTCAGATGCACTCATGTGCATTTTCCCACATGCAGGCATGACCTGGGACACGCCTACATGAAGCTGTCCTTCTTGGCTTGTAGTTCTTAGTTATTACCCATGGGGTCTTCAGCACACTTCATGGCAGCTCCCACCCTGAAGTGCCATTCCCTGTGAGGACAAGGTCAGTGAATAATGCAATGAATAGGCAGTCTATTTAAAGTCTTGTTTTTCTAAATCAGTACTGGTAAAAAAATACCTTTTCAAAACCAGAACAAATTCATGCCCATTTTTAAGGTGCCTGTCCACCATGTGCATGGGGACCTTGGATGCACCAGCTCCCTCTGTGTTTTCCACAGGAGCCTCTCCCTGTCAGCTTGTCACCTTGCAACAGCTTTTGGTCTGCTCTGGGTGTTCGTCAGTGGTTCACCACCATTTAATGGGGATTAAGAAGTTTGTAATTGTTCGTAATCCTTTTGACCTTCTTCCTCCGCTGAGAACCTGGAAGCAGGCCATTTCACTTCAAGCAGAAGCTGTGGTAGCTTAGGACAAAGCAAGATTTTTAGGCAGGGGTAGTATTTTTTTTATTGGACCAATTACTGTGGTTAGAGAAAATAGATAGCTTTCAGGGGTGCAGGGCCTTGTGCAGGTCTGAAATGAAAGCTGCAAACTTTAAAGATAGATGCAGGTAGAGAGCAATTACTCTGAACTTAATTTTTTTATTTTAACAAGTTAGATTGCCAAAAAGAAATGGCAGCTGGTATCTGTGAAATGGAGACAGTGTGTTAACAGAGGGAGGAGCAATAAACTGTTAGCTCAAAAAAATTCTGATTTATGAGGTTATTCCAGGAGCATAGTAGCCTCATAGAGGATGTGACCATTGGTAACCGTTCGACTAAGGTTCAATGATTTCAAAATGCACTGTAGTAGTTGTGTATGAGCATGCTAGGAAAAAATGGAAAATAATTACTTTCATCTAACCACTCCAAACTGATGAACTAAATTAAGCAGCAGACTAAAATGAAGTGATTCTGAAGTTTCCCCAATCATTTTGCAAGACTCCAAAATGCTATTTAAAATGACCACAACAGACACTGAACACAAAAAAAACACTAACGCAACAACAGCTGCCCCAGCCTCTGCCTGATACAGAGCCATTCAAACACCTTGAGTCAATGAAAAATCTGCTAACCTAAGGTGAACTGTCTGTTCCAAAGCCAAGATGTCTCCCTAGAGGAACAACTAGATGACATGCTTCTATATATGGGAAATTAAAATTACTTTGCTGACTCTTTCTTTCATACTGCTTCCTTAACAATCCAGAAGTTAGCTCCAATACCACTTCTCCTACAACAACTTCAAGAAGAATCATAGAATCACTGGGTTACAAAAGACTTTTGAGATCATCAAGCCCAACCGTACCTGTCCGTGACTGAATCATGTTCTTAAGCATTTAATCTATTCTTTTTTTAAAATATCTCCAGGGATGGTAACTCAACCATCCCCCTGGGTAGCCTATTTCAGTGCCTGAGAAACCTTTCAGTAAAGAACTTTTTCCTAATGTCCAACCTGAACTCTTCCTGGTCCCCTGGTGCAACTTGAGGCCATTCCCTCTTGTCCTAAATGCTGAATTTGAAATCTCAAGTCCCTCTTGGACTGCTGTACTGGCTACTTCAGGAAAAGAGTGAGAAGACAAAAAAAAACCAGCCATCATTATAATTTCTTCCTGTCTATCTTAAACCACAAATAGTGCAAACATGCAAATAGATGACATTATGACTAATGAAGTCAAGGAAGATGCTGTGCAGAAAACAACATGCTTTCTCCACAGTAAACCAGTTATTGACTGTAACTACTTCCCCATTATAGTACTGTCATGTGCACCAGAAATACCTCTAGTCTGCCCATCACTTTTTGATAGCATCTCAGTTTGTCCTCACTATGTCTCCAAGATGAATATCAACCATCTGTGCTCCAGCTCATAAAAATCGAAAAGTCATCTATTTCATCCTCACCCTGTACGGTTTCATTTCACTCAATTTTTTTCAGACAATGGACATAGTATAAGCACAAAGATAATTCTATAACACTTCGACTTTATCATGAGCTATCTTAAAAAAAAGGGAAAATGTAAAGGAAAATAGACTTTTAAGATTTTTTTATCACTAAGTCTGTGCTGTAGCTTATTTACTTAAGTGAAAGCTTTATTATTTACACTCAAAACATCAATTTCCTCATTGATTTTTATCAAATGCAATAACAATTGTCCCTCCATCAAACTGTCTTGAATATCATTGCACTGAAATCACCTTCAATAACCTAATCACTATCAAACTACAATTTACCAGTTGTGGTAAGAGACTCACAGCTAAATATGCTCGCCTGAAAAAGTCAGTCACTACCCAAAATAACGGAGCTTTGCAGACCCCACCTCATCTGCTCTGAAGAGATTGCTCATGGAAATTGTTTTAATAATTTAGATGTCTGTTACTGGACAGGTGTACTCTTATGGGCAGGTGGATGGCATCTGTAAGTTAAAAAGACCTAAAATATTGCCAAGCACAATTTTTACCAGCTTAATATGGAACCTATATAAAAAATCATTAAAAACTTACAAGGCCCTGAACAAAAAGAATTTTTTTCAGAACCAGAACTCCTACCTTTCATATACGTCCAGTCTCACTAACTTCAGCCCCAGAAACAAATACCCCGGCGCTAGCAAGTATGTATCAAAAAAATTGAGACTGTATTTGAGCAGCAAACATTGAATTTGGTAACACATCTTCTTGCAACTGCAGTCATCCTTGGAGACTTTACAAGATATATCTGCAGCCCATCCACGGTGCCATATGCCTTCCTGCAAAAAATAGCTAAGAACAAACAACTGTGATGCACCAGAATGAGCTCACACAGTCAATGATGGACAGAAACACCCATCTTCCAGTGGGAGATACACAGCCACACCATCTTTGAGATTTTTAAGATTCACACAGAGACACAAAGAAACACCTCCAGAACAGGAGTACAAGTACTAGAAATCCTCTCTTTTACAAATATTAAGAGATTAAAGCCTCTTTTGAGGCATGTTCTCATTTAACAGCCTCCACCTCAAGGTAACTTCTCTAGCTTTGAGGGGGATAAATGTAATTCTTGCTCTTTCCCAGAGTATTTAACAAGCTTATAGCCTCCACAGGTACTCACTACTTTTTTTGTTTCAGTCTGACGGGTTAATTTCAGCTTTTGCAGCTGCTGTTTCTATTTCAGACCCAAAGAGGGGCTTATGTGTCCAATCAATTCTGTGTTTCTTCCACCTTTAGCAAAACAGTCTAATGAAATATTTCACTTTGTCCTGCAAACTTTGCTTTACTTCTGCTCTTAGACCATCATGGCTATACTACTGCTTCTGCAATATCCACAAAAAGTGCTTAGATCTTGGTATTCATGATAGTCTTACATTTTAGCTCCACGTTTGTCACGTCGACTGAAGTCCTAAACTGACTTATTTATGGAACCATGGCTGGACTTCTGGGGTCTTGCAAACACTGTCTGAGTTATTTGGGTTTATCATGCACAGGAACTTGACTATTTCAGAGCCATGTCTTTGCCTGGGGAAGCACTGCACAGCCCTTGGGCAGCAGTGTGGCTCTGCCAGTTGACAGTGATACCTGATTGCAGGATGGGAATCTGCCCTCACAGAAGGCCATGAAGCCAAACTCACTTTCTGCCTTCTGGAACCAGCAGCTATCAGAATTATGTTCATTGCAGAAGTAATGAGAAATTAATAACATTCGATGTTTATACAGTGTTTTCCTAAGAGATGAAGTCTATACTTCTGAGAAGCTGGTAAAACTATTATGATCTATGAAATGGAAAAAATAAAGCACAATGCAGACAGAATGTAAAAAAAGAGCTTGAAATCGCTACCTTTTTACCTAAATATCTTGATTTTCATTGGTAGGAGTCACGCACACAACCCATGGAATTTCAACCCATGGAATTTGCTTTTCAAACGTGGATGTCAGAGCAAGTTGCAAGTGCTTAGAACCTCTGAAGATCAGGCCAACTGCCTAGCTGACTAATTGGGAGGAGGAAATGTGTGAATGGGGGTAGGAGGAGGGTGGTAGGTTGTGTCTTGTTGAAGCTCCTGTTTTTGCCAGTGTGGGCCAGGTACATGGAACATTTCAGTAACAGTATGTTGAATTAATTATTTCTCATCTCAGTGTTAATTCATAGGATCACACTACCTCTCAAAGCAAGATTTTATTTTCCTAAAGAGTTCTAAACACAAGCTTAGTTAAATCAATTAACATACTGTTCTCTGCACACACATGAAAGCCAGAAATCCCTTACATTCCAGAGGTTTTTCGAATCACATAAAACCAGGATTTAGGAACTGTAGAGCCACGTGGTCCATATGAAGCATGTGAGGAGGGAAACAGCAACCTGATCTAGAGCAGGCTCATGGCTCTGTGTGATTTCTCTCCATTTTCCTGGAGGCACTGAACCTCCAAGAAGGGGATACCCTTCTTCCTTTGAAATGAGTGATAACAATATTACTTTCACATTCCAGAGAAGAAAAATGCTTTCACTATTCAGAAGAAAATAGACAAAAAAACTGGGAGGTAGATTTGTACCCATTACTCCTGCTGTCTGGCAATGAAGGTCCTCCACCAGCCAGTCTGGTCCTAAGTGTGAGTGGGACTGGGGCAGAGGTTTTTCCAGGAGAAGGAGTTTCCAATTTGGCACTTGGACCAGTAGTCTCGGAGTTTTGTACCTTGGAGAGTACAATGCAAATTTTATATGTTGTATTTAACTTTTGATGGATTTGGGGTTTGCTTTGTGTGTTTTTCTTTGGTTTGTTTTGCTTTGTTTTTTTAATTCTAGTTAATTTGACTGTCAAGATTTTCAATAGCATCAACAGCAGTAATTTAAATTCTGTTACCTGTTGTGGGTGGCTTATGTAATGTTAAATTTTTACTTTTGTGCAAAACATCCAGCTGCCAAGATCATAAGCATTACATAAAGTACTAAATTAAATAACTAAATGAGAGGCTTTTCAAGGACTCAAAGGAAAGTCAGAGCTTTGGCATAGCTCAGGAAAGAGCAGAATGACAGGAATAAAGCTATTAGAATGTGATTTCCTCTCAAAGCAAATTTCATGTAAATACTATCTCCTTCCAGAAGTGCATAAATATCCCATCAAAGTCATGGCCCTTTGTTGATAGGCTTCATATATATGAGTAGAAAAAGACAACACCTACTTAAAAAAGCTGTCTCCACTCCAGGAGACATCATCATCTCTGTAGTACATAGAGAAGTTAAATTCCTGATGCTGGCATCAGGAATCAGTTCCGGAGCCAGGAGCTGATCCCCACCTGATGTGTTGTGTTTCATTCCTTGTTCTGCCACATGGTCTTCCTGCTTATGTACATCCTCCTCTTCCTTTACAAGGAAGCATATAAACTGATGTCAGACCTGAGCCCTATTTTATTGCAGAACCGCAAACAATTCAGAGTTTTTCTGAAGTTTTGAATTTTGAAACAAAAATTATGCCACTCTTTATTTGTCTTTGCTGTCACATAAAAAGGGTGCAGAATCAATGTAAACTGTAGCAATTCCAACTCTATGCTCTTGAAAAGCTTGCAAAGTGACTGTATCTTTTTAACTGCTTCAGCCCTCTGTCCAGTTCTCTGGCCTTACAAGGTTATTCAACATGTTTTAGCTGATGACACTTCTCCTTAACAGATCTTCACATGCTAGGACACAGTAGGAGTTGGAGTGAGAAATGAAACTGCAAACAGATCCCACTGTTCCCAGATGGCATGGCTTAAGACTGTCCTCTCCATCTTGTCAAGACTGATTTATTTACTGAAGTTTAACGTTACAGCAAACACATAATTAAAAATTTCACATCTGTGGAAATAAGAAGGGAAATATAGTGTTTGGATACATTACACCACCCTATATTAAGCACATGGAAGATTCAGTGGTAGCAATGACAATAGAGATAGGGTGGATTAAGTCACTAGAAATGAAGAGGTATTTCATGCAAAATGGTATATATAGTGGAAAAGAAACCTATCCATAAATGGCAGACAGATATAAAACATGATGGAATGTCTTGATTGCAGTCTTTACGGACATCAGCTATTAACCATGCTATATAACAGTGCAAATAACTTTCCTGTGAAATTGTAGATCAGTCTTGTGCCCTTAGAGGAAATATTATGTGGTATTTCAAATTAGTCTTTAAAATGATCCTGTGTAGACGTGCTCATATCAGGGATAATAGCAGCACTCCATGTGAGATGATATACATTCAAGGAAAATAACTGATAATGACCATGATCACTTCAATAAACCTATGGTTAAACCACGCACAGATATGTACCAGGCTAACTGTAGCTTGACAATAAAATCAGCTATGGTGTATGGTATGAAAAACATAGCTGTTAGAACACTATTCAAAAAATGACTACTTCTAAAAAGTACTGCCAAATAAGGGGAGAAAAATTATGGGCACAGCATATCTGTCATAATAGCTCATCATTTATTAATATATCTTTGATTGGAGTCTTTGGAAATGTAACTGTAACTTATAAGGGATCTGAACACGGAATAGAAGCTCTTTTCTTGCTCATCTTGATTTAAGCAATGGCAGGGACAGTGCTGTTGCCAGTGCTGCAACCTGAAACACAAATACGCTGAAAGTCTGTGGAATAATTCTTCCACTGTATGAGTTCATGAGGGATAAAGCCAGTTTCTTCCCACAGTTTGCTCATGGTAGCAAGTATGAGGTTTATATCACTAGGTATTCAAGTGCTGAGGGTAAGTTAGTTAACATCTTCTTTCAGTCTGTACTTCCAGAATGGTAATTCTCAGGCCATTTGGAAGTGTAACCTTCCTTTGCCTCGTGCCTGTTCACCCCTTTTCGTTGCCATCTCCAAGGCAGGGTGGTAGGAAGTGGCTGGAATTACTGGCTGTAAGTACTGAAGCTCATTTGTTCACTCTGGTTAAGCTGAGCTGCTGGCACTTAGAGGAATTTTGCAGTGATCTAGCCAGTTGAATCACTTGTAGCTCAAAAAAATCTGTTCATGCCAGGATTGGAAATGCTACCAGCTTAGGAGGAAACTGAATTGCAACAGCTATATCTCATCTAACACTTCATGAGCTATTTCAGCCTTTAGGTTACTCCTCCAAGGCATTTCTGGAATCTAGGTGTAACCATGGGGGACAGAGACCTGGAAGAGACTTCCTGGATCATTTGCTCTTATGTAGAACAATTTGACTTCAGTAAAGGCTTCAGTAAAACCTTTGACACAGTTTCTCACAGCATTCTGCTTCAGAAACTGTCAGCCTCTGGCCTGGACAGGCGTACACTCTCCTGGGTTGAAAACTGGTTGGATGGCCGGGCCCAGAGAGTGGTGGTCAATGGAGTTAACTCCAGCTGGAGGCCAGTCACAAGTGGAGTTCCTCAGGGCTCAGTACTGGGTCCAGCCCTGTTCAATGTCTTTATCAATGACCTGGATGAAGGCATTGAGTGCACCCTTAGCAAGTTTGCAGATGACACTAAGCTGGGAGGAAGTGTCGATCTGCTGGAGGGTAGGGAGGCTCTGCAAAGGGATCTGAACAGGCTGGACTGCTGGGCCGAGACCAATGGGATGAGGTATAACAAGGCCAAATGCCGGGTCCTGCACTTGGGGCACAACAACCCTATGCAGCGCTACAGACTGGGGGAAGAATGGCTGGAGAGCTGCATAGAAGAAAAGGACCTGGGGGTGCTGGTTGACAGCCGACTGAACATGAGCCAGCAGTGTGCCCAGGTGGCCAAGAAGGCCAATGGCATCTTGGCTTGTATCAGAAATGGGGTCACCAGCAGGTCCAGGGAGGTTATTCTCCCTCTGTACTCAGCACTGGTGAGACCGCACCTTGAATACTGTGTTCAGTTCTGGACCCCTCACCACAAGAAGGAAGTTGAGGCTCTGGAGCGTGTCCAGAGAAGAGCAACAAAGCTGGTGAGGGGGCTGGAGAACAAGTCTTACGAGGAGCGGCTGAGAGAGCTGGGGTTGTTTAGCCTGGAGAAGAGGAGGTTGAGGGGAGACCTTATTACTCTCTACAACTACCTGAAAGGAGGTTGTGGAGAGGAGGGAGCTGGCCTCTTCTCCCAAGTGACAGAGGACAGGACAAGAGGGAATGGCCTGAAGCTCCATCAGGGGAGGTTCAGGTTGGATATCAGAAAAAAATTCTTCACAGTAAGAGTCATTGGGCACTGGAACAGGCTGCCCAGGGAGGTGGTCGAGTCACCTTCCCTGGAGGTGTTTAAGGAACGGGTGGATGAAGTGCTTAGGGACATGGTTTAAGGAGTGTTAGGAATGGTTGGACTCGATGATCCAATGGGTCCTTTCCAACCTTGTGATTCTGTGATTCTGTGATTCTGTGTGTGACACTTCAATGCACTAAAGAGGTTATGTTCAGAAACAGAATTATTCTGCTATCACTGGAAGGTTGCTCCGATAACTTTGGCATTAGAATCCTATTTCTAGTTTCCTGCAAACTCTTCTTTTGTCAAAACAACAAATTTATTCTCAAACTTGGTTGTTTTCGTCACTGCATCCCTCCACTTGTTTGTCTCACATGTAATTATAAACAGCAATTACATATCCTCTCCGTTTTCATTTAGCTGACACAAATAAAGTTCTTCTGTCATATTGTCCTGTCTTTCTCTATCCCTTTTACATACTTTCAGCATGATCTTTGCAACTCTTTCTTGGACTCTGCTGGTCAGAATCTGATAAAGATTTCTAGACGAGGTCTCTTCATTTCAGAGCAGTCTTCACGTTTTCCTGTTGGAAACACCATACATGTTATGGCTCAAGGCTGATTTTCACTCTCTTTTGGTTGGTTACCTTGGTGAATTGTAATTGTCGGTGGTCACCTGGTATATCCAGGACTTTGTCACTTCCCATTTGGGAGCCCAAAGGTACAGTAGAATGTCTTGTATCACCATATACTTTCTCAGGTAAAGTTCCAGATATTTGTGCTAATCCTGCCTTTAAAGTCAAGACTTCTTGCTGGTAACAATGGCTCCCAGTGTTAAGAAAGCATACATGCTGAATTTTGAGGTGTGTAAGAAGCTCATCTATATGTGTACTATACAAGCAAGATTTACGGCAGTAGATGAGGAGTCATCTTGTGCTGGAAGCTGCACAAAAAGGACCCTCCACCAAATAATTGATGATCCACAAACCTCATTGTTGCAAACTCTGCTTTGCCATGCTTTGGAATGAGAAGAATATTTGACTGAATAACAAAAATGTGGACTGGATACTTTGGCATAGAAGAAGCATTGCATTTCTTAACATGATTTTTTTTTTCTTCCAGTTAGGTTCTTGCTCTGCGTTTGAGTCTTAAAGCCAAATACATTTTCGTAAAATTATCATCTCCTTAGAATTTGAGCCACTGTTGGCATATTTTTTCTTTGACTGGATTACTTGCACTTTATTCTCTATTGTATGAAGGCAGCTCAATGCTACAGGACATTTACATGTGCTTGTGAATTTCGTTCGCAAACATATGGGTGAATGCTCAGTCACTTCATTTCTGTCTGTGAGGTCATAGTCAATAGCACTCAAGAGGAAAAGGTCTTCTGATTAGGCAACTATGGTATGAGATTTGATCAAAAACATGTCAGCACCATCCACAAAACATGTCTTTGAAGCATTCTGATCAATAGCAATGACTTGAACTGTTAGGAAAAGTGTTGCCAGCAGGTTGAGGAAAGGAACTCCTCCCCTCTACTCAGCACTGGTAAGGCCACACCTGGAGTGTTATGTTTACCTCTGTGCTCCCCAGCACAATGGAGACATGGACATGTTGGAGAGAATCTCATGAAGGGACAAAAAGATGATGATGGGACTGGGACATGACTCCTATAAAGAAAGGCTGAGAGCTGAGTTTAGCCTGGAGAAGGTTCAAGGAGTATCTTATCAATGTATATAAGTACCCGGAGGGAGGGTGCAAGGATAACAGAGCCAGGCTCTTTTCAATGCTGCCCAGAGGTGCAGGCTGAAACACGGGAGATTCCTACTGAATATGAGGATACATCTTCTCACTGTGAGGGTGGCTTAGCCCTGGTATGGGTTGCCCTGGTTGCCCAGGAATACTGTAGATTCTCCATCCTTGGAGATATTCAAAAGTTGTCTGGCCACAGTCCTAGGCAACCAGTTGTAGATGGCCTGGCTTGAGCAGTGGGGTTTGGACCAGATGACCTCCAGAGGTTCCTTCTATTCAGTGATTCTGTGATTCTATAATACAATTTTCACTCAAAACCACCCTCCTCTTTGAAGGAAGATGGAAGCAAATTTGGATGATGTGAAATACCTCCTGGAAAAAATGACACCTAACAGAAGACTAATATTTGAAGGAGTAACATTAGAAGTAGTTGACCTTAAGCTATAGAACTTCGTGCAGCAAAGTCTATAGATAGATTGCAGTACAAATGTTTTTTCACCTTGCTTAAGCTAAGAAACACAGCATCTTCCCTTCCTTAGGAAAATTATTTTCAATTTAAAACCTGTACGAGCTATATATTGAATTTCTCCATTTGGGTAGTTGGATAGGTAGCAAGAAGGTGCAGAGGGAATGATGGGATAGAGAAGCAAAATACTTGCCAAATCTTTCCTTGCTTTGTTTTCATTACCCGAGAGTTGCCTGCAAACCACAGTATTAGCCATACATGAATGGGTACCTTTTGGAAAGAGTTACAGATTATTTGAATATTACTTCATCTTTATAAACTAGACTCATGAGGAGAACATGAAACTGGCAAATTTGTATGTCCATAGTTCACTGATGAAAAAGCATAATTGTCTACTAAGTGCAGCTGTTGATAGAGAAAAGATATGCAGCACAAGGGATTTGAGAACTAAAGTACAGAGAAATTGTAGATATTAATCAGAAACTCTATATTTTAAGTCAGCTAATCTACTCTAGTACAAAACTGTAGCTAAAATGACCCTCTAGCAGAGAATAGCAGAGAAACTCTAAAACTCAGATAACAATAGTCCCAAGTTCATATAAATTCAAAAGAACTATTACAAGCAGGCTATGAATAAGCTGTAGTTTGGGAACAGAACTGGAAAAGCTGAAGCTCAGTAACCAGTGAAAAATTGCCGTTACGAAAATGCGTCCAACCAAGCATAAAATCTGCCAGTCCTCCTCTTGTAGTGCTGGTGGTAGAGATCCTCTCACTTCCACTCTTCCACCCCAGATGCTGTCAACTGTCAACATCTTCTTCTAGCAAAAGAAATCTGCAGCACTTTGTTGGAGTGCTCGAATTACTGATGAATCATTTTTACTAATCCAAATCCAGAATGCATTGCAATGTTCACAGTTCTGCTGTAGGTCCTTCATTTATACATGATGTTCAGTACTGTCCAAGGCAAAAAACACGACAGGCTTATATTTACACAGAGCAGCTGTATGTAGATTTACCTCAGATAATTTCAGAAGATAGCTAAATAATATTACCACACTTGCATGGTAGGAAAGAGTGATTTTCTTAATTGGCCGGTAGCAGAACTAATGGGAGAAAGCCAAACGCTGTGGGGTACCCTCCTATTGCCCTCTCTCTGCTAAACTGTTTTGCTGCATGAAAACAAAGTTGTAAAGGACAAAAAAATGCTTTTACATCTCAGTATCATAGTAAATTTTATCCAACATACGTTGTTTAAGCAATGTTTAAAAGCTTGTCTTTCTCCAAACCTCTAAATTTGCTAAACCTTATACTACCAAAGCTACCGCAAAAATTATGAAGAGTAACTATCACTCACAGTGAGAATATGTCAGACCAGGTGTTGGAGAGGTCTTTTTATGACCTACTGGTGTCTCATGAATATGTTTGGAAGACAGACAGTTTAGAGACTAATGTAAGTACTTTTCATAAAAATATGTGTATCTTATGCTCTGCTTTTAATTATAAAAGACACTTGCATAAAAAGAGATCTTTGCTCCTTTGGTCATCAGGTTCTACTCTTCCTATTTCCATAACCAGCTACAGACTTCAATTTTTTTTTTTGTGAAGATAAGGCTTAAATACAAAAGAATGAATGAACAGAAAATATGGAACACACATACACATAATAGCTTCTTAGGTGGCAGGTGTCACCAACTGCTTTAGATTAAATTGTTGCTTAACAGAAGACCCATCATCTTCAAGGAGGTATTGTCCATACTTGATTGTCATGCAAAAAAAATTTTTGCAATTAACATGGTGAACCCCTTTTCACATTGACTCTGATGACCCTTCTTTCTCCTTTTTTTTTTTCTTTTCCCTTTCTTTTTCTTAAGACCACAAATGTAGTATAATTCTAATTTCCTTTACAAAATGCAGTGGGTATCCTTGCAACCCTGAGGACACATGGCTGACCATAAAAGGCCACATAAAATTCTGTTCTTAAAGAGAGACTCAGAAGAACACTAGCCTAATTCCACAAAAAAGAAATCTGCATAATAGAACTTAAAAGAAGGAAATAACTTCTCCAGATGAAACAGATCAGCAGGTGTATTGAGTTTCATGCAGAGATGGGATAGTATTGCTTTAAAGAGTAATTCCTTTTTATGTTTTTTTTTTTTTTACAGGAACAGAATATATTGTCTAATATTTTTATTTCAGCTTCACACTTCATTTTATGGAGCACGTTGAATCATTACCCCTTGGGGAAAGTTAGGCATCACTGATGGCAATTCAATGAAATCACATTGAGCAAAAGGTGAACATTTGTTAGCACCACAGAGGAACTTATGTGACACTTCTGTATAATGGCATTTACACCTACTAAATCCTTCTTGTGACGCCAGTTGCTGGCACGTAAACTGAAGCTCCACCTGCTGCAGCTGGATTCATATCTAGCTTTCTGGAGCAAACAGGATTTCCAGAAATATGACTGACAAATGAAGCATAAACTATGTTCTATTATTCATCCTGCACCATAGTGAGTATATTTGAACTTCTTTCTTGGCCTGTGTCTTCTGGAGTAACTCAGAGAGATAAATGGTTCTGTCAAAATATACCTGAGAGAGAAAGGCAGCTGTAGTGTAAAACTAAGCACGTGCCCATACGAACAGATGCAGATGGATGCAAAAGCTTATGAACTCTGTAAGTTGCATTACCAAGGTGGTATGTATAAATAAATGTAACATGACTCAGCTTTTAGAATAGGCAGAGTCCTATCCTGGTGTTAGTCGACAGCTTCCTTACTAAAGATGGATGATATTCAACCCAGTTGTAACACGGATGAAATTATCCTACCTTTCTTCAGCCATAAATTTAGGCAAAGAGTTGTAGATGGAAGGGTAAGCAGCTAAAACTCAGTGTGAAGATGTTCTTCAAAGTTGAGGACAAGGATGTCTGAGATGGAAACAGTCAAGCTGGGTTTAGAGAAAGCAGCCTGTGTGGGAAGGAGTGGAAACTGAAATGATCAAAAGGGAGCTGGTTGAGAAAAGGCCCTAAGCTTTTTTTTTTTTATGTTGAGATGGAGGAGAACAGCTGGAACTTCACTGGGAAAGAAAAAGGGAGCAAGATTAGGAAATGACTGGATATTGTGACAGAATGAGAGAAGTGTATAATCAGACAACAGGAGGAGAGGTGATGTTGTCATCATAGCAGAAATGTTGTCTACAGGACAGAGTGGCAGGTGGAAAAAACAGAGGTTATTTTCAAGGCCATTAAGCTCAGACAGTTTAGAGGCAGGCTGAAATGTTGAGTCCATCAGAGAAAAGGAGCTTCAGATTGAAGGAGATGATTTATGAGTAGTCAGTAGAGAGGCATAGAAAACGAAATTAAAGAAGCTGAAAAGACATTTAGAGCTTGTGTGTCTGTCTCCCACATTAAAAACAATATGGGAGAATGCTGTAAGCCCTCATGGTAACCTAACCCTGACCTATCTACTTGCCAAAAGTTTATGTAAGATTGAAGTTTCATTTCAGCCACAGATGGGATGGTTTGGGTTCTCTCCTTACTGAAGAACATGATGCTCCATTGCATTCTGTCAAATGCATTTTATCTTTCTGGAATGAGTCAAATCCTGTGGAAGCTTTGCAGTTCTAGTCTACTTTACAAAAAATATTTACAATCTCAAGCAAGGAAGAGAAGAACATTACTTTAGGACTCTTCTATGCACACTGCTGGTAACAGATTGCAAGCTTAGATACCATATTAATATTGAAAGAGATGATGATTTTAGCTTTTCAATATCAAAGACTAGCTGAAATAAAATATCAGTTTCATTCCTTGTCGATTTCATTTGTAGCCATCTGTCAATCAAAGACACAGGTGAAAATGGATAAAATGGTTTCTGTGTTCATCTGCTTTTAGGATAATGCAGGTATATATCCAGATGTGCAGATTTGCTAGTGAGTACTATTTATTCAAAAAAAAGCAGAGAATTTCAAATCGTCACTTATTTATTGCATCTCTCAGACAGCTATTCCCTAGCTTCAAGTATTTGCATAGTCACAGTATATATGCATTTACACCAAATAGCAATGGATTTTTTTTAAAAAAAAATTTGTAGCTGTACTACAGAGCGCTTCTGTTCTGATGAATTCACCTTTTTTTTTAATATAAAGGGGATCCTTCAAAAGCCACTAAACCCATTTCACCCAGCTCTGTTTAGATTCCTGAAATCTAAACAAATTTAATCCAGTTCAACTGGAAGGTGACACAGCATTGTGCCCACAAAAGACAAAGACCTAGTGACAAATGTCACCCAAGGCAATGATAACAAACAAGTAACTCTCCCAGCTACCTGCCAGACAAGCAGTGTTCACGCTAATAGGGTCAAGAATTGTCCTCAGCCCAAACAGACACACAGCATGACCCACTGTGCTCTGTGATATTCATTAGGGTCCAATACATTGCAAACCGCAGAGGAACACAAAAATATCCTACTGCCCTTCTCATGGGACAGAGGAATAGTACTCCTCCTGTGCAGATACCACACTTGATACTGTTGCTAGCTGTCTTCTTCATTGACCTTCACAGGCTCTGGGAGCACAAATTCTTAAGGGTATGAAACAATTAAAATGTCTGTCTGCTCCTTATGAAATGAGAGGAAAGAAACTCATCAGGTTTCAACTAGACCAAAAAAACAGACACATCTGCTCCTGTCATCAACAGCTTATGGGATGTATAGCTGAAGGATTCCTGGTGAACAGCTATGATTATTAACATGGGGAGATCAGGCCGTGGGAATAAATGCAATAGAAAGCTGCAGGGGAAACATGCATTACATAAGCAGCAGGCAAAATCTAGCTGCATTTATGGTTGTTGTTTTCTGTAACCATGCGAACAGCTGACAAAACTAGAGGAGGCCCCACGGCATTTCTTGAGTAAGTGAAAAGAGGTCAATGGAGTTAGATCAGGAATTAATTCAGCCCATAATATTTTGAATAATTGCCACCTATTGAGCAAAAGGAGTATGGTCCTAAAATGAGCTTAGAATAATGGCATTTATGCACTACATGGACTTAGAAAGAAGTGGTAATTAGGAAAGAAAATTTTAATTGACGACCACAGAGAATGTAATCTACCGAAAGAGTGAATTATAATTGTGATGAAGCTTACCCAGACCCAAAACAGGGTCATTCAGTTTCCATATTCCAGACTATCCTCAAAATAGAATGTGCTATAAATTAACATCTGCTGTGTGTAGGTGTCCTAGCCTTGGAAATGCTTCGGAATGCTCTTGATTTTATTTTCTTCAAAATGCTTTGGTTTATTGAAATGAAAACCTTTTACAGATATGTATCAGGTATGACAATATTTTTATTGCCTGAGGACAGAATTTCCACTGAAGAGAGTTGGTATTCTGATAATATTCAGTGAATATTTCAAACAAGTTTATCAGGAACCTATGTTTAATCTTTCACCCTGCTTGCTTTGAAATCTCACTTCTTTTTCCACTACTGTTTGTGGAAACTCTACTTTCCATATTTATGAGGAAAAATATTTCTGAGACCTCATTGTTTTTACAACACATCAGAATTCTTCTATTTCTACACAAAATTAAAATACTTAGAAGCGACATTAATTTGTTGCTAGTGATTCATTGGCAAAATAAAAGAGGCAGTTATTAGCTGCATAGCTCTTGCTCATTAAAAAAACATCAGATTTTTTTCAGAAAAATATCCAATTGCTTGCCACTTACACCTTGAAAACAATTCTTGTTGGTTGCTGGAGTGGTTGCTCATAACAACAAAGGAACCTTCACAGATGCCTCACTTAGAAAGGACTGCTAGGATGGACAGAGCTTTATCCATCACACATTGCAATGTCTTCCAAATACTTAATAAATTTCAGTTTAGGATTGTGAAAGCGCTTGATCTGTATTTGTTTATCAGTTTCTAATTTTTATTAGTGCATGAAATAAATCATGGAAAAATGTATCTGTCACACGATGAATATAAACTATTAAGCCTGCATTGTAGATAGTAAGTAAAAAAACAAGTGTCTTTGGATCTTGCATAAGAAATGAGGAAGAGGCTTGGGGTATCCCAAGGGTATCCTTAGGATATCTCATATATATGTATAAAAGAGCTGATTTTCAGGCACTTTCATTCAGAAGATACAAATGAAAATGCCGAGTTAATTGTACTATGCAAAGCTACTTGGAGCAAGACAGATTGTGGTCATACTGCTAAGCAGAAGAGAGTCAGGTATGATCCCTAGTCCTCTCCATGTGTTGTAGAGCTAGCTCCTTCAGGCTGCGTAGATCAGCTGATACAGCCCTTGGCTCTGGATTCTGTCCCCAGAACCATCTGTGAGGTTTCTGTGGTGTTTCTGTGCCATTTCTTCACATTTTTTTCCAGCTTGGAGTTTCTGGAACACTGTGAAAGCTATAGTGTGGTCCACCACAGTGGTTTCCGTATTGCAGGACAACGAGCCATGTGTGATATTTCTTTGGGAGAGATGATAGAAGACTCTTGACAGGGAAAAGGCTGAAGAGGGACTCTGGGAAGAGGACTCTGGCAGAGTCAAGCTGGGCACAGTCACTTCCATGCTACCTGTTGAAAAAGGTGTGAGTGACCTCTTGTCCAAACTATGCTGGAGCGATGCCTTAGAGAGAGCTAGCTGCTGGCCTTTGGGAAAAGCCAGGGAGCAAATGGAGAAGCAAAATCCAACACTCAGGTCTGCTTTTTGGTCTCCTTTCATCTAACAGTCTGCACTTACAGAGCACAAATAACAAATAGATCAGATTTTACATCCTCAATCCTCTCCGTTTTCATAAGTTCAATGAACTGTTGCAGATTGCACACGTGAGGTTAAAATAAGGTCTATTATGTTTAGAAACCAAGATCATAATTTCATTCACTGTATTATTTGGTCCTGCCACAGTCGTCTGTGAGTAACGTCAATGTTTTGCCCAAACTATTTTAGAAGACTAGAGGCATTAAGAGCTAACATTACATTCCTTACTGGAAGGCATCTTTTCAAGATTGTTCATTTTGAACATCGCAGCTCATTTTCCCTCTCAGAAGAGTGTAAGATTTTTCTATAGAGTCATATAGAGCGAATAAAAAAGTAGTGGGAAAAAAACCAGAAAGCAACTGAAGGAGATCAGAGAAGTCCTTTGCTTTAAGGCAACATCACCTGTACTTAACCCATCCCTGAGAAACATTCGTAGATCCTGTTTTTTAACATTTTCCATGGTGTAAATCTACTACCTTTTTCCTTCTAGGAAGCTTTCCTATTTAATGTAAATCTTTGTTGCAATTCTAGCTCACTGCTTCCTATGTTCCACATGGGTCACCGTGGAGAACTCTTCGCTCCTTCCTATTTGCATCCACTCACTACATGAATAAAAAGGCTTTGTAATATGCCTCTCGGATTTCCCTAAGTGAGTGTTTTCAACCTCACAGTTGTGGGCTGTGTTTTTCTAGATTTGTCTGGAAGCATGGAGCTTTCTGGACAGAGTACCCCTGCTGAGGCCACATGAGTGCTGGCAAAAGTGGAGGGTTTATTTAAGTGCCTTATACTCGGCACTCCTTTTTATGATGCCACACCACCATCCCATACACAATGCTTCTCAGTTTCTGTTCAGCATCTCCTCTGAGCTTTCCATTGTCTTTGAGGTCCACAAGCAAGGGGTTTTATTCTCTCTTTCTGTGCAGTTTCTGTGCAACACCAGACTCCATGCAGGATATTGCCTATCCGCCCTCCAAATACCCTCTGGTTTGACATGATCTGCCAACAGCTACTTCCACAGTCTTGTTTTCCAGTCAATTTTGTCTCTTATTGTGGCTCCATCATGTCCAATTTCCTCAGCCCTTGTTACAAAACTATCATCTGATAGAGTCAAAAGTGCAGCAAAACCCCAGATGTAACTCCTGCATGTTTTTACTTCTAACTACAAAATCTGCCTTGGTATCATGGAAAAGAAGTTGGTTTCTAAACTGTTCCTAAGAAACACATGTTGACTGCTGTTTGTCTCCTGGAATTTCATAGTTGTTTACAAACAATATGATTGATGAATGGTATCACCATATTTCTGGGAACTGACATTAAACTGATTTGTGAAACTTTTCAGTCCTTTTTTTTTTTCCTGGTTTAGAGCTAAGCCCTAGTTACTAGTTACCATTTTCTATGGTCATATAGTACTTTATCTGCCCTCCTCTGTATTTCTAAAAGCAGAGTGAATTATAGCAAAGGTATCGCCAGTTTAGGTTTAAAAGTCACGACAATGTACAAAATAAACTCAATTTATTTGAAAGAAATTCAATACTTATGTGGGTTTTGTTCCTTAGCCAATCAGATTGGAATATAATCCAAATATTGCTAGATGGACCAATATTTTATTAACCTTCCCTTTCCCTCTCCTTTGGCAAAGAGCCCTCCTGTCTTGCCCTACAAACTCAACAACCAAGAGAAAGTAACAGCCTAAGAAGAGTTTGTTCGCATGGCATCATTTCAACTTTAACAGCAGAGGTAGTTACTGCCACAATGCAATGTCTTCATCCTGTAGGAAGTCCCATGTAATTAGGTTTTTTATTTAAAGCAATTTGGCCCACTGCTGTAGTATTTCTAGGTAAATAATTTCCATGCATCAAGAAGAGTCAATTAGGTTGAAGTAACACTTTCCCACTAGAGTGCAAAATGGCAGTACTCTGTTGTGTGTTGTTGACAAATGAAAAAGACACCCACAGGCTAACTGCACACAAAGTTAAAATACAATATTGAACTGCTGGGAAAAATTGTGCCTTTTCAAGTATGCGCTGCCACTTCAGCAGTGTTTGTTCAAAAGTCATTACTAACCTTTGGCACCTCATCTGGGCTACTGAACACTTGCCACTAGGGTTGCATTAATATCTGAGCAATGGCAGCACATAAAATGGTCAAGGAGTTGTGATTACGAAATGGAAAACCCAGCTAAAATCTATGGTAGTCATCAGCAAAATCAGTATCATATTTCAGATATGTATGAAATATACTGTGTTTAGTGATATGCTGCAAAAACGAGTTTTGTGCTACTATCTTACAGTCAAATTAGTCCTTGTACTGAAGTAATTTCCACCTGTTTTTACGTTTTAGCTTAACCTTTCCTTTGACAAGCTGCTTTGTTTGTCAAGAGAGAGATGGGATGGAGGAATAAAATTTGTTAGAAAAAAGACATTTTTTTGATGGAGGATTTATCTGTACAAACAGACCTGTCTGCATTCTAGGGCACTAACCTGACCTCACTGTGTGGGTTTCCCATTAGCGTCAGTAGAAAGAAATGTGCATTCCTGCTGCAGGATCCATCCAACGTACTTCAGACCCTCTGCCTTAGAATGAGAGAGATGAGACCTTCAGTATGCCTATCACTCTCCATGGACCATAAAGAAGTCCAACCCTCTAGCTCAGAGGTACATACAGGGTAGATATTTCTGTTAAGAGGAATGACTTCCACAAGCCTGACAATTATCTTCTGACCACTTACAAATAATGGTGAAATATTTCTGAAAAAAAACATCCGGAGTGTATTCCCAGAGCAGGTGCCAAGCTCTGGAATCCCCAAAACACATGGTATTTCTAAAGAGGTGGTTTTGTTTGGCTTTTTTTTTTTTTTTTTACCTACATTTCCTTTTTTGTTCAACTTTGATAGCTAATCTATTGTCAATCAAGCTGAATTACAGTACGCCTCTTCCCCTCTTCAGTTCACACTAAGCACGATGATCTGTTTGAGACAACTCAGTTCACTTGGATTGTGTAAGGTGGATTTTTTTTCATATTGCACTGACACAAATGCTTCCTAGCTCAGGGAGGTGTGGGGAGACAAGAGCCTCAGCAAAGCAGTTGTTGCCCATCCCATACAGGGAGGCAGCCCAGGCCATGGTGTGGCCAGAGACCTCAGCAGAAAGAACAGTGCCTGCCAACCCCTAGGTGACATTTAGCTCTTTTCAACCCGAGGTGAAAAGTCAGAAGTCCAGGTATGTTGCTCCCAGTAGGAAAGTTAACCTGATATTCTCTTCCCGCAGCCCCATCAAAATGAAGGTTGTTTTCCTTTCAGTGCAAAAGGCTCAAGTTACTCTGTTGCCTGGGGAATTTTGGGGGGCATCTTTTTTTGTGTTCATCTATCCTCTTTCACATTTTGAGGCTGTAGCTCTGCAGCTGAAGAAGAGATCAGATGTACATCCATCATGTCTAGATTTTGGTTAAACATTAAGTTAAATCCAAATGGTAAATTAAGGGTTTAAGTCCTGGATTTGTCACTGAAGAAAATATGACAAGCTATATCTGTGTTTTCCACTGGATCTGTAGCAGAAAAGTCAGTCCTGCTGTTTACCACCCTCCTCCTGGGGGTCAAGGCCAGGAAAGTGTATTTATGAATTAAAGTTTTCCACTCTCTGGAAGTCCTGATCCCATTCTTGACCTATTTGGAATACAGAAAGATTATGACTTAGTTTTTATCTATCTGAAGACACTCCTAAGAGATGCAAAGCACCAGAGCAGCACTTGCAGGTTCCGATAGCCATGGAAACAGGAGGCTGGGAGCAGGCTAGAAATGTGCCAGAGTAGAAACAGAGATCTTCAATTTCTCTTTATGTGCTTGTTTTCTTACTTAACAGGTTCAGGAACAGATTCTAGCTGGGTCTTAATGCTCCAAGAATTGTGCATTTATAAACAGAGAAAAAAATATCAAAAATACACAGTAAATCTGTGACCCGTATATTGAAAAAAGTAATGGTAACCTCCTTTGATGATTCCAAATACTCCTTTCAATGTCAGTTGTTGATGTTTATGCAATTTGATGATGTTCAAATATTACAGTAAGACACTCAGTTCCTTGCAGAATACCGTTGATACAAAATTTGCGTCTAGGGTATATCTACATGTTTCAGTGCAAATTCAATCTCCCTTTTACATGCACAATATGTAGCTATGCTTTTATCTATGCAACATCCCACATAACAGTATTCTGGTTTCTAGAGTCAGTGTTGTCATAGCATTTAATACCTTATTGATGTTTATTTCTTTAATGCTTGTCCTATGGTGTCACATATTTACTTAAAAAGTGAATATCATTAAAGGTCTCATAAATTCCTGGTTACAAAAAAAATAGGATTTTTGAAAATGATCTTGTATTTCTGAGAAAACTGTCATATAAGTCCTGAAAATTGGACTAAGGAAAAAAATATGAAATTGGCTTGCACCTCAAAGTTCTTTTCAAACTCCAGAATGAGCATAAAGTTAGTCTATTTTCTGGCCTCATATGTAAAATGACTCAAGGATCAAGATTCTAATTCTCTCTTAGTGTAAGAAATTAATGACAATTTCCTTAGTAACCTGGCATTGTAATTCATGAATTGCACCTTATTTTGTTAACATTTTAATGTTCTGTCTCACTCCCATCTGAGATCAGGAATGAAACAGCGTTTTGGGGATTCTAACTGCTGTGTTTTTGTTGGCATGGCTGATGACAGGTGGCACCCACCAAGCATCCCGGCAAGGTACAAACCAACCCACTGGTGCTGGGGTTGTTGCACTCTCCTGGCTTCTCTTGGGGCCTGCCATTTCCACAAGGAGAGGTGCCCTGTGAAGGGCTTTGCACCTGCAAGCCTTGTCCCTTTTAATGTTTGTCAAGGTATTTGTCACTACAGTCCTACTGTGCTGGCTTTGGCTCCTCCTGCTGTACACCCCATTTTAACATTGTGCAAGCCTCTTTACACCCAAAATGTGTCCACAGAGTGAGAAAAGGGAAAAATGCAGCAAGAACAGGCACCGCAGCAAGCTTTAATCACTTAAATATGGAAGTCCTTAGGCGATGAGGAGTGTCTCACGACGGGCTTCTACACTGGCTGTTGTGATACATGACATAAAATCATAGAATGGTTTGGGTTGGAAGGATCCTTAAAGATCATTTAATTCCAACTCCAATGCCATGGGCAGGGACACCTCCCACTGGATCAAGCTGCCCAAGGACCCATCCAACCTGACCTTGAACACTCCGGAGGGCAACCTGTGCCAGTGCCTCACCAGTCTCATAGTGAAGATATTCTTTCTTATGTCTAGTCTAAATCTGTCCCTCTCTAGTTTATACCCATTGCCCCTGGTCCTATCACTACAAGCCTTTGTGAACAGTCCCTCCCTTGTAGGCCCTCTTTCTTGTAGGCCCTCTTCAGGTGCTGGAAGGTCGCTATAAGATTTCCTCGAAGCCTTCTCTTCTCCAGGCTGAACAAGCCCAACTCTCTCAACCTGACCTCGTACGGGAGGTGCTCCAGTCCTCTGATCATCTTTGTAGCTCTCCTGTGGCCCCTTTCCAACAGTTCCATATCCTTCTTATGTTAAGGATTCCAGAACTGGACACGATACTCCAGATGAGGTCTCATGAGTGAGGAATAGAGGGGCAGAATCCCCTCCCTCACCCTGCTGGCCACGCTTCTTTTGATGCAGCCCAGGATACAGTTGGCCTTCTGGGCTGCGAGCGCACATTGCCGGCTCACGTCGAGCTTCTCATCTATAAGGACCCCCAAGTCCTTCTCCACAGGGCAGCTCTCAATCACATCATCCCCCATCTGGTATTGAAACTGTGGATTGCCCTGACCCATGTGTAGGACCTTGCACTTGGCCTTGATGAGCATCATGACATTCACACAGGCCCATTTCTACAGCTTGTCCAGGTTCCTCTGGATGACATCCCATCCTTCTGGTATGGTAATTGCACCACTCAGCTCGATGTCATCTGCAAACTTGCTGAGGGTGCACTCAATCTCACTGTCTATATAATTGATGAAGATATTGAACAGCACTGGTCCCGGAATGGGCCCCTGAGGAACACCACTTGTCATGGATCTTCATCTGGACATCGAGCCATTGACCACTACTCTCTGAATACGATCATCCAAACAGTTTCTTATCCACCGAACAGTCCATCCATCAAATCCGTATCTCTCCAGTTTAGAGAGAAGGGTGTTGTAGGGGACCATGTCAAAGGCTTTACAGAAGTCCAGATAGATCACATCCATTGGTTTTCCCATGTCCACTGCTGTGGTTACCCCACCACAGAAAGCCACTAGGCTGGTCATACAGGACTTGCCCCTGGTGAATCCATGCTGGCTGCCACTAATCACCTCCCCATCTTCCAGGTGCTTTAGCATAGCTTCTAGGAGGATGTGTTCCATGATCTTCCCAGGCACAGAGGTGAGGCTGACAGGTCAGTAGTTCTCAAGGTCATCTTTTCTATCCTTTTTAAAAATGGGCACAATGTTACCCTTCTTCCAGTCACCAGGGACTTCTGACTGCGATGATTTTTTCAAATATTATGGAGAATGGCTTGGCAACCACATCTGCCAATTCCCTCAGGACTCTGGGATGCATTTCATCAGGTCCCATAGACTTATTGGTTCAGGCTGGCATTTGTTTGCTTCCTAGGGATGCAACAATGGCATAGAAAAAGAACAGGCTTGTGCATTTTTTTCACCAAGATATGCAGTGATGGAAAGGTATGGGGGATCCTTAAATTGCTCTAGCCCAAGAGGTAAAGAGGCAGGTAGTCTAATGCTGTGTCAAAAGATCTGGTGATATTTTTCCAGGACTGAGAATGTAAAACTTTTTTTTTTTTTCATTTACTCTGAAACTTCTGAGAAGCTGAAAATATTGGCTGATATCAGCTGATATTTCTTGAATATACATTAGGTATATTTCCATGCAGCTTTTTCATGTAGGAAATGCAAACCCTCTACAACTATGGATAAAGAAATGGTGGTGAAGTTTTTAACTATTTGTCCATTGTTTCTGAAGCATTCATCTCCCTCGGTACCTAAGCCAATTTTTCTGCCATGGCTGCAGATGTAAATCTCCAGTGTCATTGGAGATGGACTGAGTTATAAAAGCAGCAAGAATTCAGAAGAAATAAAGACTGTTCACTGGAGCTGAAATTGAATCTCTTTCTTTCTTTTTATTCTACATTTGTAATCTCAATTTTTAAATTCAGTGCAACAGAGCATATTACAGAAGGGTCGTGAAAAGATTTTTTATGATCTTTGAACGATAAGTAATGAAATAGAAAAAATTACAGATAGAAAAGACGCTCTCAAGCTGGAACAGGCAGATCTTGGTTCCCTTTCCAGTTGTCATCTCATTTTATTACTTGGAAATCAATTGATAAAATTCATAGCAGCTTTTTAATATAAATGCCAAGACCATTTAAAAAAAAAAATTAGACCTATAAGGAACTTTAAAAGTGGAAGCATTTCCGCAGTATAAAAAGGAAAGACCTTGTACCTTGCCAGATTTCTATCTGCATGTAGGCAGCTGCTATGCTGCATTCTTCTCTGTGGAGCAGAGCCAGGGCCGGTCATGCTGGGAGGCCTTGCGGAAAGCACGACAGAGGAAAAAGGCCACGCACTCCGCATGACTCAGCTTATCTTCCTACTCTAAGTGTCCTCTCACTACAGTCATACTGCTTAATTTTTCATTATTCATAGCAAGAAACATCAGAGATTACCAAAAGAAATAGGAAAAAAGTAGATTTTCAATAAAAAAAAACAGATAAACTTAAAAAGGTTAGGAATAACTGCAGTCTATTAATAATCGAGAAAGAGAACATTTATCTTACAGATGAATTCCAGGTCTCTCTGAGAGAATAAATGTTACTCACTGTACATCTTTATTGTTCAAGCTGTAAAGTAAGGATAATTTCATAATAATTCAGCTAATAAATATTAGTCCTTCACTCAGGAAATATTAAGTAGTACTCTGAAAATAATAAAGGCAGTTAAAAAGAAGTCACGTAACCCAAATAACCTGTGCTTAACTTCACTACTTTGTCTCTGAAGGTTTTCTCACAACCAATCTTCTTTCCCTTATTAGCATTTTCCCTGCTTAAATAAGGAGCTTTGTGAGTGACTATCTCCTCACCATACCTACCTGATCACAAAAGATTACATAAAGTCAAGGTACATCGACCACTGAGCAATGTTGACATCTGCTCAGGTGGTAGCAGAAGACTTGTTGAGACTACAGTAGTGGGGCTTTGCCTACAGTTCATGTCCCAGAGCTCAACCAACAGCTACAGGAGAGAGGTGTGCTCAGTGCTAGGTGGTGGGTTTGGGTAGTGAAGTAGTCCTGGAGAGTATAAAAGTTGACATCCTGGGGCAAACATCATTTATCATGTGTTGAGCTGTACTAGAAATGCATTATAGAGTTTACGTACTGGTTAAATATGGAAAAGGCTACGTACAGACATGTGTAATGTGTGCAAAATTTGTAGTATTCAGTAACAGATGGCCACTTGGAAGATATATAAAGCCTCCCCTAGTCTTGAGAAGATAATCTGAAATGCACATATTCAGTCTGGATTACAAGAAATTAATGGTTGCAGCAGGTTATGGCTTCAGTTTTTGGGAAGAGGACTGTCTCGTTTTTGCCTGTACCAAGATACAGTACTGAGCCATAGCTAATTTCACTCATATTCCTTGTGATATCCTTCTTGATTTTGTCTGTCTCCTTTGAATTTTTCCTCTCCTGTTCCTATTACTATTTATCTCTGCTGTGCAGGGGATTGTTTTATGTTCCCTCCAGCTCCTGTGTAGGAAGTCTCTCTGCACTTTCTGTCTTCATCATACTCTCCAGAAACCTTCCTGCAGATGATGAATTGTCTTGGTTGTGTGGATAGGCAGAAAGGTTTTCTGTATTAGAGAGGTTAGTGTATATGACCCAGAAACGTGACTTTTCTGTCCCAGATCTGGCCTGTCTTCCTGGCATCCAGTTTTGGATTTTCCACTTCCAATCCAAACTCAAAGGACATTGAGGTGCTGGAACTTGTCCAAAGAATGACAACAAAGCTGGCAAAGGGGCTGGAGAACAAGCCTTATGAGACATGACTGAGGGAATTTGCGTTGTTTAGCCTAGAAAAAAAGGAGGAGGCGAGACCTTATCACTGTCTACAATGACCTGAAAACACATAGTAGCGAGGTGGGTATTGGTCTCTTCTGCCAAGTAACAAGGGATAGGAAGAGAGAAAATGGTCTCCAGTTGCACCAGGGGAGGCTCAGATTAGACATCAGGAAAAAATTTCTTCACTGAGAGGGTTATCAGGCACTGGCACAGACTGCCAGAGAGGTGGCAAAGTCACCATCCCTGGAGTTATTTAAAAGACCGATAGGTGGGGTGCTCAGGTATATGATTTAGTAGTTTACAGTTAAGGTTGGATGATCTCAAAGGTCTTTTCCAACCAAACTATTCTACGATTCAAGACTGTGCAAGACTCTTCCGTACAACATGGTAAAGATATAGCCTTTCTTATTCATGCAACTGATATTCTTATCCAGGGTCTAAGCTGTCACCTAACATCTCGAGCAAAAGCAGCCTTTCTAACTCTCATCCATCCAGAAAAATGCTATACATTTTATTTTCCCAGTCTGCCACATTAACAATAGCACCCTTGACTTTGTAAGTGCACATTAGCTCTCTAGGGTACCAGCATCTGCTTTCTTCTCTGGGTCTCTTTCTGTGACCTATCACTTCCCATACTCTAAAAAAGTAAACGCTCTTCCGATTGTCCCCAATACCAATCTCTGTCACAAGTCTTTCACATTTTCAAACAAATATTTTGCTCTTTTCCCCTATTCTAGTGCTTGGAAAAGACTACCCCACAAAGGTACTTTATTATTTCCCCTCAGTTCCTACTTCAACATTTTCCTTGGCTACACCACCTACAAAAACTGGTGACTGCTCCTGTGCTTGTACCACTGCCAATGCTGATTAATATTGTCTCCCAAAGTCCTTCTGCACTTCCACCTACCTGCATTCATTTGCTCTCTCATCATCTTAAATTGTATAATAGATCCAATGAGTTAGAAATTATGGCTGTGTTCTGTGTTTGTCTGGTACTGCAATGTGTGTTCAGAAAGTCATTGTTCCTCAGCACTGTATCAATGCAATTCTAAAAAGGGTACTTTCAGTCCATCTCTTAGCACCAGGATTTTTGTTGGAATTAATAGCTGAGCAAGACAACAACTAAAGTAAGAACTGTAAGCGGAGTTGATGTTTTATGGTGTTGCCTCAGATGGTGTTAAAGAATGAAAGACATGTTATTAGATTAATTTTTCTACTGTGAAATAAGATAGGTATATCTAGGCCAGCACTAGAAGTTAATTCTTCAATCAGTCTTAAAAGCTTCTTATGATGCCGCCTACCCTGATGAAGATATTCTACAATACATTGTGAACTATTGTCCCTTTGTTTCCATTGATATCAAATTTGATTCTCTCTTTCTGCAAGTTAATCAAACAGCAACTTTTTCTGTCTCCTTCAATGGGCAAAACAATTAATTTGATTGTGGTTTTTGCAAAGGACTTCTTCATGTATTTGAAAATGATCTTCATTGTCACTAAAAACAATTTTTTTTTTTCAGTCTTGCTTTACGGGTCACACTGTGTCTCTAATCTTTATTGTTTCTTTTTTTTCTGGACTGTTTTGGTCTTTCACGAGATTTGCTGTCCAGAGCAGGACACAGTAGTCTGTCAATGACCTAACCAGTACCAAGTAAATGAGAGTAACTACTCCCTTAAGAACTTGTATTAATACATCTGTGAATGTCATCAACCATTTTTAAGGCAGGATCACATTGCTAATTTATATTCAGCTCACAGTATACAATGCCCCCAGGGCTTCTTCTGGCAGAGTTGCTGCTTCACCAGTTATTCCTCATTTTGTATTTGTGCATTTGGTTTCTTTTTGTTAAGTGTATCACTTTGCACTTGTCTTTATTGAATTTCATCTTATTGATTTCAGTTCCTTTAATTCACCAAGATTATTTTGAATTCTTATCCTGTCCTTCGTGGTGCACACAACCCCTTCTAGCTTGGTAGCACGGTCAGATTTAATAAGCATATTTTGTCATGCAGGCCATAGCTGAAAGTATTTCATAGACTCATCCTAAGGAATGACCTCATTGGAAATGCTCTCCCATACGACAGTGGAACATCTATAACTACTCTTTCAGGAGTGTTTCTCAACTATTCCTGCATCCATTTTAACACATTACTCTCTTGCCCGTATTTTCCAGTATTTTTAGGGAAATGTTGTGTGAAAGTCAAAAAGCTTTAACAACTTCAGTACCACATTTGTGCATTGATTTGGCCTGATATGCCATCAAGGAAGGTAGACCAGTCTGAAATGGCTTGTCTTCATGAAAACCTCCTAGCTCTTTCCTACCCTCTTATTCTCCTTCAAAGGGGCTTTACAAATAGACAGTTTAAGAGTGTGCTTGTATTTGGATATATGTGTGTAAATGTCTGGGGTATGACAGTGTGAGTGCTAGCCCCAGCCTGGCGTCACTGTGCCATGTGGACACCAGGGAGGCAGCAGCCCAGAGGGTTGTGCTGACCCCACACTGGAGGTGTCCCAGCCTTGGCAGCCCTTCAAAGGGACAGCACAGGACCAGAAATATCTACTGTCATATACCAGTCCACACTGGTGTGGCTGCCACACTCAACACTCTGGTGTGCAAAGATGCATCTGAAGAATGACATTACTGCAGTACTGCACTTGGGCAGTCTGTCTGTCGTGACACAGTTGTACCTGTAGTGGTACCGCCCTGACCACTGATTGTGACTCAGTTTACTTTTTCTGCAGGTATCAGACTGCCTGCTTCAGCATGTGACATGCAGGATGGGATGAAGTCAGGGCTTCCTTTATTCATCACCCTTTTACAGACTTTCTTTTCCCATGTAATTCATAAGGGTAATGTACCTGATACACCTGCCTGATCCATAAGGATCTTATGGCCAAGTGAAGGAATCCAGCCTGCAACAACGTAGACCAGAATGTGAAGGAAAACATCTCTCAATATTTCTATATCTAACATATTTTTATATTGCATACATACACAAACATAGGCACTCTGTAGGGTAGAGTTCAATAGGGCTTCTGGTGAAAAGGCACTAGAATTACTTTTGAGCAGACACCTAAAAACTCCTTTTACCTTTTAGAAAGGAAAAAAAGGAGAATTATAACATACAATTAAAAGGAAACAATGAATAAATGGCAATTTCACTTGCACGCAATGCAAAATTTTGTTAGAAACCCCTGATCCCTGTTTAACTGAGATGAAGTAGTAAAAATGGAAAGGTCAGGAAATAGTCAGGAGCTGTACTCTGTTGCAGCCTGTTGGGAAGAGTGAAGGAGTAATTAAGCTATCAGGCAGATAGGCTGATTAAAACATTAAAAATTTAAAGAAGTTATAACAAAATTAATGCATTTCTGAGATTCTATGCAAGATCCAGCTTTGTGGGAGGGATGACAGAAATTGTCCAGCTTTTGATTAGCTATAAAATGGAAATAATCCCATTATTAAACTAAGTGAGCTTTAAGAGTTATAAGTAAATATTTTGCAATTAAATCTAAGCACTTCTGAAAACATACATGGTCACATTACAATGCATGTGCTTTTAAAGGGGGGGGTGTGGAGATTTAGGAAAAGATAAGTAGAAGAAAACTCTTTCTTGACATTTTGTACAGGCACAGAAATGACTGGGAGAAAATTCAAGGAGATTTGTAGAAAGTAGGGCTGTCATGGCCTGGAAGGTTCACGCAGAGCATCCCCTGCCCCAGAGCAGAATATCTACTGCAACCTGTTTTAAGAGCCCCTAGTCTGACCTCTCCTCTTCCCAAAAGCCTCCCATGGTGGGCTGTCTTTGGGATCCCCCAGCAATCCACGGTTTCACTTCACCAACTCTAGTGTTGTAGAGTTTTTCCTAAGGAATAGTCAAAACTTTCATTGCTGTAATTTTAGCCCACTGCCTTCAGTCCCAGTCCCAGCAGACATGAAGAGCAATTTGGGCTGGATACAGCTGCCAACCCCAATGGCAGCTGTCAGTGCTATGCCTGTCAACAGCACACTGTCAGGAGGAGGACTGAGTGTGGAGTAGGGATAAAACGTAGCAATACAGGGGCACAAAGCTCTCTATATTGGTGAAAGCACTGCAGATGCTCCTATCCTAGATCACCCCAATCCCAAAAGCTGAAGTCAATTTGATGACGTGGGAAAAAAATCTCCTCTACTCTGGTCAAAAATAAAAGACACTATAGTACAGGGGTGGTCTGCGTTTTTTTTCATGTGGGACATTATGCCCTGGTGAAATCTCATTTTTCAATGTCTTATTATTGATCCTCCCTCTTGTTATTTCACCATGGCAACATTTTGGCCCCATTACCGAGAGTACAATTAAGACTTCAGATTTCTAATTCCAAACTGCAGATGTACTGATGGATATGGAACACCCACGCCCGAGATGTAGTATGTGTGCTACATAGGCAGATCCTCTGCAGCAGAAACACATGCTTGCTTCCTCGGTGATGATTACACTGCCATGGTAATATTTTCCTCAAACCACAGATCAGCCAGAAGTAAGTGGAAGGCAGTGAGGCAAGGAGGAAAGCGGCAGCAGAAGGGCAACTGGACTAGGAGGGCAGGTGTGCATGAGAAAAGGGCTAAGTCAGAAAGGTAAGCAAGTATGGGAGAGAGGCAGAGGGTCCAGACAGTGCAGAGCAGAAACAGACCAAGACAGAAGTGTTGGGCATGAGATAGGGTCTACTGGGAACACAGCAAGATGGAAAGAAGATGATGAGGGCAAGCTACAGAAAACCTCCCTGCAAGTGGTGGAGAAAAAAAGTGACATGGGAGAAGGAGCAAGATTGAGAGATTGGGTAGAGAAGAGAAACTGATGGAGCAAATAGTTCGGATGGAGGGAGGCTGTCAGGTTAGGGAATAAAGCAGAAATGTAAAAAGCGATAGTTTTCTCCTCCCAGATGTTAGCAGAAATTAAATGCTACCAACATCTGAGTAGCTAGTATCTGCTTAGGCATCTGACTTTTTAGCCTGAGGTAACTGGAGATGGTGATGGTAGACTTCCTCAAATATTACTACGCTTATGAAATATAACTCTTTGCAATTTAAAAATCAGCCACACATCTTGAGGGACAAGCGTTATCCTGGGAGTTTGCAAGATATGAGGTTAGCAATAAGACTGTTGGCAGAGAAAGCATTTCCTCCCTGCTTGAGTTATCCTTTTTCTTAAAAAAATAATAATGGAAAATGTAATAAAATGTACCAAAATGCATGAAACCTAATCACATAGCTACTTATTTGTATTCAGCAATCAAATCCTTCCAAGGGAGCAGTTATTAAGTGCACAGAATCCCATAATGTTCTCTAAATATCATGTGCAGAAGAAGCAGCAAAGCACAGAGGAAGCAAAACTGCTGTCTCATGGCTCTCTTGTTTTTATCAAGCCAGTGCCCAGTGCAGGTTGCAGTTGTGGTGTTTGAATTGCGCCCGTGGATCCTAAGAAGTGGGAAAGTGCCTTGTTGGTATCCTCTGTATCCGTGGGGGAAGAAAACGAGATGCTAGTTATTTCTAGTAGAAATTTGGCTTGTCAATAAAGTGGCCACTTTTAAGTTACGCTTTGGGAAGCAGTTTATCAAAAATTCAGTCTCACCATAGTAGGATCACTGAGGGACAGGGAAGGCTGTAGATAAAAAAGGAAGGGGGGGAGGAGCTGTGTGTGGAAAGGGCAATGTACAACAGGAAAAAAAAACAAACCAAGCCAAAACAAAAAACCTCCTTTTTTTTTCTTTTCTTCCATACCAAAACTCAAGTTCCTTTAGTCTGGAAAGGAACCTAGGGTGAGCAGGAGGCTGACCTCCATCCTGAAGGTGCTGGTGATCTCCTGCACTACCAAGGTCTCTGTGCAGAGGTCTCTAAGGTTCAAAAGCCCCTGAACAGTGGAACCAAGGGTGGTGAGAGACCCGTGGGGTTAGGACGGGGTACAGTCCTATGCTGCAAAACTAGCTGTGACCTAAGAAGCACCAGAGGGGCCTTTGCCAGCTGCCCTTCATGTTTCTGCTTCATGGGAAAGAAGGACCAAGGGCAGCTAGCAAGGCTGGGATAATCCTTGGTGCAGCATGAGGGGGCTGGGGCACAGCTTCTCATGTGTGTGGCGGGTAAGAAGCTGACAGCTGTCTGCTTTGATAAAGCTGAAGTTCATAAAAGAGCCATCTTTCTGCAGGTTGCTGCTTTGTATATGAAAGTGTCAACAGCAGTTAAGAATCCTTTGCCTTGCAGACATGTGAAATACTAGGGCTCCTACATTTATATACTATTAAAAATATGGATCTCAATGCATAAAAGAAAGCTACAATCCATGAAAATTACTGCCCTGAATTTTGTGTCCCCATATCCTACTGAACTTAGAGGCATACAAAAGCTTCTTTAGGGAAAGGCAGGGGAAAAGCAAACAAACAAACAGACAAACAAACACATAGACTGCCTAGATGTGAATTGTATTTCCTTTATTTTTTTGATTTTGTGAAAAACTGCTTGTAACTGAGAAGAATAATTTGTCTTTAGCTGCCCTATTTACATTACAAGAGTGTGACCAAGAAATCAATGCACTTAGCAAAGGAGGAAGGAACCATGTTGTAACTAGGTCATAAACACACTAGCTCTCATTTGCCTTGAAGCCTTGCTCTTCTCTTTTCTATTTTGTGTTTCAGTACAAAAATACATTGCTCTTTCAAAATCTCCATTCCCAAACTTCTCCCTAATGTGAGCTTTTCATTTTCATTTTCATTTCTGAGCACTAGTGCATTTACTGTTACAGGATGCATACACTCTATGTAAAGTCCATCAGAAAATGAGAGAAACGGAAAGTAACAAGGCCATGTCGTGCAATATCCCCTCTTGTAAATAATCCAAATAAAATATCATTCATGTGATTCATGTTGAACATTTAATGAGGGTCATCTAAACCTCACTCACATCGTGTTCCTTATTGGTACTTCACTGGTAAACGTGATAGGTGTTTTAAAGGGCTGAACACATGTCTTTAGCGATGCAAGCTAAGATAACACGGATGAAGAGAGAGACAACTTGACCTGCAACACAGCAAGCCACATATCAATTCCCTTGATTTTCCTTTCTCCAAAGGGGTTTTGCGGTCCCAGCACAAGGCAGTAGGTGGGTCTCAGGTCAGATCACTGTAACATTGTTCTCACCTGGAGCCTCATGAACGTTCCCTGGTGTATAACTACCATCACTGGAGGGAATACAAATAAAACTCTCCATGGGCAGTGAGATAGGCAAACAAAAATATTCAGTTATTCTACATTTTGATGATTCTGGTCATCTCAAGCAAGAATAGTTGTAAATAGCATGATAATTAAATTCCTAGAAAGTAGTAAATCAAACACTCCTGCAGAGGACTGCCATGATCTCAAAATGCTGCAGCACTGAAATCGGAGATCAAATAGTACTTCCAGAATGTAACAAAATTAAATTCAGACTCACAACAGGAATACTAATGTGTCTGAGCAAAAGTAGTTGCAAACAAGGATAGTCAGTGCAAGAGGAGACCTATGTTTTACATCCGTAGTGACAAAGGAGAAGTTAAAGTTAATGGCCAGCTAATCAGATGTGAATTTCTATTGCTAGACATCAGCAACAAGGCTACAGTTATATTGGCAAATCATTGTTATTTTGCCTGCATAAACTCTTAGTAATTTCAACAGTAATTCCAACTTTCCTTGGGCATGTGGCTTGGAGGGCCAACACAGCATCTTGGGTAGAGTTACAGGAGATGCTGCAGCTCCTAACAGCAGCAGCCTGACCACTGCCAAAGGTAGGGTTTTTGAAACAATATTTTTTAAAATCAAAAAAGACACTTGACTTTTTAAACTGTGGAGAAAGGACTTTTACAAATGATATATGATGTTTTGCTGGCTGCTACAGATGGAAGCTGGAAGAAGAAAGAAAATGAAGCTCCTATAATAGAAAAAAAATTATCTATTTCACACAAAGAAGTTATCTGAGGGAAAGAAGGGAAATCATAGTCATGAAAACAAAGCACAATTAAGAAGTGTTGCTTGTAAGGATAAAAGGGAAGATCCTGGATAACTAAATGGGTATCCTGGTGTGCTCAGCATCTGACCTCTATATGGAAACACACCAGATAGATCTGTCTCTTTTGGGTTTTCAGACTGGAAAGCAGCCCCGAGTCAGGGTGATATTATCTAATTTTCAGGATCCACTGCTGAAGAATGCATAGAGGTTTTGTGAACACCACTTACCTCCCTGCAGCTCTGTTCTCACTCCTGTCTGAGCAAGGTGAGTGCATGGTGCAAAGCTGCAACCCGGAGTCTCTATGCATCCATTTCATTTAACTGTCAGGGAAGGTAAAAAAAGGAGACCAGAGTTTGGCTGATTGACATTAATATTCAGACGCTTAAGCAAAAGAGATTTCTGAGATTGTACTCGGTGGATGTGTACACATACACACTCCCATGTGTACCTCTCTCTTCCTCCACTTAATCCAATGGTTGGCTCCTTACAAATCTGACATTGCAAAGAGGCCAAGTTCTAATGACTTGTTAATGAAGACAATAAGAAAGAGAAGGAAACAGTGGCCCTTTGGAAGGAAAGGTTGCAGTTTCACATACTCATGCCTCAAGCCCTTACCTACCAAACAATATGCATAGAGGGAAAATTGAAAGCTGCACTGCAGTAGAAGATGGAGTCCATGGTCCTGTAGTCCCTGTAGGACACTAGAGAAGCCACTCCATCACTATCGTTCCATCAGAAACATTTCTGTTGCGTTTCCAGCTTAAGCAGATCAACCTGTTGTGCTCTGCAGAAGATGAAAGGGATCAGAACATGCTTGGCATGCATTGCCCTTTTGCGATGTCCTTTCGTACATGGCAGCAGAATGGCATGATACAGATATCTCCAGAGGGCTGTCATGGCATGATGACTAATGGACCAGTAAGGGAACATTGTAACATCCATTTATACTCATGCACTGGCCAAATACGGTGAGTTTTATGTTCTCCACAAGTTTCAGTCATTTAAAGCAGTCTAACTGCTTTAAATATTAGCCCCCAGCATATTAGAATTACAGCTTGTTCCTGCATGATTTTCCTTCTTTTTGACATACCCTTTCTCCTATCTTTTCAGATGTTTTCACTTTAATTCTTCCAAACTCAGAAAAATTAGAGCCAGGGTTTCCATAGCAACTTTAACTCTAATCCTTATTTGTATTACAATAAAATTATTAATTTAATGCTCATGAGGGCCTACTATCTAACCTCAGCATGAAGACCCTGCTGGTCTGCTGAAGTACAAGTCCTTGCCCAGATCCCTGGAGACAGTAAAGGATAAGACACATATATGCATATTGTTATTGTATTTCCAAGAGGCAGAAATTATTGAGTAAGTCAAGAATAAGACCAACTCAATGCTCAAATACTTATAGCTAGAAGTTATATTTAGTACAGTTAGTGATGCTTTTTAATCACCAAGGAGGAAAAGGAAGTTATTTAAAACTGTAATTGCTGAGGAAGTCTCTGGAAAGAAAACAGATACTTCTACCAGGTAATTGGCTTTGTTGGTATATTAGGGTTCTTGGAATTTTATGGGAGCTAGTAAGTGCCTAGTTCAGTCTCATATAACAGTCTCATGTAAGTTTCATGCAAGAACTTCATGATACAAAACAGTCATGTATAATTGTAATATACATATATATACACACACTTATAAATCCAGTCTCATATAGCAGTCAGCATGTGTCAGTTAAAGAGTTTAAGATTAAAAACTCCTTTTTTTTTTTTTTTTAAACATACAGTCTTCTCATTTAACTGCATATCCAGCCTACATATCCATAAATATCTCCACTACAGAAGTATGGACTGACTGAGCTGAAAAATATGTGTGTTTGGAGACAGACTTCTAAGCCTATATTCAGACACTTCCAGAGAGATCTCTTTTTCAAAACATGTACTGGAATTTTAGCAACAAACTTGATTTACTTCATTTGAGCTGATAGGTATTTAGTGCTTTAGAAAATTAGAACAGTTATTTGAGTGCCTAGCAGAGAATAAACGGCATAATTGTTGACAATCACTTTTAGAATCTTGTATCTTTGTTTGAATCTTATTCAGAATATAAGCAGGGGTATTAAAATAAACTTGTATCTTGCCAGGAAAATGACTTTGTAATGAGGAGTTATAAATTCAGAGACTACCTATGTCTTTCTGAAAACAGAAATATTTACATATTTATGAAAAAAATTCATCCTACTATAGATTCTACAGGCACAAAAATTCTTATGTCTTGGAGAATATCTTTGGCTGTAGAGATGACACGGGATCATAGCAAAGTGCAGTTGCCTAAGAATCACATAGCCGTTACTTGCAATGACTATGCTGGTTGGTTGGTTGGTAAGTGTGCAGACAGTGGCAGCCATCAGGGGTCCCACAAAGGAAAGATGTTTTGCTTGCTAGTGGGGGGGGTTATACGTCTGGCGCTCTGGTGCTGGCTAAATCTGATGAATGCTATGGCAGCCTGTGCATTCAGTTTGCCAGGAAGGCAAGCAGATTAGCCTGGCTGCCAGTCCAGGCAGCTTTAGACCCCTGTCCATAACTATAATTCTAGTTCCAAAGATGGATTTTAACGCGTTCAGTGTTCATTTGTTCTAATAGGTTATCATGAAAATTATGGCAGCTAAATACACAGAAAACAAAATAGACAGTGCTGGAGGGTGTTTGAAAGATGAGATGCTCACGTCACTCATCTACAGTCATTTCAGTGGCCTAAAGTGTTCAGAGACATTGTTACATGATGCTTTCTGCAATGTTTCTAGAAATCCAAATGTTTGTAAGCTTTGGTGGCTGGTAGTGAATCATGTCTGCTGAGGGAGGCTAAGGAATTGTTGGATGGATGTTTTAACTCTTGCCATTTTGGTGTGCTGCTCCTCTTTGAACCCAGCCATGACATGTCTCACAGGTTTGTTGGCTTTTTTGCGTTCCTCAGGCTCATGCACTTGATGTAACAATGGCAATAATCTCTTTCCCTCCTCAATTCAGAAAATAGCTTTATGAAGGGATGGTGCCGTGCAGTAAGTGATCATGGGATTCCTGGTGGTGCTGTGAAAAGACTGCAAATAGTGGATATAATTGCACATCCCAGTAGGCTAAAGAGCCTAAAGAGCCAGCTTCCAATTGAAAGGATAGCATTCAGATGGTGAGCAAGTAATATTATTTTGGGGCTTACCATTATGGTTGTGATTTATATCCTGTCTGTATGACTTCTACCAACTTTCCAGAGAGAAATGAAAATAAACACTCACTGTAGCATAAAATATCACTTCCTTAAAGCTACAAATTACAAGTTACATGCTCTCCAAGCCTGCTTTGCCGAGAACACCACTAGTTTAAAGAAGTTTCTAATTTCTTGTATCACTGTCTGTGATGACACAAGAAAAGAAAATGCTATTTCTCTCTGCAGGTTCCTATATACTTCAAAGTGTGGTATATCCTTTGACATCTATATATATTACAAACTGTATCATAATATATTGGTCTTAATTCTTGGTGGGTTTTACACACTGAACACTCTTTTTCTTTGGGTTTTAGTTTGGGTTTTAAAATGATTTTACAGGTAACATTTTTTTCATTAATATTAACCAAATGCAACACTGTGACAGGAGATGGAGAAATTAAGTGTAGCATCCACATCAGTCACAGTATCTGGCTCCTCACCCCTGTGGTGAATCTTGTGGCTGTGAATATGGGCCAGGAGTGAGATAAGAAGAGCAAGTGACTCTCCAGTCGGCTGGCTGCAGATCTGTGCTGGTAAAGTCTGCACAAAATAGGAATTAAATGCGACAGTAACATAAATTAAATCATTGTGTATATCTTGTCATTTCTATTTCAAGTAGCCTTGTATATTTTGCTTTTTAGTTACTAGTTATGTCAAGCTTACCTGCTATATGAATTAAAAGCACCAGCGAATACCCTGATTGAACAGTGACTTACTATAGCTACTAGAAAAAGAAGACAAAGCGTGTAAAGAGAATGTTCATTGAGGGAATGTTCTCTTTAAGACGTATATACATGTACATATATGGATATATATGTATGTACAATATACTTCTAAAAACATTATTTCTTCTACTAAAGTACCTGAAAGGCAGAAAGCATATCTATGAGAAACAGTTGAGTTCTTCTCTACGTAAGGCTTACTCAATTTGTGGCGGACTAGAGAAAGGGTTGTACAGACTAACCATTGAAGTGGATGGCCATTTGACACAGTAGCCATTGACCTGTGCCAGCAAAAATGCCCAAAACATGAACAGCTTTCCGAGCATGATGTTCAGAAGTAGAAACTACCTTGTGACTATAAGCTGCATATAGCATACAACTATGAAATTCCCATTATTATTAACAAAACATAGCTGTCATCTGATGTAGATCCAGCCTTTCAGAGTCATCTACCTTTAGTCAGGATTTTAGTTAAGAGAACCAAAGCTGTTCTGGCTGTCAGCAGTGACTGTTTTCTTCCAGTTGTTGTACATGTGTGTCAGAAGAGTAATCATCTAGAAAAGTCAGCACTGACTTTAAAAGGCTCTAAAGTGTCTCCTTTTTGATCCCAAATAGACAACTGTTGGAATCAAAGCTGGTTTCAGACTGCTCCTTTCCCACCTACGCATTACACTCATTCTTAATACTGTCAGTGAGACTCCCATAGGTTGGCTCAATACCAACTTTTCTTTGTATTGTCACTTCTATTAACAAGATGTGTTTAAAGTCAAATACCCTTTTTTCCTAATAAAAGAGAAGTTTTAGAAGAAGCACTTTGGATTTTCTGTCAATATTAGTGCTACTTTAGGTACAGACTTCATGCAGCTCCCACAGAAGTCTACTAGCCTAAGAACCACTTTTAAAGTGAGAAGACACTACTAAGCAGTACTAAGGCTGCAGCTTTCAGAAGAGGAATGCTACCGAGTTGCCAAGACTTACAACTTTCCTGCTTCTGACTTATAACTTTCTTGGACAACTAGGTCTTTGCAACTGCTCCTCAAGCTTTTCACACGGTTACAGTACCTGTTTCATGAATTTAAATGTTGCTTCCGCAACTGCTCAAACTTAATCTGTCTTGAAATTGCAGCAAATGCATGATTAATCCTTTAAATCATTTCACTGCAGTATAATGAAAGCTGCTCATTAGTCCAATATTTGCAGATGAGAAAACACTTAGCAGAAGCAAATGCTTTTACTTAAGCCTTGCACAGGTAACAGTTCGTGTGCTATCATAATGTACCATTTCTTCATTTGCAAAAGATAACCAAGGCAAAAAAATCCTTTAACAAATACTGGAGTGTTCTGACTTTCTTATTATATCCTCAAGCACATTTTTTAAGGGTGTAACCAACAGAAGTACCCATAATGTTTCTTCAGCACTTTTCTGTTCTGCGCTGTGCCCCAACCTAATGGTAATTACACGCCACAGTATCCAAACTAAATAAATAAAAAAAAAAATATTTCAAGTACCAGATCCGAGAACGGTTAAGCCATTTCCTCTAGCTCATATCCACACATTTCTTGTGCCTTTAACAACACGCTGTCCAAATGACTGAGAGTAAAAGAAGTCATCTACACACAGACACAGAAGAACTCAGGAAAGACCCTTCAGAATCTGGGAATCTCATTTTGTTGGTGCTTTTAATGATTTATCTTATTGCAACAGCAGGCTACTACCTCAGAAATACGATGTTAAAACAAAATGTCTCTTTCAGACCTCATTTTCCCCACACTCTCATAGTAGTTGACAGTGATCAATAGATAACCTTTCTACAGCAAGGCTGAGGACTGCTCATAGCCCTGATGCCTGTTGTTAGGACATTTCTTGTGTCACTGGCTGACAGTGGTACAGTCTTGGGAAGGAGAAGAACAAACAAGACCACAGTGCTATAAGCTCTCCTGCAAAGGCTTGTTTGTTCTCCCTGTACCCCACTGTTTCTTCCCAAGATGACTACCTGTATGCTTCCACCCTGGCCATCGCACTGCAACAGCGAGGATAATCTCCCATTTACAGTAGGTCTCAAAGCCTTTGGGAAGTGTTAGTTAAAGTTTTTCTAGACATCTCAGATTTAGGTTTCACTAAGTTTTGCTTTGTAGTCTGAAGGTTGACAGTCGTTTTCTGACCTCCAAAGAGATTCAGGTACATACATGCCTACATCTCACTAGAAAATGGAACTGAGGCATCGGTGTGATCGTGATACTTTTGCATATGTTTAGCCATTCTGTTTCAGAGTAATTGCTATTTAAAAATGTTTTAATGGCCACTGGATAGTGATATGTGACTTGCAACAGACGAAGTCTTTTATGTCACATTTCTTTTACACATCGATGAACTTTTAATTATTCGTCGAAGTTCAGAGGACAGAGTTCACAAAATCATCTGGCAAAGTGTTTCTGAGACAAGACACATGTCATGAGGTTACAGACTGTCTCTGCTAATGAATGGTTGAGTGGCTTCTGGGTTTCCCTTGAAGAGATCAAATTACGTATTCGTGGATTCGTGGCTGAAATGGGAACCAGGAGATTTCTTCCAATGAGAGAGATAATATAGCATGTTTTAGTTTTCTCATTTTAATATATATTTTTACAGCCTCATGGGTGCAGGGGTGACAGGATGAAGAGCCAAAGCAAGTGAGGCTGCTTTTTAATGTAAAGTGAAAATTCCCATAATTGACTGCTTCTTAAATATATGGCTTTTACGGCTTTTGAAGGAAACAAGTTTGATCATGTGTGAAGATTTTCCAAGGTCTCATTAAACAAATTAAGTTTTTTTAAAGTTCAGTGCTAGGGTGAGTGGGCAAGTATTAGACAGACTTCTAAGACAGTCAGATTTCATTTAATTTTGTTGTGACTCAACCCACCTCTTCAATAATGGAAAGTTGTAAGGTAGTTGCAGTAATAGGTAAATATTTGTTAGTGCCATACTCTACAGTTAAGAGCTTGGCCTGTTCTTGGTTTTCATTCTGGACTTGCAGGGCATTCGTGAAAATGCAACATAAAATCTCCTAACAAGCTGATTTTCACAGTATGTTAAAATGCTTATACAAGGAAAAGCATATTGATTCTCACACCAGCCCCTTCCACTGTAGCTGATGCCACTCAAAGGTTTGATGAACTGCAAAGCTTTTTCTTTGACTTCCTTAATGATCTCTAGAAAAGGTGGAGCAATAAAGCAATTTATCAGCTGTATCTGTGAGAGAAAAGGAACCATGGACAGCCCGTCATGCTGGAAGATATTAAGTGGTCAGGAAAATGGGTGTTTAAATTTGGATGATAAGCTTTTCATACTTAGGCTTGTTATTTAGTACTGTATTTGTAAGTCATCTATCACTTTGGAGTTTATATTCCGATTAGCCTCTAGACTGGTATTTTTCAGCCTGTTCTGTTTGAAGGGCTTCCTTTCTAGGAAAAAGCTATTGTTATTTGATGGGACAGGGGAAGGGTACCAAAATATTATAAACTCATTGATAAAATGGAAATATTGATAGTCAAAGACAGGGTTACTCTTCCTCTACTGACAAATAATATGCAGCTTTTAGGGATATCTATAAGTCTGTAGAGGAAAAGAATACTTAGATTCTGGAGACCATGGCCTCACCTAGAAAATTGTGTTGTACAAGTTCCTTTTCAAACGCAAATATAGCACCATGACAAAAACCACAGTCTTTCTGTATTAAAGAGTCATTCCCCAGAAAATAAATGGAAAGTGAAAAAACATTTCTAGTAAAAGGAAGCGAAGGGATAAATAACTTAGTAGGTTTTCTCTTGCTTGTGTGTTTATAAATACAGACAGTAAAATTAAGAAACTCAGAATTTGTCAGTTACAATTAAACTCAGAAAGCAAAGAAATATTATATAGATGATGTATTGGAAAACTTGTTGATAGCATTTAGTGAATTGATAAAACTAAGGAGCATACTATGAGTATATCAAAAAAATCCTTTTTTTAAAATTCTCAATCCAAATAATTTCCATAAAGTACAAAGTTTATTAAAAGGCTGTTTTAAAATGCAGAATAGGTTTTACTTTTCCTTAAGTGCCTCATTAAGCCAGATACAGAAAACAAACTGCCCATCTCTACCTTCCCCAATCTAAACCAGTGGTTATGCTTGTTCATTGGACCTCTGCTCCACACTATTCTCTCTCTGTCTCTGCAAGGACAGCATTGCTAACCAAGAAGTGACGTTCAGTGGGATGAACCCTCCTCACTCACCTGTTCAGACAGCATGAAGCCATCCTGCCATGGAGGAAAAACCTGGTGTATCTGCCCGATAGAAAAAGCAATGCCTTTCTTTGTTAGGTTGAAGTGACAAATTTGAATGATTGTGCCTCCTTTAATAACCAGTGTCAGTTTATTTCTGTCTTTTTAAAGTATTTTTGTCTCAATGGACACATGTGACATGAAGGATATGATGGAAGGCCTAAATGATTCATATGGAATGATACAATTCTTGGCTTTTTGATTGCATTTACATTTTATCGATTTCTTTAAAAAGTAACTAGTAATAACTAGCTAGATGTGGGAATACTTGTGAGGAGGTACTTGGTACTTGCAGGGAAAGGGAAGATAGGACAAAAGAACAACAGGAAAGATGCATAAAAACATTCCTGTTCTCAAAATCAGAACTCATTTTGGTGTCTTGAGGTGGATATCCAGAAACCAGCAATTAAAAAAAGTGTTCATTTTCTGAAGATTGAAGCTATAAAAATCATAGCCCGTATAACACCCATCTGCCTTTTAAGAAGAGAGAAAAGCCCTACCTTCTCTGAATTCTGCCGTTAGTCCATTTTCCACCTCTGAAACTAGAATTTTGCTCATGACATTATTCCCATTTTACAGTGAGGACCCATTTTGTTGATATACAGTAATTTTTCCTCCTTACTGAATGATTCATGCCAGCAAACAGTAGTTTACCTTTCTTTTGTTTGTGTGCTTGAATGGCACGCTGACCATTTTTTTTTATGTTTGTGTGATATAGTTGATTGTACTGTTGTTCGGTTTAGGGGAAAGGTTGTCTTTGATTCAGGGTGAAGGAAGGGCTATGAGGTGGCAAGGAAAGGGCCTAATTTGAAGGTTAAAAAGTGAGGTAAAAGAGGAACGTGATTAATTATCAATTACTGCACTGATGGAGGGCCTAAATGGCATGCTTTACACTGAAGAGTTCAGTTCAGGATACCTCAGTGAATTGCAGATACCCCTAAAGGTGTATAGACTGTTTATTTTATCTAGAAAGACTGAGCTGTTCTACAACAGGTGAGTGATGGTGTGTTTGGATACCTTATATGCAACAACTTATCTGATTTGGCAGAAGACTTGTTACAGACACAATCATCATGAGCATCATTTTAACCCCCTTCTGACTCAAGGAAAGTCCTTTACTTTTTCTTACTCACGTCAGTCAATATACCTCATTCCATTTTCTTTATCCTTCTTCCTTGGAAAAGGAGAACATTTTTCTATCTGACATTGAACCTTTTATTTGTAACTTTCTACCTGAAGAAATCAGTAATGGCTCTACATCGCTCTTCGTGCAGCTAGAGTTTTGCATGCACATGCCATTTCTGACTACCTTATGGAAATGTACCATAACAACAATTAAACTTTTATCTGATCCCAGTGTCTACTAATATCACAGCTGCTTCATTTTTTTCCCCCAATTATGATGTTCTGCAGAAGGGATTACGAGAAAAGAAAAATTGGTAAACACTCCATAAAATCCAGGGCTCTACTTCTCCAGTTCCACATTCAGCTCCCTGTCTTAAAGAAAACTCATGCAGCAATACCTCAGCTTTGCTCTTTTTATACATCTGTGGTCACACAAAACCAGTCTGACCTGGTTAGCTTAATCAATCATACAGTATAAAGAAAAATCTTATACAGTAGTGGCCACAGCCAATGAACAGCCCCAAAGCTAAGTGTAGTTTAGAAGCCTTATGCATCACTCAATTCAGCAGAAGTTACTGAAAGCCAGAGTCTGGAAGAAGGTGAGGACATGAAATAATAAAATTATCTAAATATCCTGCTGACTGCAGATTGTTTCTTCACCTTCACACATGAGATCACTCAGTAGATTGCATAAAGGTGAAAAATTCATCTTTGAGAGTTTAGATTCATGATGAAATTTATCCATGAGATACCTACTAGTGCATAACTTATTTCTCAATGATTTGGCTAATGTCGAGGCAATCTATACATCTAGCCACATTAAAAAGAACAATTTATCTGTTTAGTTTCTGGTTTTACTGCAGTTGCTGTAGCCAAAGGTATATTCTCTTCCTATTGTACTTCCTGCAGCAAGATTACTTTTGCAATGGTAACAATACTCTAATCTTTAAAATTGTTACACACCATCTCTCCTAATAGTCAATATCTGTTTGCTTTCCAGAAACCCAACAGTGAAAAAGAAATCTGCCTGGGGGCATGAGTCCTCAGCAGGGTCCAGTTTTGTAAGCCTATAAAGCCCTTGGACTTGGGCAGCACTCCCCAGGACATGTTGTTTTCTTGTGTTAAAACAACATGCCAGTTGATCTCATTTACTCTTCAAGAGCTTTGCTATCTTTATATAAAGCGTACAAAGCACAAGCTGTTAAAGATTTAGTCAAAAGTTTTCCTATTGACTGAGACTGGTATCTAATATGAAGAGTAAATGCATAAGAATGGGAAATAGTGATTCAGATTCAGTGTCTTCAGGATTTCAGTACTAGAGGATGTATTCAGGCCAGTGCCCTCAAGATTCAGCAATGAATATTCTTCATTTTGGTCCTTGCATGATCCTATGGGAATGGGTTTCTGCGACTGAATTAGGCACATGGGGAAATATTTTGAATTATTTTAAAGCTGTGGCCTGATGATTTCAGTTCTTGTTCTGTGAGAAGTACTTTGTAAGTTATACAATTTTTACCTTCTCCTTGTCATTCCCAGAGATATGCAGCTTCCTTCTCTTTTTCAAATGGAAGAGGGGTTTTTGATTTGTTTAGTTTTGTTTTCAGTTTTGGTTTTTGGTGGTGTGTTTTGCCCATCATCACTTTTGCATACTTAGGGAAACCTTTCCCTGCAGCAAATCTACAGATTGACTTCTTGCCCAGGGAAGGACCATTATCCACCCTTTGTGAAAGGAGGATGTAAATTGCACATGGCTTTGAAGAAGCAGGTGCCACTGGAGGCACATCACTGAAAGAACAGTCCCTTTTCCCCTACTGTTCTGTTTTGATTCAGACCCTGACTGACTACCAGGCTGATGTTTTTATTGAGCTGACCTCAGGGACTTCTCTCTCTCTCACTGGACTTGTAATTGCTCAGTTACAGCTTATAATTATGCATGCTTTCTCTAATTCTCTCCTTTATTGTAGTGTGTACTGATTTGCTGAGGACAGCTGCCAGATATACTGTACAAGTAATAATAAAAGGTATAGCAGTAGTAGTATTTTTCAGCTACAGATTTTAAAGCATTTCTTAAGTTAGCCAGCGCTCATTACAGGTGAAGAAAGTACAGGGCAAAAAAGTCAAAAAAATTACAAGGTTTTGTAGAAAATTACTGGTTGAGGGGGACATGGAAGCAAGGCTCTCTTGTCCTCTGCGTTGATAGTGTGTTTCATTGTACTATGGCTGATGTGGGACCTTCCCAGCCCTTCTGAGCTGTGTGGGTTTTGGTAGCGCTTCTGGTGAAAATACAGAAGTGCTTAGCTCTGGCACCTGCTCTGGGAGCAGCGCCTACTCCTCTTTTGCTTTTCTTTTAGGTATTCACATGTCACAGAACAGCTGAACTAAGAAGAGACTTTTGGACGTCTTCTAGTCCAACCACCTCCACTCAAGCAGAGACACCTAGAGCTGTTTGCCCAGAACTGTGTCCAGGCAGGTTTTGAATATCTCCAAGGATGGATACTCCACAGTGTTCACTGTGTCTCCCTATAATAAAATATGCAGCACAGTTTTCCCTCCCACAAACTTTGTTGGTTTTTTTTTAATCCAGGTGTGGATTTCATGTATGACTTGCCACTAGTACCTATTGTTTCTGATGGCTGACTTCAGAAAACAAACTTAAATCCTTTGTACTTTTGTCCTCATGTCTCTTCCCACTACTAGGGGTATTGAAGTTTCACTTATTAATCATCGTAACTAATACATGGTGATAAAGGAATACATGAAGTTGATATGACAACTTTACGTTAATAAGTTTAGGACACTATGTTACCAAAATTACAAAGCCTTAAATAGACCTTGCCAAATGAATGAAAAATAGAAATGTTGTGCGATTTTAGAATATTTTCTGATGTTTCTCATGTCTCATTTGTGGTTCTGGCTTGCTTGCTGTGAGTTCAAAGGTATGACGTTTGAGATGGAGAGAATAAATAATTTTTAGAATTATTGCCTGTAAAACAACACAAATGGGCTTTTGGTAGGCTTCATTGATTTGGAACCTGGATAATCTAGAAGCAGTATATTATATATATCATTAGAAATACAGGAATCTTCCTTCATTTCTCCTACCTCTACGATAACCAGAGGGATAAATGTTATGGGAATTTCAGATGGCAATTGAGAAGACAGAACACTTTCTGCCCTAAAAAAAAAATGTGATTTTTTTTAAGACCATGGAAGGTCTTTCCTATAAAAATTCCTTCCTGTATCTTGCTTAGATATTTCTTCTGCTTTCACATGTTTTAAACTGAAATTATTAAGTCACTTTTTTATTTTCCAGTTTCTTCACAGTTTTTATTCTGTTAGAGGAAAGAGGAATAGCTTTCCTCACATTTTGCTTGTTTTGATTTTCAGAGCAATAGAAAGAAAATGAAATATCTAGAAGCTTTTATGAGAAAGAAAGAAATAAGGAAAATGATAGCTGTCTATATAAATTCATGTCTATATACGAACACATAAAGGTGAACCAGACTCAAGTAATTTTCTTCTCCTCGCCTTCAGGTATGAAGTTGGAAACTTTCTACTAAACCATTCTCAAGTCTGCTCTTTGCAGGAGTGGCTGCTCAGTAGCCCTCATGGGGCTCAGAAGGGCTGCCTAGCAAAGGCTGCTGCTCCCTCAGTCAAGATGGCCTGGGCAAGCATGGCAGAGATGAGGTGGAATCATGAGGTGGAGAATTAAGGGACACATCCAATAAGGGAAGCCCCGTGAGTGAAATGTGCCATGCACCTGTGAAATCAAGCACTTGTCCACCAGACCTCAGCCTAACCTGGAAAACTGCTTATAACAGAGTCCTGACCAAGGAGTCCTCCTGGGCTGTATTTAAAAAGTTTCTGGAATGAGTTTTTTGCTTGACTATCAAATCAGTTGGATTACATGTGTAACTTCATGGATTTAGCATGAATCTATTTATTTTAGTAGTTCTACAAGTCCTCACCTCTGCAAAAACTTTTACCCATTGATTATCAAAGGTACCATCATGTGTATGCTTCTGCTTCAGAAACCAATCTCCATTGATTTTTGGTTTGGATTTGAGAGATTTGAGTTTCCAACACAAGCTCTTTCACATTGTAAAACAAGAAAGTCTAGCTGACAAAACATAAAAGAGAAATGAAAAGGAAAAGAACTAGATGTACCTATATCCAGGGTCCCTAGGTTTCATCAGGGAAGTTTATTAAGGAACAGATTTAGACCCTGCAGAAGGCAATGGAAAGACACCAACCGACTTCTGTGGGCTTTTGGTCAGGTTTTAAACCCTTAAACTCTCCATATCCTGTGAGCTCCCTCGTCACATCAAAATGTACTGAAAATTCTCTCAGAAGAGTGGAAAATATTTCAAACGAAGTATGGGCAGAACCCCACAGGAAAACGTGTATTATAAATGTGAATGCTTGATTTGATTTACTTATCTCTTTGATATTAGGAATATATTGCAGATTAAAACAGCCATTAGCGTGTTTCCAAACATGGAAAAAACGGCACTGGTGGTTTCCTTGGGCTGCTAGTATACATTGCATCAAGGATTTCTGCTAGTCATACAGGTTGGGATTCACTATTCATCTTTGTGCATAAGATGGAGAATAAGAGGCCATTACGTTAGTTTGCTTTTCTTTCTCCTAAAGAAAGGGGCATTAATTTAGAAAGTCAAGCATCCACTGGATTGCAAAGAAAGGCTGTAATATAGAGATGAATTTCAGATGTCTCCTCTGCCTTGGGGACTTCGTTAAAGCATTGAAATATAGAAAATCTCCTAGTTCATTTGCATTGCTTGAACATGCTCTCATGGCTTTTAATAAAGGCCATGGCCGCCTTCACTAGCTGTGCACAAGAAGGTGTAAGACAAATGACAGGTTACACATGAAACAGACAGTGTGTAGATGGAAAGTATGGTGGAAGATATTCCTGTCATCATACAAACAAACATAAAAACTTACCAGAAAGTTGGTGAAACAATGTATCATATTGAAGAGACATCTATCTTTCACATTTTTACAAATAAATACTAAAGAAATGAGAGAATCCTATGCCCAAAGAGTACACTATCACAGGAGAACACTTTTGAGTGAAGGTATCACAGAAAGCTATCAGAAAGAATATCTCTTTTCTTTGTAAAGGCTGTCCTTTAGTAAGAGATTAGGGGTATGTGTGCATTTAGCACAGTAAGATGAAGGATAGGAGGGAATGTGTTTGCTGTTCACGGATCCATGAGGGAGGAAAAATAACCGCTCAAAGTCACGTTGGCAGAGGGATGGATAAGTTCTACGAGGCCATCAGGAGTTTGTAGCTCTCCCAGTGTTCAAAATACAGGAGAATTAATCCAGGCTTGCTGAACTACTTGGGCTTCACAGAATGATTTTAAGTTTCCTCCATGCCTCTTCTGAAATGTCATGTCTCAAATACGTATTGTGCCACAAGTCAAAGGCATGTGAACATTGCTGATTTAATTTTTTTTTTACTAATTTCAATATTTTTCATTTTATGTGCTCAGAGGTAATCATTATTGTAAAATCTAACAGATATTGGAAGTCTCTGATCCGAGACAGTATGTCCGGTCTGTATAAAAGCTCACGTTTATCTATACAAAGCGGTTACATGTGGTGCTAAATAATAATAATTTCCAAAAGAATTAAATTTACGAGTGTTTTCCAAAGAAAATTACACCTTTCAGTAGATCAAATAACTTTTAGGTTGCTCCAATACAAAGTAGCATTAGTGATTCATTTCTATAATTCCAGATCTCTTTGAAAAAATAATACATGTGTCTTATTAAAGTTCTTGAATACTTTGGTGGGGAAAGTATCAAATCCATCAGTAAAAAATACATTCCATTTTGAAGTTTCACAACTTGTCAAAAATCTTTCTTCACTTCTCTAAATAAAATTTATTTTTTATATTTCATGGCAGCAACACAAAACACTTTAGGAATACCTGACAGTGCTGGAAGGGGCAATATATGGTGAAGACTGCTATCAGTTGATCAAAGCCTCTGCAAGAATTTCTAAGATACCAGAGGTGCTCTTGAGGAGTATCTGGTTTACGTGCATAATGCGAGTTAATCATTGAAGATTTCAATGGAAATCTTTGAGAAACTCCATACAAAAGGGAGGGAAAATAGTGATAAAGCAAACGTAAGCAGAATGTAAGCAAATATAAGCTTTTTTGACAAGGGGATCCTTGTTCTTATGAATAGCCCGATGCTGTGATACAAAAAACTAAGAACAATGGCAATAAACATGAAATAAAACAGCCTGGGCAACTTAAAATGTGTGCAAATAAAAAACGAGATTAAGGATGTCTACCTTCAAGTCCACAGGTCTCAGAAGGCTCAGCAAGGCCAAAAATTTCAAACAAATGAATCATGACGAGATTCTTGGAACTTTGTAACTAGATTGGTGACTGTGCCTTGCGGCACCACAGGCTTCCTATACACAGAAGGCAGAGATGAATGCTTTGTTTCTCAGACTGGCCTGGACAGGGGGCACCACACAGACACACAACATATAAATATATATATATGTACATATAGACATACATTATATATCATATGCATGTATAATATATATGTGTGGATATATAGCCTGCCATAGCTGGGCCAACCTGACTCTACAGTGAGACAAATCAAGGCTTGTTTTCAGAACTGCCTGCTCCTTGGAAATAAGAACACGAGAAATTGTTTAGTTACCATTAGCAAGGTTTTTGAACCATCCTGCAAAACCTAAACTAAATTGTTTTGAGTAATGGCTTCTGTGTAGCTGTTGCCAAGATAAACATGTTTGTGAAACCACTGCTGATGTCTGCTTGCACCCCAAACTGCTCATCTCCAGAGAGTGCTGCTGTCGTTGTAAGTAGCATGTGGAAAAGTTGAATGCTTCGTTCTATTCCAAAATCTTCTTTTCCTCCTTTCCACAGAGGATTTATGAGTCCTTTGGGTTTCTATCGACAACTCATTGGTGCCACCGAAGACTAATAATGTCTCTCAAGTAGTTCGAAGCAGAAAAGAATTTTCCTTCCTTTGAGCCTGTAGCTTTAATTTTTCAAAGCTGCTGGTATGACTTTTTTCTCAAAGAAGGCAAACTAGTTAGAAATAGAATTTTTTTTTCCTGTTCAAATTGGAAGCAAGCAAGAACTTAAAAAAATATTTTAAGAAAATTTTTTTTCAAGTGTACCCAGCTTAGTTGTTAAGATTCACAGGGTTTGGCTGGACAGAGCAAGTCTTCACTCATTCTCACATTTAACAGGTAGAGTGTTTGTTAATGAGAAATGCTTTAATCTCCCTCTCTAATGGTCACAGTGTTGTAAAATGTCTTATTCACTCTGCATCTTCAAAATATTTGTACTTCAGAGAAGTCAAGAAAAGGCTCCTCATAAATAACTTATGGCTGGGTAATTAAAACTGTAGTTCTTCCCTTCTGTAAAAATACTGACAGATATCAATTTTTAAATAAAAGTTATACGCAAATAGGCATAGCACTTAATGAAGTGATGGGTGCACATTGCAAACCAAATGGATTGGTGACGGTTCTGCAAACCAAGTACCTAGCCCTGAAATCCCTTTCAGGCTTCCTAAACAAGGAGTAGATCATTCGATGGGGAGTAGAGCATTCAGTGGCATTTCAAAAGTAGGATTTAATGCGTAACTTTCAAGCGATCGCTTTTCTTTTTTTTGAAATTGTATCTTGAATATTCAAAGGCATTTTTCTCTGCAAAGCAGCTTTTTAAGGACTGGTGTGCCAGACACACTTCAAGTTGTCCTTGTATTTATTTAAACAAATTCCCAGGCTTGGTGCTCTAAAGCACCAAACTAAAATCTTCTGAGCTGAGCCATGCCACAAAAAGAGCTGTTTGTACATACAAATATCATCACTTGTAGCAAGCACAACAGAAAATACAGCCTGCTAGTAAATATATTCAACTCTAAAGTGCAAGATTTTTGCTATGAGGCTTTACATCTAGGAATGTTTTGTCCAGAAGGGCTGAGTTTAATTAACTCTAACTAAAGTAATAAATCTATAAAGAAAATAAATTTGATGGTGTTCTCATGTTTTGAGGGAGAGGGGAGAAGAAAGAGACAGTTATATATTTTTAATATAATTAGATCCTGCTTAAGAATAGGTTCACTGATTAATGAGCTGTACATTGATGTGATGAGGAGCTGTAGAACAGCTTCTGGAGTGCTTGGGAAAATCTTGAAAGTCCAATGAGCCAAACAGTGAAATATTTAGGTACTTAGCTCTAGGCTTCCTTGCTTAAAAGCTTATGGAAAGAAACTATTGAACCTATACTGATTAACACTGTAAGCAGGAGATTGTAGGGCTTAAATTCAAATTTTAGCTAAAAAAAAGAAGCCTCTACTATTTCAACTTAAAAATAACAAATTTTCAAATTACATTTTTATTTTAAAGGCAATAAAATCAGGTTCCTTTCCAAGATTTCTTTTGACCATCATACCATCAACAGGAAACAGCACAACGAACAGCATTTGATACAGCATAGCTTGAATTCTAGATTCTGTGTTCCATAGTAACTAAAACATACAGACTTTGACCACAGCCTGATGTTAGTCAAAAACTCCCACTGGTTTCAGTGGATTTTGGAACTACCCCATAGCAACATTTGTACCTCTTTTTGTTAAAACTGAATCAGAATGATGCTTGTGACTACCTTTCAGTGGCACTGGTCAGATCACTTATTTCTATATGTGGAGGAACAAGGAATCACACAGTTGCAGAGTTCAGACCCACATGTACTTTCTAGAGGAAAAGAAAAGAAAAGAAAAGAAAAGAAAAGAAAAGAAAAGAAAAGAAAAGAAAAGAAAAGAAAAGAAAAGAAAAGAAAAGAAAAGAAAAGAAAAGAAAAGAAAAGAAAAGAAAAGAAAAGGAAAGAAAAGAAAAGAAAAGGAAAGAAAAGAAAAGAAAAAAGAAAAGGAAAGAAAAGGAAAGAAAAGGAAAGAAAAGGAAAGAAAAGGAAAGGAAAGAAAAGAAAAGAAAAGAAAAGAAAAGAAAAGAAAAGAAAAGAAAAGAAAAGAAAAGAAAAGAAAAGAAAAGAAAAGAAAAGAAAAGAAAAGGAAAGGAAAGGAAAGAAAAGGAAAGGAAAGGAAAGGAAAGAAAAGAAAAGAAAAGGAAAGGAAAGGAAAGAAAAGAATGAAAGACAAGGTAAAGTAAGGCAAGGCGAGTTGACTGAACGTACAATTAAATGCTTGCTTTAAGCCAGTGGTTACAGATATTAGGTCTGCAGATCAAGGATATACTCTCATCCCTATGAAATGTATTTAGTTGATTCTCTGTATATGATAGTCTGTAAGACAGATTGAGTTAAAAGTCATTTGCTGGTCCTGTAGCTCCAGAGATTAAATACATGAAAATATATTTGAAGTTTACCAGCTTGGGCTTAACAACAGGTATTTCATCTATGTATATCTTTACTGCTTTTCTGGATAGAAATAGTGATATAGATTTGGAAAGTACACTTTAGACAGCCCAGCATGCAAACTCATCAGGGACCAAACTTGTCAGGTAGGTTTGGGCATTTAAAGAAAGAAAATATATAGTGAGTGTAAAGCTACTTAGCTTTAAATTAGATTATTTTAGTGTTGCAGTGTTCTTCAATGTTTTATTAGCAGGTCCTGTTTCATCTTTTTTCTTTCTCCAGCTGTCAGGATGATATATAAAAAGAATCTTCCCTTTATGTATCCTGGAAGAAGTTGTACTTCCTTGTTTGACACATACAATACATTTTATGGCTCATGGTTTTAAACGAGCAAATTATTACCATATTTAAGCAGACGCCATGAGCTATTATGCTGTGAAGGTTCTCCTGGAAACGCTGGATGAGCTGTTTGATGCTTTCTAGGAAGAAGACAATTATTCAAGACATAAAACAATGAAAGCACCAAAAATAGTTTTGTTTCAGATTCAAATGTTAGTGTTTAGTTGTTTACTAAATTCCAAAAAAATTAGGGGCCTTGCTGTGCTATGTGTTGTACAAATAACTGCAAGTAACAGCCTTTGACTGGAAGACTGCAGTAGGTTGAAAAAAGGAACTTCTTTTTTCACCTTCTAATACAGAAAAAATGGAGTCATTATACTGAGTTGTCAAACCTGCACAAGAAGAGTATAACAAAGGTAAAGGCTGAATTTGAGCCCAGGGTTTTAACCATATCCTCATTCTTTGAATTGAGAAACTGAATGGTGTAAAATTGAAGTCTTTCTAAAATGGTTATGTTGGTTTTTTTTTTAATTCAGCATGGAAACCTTCATCATCATTATCTTGGCAAAGCCTAATATTTTGACATCAATAAAATAAAAGTAAAATTATCTACAAAATTCAAAAACAAACTTAAAATTAAGAAGTATATACAAAAGTAATTCTTTAGTCTGTGTCAGACATACTCATTTGTCTAGAGTTTGCATATTTAAGTGACTGTGCTAAAGTAGAAGGCTGAAAGGAAAAAGCAGTTTATTTGCCCTACAAACCAGTAAGACCTTCAGAATTATTTGATTCACGTGTTGTTTCAGGAACATCTTAATGCGGTTAGCGCGCTAGAAACAGAAGATGCCGTCTCATTTCCACAGACGCCAGTGCATGGTTTTCCATTGACTTCAAAGGTAGCAGCCATGAGCAGCAGAATATTGCAGAAGATGAAGTAAAGCAAGATGCTGCTTTACTGAAACAAAATGTTTGTTTTGTGTCAATGCTAATGCTGCTGCTATACTGATCTAAATTTGGTTATATCCCTTATGACCCAATTCAAATTTAGCTGAAAAGCAAATAGCAAATAGGCAAATACCTCCAACACAGCAGAGTCGATAGATTCATCACAGGTGCTCTTGCTTCTTTGAATATTACCTACTTGAATCTACTTTTGTACTCCCCACTACGGCCATGTTACCCTCAGCAAAAAAACCACCAAAACAACAATGACAAAACTAAGAAGTTCATCTTTCTTTGCATCAGTCTTCCTGATGATGACTGGCTTTCCTTAGGGCTCTCTTGTTCCGTACTGCCCAACATGCAACATGAGTCAAAAACCTTGGAGCTGACTGTAGGTTATTGAATGCATAGAAGTAAAAACTGCAGAATTTTGTCAAAACAAAATTCCTTTTCTGAGGTCCTAGGTATTAAAGCCAATGCTCTGAGTCAGAGTTGGCTGTCATGCTACAAACAGTAAAAACTAATGACTCACTGGAGAAAGACTACTATATATCTGTATGCTCCCCTTTATAGACCAGGTAAGAGCTGCAAAAGGAGGAAGACCTTGCCCCATGTAGTTCATATTCCAGACTAAACTTCACAAAAAGTATTATTTTACTGCTGGGCAGACAAACCACAAGTGTAGTAAGACTTCTGAACTACAACGCGGGAGTTGAATTCAATGAATTTTGACACAAGTTGCCATATGTAACCCCAACTTTGTTGTCGTCCCCATGCACTGCTGTTGTAAGCTCACAAACTCTGCCTTCTCATCACCTGAATAAATAGTACCCCTCCAAATAACACAGACTTTCAGCTATGCACAGGGATACTGTATCCTAGGAACCTTCTTATCAATTCAGCAAAATGCTACCTAGCATCTCCCATTCCTGTAGACTTTTTAAGATTCTTCCCCCGTTACTAACTGGAGTTGGAGTACCATTGGCAGGACAGTAGCATTTTTGTTTCTCTCTCAGCCGAAATCCAACCTCTCCTGTGTATTGACAGAGCATGGGGACTGGAGAATTTCCAAAGATGGCTTTATAGGTATGTTTTTCTGTCTGACAAATGAGATTTAGCCTGTGACTTGACTGGGCAGTCCCCATGTCCTTCTGGATCCCCAGATCAGAACGCATGTGGCAGCTTTGTCCAGGCAACTTGTTCTTTGCACCTTCATTTCTGCCAAATACAAACTTAGACAGGCCCAGCAGCTGGAGAACGCTCCAATTTTATTTATGATGTTGATGATCAAGGGAGATGAAGTACAGCTCTGCATATTACCATGGAAATTACTTCAGTATATTCTGGTAGTAAAGAAGTGGTTTACTTGGACTTTAGTAAAGCCTTTGACACCATTTCCCACAGAATTCTCCTGGAGAAGCTGGCCACTCGTAGCTTGGATGGGCATAATCTTTGCTGGGTGAAAAACTGTCTGGATGTCTGGGTCTAAAGAGTGGTAGTGAACGGGATTAAATCCAGTTGAAAGCCAGTCACAAATCGTGTAAGTAAGTTTGCAGACAACATCTAGTCAGGTGGGAACGCTGATCTTCTTGAGGGTAGGAAGGCTTTATAGACACATCTGAACAGGCTGGATTGATGGGCTGAGGCCAATTGTATGAAGTTCAACAAGGTCCTGCACTTGGGCCACAACAACCCCATGCAATACAACAGGCGTGGGGAACAGTAGCTGGAAAACTGCCTGGTGGAGAAGGACTGGGGGTATTCATCAATAGCCAGCTGAACATGAGCCAATAATGTGGCCAAGAAGCCCAACAGCACCCTGGCTTGTATGAGAAATGGTGTGGTCAGCAGAACAAGGGAAGTGGTTGCCTCCTGTCATTGGCACTGGTGAAGTTGAACCTTGAATACTGTGTTCAGTTTTGGGCCACTCACTACAAGAAAGACAATGAGCAGCTGAAGCATGTTCAAAGAACGGCAAGGAAGAACGGCAAAGAACGGTGAAGGGTCTAGAGCACAAGTCTCTAGTCATACAAGAGGAGTGGCTGGGTAAACTGGGGATTTTACTTTGGAGAGAAAGAACCTGAGGGGAGACCTTATCGCTCTCCACAGCGACCTGAAAGAAGGTTGTAGAGAGACAGGTAAAGGTCTTTTCTCCAAAGTGACAAGCGATAACATAAGAGGAAATGGACTCAAGTTGCGCCAGGGGAGGTTTAGATAGGATATTAGGGAAAATGTCTTCAGTGAAAGGGTTGTCAAAGAGTAGAACATGGTTCCCAGGAAGTGGTGTAGTTACCATCCCTGGAGGTATTTAATAGACTTATAGATGTGGTGCTTAGGGACATGATTTAGTGGTGGATTTGGTAGTGCTAGGTTAAGGGTTGGACTTGATTATCTTAAATGTCTTTTCTAATCTAAATGATTCTATATTTCTATGTTTTGGAGTTTGTTAGGGTTTCTGTCTTCTTTAAGTCATGACTTGCACATGTGCCTGGACATATATTCCCTATGCTCTTAAGCACTTAGGTCTTAAAATAAGGTCTTTCTAGAAAGCTTGTTAAAGTCAGTTTGACTTCCTTTTTACATTACTGTGAAGTTTAACCAAAAAGGTTTCCACAGTGTTCTCTCAAATTGTTTCCAATTTCCTCGAAACTAATGCTGCATTTACTGCCAAGAAAAGCAGACTCATCTTTGCCAAATGCTAATACTCTGGATTAAGAGAAGATCCTGCTGTTTTCTCTATCTCTTTTCAAGTCCCCGAATCCATTTGGATAAAAAAAACCCTGTATGAAGTATATTATTTCCTTATCATACAATGGTAAAGAATAATAGTAGAGAATGGTTAGAGAAATAAGATCTTGTTTGCAATCTCCTTTAAAGATAACACATGCAGCAGCAGAGCACTTCTGTATGTTACTGTGAGGTATGGTTTAACACCAGCATATTCTGTTTTCTGCACAACTGAAAGCGTTTTCTAATATCCTTACATTGTGAGTTACCCAATGCATGTCATCAGAGAAAACTAAGAGCATTGTTATGTATCAGCATCAACTCAAGATCACTAACTCAAACATTTGTCTCATTTTCACTTATTCCTTAAGTGAACTTAGTTCCCACTTACCTGTTACATTCTCTCATTTTCAGCATGATTTCACTGACTTCATTTCTAATACATGTGTCTTGACTCTGTGGGCAGCTGAAGATAGTGGTTCAGAAAATGCCAGTGCTCATCTAAAGAACATTCTTTCTCCATAAAGTCAGTACTGAATTTCACTTAAGTAAATATCCAGGTGATTGTAAGTGCCCCCCTTGATCAATATGCTGACATCTTTACATAGTCTTTAGTTCACTTTTTTTTACCCGGGAGGAGTAAAGCAATAGGTGACTCCTCTCAGCTTTGTTTTCTGTTAATGGCAGTACAGGTGGACTATATAACAGCCAAAGAATTACTTTAAAGGTACCCTAAATGGCCCTCAAAGAACTGTTTTGATATAAATAAAATCTGAAAACTCCATTCTGTCTTGTTACATTTATGCCTACATCAACTGAAAATATAAGTTATTTTAAAAATCTAGAAATAGTCATGTTTTCAAAATCTGTATAGACACAGTAAATACGTAGGAGAACTAAACGTTTTAGGTTTCAGGTATATTTAGGGAGCCTCATTTTACAGACAGACAATGTAACTCCACCAGATTTCAAGTAAATGTGAGGTGTTACTACCTATAAAAATCCCAAAGATGTTGCTAGAGGAGAAGAAGTTTCCCTCAGTGAATCTGTGGCAAGCTCCATGACAAAGTCCAAGATGCCTAGTGAGACTTTTGACTCATACGTTCAGCTGTCAGCCAGACCTTTGCCTTGAGTCAGCTTTATTTTGAGATTGTCAGGATTTAATAGGCTGTGCACAATACTTTGCGTTGTCTTCCGTCAGTCCTTTCATGCGGTGCACTCACCAAGCACGCGCTGCCTCCAGTAAACTGCCAGCCTCCCAGGGAGGCCGGTAGTATTGGCAGAAAACTCTTCAAAGGGGCAGGAAGTTTTATATGAGCTAAAGGAAGGCTCACAGCATGGTTTCCTCTTGTTTCTGCATCACACTACTGTGTTTTTCAAAACTAATTCTTTTTGGTTGATTGCTAAGGGGGGAAGATACATTTTCAGATGACATTAAGTGGAGGATGGCTATTTTTCTTGGGAATCCAAAACATTTTGATGACACAGTCCTGTTTGTTGATTTTCTTAGACAAGAAATAAGGCATATTGCTCCGGTTTCTGAACAAGACAAAATTAAGCAGATTAATTTTCTAATACACCGCCAGACACTTCAGAATATAATCTTCTCTGTTTAATTTACACAAATATGAAATAGTTGAACCATATCAAATCCTCATGAAGGGTCATGATGCTGCTGTTTAAATGATGTACATACCTCTCAATCATCAGATATGACTAAATATTCAGCCTCAGTTAGCCCTTTCTTGACAAGTTACAGAAACAGGATTTGGACAAAGTCTATTGTCTCCTTACTTTGTTTACTAATTAGACCTTGCTTACCAGACCCTAATTTTTGCCCATTGATGTCATACTTCATATGTTTATGTTCAGCTCAGTGCTTGGACTATATCAATTGCCTCTTTTTCCTTTGACTAATTCAATCTCTCCATCTTCAATTTTGGATTAATAACAAAGCAATTTAAACAAATTTTGCTGTCTTCTGTTAGTTTGGATAGCTTTAAACACAAGCCTTGCAGATGATGCAAATTGTGAGATATGAAACACTGTTCTGTTTTTTTTTTTTTTTGAGCAGCCCTTTGACATTGCTGAATGAGAAATGAGATTTTATTGTCCCAACTGGGACGGATAAAGCCGAGCAACTGTTACTTGTTGCCACAGCAATCTAAGGCATCTCTTAAAAAAGACAGAAAAGAAGCTTGGTCCAAACTATTGTAAAGTTACTGGGACTATTATCCTATTCTACTGAAGCATAGAAGAGATAATCCCCTTGTTACCTCTTTCCCTAGTCAAGGTTAGATCTCAAGTGAGACCCATTCTTCCAGCAGTTTTCCAAAAATGGTTCCCAAGTCTACCCCAAGATACATTTGATATATGTTTTTTTTAATTCAGTTAGGGGATAGATTCAGATATTTGAAAGCTATTTATTCCTATAAATAATTCCCATAGAATTTCATATATCCTACAATTATAATTTTTGGTAAACCTTTTTTTTTTTTGTCTATTTATTTATTTATTATACCATTTAGGCCTTGGCAGAAGGGTAGGTACATGATCGAACGTGCTGAGATATATTTCAATCATCATAGAAACAGCATGTCAAGGGGGAATGGAATAATGAACATCTTTGTCCTAGAGTTGCCCAGTCTGGACCTAGTTTTGAGTCCGCAGATCTTCTACTTGTCCTGAATTCCACTTGGCACCGTCAGCTAGAAACAGCTTTTATAGCTAGATCCACATCTCATCTTCAGCAGTAGTTCCTCAGCGCAGTCATTTACGGAATCCTAGTTCTCAAATTCACACGAGAGTTACCACTGACATTCAAATACACGTTTTACAGAAAGTTCATCTGCCTGCTTGCTTTCTTCCTATTTTTTTTAAAATTGGCCACAATAATGGGTACAATATAGAGATTTCTTTTCAGAATTTTGCTGCCCATCTGGTTCTGAGTGAAACTGGAGGTGTTGATTTAGCAAGTGTGGTCCCACATGATTGGGGTATGGGCTTCTTTCTCTGTAAACAACACAAAAATTTGAGATCAGCTGAGGTGCTTTTGTGAATAATCCCTTACATTGTATGGCCAGGGAGACCTGGAGGCCAGAAGGGCTCAGGGGAAGACGCCCTCCATTGGAATTTGATCCCTTCATTGTTCTGTTCAATCCGGTCTTTTGACCTTCAGGGCATGTGATAAATCTCCACTATTCATTCAGGCTTTTGCTCCAGCATATTCACTGTGGAATGTAGTGAACTGTATGTGGTTTAGATTAAGTTATTAAACCTTTAATTTTTCATATACATATATAAAGCATATGACTTGAAAGCATTTATATCCTTGTAAGAATATACAAATAAATTCTGAGTATGTAAAGGTGAAAATGGGTTTGATTTTAACCCCCTTTGCCCAGTTAGGAGAAGCATATCTTGGTACACAATTTAAAAGCACTTAGCATGTAGCTAAGTGGCATTGATAAGTGGCAACATGGCATTGCTAATTTTTGCCGCAAGGGATGCTTTCTTACTTTTCTTTCTCTGTTAGGAGATGTTCTCTCTGATGATGGTAACAGGGAAAGTATAGTTCTACACGTGATGTGCAAAAGACCTGTCTGATGATTTTCTGCAGCTTTTGCTTTTGATGAGTTCAAAAATCCCCATGTTTCTTGTGAAGCTATATGTACTTGGGTGACAGATCAAGGGGCACCTTGCAGATCCTCATACAGTGAGTCAGGAGGGCAGATCTCTGCCCACAAAAGATAGAGCTGCCAGTGCAGTATGTCAATAAACAGTAGCAGTTGCTTTATGGCACTGGGGTCAGGATCCAAATGGAAGTTATGATAGGGTGGCGAGTCAACAGTTTGAAGTCAGAGTGTCAGAACATCCTGTAACAGAAGAAGTTAAATAAGAGTGGACATTGGGATTTTTTTCATCTAACCATGTCTCCAACACTATGTATTTGACCACATGAGAATATAGGTTTCTATTTCTAGCAGGATAAGTCTGCATGATGCTCAGGTTTTTGGCCTACAGTTTTGAGTCTATGTCTCAGCATTCGCCTTTGTTGCACTCTTTGCTCCCTCTATCTCCCTGTCTCTCATAGGCATACACATACGCACGCATGCATGCATGCAGAACTAGATGCTCTGTGAATTTAAGTATTTTTTTTGTTTACAGTTTCCTCTGTATGACATTATTAAACTAGAAATCCATCTATGTTAAGATTTGTGCTGCTTTGCTCCATTCTTGTTTGAATAAAGGGGCTAATGGAAACTACACTGAATGCTGAAAGGAAGAATGCATTCTGTTGTACTATAGCAAGCAGTTAAAGGCCACCTGTGGGTTTACAACAGCTGGAACAAGTATAAAACAGTATTAAAATCAGTGCTTTGTATAATTCATGAAAGCTAACTCTGTGACATCTGACAGATTTACTTAATTAGGGGCCAGCTCTGCCGTGTTTCTTGATACTGGTCTTAGTTACCAGTGTCCCCCTGAAGACTTCAGAGACAATACTTAGATGAAGATATTGCTGAAGCAAGCCAAAACTAGTCTGCCGCTGAACCGACTAATTACGGTTTTTAGGTACACGGTGTGCTGAGGCTGTTCATGCATTTTGTAGGTTTGTGAAATAATCTAGATTTAATAAATGTAGCGGTTGATCAATAGCTACTGCAGTGACTTTGCAGGCAGTGCATAACCTCAACAACACGTTTGGTAACAGTAGGAGACCATAGAAGGTATTATCAGGCAAACCAACCAGCAAGGAGTTTGAATAGTCTAATCTTGAGGTAACAAAAGCGTGAATAACCATTTCAGGCACTGGATCAGATACAACTGGCTGCAGAACAGTGATATTCTTTAAGCACACCCAACAGGCTTTGGCTTTAACCCAGGAAATAAACCAAAACCCCAGGCAAATTACTATTAAAATACAGACAACATCAAAGGCAATAGCAAGGAAATAAACAGATTGAAATAAATGTTTTGGTGTAAGGATGGTTTATTTTCATTTTGTCAACCTTTTCATGTAAGAAGATTTTTAATTTCCAGGAGTGCACAGCCATGATTATGCTAATATCAAAATGGCAATACACATTTTATTTTTACATTGATCCTAATTTCCTTTTGTTAGCTGAACAATTAAATGTTTCTCCATTATTGAGTGCAGGTTTCAGGTTTTCTCTTTTTGTCTTGTTTCTCTAAAGCCCTTTTGACATTAGGAGAAGGAGAAGAGGGGGGTTCACCCCCTTCTCCCACATAAGTTAGAAGGCTATCAGAAAAGTAGAAAGATAGAGTTTATTTTGGCTGTTATCAAGATAGAAAAGATAAGTAACTTCTTTAAGAATTTTTGTCTGGAGAGAAATACAATGGTTAAAAGCATACGTGCCTGTTAGTGTAACAGTTCTCTCAAAGGACACTTGATGCAGTGTCCCTTAAAGTTGATCACACCATATGATCTTGACTACAAGCATATATGATCAAAACAGATCAGCCCAAAATTTGAATGTCTAGCTCTTCCATATATAACTGCAAAATTTCTACTGACACAGAGCCCCATGAAAGTGCCTAGAGCTGGTCTTCACTGCAAGATAATCAGAAAGCCCCCTACACTGAGATCAGCATTGGCAAAAAGAGAACAAAACTTGACAGACAAAATGACAAGAGTAGCCACGAAAATAATGTCAGAAATAAGAAGATACAATCATAAATAGATGAAAAAAATTGAATTTAAGAAGTGTGAGGCACATTCAGATATCAAAATTAAAAGCAATGCATCTAATAATTATTAAACATATTTTTGTGTTCTAATGAAATTTAAGTCTGTGACCAGACAGATTTTTCATATTCACTGGTAGCTACAAGTAGCTACAACTTTTAAAGAAAACTGACCAAAAGATGATAGACTAGACAATTAGTGACTGCAAGTCTGAAGAAAAGAATTACAGGTTTTAATAATGAGCAGAATTTCTTGAAAGCAGTTCTGATTAAACCAAACATGAGCACTCTGCTCTATTTACTGGACAGGTGACTGTACATTTAATGTATAAACACAACTTTTTTCTGTAGCTAGGGATGCAGAACACCCGTCTCCCACTTAGCAAAAAAAGATGAATTCTGAGATTCATGGTAATCAGTGGCAAAATTCCCACTATCTTAAAAGATCCAAACCTCACTCCATTTTGCTGAATTTTTATTAGTCACTGTGTAATTATTAAAGAACTTAAAGATATAAAAGCCGTGTAAATTTTTGCAGATACCTGATTTGTAATGAAGTATGCACGCATGTGTGTAAGGACAGGTTTAGGTTCAATAACCACTGAGCTGCAGCTGCATTTGGGTATCATACCAGGGGTTCCTCCAGTCCTCTCATCAGAAGAAAGGTAGCACCATTAGGGCATTTTGTGAGAAATTTTTAATCTTGGCACACAAAGCTCCACACCAAGGGCCAGGGGTGATGTGGTGTATCTCTTTTTACTACTGAGTATCTCTAACGGAGACAGAAACATGTCATTTTGCAGGAATCCTATTTCTCTCTCTTTCCACACCATCAGTGGCCCTCCCCTCTGAATTTAGAGCAACAGCTTTTCAAGATGTGGACCACCTTCCTTTAAGACTCTGTCCCGTTCCTGGCATGCGAGACTCAGATTGTCAAGTAAGTCTTTAATTGCCACCGTGAAACAAATAATTCCTAAAATAAACCCACTTTAAATTTAAGCAGTCCAGTTAGCTGTAACACCCTCTTCCTTGAAGAAAGGCGGTTCAGTAATGCAGTAAAACATTCTCATGTGCCAGACTCCAGTTTTGTTAATACATCCAACCAAAAGAACCTAATAAAGGTCTTTATGCAAAAGAGATGAATAATTTCTCATTAAGTTAGAGGAAGTACAGACAGTTATAATTAGGGAATCCACATGAAGATATCTCCAGTTGCTACCTATCACCAAAGATGCCAATATCAAAGTTTTTGTTACAAACCCACCTGTTTTGTATTTTCACTTAAATACACACTGGGGTTTTGCTAAATGCTGACTGTCAGAACAAAGAGTCAAACCTTAGTGCACATGTATAAATATGCTGCTGTAATATCTTCTATTTATTTTGGTATGTAGCTATGTTCTTCCAACTGTCTCACACCTGTCGCTCAAAAAAACCTAAGAAATAGGTGTCAAATCAAAACAGGAAATCCTCTTTCTTCCAGCTTCTACTAGTATGCCCTAATCTAACTTCTAGCAAGGAAAAAGGAAGATGCTTTTACTGATTTTCTGTTGGAATCTTTTGAGCAGAGGAAATAGGCTGACTTCATTAGCATGTGTTTACTGACACCAGAGCTAAATTCTGGGAACTGTCATCCACATCATCCCTTAAATCCATTTCCTAAGCAATTTACAGCTTAAGATGTTTCTAAAAAAATAGAGATTAGCCCTTTCCATTTTTTTTCATTGTAGGCAATAGGCTGGATGCAAAAGAAGACAAACCCCCTTATCCTGTTAAGAGTCTAAGCCCCCCAAAAGTAAAACAAGATCTTGGAACCCACTATCTTAACAAGAAGTCCCCTTGCTTGAAGATCCAGCAAGTGATTCATGCTAAAGCAGATTAGCTAAATCTTCCCCTTGAACTATGCTATGTAACTTTCTTTGACACTTCGACAAAAGACATTTCCGTGAATAAACACTGATTTGACAGGAAGTTAGCAAATCTCCTCCAAGACCTATCTGTGGCATTCCAGACAAAAGGGAGTATTTAGAGAAAAAATGAAAAAAAAACCCCACCGTTGCACAGAGCTTCAATCAGATGCAAATCTTTACCATAACTGCCCTGGTGCAAGGGGCTTTTTTTTTTAGTTTACAGAAGTGAAGACTAGTACAAAGGATGGAGTTCACAGGGGCACTTCCCTGGATACTAACATCAGTCAGTGCCCAAGGTGCAAACCTATCTTTGCTTTGGACAGCTGTTTCTTACTTTTTGCTGAGCAGTACTTCCAAAACTCTCTGCTGCTTCAAAGTTAAGAGTACAAGCAGATTTTTCCAACATAGTTGTACCTTAACCTTGCTTTGATGATTTAAGTGAGACAGACATATTGAGGTAGATTTTATTCTTAGCATTTATTTGTATATCTCCTAAACATGCATGTATCTACCTGTGCTTCCAGGCTGCACCCACAAAATATGCTCTCCCGCCTGGTGTGAGGGTGTTAGCCTGAGTTCTAGATATTCCCATAGTGTCATCTCAGGTGGCTCCACATGACATGACATTCTGCAATTTAACGTTACCCTAATTTCCTATCCTCAATTACTCCAGAGAACTGTCAGGCAGTGGAGGCTGGGCCAAGGGCAAGCTGAGACAGTGTACAAGAAACATATGCTTCTGGGACCCATTCTTCCCCAGTCCCATCTGTGCCACTGGCCTGAAATTCCTGATTATTAATGTGAAATATATGGAAAAGGAAAGGTATATTGTTGTTTATAAAAATCCTGATTAAAGTATTTCCTTCTTTTAATTAGAAAATAAATAAATACTTTAAGTGAGCAGATGCAAACCAGTGCCCTCAAACTGGTTCACTTTGGTTAATCAGTTCCACAGAAAATAAATTCATGCAAATTTAAGCCTTCACATGAACACATTTCTTCAGTGACATGTTCATGAGGTCATTTATTTCAGATTAATAAATCAGGCAGTTCTAGCAGCAGCATAGTTGCCAACATTAACCTCTTTAATCAACAGTTCATTTGCTTTGTCGAGAAAAACCATCCTCCACATGATTGCTATTGTCTGATTAACAATATGCTGAAGACATTGAATACAGGATACAGAAGGGTTTCAAGAAGGGCTGGTGTTCATTTTGCCCAAGGGAGCATACTGGAAATCATGCCTTATATCCTGAAATCCTATGATTTTGTCTAGTAAGTCTGTGCCATCAAATCACAGGCAATGTAATCTGTAGCACATGAATGCTTGGAAAATAGATAACCAAGGACCAGCAAGAATGTGGGCATGGGCTCCTTGGCATTGGAAAGTCAGGAAGTTGAAATTAATATATCTTCATTGATATATGAGATAGCATCCACTGACCTAGTAGACTGAACCATACAGACATTACATATGCTCATCACATCCTTGAAATTTTATGGATTTCATGGGTGGTGACATTCAAAATAGTAATAAGAAAAGAAAACGGAAGTTAGAACTCCAGCTTTTCCCACTGAAGTCAGTTGTGAGGCTATCAGTTTCAATACAGCAGCTCTAGACTTCTGATGCCCAGAAAGCATAAGTAATCTGTAAGATATTGCTAAGCCAATCATGTCACAAAGAGTTTCATTATTACAGGGAGTATCTCATCCTGTGTTGAAAATTCTCACAATCTCACTGTATCTTTTTATACCTGTGGGCTTCAGTGCCTGTGCTGACTGCATCTTGAATATATCCCAGGCTGAAATGTGTATACTTCAACCCAGGCTCCCCTCACACACTGGTGTCTCCCTGGGGGTGAGGTGGCCCAGAAGGGATAATATGTCGAGTAGGGCACTGGAGCATCAAAGCCCAAGAGTTTAAACATGACCTTCTCTTGCTTCCTTTGGCTGGTGGAGGAAACACATCTGTGAGTCAGAGGCTACTTTCTTTAACCTGTTGCTATGTACGGGAGCCAGCATCAGCCTATGAGGTATATTTTGGTCCTGTTTAGTTGTGTGTGGTCTCTAAGCACTGAGAAGTTTATCATGAGGTGAACTCTACCTTTACGGATTTGCTACAAAATGAGTTGCTACAGAATGAGTTGTAAAAGCAGCCCTCAGAGAGAGTTTATAATTGTACTGCATAGTTTTGAGCTCAGCTTTTAATTCAGTATGCAAACAACCTGATTAAAGAGGACGTCCAAAGAGGAAAAACCACACCTTTCTTTTAATTTTCCTTGCTGTCCATAGTGTGTCATGAAAAATTACAACTTTGTGTATAGCCTTCAAAGAAAAATGTAAGCTTTCATTTAGCCCTATCTCAATGGGTATTAAATGGTAGATTCCATTCCTTTTGAAAAGTGAGAAAATATCTCTTCAAAAACTTCTTTCAAAATCTGTCGTCTTATACCTGTCTTACACTTCTTTCATTGTTCGGTTAGTATGAAATCCAAAAGAAAAATTCAGAAAGTTCCTGTGATGCACTGTAATTGTAAGGGGGGGATCTCTTTTACCAGGAGGAGCAAAAAGGAAAGAAATCCAATAGATTATTACTCATGTGTATGCAAAGTGTAAAAAATCAAAAGACTACAATATAAACTGGACGCTATTAAAACTGCCTAAGAAATACATAATTTTGTCTCTGTTAAAATCTGATTGGCAGGTGAACCAGGGTGATTGCAATTCTCGTTAAAGGGGATTCAAGTATTCTTAATAATCATATTACTGTGATATCTGGAGGCTGTAAGAAGAGTCTTGCTTTGTGCTAAATAGTCCACTAAAAAACTAGCAAGCAAAAAACAGTTTGTGCTCCAGAGAGTGTAAGTCCACATTTTAGGGCTGTAAAACACAGATGCAAGACATGATAGATAGTCTGAAAAAAAAAGGGAGACTCAAAATGGAAAAGTGAGGGTTAATTACATGAAAATGAACATATAGCTAAGATTGATCGCATCTGTAGTTTCAGCTCACCTCACATTGAATTCTTTAGTCCTTCATTTCCTGGTCTATGAAGGAAAAGGAAATAAGGAGAATGCAATGAATAATGCATATTCATATGTCAGCCTGAGAGTGCAGACTAGCACTTTTGCTAATTTGTAATTTAACAATATTCTGTGGAATGAACAATGAAATTCTCTTAGTCAGGAGTCTGGCTCTGAGTCATTAACAGAGATGCAAGCTCATAAGTCAGCTTTCTCTTCAAATTTTAGGAAAGTCCTTCTTTTTCCAGAGGTTAGATGCTCTAGTACTCAGCAAATTGCAAATTGCTTTCACAGAAGTCACTAAATGATTATTTCTTGGCTTTTGTTGGCAGATTTGCTTATACAGAAGAGTTCTTAATGGGACGCCACAATGAACTGTCGGTTTAAAAGAGATTATTATGAACAAATGGAAAATATGCAGGTAAGCAGCAGCATTAATAAAAGGCAAGCCTGTTATGCAAATACATTTTAATTAAAAGGTTTCTGTTTCTTTCAAAATTGATTAAAATTTTGGAACCATTTTTAATATTTAATTTTCTTAGTTTTTTTAAATTATTCAATTTTAAGTTGGAATAACAGGACTGTAAGTGGATTCTTATTCCTTTTAATTTATTTTTATTCTCTCTCTTTCTCCAGTGTGAGACAAACTAAGAAAAATTTAGTTTAAGAGAATTTCATCACAATTTATAATGAAAAAATTATTTTTTTCAAAATGTAATGCTGAATATCTTTAATATATATATAAGTTAGAGTGGTGTTATCCTGTTGATTTCGGGCTCTAAGAGAGAGTTCCTATCTCTTATGAGACAGATTTATATCTGGCAAGAGCCGTGCCAAGCTTTCTTGCCTCTTGGCCTCATGAAATTATAGTTGTCCCGAAGCTTCCTTCTATTTTTCCACTGGTATTAGCTATGTACTTCATAGCTTCCTACAATCCCCACCATGTTGCACATATCTTCAGGTCCAAGACATGCCTTGGAAGGAAAAATTATGCTTTTTCTTCCTGTAAAACTCCTTTTCCTTTCCTTTATTGAAGACTTCTGACTCAGTTGGCTGAAATGGCATCAAACCAGGCTTTTGAACACAGGAACTGAGAAAGCTGGTCACCACTGTGCCTTGCTAATATCCCTGAGCTCTCAGGTTTCAGCCCTTTCTTCTTTCCACGCTGAGAATCCTTCCCTGAAAAGAAGAGGGCACTGAGGGTTAATGTTCGAGGAATGCAGGACTAGGATTAATGCTTGTGGCAATTAGTTACTCAGGGTAGCTGCATATGCACACCAATTTTCCTGAGGCTTGAAACAGCCAGTATTTAGGCGTATGGGGAGTTTTACTTACCTGAGAATTCTTCCTTTACCTGAATAGGATTCCAGACTTCAATAAGGTTGGTGATGGTATATAAAGACTTGAAGCTTCTAACTCTAAAGCAGTAAAATCAATTGCATTTATAAAACCTTATTTTGCAATATAAGCCTGAAATGTAACAGAAATAGACCAAGTAGGGAACAACCTCACTTTAAGCTTGAGAGAAGTCAAACCCCGTAATCCCTCGCTACCAACCCGATTGCCGTGCAATGGTATGACGTGTATGATCTGCTATAAGTGATGATCTCACAACATGTACAAAGAGCATTTCTGGAATGTTAACACACATGGAAATTATAATTTCCATTTTATGCCTCCTTCATGCAAAAGTAAACTGTATTTAAAGGCATTATACATGCTTGCTCTGTAATTACATTAATCAGAGAGAGCTGCTTCTCTGTGTTTCCCTGCTGTTGCCATGGCAGCATCCCCATGTTTTCGAAGTGCAGGGCACCCATTCTTAATCATACTTACAAAGCAGCTACATTTCAAAGGAATACAATAAATACAAAGTTAAAGTGAAGATGCTGCTCAGAAGCGATGCAAACAAACATTGTTATCACATCTCCATCTCGTGCACACTTCACACCCGCTTTAGAGCATTCTGCCTAATTCCCAGCTTAGTTTTGTGCATTTATGGAAAACTCCAGATTTTTGTCTGCCAAAAAATGTAGTGTCTGTTGCAGACCCCAGAGCTATTTCTGCTTCTAACCTGGGAGGTAATCATTATGAAACTGAAGCAGCTGAAAGAGATCTTTTAGTCTGCACTTATCAAAATATGCCAAGTGAGAAGGTCATCTTATTCTCCACTAACCAATGTGCGTGCCATACTGCTCTCCATTCCCGCTAGTGCCTAAGTCACTCACCCAGCAGATGCCCAGTGAGGTGCCTTCTTGCTGCAGACTGCCGTCTTAGTGCATCAGTGTCAGTTTTGTTGACGGAGTGAAAGCTTTACAACAATCAGTCTGAGATGCCAACATGATGTTGGTCAAGCAGAATATATTTCCTATAGCACACTTGAACCACTGGCTCAGTGCAGGACACACCACCAACACTCTTTACTTCCTTGTGGATGAATAACATGGAAATTGTAGCCAAAATGGAAATTTTTACCGCTATAAAGAAATAAGGGATTCCCTCATTCTGAAATTAAGTCGAACAGAGCTTATACAGATGCTGGATTGCAGATATGAATTATGTATTTTCTGGGGGTGGAATGTCATGCAATTTTAGTGTTATTCAAGGCACAAAGATCCATTGGGGGAGAAGTAATTAGAATATTTCACAGCCCTAGATTTAAATTTCTTAAGCTTGTGAGCAAAATGAAATTGGCTGCCTCCAATTTACATGTCTACAATCACACCATGAAAACCCTGTCAGATCACAGCTTTTGGATCTGAAATCTCTGAGGGAAAACCAGGTCCTCTGGCAAATAATGGTTTTGCTTTGTTGTCCCTTGAACACAGCTAATTCAGAAATAAATCTGTGGTGAGATGTAGGGGGCACTGTGTTTGTTAACTGCATACATATGAGCAGGGGCACCATTGGATCTGACTTACAAGACAGAAGCCCTATTTTCCAGCTGATTTCTTTCTATTCTTAGTTTCTTTTCTTGAGTGTGTTTATTTTTCACCATGTTCATGGGAAATTGTGGTGTTTTCACTTGGGTGTATGCACTCAGCCATAGAAAAGGGAAGCAATCCTGCCTTCTTGATGAACTATATTCTGGCTTAATTATCTGGATAAGCAACATGACCTGGACAAGGCTGACATATCAGGACATGTGGACACTGATGTTTCTTTTACTTAAAAGGGAAAATCATTCTACAATTTGGCCTTTGCTGTAGTCAGATACTGTAGTCTTTCTGTCTCTTTAGATTTGTCCTGTGCAGGTTGCTGCCACATCTCTGGTAAAATTGCAGTGACTTCCAGTCTCATCTGACTCTAGCCTAGCAAGATGGGTTGCAGAAGCCCTTGGGTTGTCCTGGTTGGAGTGTGGAAGTCACAAGATTGTTGCAACACAGGAGTTGGTGTTTTGTTCCACCACATGGTGATTTTCAGCACTAGGCTCTGCAGAGGTATTTGTTTTGCTTACTCTGCAGGCAGAACAAGAAAAATGCCAAAGTGGTTTGGACTACTAACATGAGGGATGTTCTTTTACTCTTCTTTGTGCAGGCTAAAATTTCCAAAGCTTTTGGTCTGCAATCAGGTCTCCCTAAGAGAAACAAACTGCTGGAAGCAGAAACTACATGATTAAGACTGATTTATCTCTGCAAATATATGAGAATACACACACATACATATAGATATATATGTGTGTATATATATATGTACATGTATACTTGAAGTCTGTCTCTCTACCACCCTTAAGTAGAGCACAGATGTTACATAATGCTTCCAGCCGGGAACAGAGAAGCAGGGATATGACTAAGCAACAGAGCGTGACTTATGAATAACAAATTGTGCATATTCCCAAAGATATTTCTCTAGCTGATCTCCAAGGAAAGAAATCTGATAAATGAATACATTTGAGAAATCTCCCATCTCCTAGAGGATAAGGAGATACTGGAGGACAAGCTAACAGAAAAGCAGACTGAATTTATTCCATATATTTACATTGCTCCTTATAGACTACTCCCTTGCCTCTGACAGTGACTTCATGTGTTGATTCAGATGATTAATATGTGAGTCAAGAGTTTTCACCCACTGCACAACACATGCAGTGTGATTAAAATCCAACGTGTAGATGAAAGCAGAAATCAAACCCCTCGTGGGCACCGGAGGGCAGTTTCAGGCAGACTAAGACTCAGCAGGGTGAGATCTGGGATATTTGCTCTCCTTCTCCTTGACCAGAGACCTGCATATAGAAACCTGCTTTTTCACCTTGTAGTGTTAAAATCCCTCTCTCCTTGCCTCTGGGTTGTCAAAACCTCCTGCATGAACTAGCATCTGAAGAGGCCTCTGAAGATATCATTTTGCGCAGCAAGGGCCCTGTAAAATAGTGGCATCCGCAAGGCAGGCACTTCTAAAATCTTCCAGCCAGATCCTTGTCTGGAAGAAACCAGCAGAGCTCCAGTGACACCAATAAAGATGTGCCAACCAAATCCTACTGAGGCTCTCAGCCTCAGATTTCCCATAGAAAAAAATCTAGTTTATGATAAAATTACAGAGGAGGAGGAAAAGCTTTTAGATACCTGACAGATGACTTGGCGACACAAAATGAAGGGCCAGGGGCAAAGAAACAGGGGTGTATTTAAATGTTTCAAAAAGCAAGTGGGGAAAAAGACGAAAGAAATATCACAGATAATCAAAGGAGGGTGACTATTTTCTATCTGCTTACCAGATTCACATTTTGTAGAAGCAACCAAGGCTTTCCCATGGAGACAATATGATTGCCTGATCCACGGAGCTATGATTTAGATAAGTCATCTGCTTGCATCCCTCAGCCCTAGGATCCTTGCTTGGCTTTGAGCTGATTGTGTGATTATACAGTGCCATTAGCTGCTGAATTTCTAAAATGCTCCCCTTGGAGCGGGTGTGCCTACACAAGCACTGCAGGACAAAAGGGAGTGCTGAACTCCAGCTCTCCTTTGGTGGTCAAACAAAGCTGAGTCAGTACAAAATGCTCTGCAGTTTATGGTCAGCCTCCCTCAGCAAGGGGGAGCACCCAGGGAAGGATGCCATGAAATGTTGGCTCAGGAGCACAGAGTTTCTTTGGACCAAACTCTTAAAGTCATGTTCTTGTCAAAGGCACAACAAGGTCAAACCTTTCTGCTGGCCTTTCAGATGCTCACTAGTAGCACAGCTCTTTATTTCCACTCAGATCAGACCCCTCGTCTGTAGTAGCTTTGTTCCCCAGGACGACAATGTCCTTTGTTCCCCAGGACGACATTGTGTGATCTCATTAAGCCTTGCTAATAAAGTCTCATTCTTTAACTTTTACTATTCCCTTTTGCTCTCTTCTTCCCTCTTCTTTTAATCTTAAGGTTTCCTTCAGTCTTCCCATTACATAGTTTGCCATGGGTTTGTTTCCCCCAGTGCAGGGGAGTGCCCCTTGATACAGGTGGACTCTTGCCTCCAAGGGGCAGGAATTTGGATCTGTGAGCGACAGAAAGCTCAGCGTAGTTCAATGCTCTGTCCAGTCCAGTGTGATGCTGATCTGGACAATGAGGGCAGGGTAACTGCTGATGCTGATTTTGTGGCTGATTGCAATCTGGGCTGGACAGGTTGTGACCAAACCAATTGGCTGTCTGTAACAGACGCTAATAATTATTATGATGTGGATACAACTTTGATCTTCTTGTTAAGCCTGAATGTCAAAAAAAAAGTCCTAATAAACTCCTCCAAGGAAATTAAATAAACAACTGTAGTTCGCTTGGGAAGGGTTCAAAGTTGCACCAAGGCTAAAGTATTTGAGATCCACCATTGAAGGGAAAGAGATGCATGTCTGCGCAAGCTACTGAAATCTTTGGTTTCAAAGCAGTTACTACCTAACTTGGAAGAACGTCAAATATCTGGAAGATTAGCTCTATGTATATTTAGTGTCCAATTATTGAAAGAGCTAAAATGAGTGTATACCATAAATTTTTCCTCAATGATATTTGTGTCAAAACTGATGATAAGGCAGCAGATTAGAGATGACAATTTGGACAATTCTCCTTTTTTATGCCTCATTTCGTACCTTAGACCAACTCTCTGATCTGCCCTGCAGCTGTCAGCTCTGGTGAGATTTATTTATCAGCAATAAAGATTCCAGACATTCCTGGAACTCCCCTAAACATTTACCCCAACATGTTCCCCTCTTCCCATTATCCCTCATCTGTGCCCACGTCCCCTCTTCCCAGCTCCATTTCTTTGCAACTTCTTCCTTCCTTAGGCAGGGTAGTGTCATCTCTTTCCTCCCATCAAACATTTCTGAACATGTCTACTCTGAGAGTCAGCAGTGGTGAAAACGTGCAGTAGTAGAAATGACTGCTTTTTCCTTGGCATTGATTTATTTCGCTCGAGGTGCAGTTTTACTGTGTAACACAAACAGATAACATAGCTAAAATCAAGCATAGCTAATATAAACTCAAAAAGCTCCCGAAGTAGCACAGCAAAGTTAGCCTAGTACTGTCCACAAGAAACAAGCGTTAAAGCACAGCACTACACTAATATGGCTGTATTGAAGACTGAGCTGGTTCTTCTGAGCAGCTCTGTATCATATTTATTGATCAATTTCAGCGGCTCTGAACACACCTCTCTTGCATGATACAGGGAAGTACTTCCCACCTAGGGAGGGATTTCAAGTACTTCATTATATTCTAAACTGAGAAATGACAGGGAGTTTCTATGCAGCCACACATGGGGGCTCTACTAAAGAAAATGGGCTACAACACTCCAATTTCTTTCCTATATGGAATTTGATTGAAGATAGCCTCTCATAATCTAGCTCCTCTTTGGTAATTATTAATGAAAAAGAAATACAGAAGTCATTATCAAACACCCCAGTTAGCTGTTCATGTAGTAAACAGTGACACTCACTGCAATCCCTATCAATAAGTTTTAGCGAGAACAATCGGCCTTTTGGCAACTAACAAGGATTGTAGCTTTTGTCTTAATGAATTTTTGCCTTTTTGATCTTGTACATTCTACTGAATGCACTAATATTTTATGACCTTTCCATGCATGAGCATTCTTGTTTAGGCTATATCCTAAAGTTTGAAGAGTCATTTTAATGAAAACTAAATGGGTGAATATTTTTCTCTAGGTATATGAGAACAAGCATTATAGCACATTGCTAGTTTTAAGGGAGGCTGTACAGTTTAAGAGGTTTGCTTTCTTAGAGTAAACAGGCATTTTTCGTTCTGCTGCATAGTTTCATCCCGAAGTATTACCAGCCATCCCCATCATGATATTTACACAGAAGAAACGCAAACTCTTATTCAGGTCAAGTGATTTTTATGGTCCAGTAAGTAACAAAATATTAGTCACCAGAAGGTCTTTTGACCTCATTCGGTTTTACCTTCTTTTCTCCTAAAAATATATATTCCTCTAGTTAAGAACTACCAACTTTTTATGCAGGAAAAATCTCCATCCTTTCAAAATATGCCCATGACAAGTCTCTTTCTGAGTGTTACCTTAGAAGTTAAGACAAATTAATCGTGTATTAACTCAGACATAAAGTTTTCAAGACAGCAAGCAACAATGCCATTCCTCTGATCTTTAAGCAGGTACAGGAACATGAAAGCAAGGCCTTTGTACACAATGGCCAGAGGAAATACTTGAACTCCCTTATTCTTAATCCCCAGATTTGGGATCTCCAGGCTGTTTATAGGAATCACTTCAGATCTTTTCCAGCTGAGCAACAAAGAGGGCCATCTGGCCCAGACAACTCTGGCTGTCGGAGGAAGAGTGTAATGATTTGCAACATGAACATAATGTAAAGGGAGACAGGTTGCAAATTCCTTGGAGCTGGCACAGGCGAAGACCTTTTCACTTGTGAGACAGTGTAAACAGGCTACTTGCATAACCCTGACTTCTCCCAGGACTTCTGCTGGAGCAAGGGTCCAATCTGGAAGCAGTATCCTGCCATGTTAGCAGACGGGCACGAGTAAGGCAGCCAAAAGATCAGAGAAAAATGGATGTTTATGAGGAAGTCACAGAAAGGGAGTTCATCACAACTGAAGGATGTAGACAGCTGTTAACAAGTTCATAGGCTGCAGCAGAGACGCATAATTATAAAATGACTGCACAGAAACAGGGAACTAAGATTAAGACCTCAGCAACAGAAAAGCAGGTTTTTGTAGTGTGAATCACCAACAGACATCTACTGTTGGTTGTGAAAGCAGGTTCATTACCCTCTGTAGACAGCACAGTGTTTTGTCACAAGGATAGTCTGGGATGAGGCAACTCACTGCCTGAGCTGACATATTATCCTTGCTGAGACCATATGCAGCTCTGTGCTGCTACTCAGCGTGAACATAACCATCAAAATGTTTCTCAAAACCAGCAGAAAAATGCCTGAAACTTCTCAGCTCCAAAAGCTCAGCTCTGCAGCCTTTGCAGTACAACATAATACTGTTGAGGGCTTTTAACTGTGAAAGAAAAATGTAGAATTAGCCTGTTTGCCAGTGGGTAGTGGCCTATCTGCCAGTTTCACAGTCAGCTGCTACCTATGGATAATATAAGCTGCTCTCCTGCTGCAGTAATAGTACATTCTGATAACTGTAGGCTTTGCAGCTGAAACATGCTTTGGTGTATTTTTGTGTGTTTATTAGGAACTGTGAGATTTAATTAGATGTAGTGCAACCATTTTATCTTGTCAGCTTTGCTGACAGAGACCTGAGATATGTGACTTCATTGGGTGCAGATGGTCTTCCTAGAGAATTTCTGTTCTGCCCTAGCTGTTCATCCTGCCACTTCTCCTCTGTGTTTTTGGTTTTTGATATGTGTATTTTTAGTTGCATTTGGAGATATCGCAACAGTGAGTGTTAGGATAGTTTTTGGTGTAGGTAATATCAGCATCCAGTATATTCTGAAAACTTCTTGTATACATACGGCAGGAGATCTCCTGCCACTCTTCATGGAAGGAATACAAAAGTTTTCAAAATTGTCTGGAGATTGAAGATGCTCCACTTGAATACCTGGAAAAAAAACAGTTTCTCAAGAGTTGTTGACTTTCAATTTCTGTGAATCTAAACCTACCAACATGTTCAAAACAGATCCTAACAAACAGCAGAATCCAAGCACTAACATCTCTTTTGTCAATTTGAGCTATATATGTTATTTTACTATTATATTTTACCCATTCTGCAAGTCTTTTCTGCCGCTCACTGCTGAGTAGACTGGAGTATTTCCTACTCTGCTTTTATTTAATAGAATCCATCATTTTCAAATGGAAAGAGATTTAATCTAACAAAGCGCTTAAGCTTGCACATACTTGTGAACATATAAGTAATTCTGTTGAAGTCAAGGAGGAATAGCACATAAAGTCAATAGAGAAATCTTTTGCTAAATCAGGCCTCACAAGGGCTGCTGAAGAGACAGGCTGGTAGATGATTGGTGTTGCTCAGACACATCCTCCTGCTGCCTGTGCAGTAGGAAGGTGCAGCTAGAGCTGCTGTCACAGGGACAGTTCTCTCTAAATGGAGATTAGACATGCAAAGCTAAATCAAAAAAGGGTTTATGCCAATGTGCAGACTTGGAGGATGAAATAACCTTAAAGATGCTCAGCTTTTATATACAGAAACTCATGCCTATTTATGCCTTAGACTGACTGCATGGGAGGGATAAGACACATCAGGATCAATACTGCAATATTGCCCTTAGCCTGAAAGCAGAAATCCCTCTGTGGCAGCTTTGTTGCCACCACGGTGCAGAGCAAGGCAAGCATATCTAGAGAGTTGGCTACTAAGGGGCTCAGGGTCTTGGCCCTTAAAATTCAGAAGGCATTGGAGACACCAGAGTTTCCAAAATCACATGCTTTAATGCCTACATTCTTTATGGACAATTCTCAACATCACTAGTCCTTGTTCCTAGAGGACTTCAACTTACCAGATGTGTGCTGGAGATATAATACAATAGAGAATAAACAGTCCAAAAGATTCCTGAAGTGTGGGGAGGATAACTTCCTGACACAGCTGATGAGTGAGCCAACTAGGAAAGGCACCCCACTGGACCTGTTGTTCACAAACAGAGAAGGACTTTTGGGTTGTGTGGTCATTAAAGGCTGTCTTGGGCATAGTAATTATGAAATATGACAATTTTCAGTTTTTTGGAGAAGAGGCGAGTCAGCAGAACTGCTACCTTGGACTTCCAGAGGGCAGACATTGGCCTGTTTAGAAGACTGGTTGACAGGGTCCCTTGAGAGGCAGTCCTGAAGGACAAAGTAGTTCAGGAAGGCTGGACATTTTTCAAGAAGGGAGTCTTCAAAGTATAGGAGCGGGTTGTCTCCATGTGCCAAAAGATGAGCCAGCAGGGAAGAAGACTGGCCTGGCTGAACACAGAGCTTTGACTGGAAATCAGGAAAAAAGAAGAGTTTATGACCTTTGGAAGAAGGAATAGAGAGCTCAGGAGGACTGCGAGGATGTCATGAGGTTATTCAGGGAGAAAATTAGATGAGCCAAAGCCCAGCTAGAACTTAATCTGGCTACTGCTGTTAAAGACAATAAAAATGTTTCTGTATATACACTAGCAACAAAAGGAGGCCTAAGGAGAATCTCCATCTTTTATTGGACGTTGGGGGAAACATAATGCCAAAGGACAAGGTAAAGTCTGAAGTACTTAATGCCTTCTTTGCCTCAGTCTTTAATAGTAAGACCAGTTGTTTTTCAGGTACCTGGTCCCCTGAGCTGGAAGACAGGGATAGGGAGCAGAATGGAACCCCCATAGTACAAGAGGAAATGGTTAGTGACCTACTACACAACTTAGACACACACGTCTATGGGGCCAGAAGGGATCCAACCAAGGCTACTGAGGGAGCTGGCAGAAGTGCTAACCAAAGCTCTTTCCATCATTTATAAGCAGTCCTGGTTAACTCAGGAGGTCCTAGTTGACCGGAGGTTAGAAAATGTGGCGTGCATCTATGAGAAGGGCTGTAAGGAGGATATTGGGGAACTATAGGCCTATCAGTTTGATCTAGGTGCCAGGGAAGGTTATGGAGCAGGTCATCTTAGGTGTCATCAGATGGCACATACAGAACAACCAGGTGATCAGGCCCTGTCAGCATGTGTTTAGGAAAGGAAGGTCCTGCTTGACCAACCTGACCTCCTTCTATGACAAGGTAACCCACTTAGAGGATGGAGGAAAGGCTGTGGATATTGTCTACTTAGACTTTACTAAAGCCTTTGACACCGTTTCCTACAGCATTCTTCTGGAGGTACTGGCTGTTTGTGGCTTGGATGGGTGTACTCTGATGGATAAAAAAGGTGTCTGGATGGCTGGGCCCAAAGAGTTGTGGTGAATGGAGTTAAATCCAGTTGACAGCCAGACACAAGTGCTGTTCCCCAGGGCTCACTATTGGGGATAGTCTTGTTTAACATCTTTATCAATGGTCTGGATGAGGAGATCAAGTGCACCCGCAGTAAGTTTGCAGATGACTCCAAGTTGGGCATGAGTGTTTATCTCCTTGAGGGAAGGAAGGCTCTGCAGAGGGATCTGGACAGGCTGGATTGATGTGCCAAGGCCAGCTATATGGCATTCTACAAGGCTGAGTGCCAGGTCCTGCACTTGGGTCACAACAACCCCATGTAATGCTATAGGCTTGGGCAAGGGCAGCTGGAAAACCACTCAACGGAAAAAGACCTGATGATGCTGGTCGACAACTGGCTGAACGTGAGCCAGCAGTGAGCCCAGGTGGCCAAGAAGGCCAAGAGCATCCTGATTTGTATTAGAAATAGCGTAGCCGGCAGGCCTAGGAATGTGATTGTCCCTCTGTAGTCAGCACTGACGAGATTGCACCTTGAATACTGTGTTCAGTTTTGGGCCCCTCATTACAAGAAGGATATTACGGCACTACAGCATGTCCGAAGAAGGGCAATGGGGTTGGTGAAGGATCTGTAGCACAAGTCTTATGAAGAGCAGCTCAGGGAACTGGGTTCTTTTTCAGTCTGGAGAAACAGGCTGAGAGGAGACCTCTGCAACTACCTGAAAGGGCGTTGTAGCTAGATGGGTGCTGGATTCTTTTCCCAAGTAACAAGTGCTGGGACAAGAGGAAATGGGCTCTAGTTGCACCAGGGGAGGTTTAGATTGGATATTAGGAAAAATTTCTTCAGTGAAAGAGTTACCAAGCATTGGAACAAGCTGTCCAGGGATGTGATGGGGTCACCATCCCTGTAGGTATTTAAACGACGTGTAGTTGTTGTGCTTAGGGACATCTTTTAAAGGTGGACTTGCTAGTGCTAGGTTAACAATTGGACTCAATAATCTCAAAGGTCTTTTCCAATGTAAAGTATTTTATCTTTCTATGCATGGATCCAGCCCTAACGTAACTGGCTGTTGGCTTTTTGCTTCAAATCCACATGTGGGGTGCAGTCTTCACCTGGAATGAATACTGCCAAAACAAGGCAATAATTCAATCTCTTTATCAAGTGTGTCAATGTTAAGCCCAGCAAGAGAGTGGCAGCTGTGACTTTTGTAGTTTATGCTGTGCTAGAAACAGCTGCATTTACCGACAGACAGGTAAAAACTGGTCTTGCTTGTGGTGAACCTGAGTTAGTTTAAACCTATGAATAATTCATGAAAGTTTCTATTGTCCACCACCCCATCCTTTTAGATACTTGGTCACCTCATAACTATGTAGCTAGTTATTTTTCCTTTCCCATAGCAGCTCAGATACACACTTCTAAGCAGAGCTACTGCTTATTAAATGATGCAAAAAGCCCACCCCTAATGGGTAATAGCCTAGAAAAAACAACCTTGCTGCTAGTAGTACACTGAGATATTTCTTTAGGTTTTCTTGTGGAGGCTACTGTCTGCGGAGTCCAGCAAGTCTCACTGAAGACCCAGAAGAGTTAGAGCTTCCTTACCAGGACCGGGACTGCAGTCCCAGAATCCCTGGGAATGTGCTGCTGATGCGTGGGTGTAGCAGTCCCCAGACTGGCAGTAAAGTATTATTATTTTAGTCACTGGCAAAGGGGAGGGCAAACAAACAAGAAGAAATTCAAAGAGAAACATCAAACCACTGTAAGCAACCTGAATTATGCAGGAGTCATAGAGGGAAGACCAAGAGACTCGGATAGGAAAATTACTGAAAAATGTATAACAACATCTGTCTTGTGTCTGTATCAGACCTGAGGCAGAGCTGGGAAACCTGTTTTGATGACATGCTAGGCAAAACAATACCGTTCACTATCCCTCAAAGAAAATAGATACAGAAAAAATGTCACTCACTCACTCTCCAGTTCTGCCGCAGTAACCCCCTCAGATTTGTCTATATATTTTTGCAGGTCTTACAAATTCAGAGGAGGCAACGCCAGCCCCACCAGCAGTGCTGATTCAGCCGGAGTGGGAGCTGAGACTGCCAGTGCATAGTTGCCAAGGAGCAGGGAGCTTAGTGCCGAATGGGGAAGCTGCTCTCCTGTCACTGTGAAATATTTCCAGTCCAGGGTGAGAACCAAAGCCCTGTGCTGCAGGGGTCAGCAAGCATGGAAACAGATGAAATACACTGTGAGTCCCCAAAACTGTGTGGCCAAAGTAATGCTGCTTTTCCAGCTCTGGGGTTGGCAGAGCTTGGACAGAAAATCTCCCCATTCGGTCCAGTCACTGCAGCTTTGAACACTAAAATTGCTTAAGAAGATGCAGAGAGGTGGTGTCTACTCCGCCTTTGCCATTTTTTTTCCTGCAAAATTCATGAAGAAAAGGCTATAGCAGTGCCTCCTCCTGAACTGTTTCTCTTTTCTTTTTAGCAACAAACCACCCATATGCTGAAGGGTGAGGTGTGCCAGGTCCAAGGGCAGGTGTAGGGGCACACATGCATCCCAAAGGCACAACTGCACTGTGCTCAGTACCATCTGTAAAGATGTCAGGAAGCAAAACACTGTCCAGATTACATTATTAGAGACAGAGAAACAGAGCAAAATATATAAGCAAACTGTCTAGTAGTCTGGGACAGTGTCATTGTCATCAATCAATAATGATTTTTAAAAGATACCTTGTAAGGGGATGGATTGAATATCTTTTGACTATTTTGACAAAGAAGTAAGAAGATTTGGTGTCTTCCCCCTTTTTTTTTTTACCTTCTTGTTTTTTTTTAATAAACTTGATAAACCTCATTCCATTTTTCTGCCTGAAGTACATTAGTTTCTATGGAAACATTGTACTCATTTATGTGCATGGTGTTTTCTGACATCCTTATGTGGAGTATAAAGACAAGTTATGTCACTGTTGTGAAATGTAGGCATTTATGTGGTGCTTATCATGGCTCTACGTGCAAGAGAGAGGATACCTTTAGACTGTTGTATAATAGATGCAAAAGTCCAGATAGAGGGAGGCAGCAATGAGCTGAGCTGTGGAATTGAACACACCCTATACACTGATAGCCACACCAAAGAAAAATATGGGATTCACTTAATAACTTGATTTTGCATATTTGGTGCAACTATACCTGTCTTTACTGTGTAGAGCAACACTGAAACCTGATTGATTTAATTGTCACAGATAGCCTAATCATGTAACTCATCCTTCCAGAGGCAACATTCAGTACTGCTGAAGGAAAGATAAAGAAAACAATCATGATGTTTCTCTCCTCAAGAGAAAGAGAAAATTATATTGTGACACAACGTGTAAATAACAGAACCAAAGACACTGGCTCTCCAAATATCTCATTCAGTAACACAAAACAAGCTTCCAGTGAGTGATACTTACTTCTTATGTTTTAATCAGGCTTTTATGAATCTACTTTTCACATCTACTGTAGGGTTAGTGAAATCCTCCCTATCTCAAGTATGTTGAAAAAGCAGTGCTATGGCAGTCTAGAATACTTAGAGAATAAAATTATTACTGCACCTTGAGCGTACTATAGAGCTAGAATGCACCCACACACATCCTTCAGCTGCTATGTGCGAAAACTGCAGTTTAGGAGGTAACATTCTGTCCATCGAAATTACTGTAATGTTGCTTCTTAGACATCTTTTACTTTTGATTCTTAATAGTCAGAACTGTAATTTGACAGTGTGTTATCATTTCTACCATTAATTTCCTCTATCAAGACACGGCAATCAGCTTCCTTGAGTATATCTCTGCAATTCAAATTGAACTTCAACAGGAATATTAACCTCTGCTGTACATATCAGTTGGTGTTATGTGTATCACCATAATACTAGCAACCAGCAAAAAAACTACAGCAATATGACAGGTACGATGAATTAAACCTAGCAAGCAACTGAAATGAGGTCGTTATTTGCTAAGAAGATATAACAGTATTGATAATATTACTACTTATTATGGACAACACAAAGGAAAAAATACCTTCTCAGCTCCTCCAGTTGATGCATGGAATTCTGCATATTCTTTCTTCTGTAAAATATCTAAATTTCAGATGTATTTGTTGAATCTTGCCTCACAGAAATTTTCTCTAAAAACACTACTGAGTGACATAAGTTTCTCTGTTGTCCATGTTTCCCTCTCGGACCATTTCCTGCGCTTTTCTATTGGATTTAGTAAGGGCTGCCAACTCTGGCAGGAGCCTGAAATGAAGCGGGACAATTGTCCTGATGGCATATGACAGGACAGCTCAGCAGCTCCTAGAACATTTGTCCCCCCGCCAGCAGAGCAGAGGTCATGTTTAGCCACATTAGAGGATACGGGCAGTGTTGAGCTCCCAGACGTTTTGGCACCATCAGAATCATTTGAACTGAAAGAACATTTTGCCATATAGTAACATTTTTTTGAAGTCTGTGGCTCCCGCTGACTTTTTGTTGCATCTGGATTGGGAGGATTTTAAACCTCAAATTCTCAGCATAAGACAACAGAAGCCCACCGTACAGGCAGACCATTGTTGTTTCAGGTCAAATTAATGGAAAATAAAAATCTATTGGCATAGTGGGAAATTAATCCAAACAGTTGAAAATGTGGGATCATGGCACTAACAGGAACAAGACTGTTGTTATTTTTTCCGAGCTCTTGACTTCACTAGGAAATCAATGACCCCCAAGAAAGGTAAGCTGTGCTGGCTCTGGTGGGTGGATATTTCGCTGAAATAGCATTTTTACCCTATGTGATCTGGCGTTATCAACCTTGATTCTTATACATGTGAGAGCATCAGCATCTGAGCTGTGGCCATCTTTCTCGAACCCCAGAGGGCCCTGTAGCCTCCTTCAGAGTCTGAGAATAGTCCAATGTGGCTCATGAAGGAGATGAGCACATGAGCCACCGGGAAGAGGAGTACTGCAAATCCCTGCAAAAGCATTAGTGAATTCAGGTTGTCCTCACTTTGCCCTGAATCTATCCATTGGACCAGTCCTTAGTGCCATCAGATTTAATATCACTCTTCTATATGTGGTTCCCTGGGATTTACCATCAAGTGAAGGTTGCTGGGGCTGTGACTTGTCATGATAAAGGACATGATGAAGAAGTCTTTATAATGTATCTACATTGCTTGACAATGCATCTACACTGTAATGATCCCACTCCAAAGTAATTTTAGGTTGAGAAGATGTTTTTAAAGGAAAATGCTGAAGTACCTGTCCTCATGCAGGGAAATCTGGCCTTGCAGTACGGGACTAGCAGTACTATGGGATAAAGCTATTGCTGAGTGCAAGATTTATTTGGGGAATATTTGGTACACTAAGTGCTGTACCACAACTTCAACCTCACTTTTTTTTTTCAATTTTCTCTTGGCATTCTAAAGAGAACTGTTTCATTGGCACATGGGTCAGCTGGGAAGAAAACAGCCTGGTAAAAGAGGATCAAGAAATGTGGAGTGAAGGGAAACACTAAATATTTATTTTAGTGTTGGCTCTGGGAACAGTTCCAGACCTCAGCTACAAGTTGCTGTGTTAGTGATGGAAACACCAGACCCACCGACCATCCCTCTGAGTTACTTCTTGTAGGATTGCCATCTATTTCCAGCCCAGCAAATTGATAGCTTATAAATTTCCTAGGAAAGGATGTGGGTTTCTCAACATATTTCTGAATGAATTTCATAAAATGCCGCAGGTTACATTATCAGGTGTTCCCTAATATCCTTGTGGGAGGAGGGTGGAGCGGATCCGTGGGTATAACACTGGGTTATCCCTCAAGATACTGCTGTTAACAATCAGTGCATATAGCTATTGAAAATGAACCATGTCTTTGTCAGACCTGACAAAAGCTAATCCTATTTGGCTCACATTTATTCAACTACCTGTAAATTGGTCCTTTTCACTTTATTGTCCTTTAAATGTAACTATGAATTTTTCCTCTTTCAGGACTTTCTTCTGTCAATTACTGCTACAACATATGAAAAACTGTCATGCAAAATCAATAGCAACAATAAATTCCCTGGTGGACTTCAGGGAGTCTCTTGTGTGGTATAAAGCCAGGTGTTTGTCTGAGAAAGCTACTTTGAGTGGTGATTTTTCTCTGTTTTATCCTAGGTGAAGTGAAAGGAGCTGAGGACTAAATGGGGCATTTTATTTGTTAGCACCACAACTGGAGCAGAGGCCTTCTCTTGGAGGACAGCTTCCTAACATCAGGTGGAGCTCCCAGTGCTGTTATTTCAGTGGTAAATGCTCCTGCACAAGACTGGAGCTTTTCCCTCATTATCTCTCTGGCCCTCTCACCCCCTCTGCCACCTCTGAGGAGCAGAGCTGTTTTCACAAATATTTGTATAGTTGGGGATTTATTAGCTGATTTGAAAACTGAAGTCAATGCATCTTCCTGGTGCTGCATACTGACTGAGACTAGACACCAACTGTGAAGCTCGTAACAGTGAGAGCGCAAATACAATAGCCAGCCAGGCTCCCAGCTGGAGGCACCCTGTGGGTCAGCTTTGGCTTCAGCAAGTTCCTGTGCGCCAGCATGGAGCAGACATGTCACAGCCAAGCCCTTGTCAGGATTTCCAGCAAAGAGGAGATTCAAGATTTGCAGACTTGTTCAACCTCGTCACGCACTTTCTGAAAGGAAGTAGATGGAAAGCCAGAGCCTAGCACAATTCAGCTAAGTGGGGTCCTGATGCCTTCGGCAGTAGCTAGGAACAAAGTTTTGGTCTTTAAAAATATCCCTTTATGACTAGCATCACCTCTGTCTTGTCTGGCCTCAGATTCTTCCAATTGATTTTTTGCCAGTCTAATAGGTTTGTGGCATCAGGTTATATCTTTGTAGCTCTATGTCTCTATGTCTCTATATCTCTATCTCTCTATATCTATATATCTATATATCTATCTATATAGATATCTCTATATATAATCACCAGATTTTTTACTCTTTCTCTCTCTCTGTATGTATATACATACACATATATATCATCATTATCATCTCAAAGTGCTACACCATATTGTCATTTCCTAAGGGGTTCCCGTAGCTTTGGATGAGAAGACAGGATACTATGAATATTTCTAGGACTTTAATTCTGAACATATCTGTTTTTCACTGGCTATTTTGTCCAAAAGCATCTGTTCTACAAGGTATAGCTCAAAAGTTTTTCTCAGAGTTTTGAAAGTGGGCTAGAAGCAATCTCAGAGACTGTGCAGCACAGGATAAAAACGAAGCAGCGATTTTCCTTTCTCACTCCTTTTATATTATGTTAATATTTAACAATACATTATCAACAAGCTTGCTTAGACTGATGTTTTCTTGGAAATGTGATTGTTTTACAATATCCTTTCAGAGTAGGGAATGATCATCATCAGGCAACAGCTGGGGAGATGTAATACCTCAGAGAAGGCAAGTGTCATCCCCATCACACAGGAGGAAGCTGCAGACTGCAGTCATGGAAGGTCATGCCCTAACCCTCACAAAACCCGTTTTTTACCAAAAGTATAAGGTTTACAGGGTCATTTTCTGACAGATGCCCAAGCTGCTGTGTGAGCAGATGGGCATAAATGAGAACCTCCCTGGCCTACCTGTGCCTCTTGCAACAGTTTCTCCAAGAAAAGTCCTTACCAGCCCATGTTGCAAAACGGGGAAAGAAGGTAAGAGCAATCAGGAACCCAGAGGTCTCCAGCTGCAAATGACATTTTTTTACTGATTCAGCCAAATAAGCTTACATTGACTAGACAGGATTTTGGCTATGGGATCAGCTTCTTTAAAATATAAGGTAGAATTTTGGTCATAGAAATAATATTTATGCAAGTAGCTATTTATTGCTTTCAAAAGGCATCAATACACGAATTTTTCTGATGTCGACAACTTTATTTCAGTAAAAAAAAAAAGCACAATATTATGAAAGTATAAATTTCTTGTGCTTTGTGCTATATGGGAATTCTCATCAACTTGTCAGCATGAACCTGAACAATTTTCTCAAGAAATCTGAAAAATCAGAGAGACTGGACTTTACTACTACATGTTAGGAGAATATGATGACTGGTTTCTAGCAAGTGTTGGCTTCAGTTGACTTTATTTTCAAGTGGTCTTATTTTCAACTACTTTTATTTTCATCACATGTTAAAAAAAATATGAGAATACAAGTTTCAGTCTATGTGACTATAATTTCTTCTAATCGTAATAGATGTAAACTCCCAGGATCTCTAATAGAGAGTTAATAAGCACTACTCAAATATATATCTGACACTCACAACATACCTAAAGAAAAGATAGTGTCTAAATCAGTATTTTCACTAAAATAACCTTGACTTTTCTCCAGTTCTATTTGACTACATTTCAAACAAAAAATGCTAACTGTCAAGATTACTCTACACACCACAGTGTCTGTGTAGGAGTTAGATCCTTTTGCACTTTCCAGTATGGCCATCTTTCAGGGAAGAGGCTGACGTTTCCTCTGGGTTTTGCACATGCCATCCACTCACTCTTTCACATATCAGTGCCCTTTGTGACGCTGAAGTATCCAAAAGTCTGCTTATGATTTGGTGGGTTAGAAATCAATTTGCTACAGTGAACACGTATATCCATACCATCTCACCTGTGCTTGTTATTCTCCAGAAGCCCCTCAGCAGCTGCAACTTCTCTCTTCTCCACTTTGAAGAAACAAGTCAGGGCGTGAGGGCTACACACGGCTTTCCACCAGCCTGTGGTACCCTGCAGCAGACTGCTAATGCAGGTAACTTCCTCCCTGCCCCACTTTCTGCAGGGCAAATCTTTTGGCTCACTGCTGCCTTTTGATCTCCGGCCTGGAAAACATCTCATCACAGAGCTGATTGCAAGGTGTGGATTCTGCACAGCGTTAATCTAAGATACTAGGTTTAAGCAGTTTCAGGGAAGATCCTTACCAAGATGTTGTGCTCCTTTCTTGTGTGGTGACCTTATGTGCATCCCACTCTAAATCTGAAAAACGACGAAATAAGCATCCACACTGTACTCATTAGTATACTGCAGATTTATTTCAGATTATGTGTGTTATGCTAGGAGACAAATTCCAAATACAGAGCACGTACACAGTTGCTAGCCCTATAAATTGATTTTTACTATGGCCTAGAAAGCATCTTAATAAGGCAATAGAGAAGGGTAAAGAAAGAAGGGTGACATCATGAAAAGGGTATATTTTTATAGGAAAACAAATGCCGTGCATCACACTGTGCATGAAATATTGATGAAATAATATATAATAACTCCAATTAATCTAAGTGCTGTTCGGACAAACACATTTAAAACTAATAGATGCTCTCAGGACCCTGTTCTGATGCCTGTACATGTCAGAGCTGAGCAAGACAGTCTGGACAGGCAGCTGACATCCAGGATTGAGGGGGATACAGGGCATTGTTGTGGAAGTACATGAACACCTTATACCACATAATATTTCCTCTAAAAAACATCTTGCTTTCCAGTGCAGCTGGACCAGTCTGACGGACAGTGGAATTAAGTGGGCATATTCCAACAAATGAGCACAGCCTTATAAAAATGCATTACCATAAAGAGACTTTAAATAGAGAAAATACTTCCCTTGACTACACCAGACTTTCACACTGATCTCATCAGAGCTGATGCGCCAAGGTCTCCAGGAGTCTGACTTGAGGAAGGAGTACAGGCACCCTGGTGCAGGTAGGAATGGCTGTGACTCCTGCCCACCTACAGACCTGTGGGTGCACACAAGCCTCTGGGTGCACAGAAGCCCAGGAGCAACTTAGTGCTATCATCTATCCACTGCAATAACGCAAGTGTGAAATCAGAAAGTGCTGTATCCTGCTAGTGAAACTTTGTTAGGCACAAGTAATCACTTTGAAATTAGGTCAGAAAACTTAGCCTGATTGCACTTGCCATGAATTTTATGTGAAGTGCATGGCATTTAAAAATACCTGACTGTTCAAAATGTCCTGTGATTTGTGCTGACCAGAGCTACAGAGAAACTCAGTTTTACCTTTTTACTGATTCCTGCACTGGTTTTGTTTTTCTTCATAACTTGCAGCTAAAAAGCACTTGAAGGTCAGTATATTATTATATAAATCTACACAGCCTGTTGTTCCAAGGGCCCATAGTCACCAAATACTCTGCATTTCTCTGTCTCTGATGCCAGAGAACAGGGTATCAGAGCAGTCACAAGGCTGTGAAGAAGATGCCTCAACACCTTCTGGACACAAAGCACGTTACATTTACCTGGGGAAGGATCCACCTCATCCAAAGCTGGTTGGCTGTGTGAGCCAGAGACTGAGCCCAAGCCTGTCTCTTTGTGTCAATGAAGAAAGCGGGACTATTCAGAGGGCAATTCATTTAATCTGTCTTAAATGCTGTTTCCAGAAAATGAGTCCAAAGGACCATTTCTTTACCTGCTGACCACTGGAAGAGCCTAAGGGGCCACCCATCCATCTTCTGTGTCATTAGGAGTAGAAAACCTGCAGGTCGTCAGAGAAAGGTCTGTTGGTAAAGAAAATAACTAGATCTCTTATTTTGAATGAAGCTGATATCTTACAAACTCAATTTACCTGTGGAGCAAGGGCCTATATTCAGCCAATAGCTTTTGAACCCTTAATTAAACACAGTAAGATCACAAGAGAGGGGCAACAAGATAGCATTTTGTAATGTTAAAAGGACATATTAGACACTGCAGACATGTTGGCATAGTCTGGTAATGTGATTTTCTATATCCTAAGTAATTACAGAAACGGATCTTTTTGTAACTTACACCTGCTGAGAGATATAAATGTATCTATGAGGAGTTGGAGTTGCCTGTAATTTTGTTCATGTCCTCTGGTCTCCTGGCAGCTTGCAGACACTACCTTGATAATATGCCCCATTAGACTCATATCATATTCTGCACTGAAAAAATCATATCCATTGTATTTACATAGAATTACTGCCTACAACTATCTGAAAGGAGGTTGTAGAGAGGTGGATGTTAGCCTCTTTGCCCAAGTGAAAGGTGATAGGATGAGAGGGAATGGCCTCAAGCTGTGCCAGGGGAGGTACAGATTGGACATTAGGAAAAATTTTTTCACTGGAAGTGTTGTCAAGCACTGGCAGAGGCTGCCCAGGGAGGTGACTGAGTCACCATCCTTGGACGTATTTAAAAGACAGGTGGATTAAGTGCTTAAGAATATGATTTAGTAGTAGACAGGTACAGTTGGACTTGATGATCTCAAAGGTCTTTTCCAACCTAGGGATTCTATGATCCTATGATAATAAGGTTATAATATTTTTGTCTGAATGAATGAATAAAAAATGCATGCACAGCACACAGTTTTGATGAATGGGACCCTAAAGAGCTATGTTACTGATTGTAACACTTCAATAGTAGTTTTCTTTGTTTTCCATAGCTGGAACTGTACATGTTAAGTATTTCAGAAAGGACACCCTGAGAAGATGATACACTTCCTTTAGAGGTTCCCTGAGTAAGCTCAGACACACACATTTGTACAATACTGAACAAGTATCTCTGAAGAATCAGAGATGCTCCCTGTGTCCAGACTGGCAAACAAACTACTGACGAATGTGCCCTGTTAATCTTTTGCAAATCACTGCTAGTCTTCTTCTCACTGTTTTTTAACACTCTCTCCTCCAGGTTCTTCTTGTTGTTAACTATTTGATCAAGCGAATGTAATTCTGTCTGGTCATCACAACTACCTTTTCATACTTCAAAGAAAAGCCTGCATATTCTCCAGGAAAATTATTTTCCGCTGTTTCATAGAGTGCTTTATTTTCTTTAATGAGGGGGTGAATAGAATGCTCTGTACCAGCATGTAAAAGCTATAGACTGCAGAGGTTTTCTGACTGTTTTACTAAAGGATAAAAATGTTTATTAAGTAGTTTGTTTTTCACATTTTTCTGAGATAAGAACATACATTATCAAAGTGTTGTTAGAGCATAGGTAAATTCAAAGCCAGTTTTTATGACATTTTTTTGTTTATAGGAGTGTAGAGAAATAGTGCATGGCCATATGCAAAAAATTGTAGTACTTGAAACTTCCTTAATAGTGCTAATTCTTGTTCCTTGAAAAAAAATCTGGTGTTATTTTTACTTATGAGACAGCATACCTATGGATGTTTAAGAAGTGATAACTGGTCTGTGTGCGATATGTTCAAGACCAGGTTGGATGAGGCTTTAAGCAACCCGATCTAGTGGAAGGTGGCATGGGGGTTGGAACTACACAGTCTTTAAGGTCATTTAAAAGCCAAACCATTCTATCATTCCATGATGTTTGAGAGAGTGAATTCCTTCTGCATAGCACTCAGTGACAAACAAATTGCAAGCACACCTATATTTTCTGAATTACCTCTTGGATTACACAAAGAAAAACTACCGTGAGATGAAACATCTTACATCATGAGTAAGTATCAGAACACAAAGAATTTGGTCTGTCCTTAAAAATGGTGGCAGTGATCCAGCAGTACAGTTATGCCCATACTCAAGGTTATATATACAAATATTTCTCATGATTTACAACAAGTCTATGTTTAAGACTTGTTTTTCAGCTCAGGTCTATTACTCCCTGCCCTGTGCTTCTGTGCAAGAATTTGTACCAGGTGTTGCACATTCATGTCTTTCAAGGTCTGAAGACAGGAGGTTAACCAAAATTAAACTGTGCAGATTGAGTCTGAGTCAGATAGGAAGGAGAGAAAACAGTTATCTGAGGCCAACAGACAATGTGACCACACTTTGAGAATGAAATGCAAGTTTAAATAGGAAGCAGAGAGAGGAGATTAGAGGACACAGGTGTGTTGTGTATTACCTAGCAATAAAAGCCGTCTGTGATACGAGAATAGAGAATTCATTTGTAAACAGTGAAAATACCTAGACAGACACGTACTAAACAGTAGGAAAAAAATCATAACTTTTCATCACAAATAATCATGACGTTCCTTGTACTTTTAACTGATGAAAACGGGACACCTTAGAATTGGAATCTGGCCATGACAGAATAGTTTAATAAAAGTCTGTGCAAAATAACATTACATCTTTAGAAAGAGAGAAAGCAGGATTGAAATCTAGCTTCTACTGAAAATGGGTCTTTCAGCATTGCCTTTCTCTGGAACAAAACCTCTCCTTGGATTTAATGTTATCTTTGAAAGACTGTAGCAATAGCTGAGTGGCAGCCCCTAAACCTGCAGGAGCGTGCCGAGCAGCAGGGTTTGCTGAGCAGATCCACAAAGCCAGAACTGCACCATCACCATCTGAAACATCCTCAATTCAGGAGACCCCATCCCAGGTGAAACTACCCTAAATATGTTTCCTTTGTCCCCTTGGTAGACACATACCGGATGCCCCTGGGTGTGCTCTTCTTACAGCAGCAGTATAGGGTTTCTGATAGCCTCTTCCCACTAAGGAAATAAAAGAGAACTTCATGTCGAAATTTGCAGAAGGGATCATATTAGACTAACAAAATGGAAATGCTGTATTGTGTTATCCTCAAATTTATCAACAATAAATTCCCCTTGGCTTCTTTGAAGCATCTGAAGAAGGACAACAACAGACTGACTTTGGAGATTTCATTACCACTAGAGGAATAGTTCATTAATCATACCATGGAGGCTTTTTTAGCAAATCTGAGACATGTAAAGTGGTACTGAAAAGGTCATGCTGTTTAATGTAGGGTAAATAAATGTGATCTTATTTTAGTAAAAGTCAATCATATTGTGGTGTTGTTAAGCCAAAGAGTCTGTCAAATGCCAGCATCTTTAGTAAGCAGGTTTGTTTATTGTTTTATGTATCTCCCAGAGAGAAGAAAATTATTTTGCTTGGAAGAAAAGTACTGAAAATATATCAAAATAATATCAACATCTTTCTCAGATTTACCAGGTTTCCTTATTCAAAGTGACTGAGTTTATAAAAACAAAAGCAAAGAAATCAGGAAGGGGAAGCTTGGTGTTACGAAGTCTGAGACAGAGGGAAAATATTCAAAGTGCAGAAGCAGAAGTATAGCTTGGCAATAAGGTAAATGTATGTTTATTTACAGAGATTCATTATGACATATATTATATTGCATATTGAGTTGAAATGTGCATAACATGTAACCAAAAAGGGAGAATTTATTAATAAATTTATGAATTCATTCCTTATTCTCTTTCAAAAATCTAACTGTATGATTGAATATTTAAGGTGGAATATTCAAGGCGCAAGTGTTACTTTTTAATAAACTTTTTAATAAGATATTAAAATACTTTACTCAGAATACCCAGCCTAATTATCAGACTGGTCAGTTAAATATACCAGCTATAAATCACTTTTGATAGTAAGCTGCCAAACCAAACAACTCCAGAAAACCAGAACAGATGTTCTTTGGGATAAACAATCTGGGTCTTTTTTGTAACTGTGCATTTGCATGAGAACAAATCACTCTGTAGAATAAAATATTTTTTGACTGTATTCTTTATTAGTTATTGAGCCAAGTGACCCAAGTGGCTCTGATGATGGGCTTTTTGGCCTTCCTGCTCTACAATACTCACTTCAGTGAACCTCTTAATTATTCAGTTAACCTGTAAAAGATAAAAAAAGGGAAACAAAGCTTATGTGGTTAGCCTGTATGTAACACGAATAATTGGAATTATTTTTAAGAAGCCAGGAAGCCCAATGCTCACCTCAACAGCATAGAAAATGCTTATCTAAATATTTTATGAGAGCTGTTTTTTCTCCAAATCCACCAAAGGAAAGTAAATAATGTATGTGAAAAATTAAACTGTCCAACAAGCCAAAGCTCATTAAAAAGACTCTACTACTATATTATTCCTTCCATAAGCACACAAATAACATGGGTAACCATAAATTTCCCAGATCTAGTAAACTTAAATCAGTCTGTACACTGCTCCGTATAGGTAAATCCCACCATAAGATAGAAATGTGCCTTCTACTAACCAGCAGAGTATTTACTTTACCATAAATTAGCTCTGATATTCTGCTAATGGGTAGAGACAGGAAGAGGTAGAGAGACAAGGAAAGGAGAAATACAAAGAGAAAACATATAGCTTGGAGACACTGGCAAACATTTAAACCTAGAGGGATTTCTCCTTGTTGATGGCAATCTAAGAAAATGTTTTCCAAATGTTAAAATACAGGGCCATTCCTGCAGTAACGTATTGTTTAACTGCTACAAGGGTGTAATATTCTGCTGCTTTCTATCAAAAATATGTTATGTGCTTTGTCCCCTTGACACACTCAGATGTTCATTCTCAAAGCATTGAAATGTTTGCTGTTGTGCTAGTCAATGTGACAATTAAAAATATACTACGTGTTGCAGGTGCTTAGTTTGAGATAGTTTTAAAAAAGATCAATATTCATAAAGTGGTAAGAATATGCAGTTTCTTCTGGAAATACTGGGAAATATGGATACTCCAAAATTTCATCATTTCTGGAAAATTAAGTTTCCCGAAGTGAACACTTAAATAAAAAAACACTAAACAGTCCATTTTGCAGAAGTTATAACAACTTGAGAGTCTGAAGAAATAAAATATTTTAAATTCTACATATTAGATTTAAGTAAAATTTCAAAATTAAGGGACATTTGCAGTTGTTGCTTCATTGAAATATTTCTCTCAATTTTTTTATTTCTCTCATACTCCTTGCCCTCCTTGTCACTGGACTAAGTAAAGAAATCAAAATGGATAGAGGAGGAGGAGAAGGAGGAAGACTGTTCCTTACTTTTCACTAGGAAAAAGTCAAATTCAATGCTAGGTTTTCAGCATATTTTTCTTGTTAGTGATAGAAAACCAATATATTTGAAGATGTAAAATGGTAGTTTTATTTATGCAAAGAGTTCTACTTTTCATTCACATTTCCATCTAGAGAGGCGAGGTGGGCAGAATGAGAACAGAAGTATTTGCCATTATTTCAACATGAAAACATCAAACATAATGTATTTACCTAATTTTTCTGGAAGCAGTATATCCCCAGTGAATGCTGATACCACAATCTTTGTGAAACAGTCTCATTTAAGATTCCAGGCCTTTCTGCTAACACTTTTAATAAGTTTAAAAGTGGTAGCTTTCATGTATAACATTCACTAAATTATCACACTTCAAGATTACATCCTCTGAAGACTTCAGGGATGTGAAATGAGATTAAGATGTGAGTTAAATTCTTAAGAGCAGTAGCATGGTCCTGAGCTCCCACAGAGCTGCTGCCCAGCCTGTGGGGAGCACACCACTGGACCCTTTGCCCTGCAGTGTTTTGTTGAGGAGGGTATCACTGCGTCCCCACCTGCAAAGTGGCTCTACTGGTGGGTGCTGCATGTCAGGGACCTACCCAGGCTCAAACTCTTCATTTAGCTTGTGACTCCCACCTTAAGGGAGGTCTACGTCACGCTGTATTTCTGGTGAATAAAAGAAAGGTCTGAAGTCAGACGTACTCTAGGAGGCTGGGTTTGAAGTTATTTATGGTGGGGATTTAAACTGGGCTCATACTGAAGGAGAAACCAGGTCTGGCCCCAAGGTGAACACTGAAGCAGTCATGCCAGAAAGCCCTCCCTTTTCTCCCGCCTGGGCTGCAAAGCAAGTAAAAAACCCCACCCCAAAATATGTCTGCAATTAATAGAGCCCATCCCCACCGAACCTAATGACTTCCACATGCTCAAGGTAAGCATCCTCAGCAGCAAAAGAAATGGTGTCTGTGCCCTCACAATCTGAAATGCGGGCTGTTCCCATGGGAGCCTGTGAGCTCTTGTTGGACTCTTCCTGGCTAATTTGACATCTCACGTATCAAGAAATCCCCATGTGTCCCTCCATGCCCGCAGCATGCCCAGGCTGTGACCCTCAGCTAGATTGCTGTGTGGGGTTGTCCTGCAGACTGGCTTTTCTGTGAGTAGAGTATACACCAGAATGCTCCTGCTGCTAGTTTGATCTCTTTTAATAAAGCAGCTCCACTCACCTTTCCTCTTTCCATTTATTATGTAAGCAATTTTCAGACTCTGGGCAGACATAAGGCCCTCTAGGAAAGGAGTCTCTGTCAGATCACTTCTGTTAGTTTAGTCCTAAACCAAATTTAAATAAGATTTTTAATGAGGTAAAAGGCCTTTCCTAGACACACATTAAAAAGTATTAAGAATGGCCTTCACCACATACACAAATCAGTGTGAAGTATTTTATGAGCTCAGTCAGTTCTAGGTCTGTGTGAAAATACAGCTCTATTGTTGGTGAACTGAGCAGCATAAATAACCAAACTAATTCTTCAGGGAGAAGACTGAAGATGCAAGCAAAGAAGCCTGAGAAAAGAAAAGTCACACAAATATAGGGTATATATTTTTAATATCATCTGTATCTACAGTATCGAGAATGCAGAAGTAAATATAGCTGTGGTGCATCAGGCAAAAAAAACTTACAAGGTTTCTGCATGAAAAATTGAAAGATTAGAGAACATATATTAGAGGGGATATTTCAGTCTTAACTCCTATCCTTAAAGAAATGCAATCCTTCCAACAACTGTCTTCAACATTTTTCTATAAATTTGATATAAACATCCCACCTCCATCTAAATTTAGAATGACATTGCAGCATTTTCTCTGAGCTTGTCTAAAGCTAAAAAAATAATTTCCAAGATGTCCTGGAAATTAATTTCTTCCATAGATTTTCTTTCATAGAATCACAGAATGGTTTGAGTTGGAAGGGACCTTAAAGATCATCCAGTTTCAACCCCCTGCCATGGGCAGGGACACCTCCCACCAGACCAGGCGGCTGAAGTCCCCATCCGACCTGGCGTTGAACACCTCCAGGGATGGAGCAGCCACAACTTCCCTGGGAAACCCGTGCCAGTGCCTCACCACCCTCATTGTGAAGAATTTCCTCCTACTGTCTAATCTAAATCTCCTCCCTCCCAATTTAAAGCCATTCCCCCTAGTTCTATCACTACATGCCCTTGTAAAAAGTCTCTCCTCAGCTTTATTGTAGGCCCCCTTCAAGTACTGGAAGGTCACCATAAGGTCTCCTCAGAGCTTTCTCTTTTCCAGGCTGAACAACCCCAACTCTCTCAGCCTGTCCTCATAGCAGAGGTGCTCCAGCCCTCTGATGATCTCCTTTTACTTCCTCTGAACCTGTTCCAACAGTTCCATATCCTTCTTATATTGGGGATTCCAGAACTGGACACAGTACTCCAGGTGGGGGTCTCACAAGAGTGGAGCAGAGGTGGAGAATCACCTGGTGCATTTGGTATATTGAGACAGCAACGCATTTCAACGGCTGGACTTGAACTCTGTGTCCACAAGGAGAAGATCAGAATGGGACACAGCCATCTGATAAAGCTTGAGCCCACTGTTGGGACTTAGCATCACTGCTGTCCCTTATGCACTGCTGCAAGTGAAAGCATGGACAGAGTCCACATATTATGGCTACACACTGTAAGCTGGAGGTGTTGTCTGTGGGCTTTTCCAGCTGTGATATAGAGGGGCATACGGGTATATAATAAACAGAAAAGAAAAAAGAAAAAAACAAAACACCCAAACAAAAAGCCCGACCAACCAACAAAACAAAAGAAAACAAAAAACAGCTGAGAGGCACATATCACATGCAGCTGTGATTAAGGAAATTGAGTTTTGATGCTTTGAAATAACATTATTGGAGCTATGATTAACTGGAATGCCTGGAGAGAAAGATTAGATAGCTGTACTATAGCAGAAAAAAATCCACTAAGTATGGATGGATACGTATACATCTCATTAATTTCCTTTAGATTGTATGATATGCAGGAGTAACTTTAAATAAAGCTTCAGGCTAAAATGTGTACATGAATACAGATACCTAAGGACACTTTGTAACTGTTGACCATAAACACAACATTTTAGTTCCCATACAAAATATATGGGGATGTTTACTGGAGTACTTAAGTTTCGTCATGTAAAGATGTAGGTCTATAAATCAATAATGAAGCGGATATGGAAGACCTCCTCAAACCAGGTACACTGCATACCCCCAGGGAAAGTTCTCATGTTGTTCTAGAGATAACTGGTGATTTTGATGCCCAAAGTATGAGGCTCCATTCAGTGCTCTCCTGACTTATGCTCAAGAACACACGTGCCCAGCATTATTTTTGCTGATTTGTCACATTAGCCTCTGTAGAGTATGGAGTCCATCTACTCAAGCTTAGATTTTTCAGAGAAATTAAATGTCTGCATCTGAATTATTCACTATTGGATCATTTTTACAGTCTGTTGAAAGACACAGTTATTTCCAGAGGGCAATTCCTCTTCTTCTAAGATAAATCTTTAAGATAAATCATCCTCTCGAAATGCCTGCTGCTCTTAACTGGACTTTGAAGGTGACCAGCTCAGACTGAGACATCTAAATTTGCTTAATTAAGGTTAAACAAGAGGCATGCCTTTCAGTACTGAAAGCACACAATGTTTGTCAGTTCGTGCCTGTATCTAATCATGGAATCATAAAGCAATGTGATGTGCTGTGTACAACTGTAAAAATTGACATGAATTGGAGTGTTTGGCATTCTGTATCTATTAAGTTTGGAATTTTATAGACCAGTTGCCGAAGTCAGATAATGATTTGGGAAATAAAAACTTTTTTTTCACAGAAGATTTTTGTTCTGAATGATTTTTCATTACAAACTTGTAATTTTTATATGAACATATGAACGCTTTCATAATTAAAAAACTCTAAGTAGCTGTATTACAATAAATTAGAAGAGACTCAAACCTTCATAAATGGCTGCTTTTAAAACATTTTATTAGCATGTGTTTAACACATTCATTTTTGACAAATTTACTACAAAGTCTGTTGCATCAGCCTAGGGATGATGTTCATCAATAAGCTAAATGCTATAAAACCATCTTTAAATGCAACAGTAAGCTTTACATTGTAGGAAAACATCATAATCTCTGATTACAAGCTCAATTTATGGAGTAATTCAGGACAGGGGAGCAGAGCTCAGGAGTAACCTTGGGACTGCTGCTTCCCTGCCAGATGGGAAACCTCAGGGACAACAACATTTGGTCGCCAGGGCAAAGGATGCTAACCCCTTTGACAGCCCATCCATTCCACGCCAACTGCATCAACCCTGGAGGAGATTACAGCTCCCACCCTCCCGCCAGAGGAAAGGCTGTTGCAGCAGTAACTGGAGGAAGTAATATCAGTGCTGTGTTTGTCTGTAATTGGAAGGCAATGAGCAACATCAGGAGCTACTGAAGGCAGCAGATTGACAGAGGCGAGGTTGCTGCAGCCAAGCAGAGCAGGTAGTCCCAGTGGGTTTACACATATACATATAAAACCAGACAGACACACAGGTAAGCGTGGACTAAAACACTCTGCACTCTTGTAAATGCAAAGAGCACCAATGGCCTCATCCTGCCCCCCTTTCTGGATGATCAGGATGAAAACCCATGAGGGCAAAAGTTATATGCGTAGGGATCTCTCCAGTACTTAGATTAACACAAAGATGCAGGTACACAAAACATGTATGCACTATGGACCCCTCCAGTAATGGGCCCTAGACAAGGAGTGCACTTATAAGTTCCTTACTCCCCTGATTGCCCCATTGCCTCATGGCAGACACACGTTCACATGCAAACTGGTCTTTCTGGTAGCTCACCCAGATTTAGCAGTTAGCAGTAGTCAACTTCTAGACCTCACTGTCTCTCCACTAACCAACTCAGACCCCCCTGGCCCCTTCAGTATCCAATGCACAAACTCTCTGGTCTCTACAGTATCCAACTCAGACCCATGGCTGCTTTTCTACTTGGCTCCTAAGTCTTTATCTCACTCACTGACTAGTACATTTTGAGGTCTGCTAGCAATCGAACACTAAGACACAGCCTCATGTGCTCAGCTTCTGGCAGCACAGGCACATAGTACCTCTGACCCATGGTCCTCGTCCAGTCGCCAGCATTCAGACCCCCCATAGACACACTCACATGCAGAATAGAGTGCCCCTGCCCCTGGAGAATTGAGAAAAATGGATTTTAATAAGGAGAAACGACAGCACTGACGAGACCCTGCTGACTTTCAACTAGCCCCACTTATTCCTTTTGTCTCTATTTTCCCACGTTTGTTCCTCTCCAAACCATGACCTCTCCCTTTCCCACCTTTGGTTCCTCCCCTGAAAAGCCCATAATAAGTTATGCACAATCCCTAAATGTTCTTCTGAATCCCACAGTGAGTGTCATCCCACCACAGGCAATGCCCACCTCAGTGTGTAAGAGGTTCTAGACAGCCTCTCTCTTGTCCTCCAGTGATGCGTGTCCCTCAGACCACAGGACTGGACATCTGCTGTGAGAGCCTCAGGAGGGATGGGGACTAGGGCCCCTTTCTCTAGAGCAATTACTGCCCCCACCCCCTGCCAGCCCACGTGCCAATGTGTTCCTTTGTGTGTGTGGTGTCAAGTCTTTAACCTCATAAGCCAACAAACACAAACCAAATTAATTCCAGATAAATTAAACCACTGGGACCAACTCTTCAAAGAAGCAGGGATCACTGACACTGTGGCATGGGAGTGCATCAATAAGCAGGTAGACATTGGGTTCATAGAGACACAAACGCTAGAGTGAGGATGGTGAAGTTCCTTCTCCTTTTTTTCCTCATTTATTTCTTCTTATTGTTTCCTCATTTGTGATTCTGCTTTTGCATCTCCAAACCTTGCTTTTTTAACTTGTTTGTGGTTGCTGTCCTTCCAATCCAATGTATGCCATGCTAGCTCTTGGACTTTCACGTGACCGTACACCAACACTGCAAATCCCAATGCAACTTGGCCCCACACAGTTTCTCTTGGTATCCCGTCATGTCTACAAAAATTACTTGATACAAGGATGTAAAGAGGTGCAATACCTGGTATCAAATCCAAAGTTGTATCTGGAAGAGGACACAGGTATTTGTGGATTTCATTTTCTGAAAACATTTACAGTCTGGTCCCTGGGCTGCAAAGTCACCTGCAGCCGAAGGGCATCAGTTGTGCCTTTGGAGCCCCTCTTCTCATGTATTTTTGTCCAAAAGGTGTCCAGGTTTTGTGCTCAAAGACTTGTCTCCAATAAGACCCAAAGCACAGTAAGTTGGGACAGCCAAGAAACCCACTTCATCAGTGTGCTCTTGCTATGGACAGAAACATGGCTGTAGATGTACCTTCAGTCAAATGAAATGAAACCAGAAGTTGGTCTCTAACTTTAAATAGGAAAAAAAAAAAAAAAAAGAGTTCAGTTCATTTTTCACATAGGAGCATATTTAATGCATTTGTTTTATATTAGAGTTATATCAAAGAAAATATGTATAGTGTGTGACCTATCCCACCTCCAAAGGGCTCCCTCTGCAGTGAGCACACCAACACACCACACTACCTGCTAACAGACATACCCTATGTAAGGCAGAGGCATCTAATCCTGGTCCAGACTCACCTGTACCGCATTCCCGGAGGGGGCCCTGGAGCCAACCATCCTCAGAAGTATGCACACATTTTATTTTAGGGAGATCTAGTAGGTTCATGCCAAATGAGTATGAGACTGGACTAATCTGGGTGATTAAAGGACAGAACCTGGAAATGAACGAAAGAGTGAAGTTATTTGACAGCATAGATGTACCTGATGGAGTTAGTACTGTTTGGGGAAAAAAATACATATTCTCTCACATACAGAGGCTCATTTCTGTGGGAGAGCTAGTCCTAGTGTAGTATGTGTTTTTATTTATGTCTTTTTTTACTTAGAAAGTAGAAGTATTTGATCTTGTGTGTTTATTAAGCAACTATTATAGCAATTTTAGTGCAATTACAGTTAGCCATGGACTCTGTATTAGTTTATAAGCAAGGAATGGTATTTGTAAAAGGCTCCCTGAACTAACTGAAAAATTGTAAGCCATGCCTATTATAAAGGCATGCAGGAAAGTTAATCAAATGAAGGTGGAATGTAAATATGCCTAACTGCAGGTTGATAAATGCCATATGGGTGCTCTTATGCAGGAATAAAACGGCTTTCATTTTCTTTAGCTTAATTCTGTTTAAATTGCTGCAAACTCCAGCCTCTTCATTCTGAGTGAAAACACATGTCCAAGGAGTTTAACATGCTTGAACTTATGCCTGTTAACTTCACCACCTCATTATCCATAACTTTCCCAAGCCTCCCCACCCAAACTTGCCATTAAAACAAGTTATTTCTCCTATTTCTATGCAAAGTGTCTAAGCAAGTATAGCAGCCTGCTCCTTGCTACCTACACATCAGCCATGTGGAGCTCTTCTAATGGGTGCTTTTCTCCACATTTGCACGTGTTTAAAGAACTTAAACTCCCAAAGACAGAAAGGTAACTACTTGAAAGAGTTCAAAGAAATCTGGCCCCTTTCTATGCACCTTTTCTGAATTTGTCCCAAGGGCACTGGACTCACTTCCCTCTTACATGAAAAAGATGCAAGAATGGCAATGTACCTCAAAAAAAGACTGTGGCAGACTGAAGCTGGTATCAAGCATTAGTAAGAGTGTTGCTTTTTGGCCCGCACCTCTACCGAACTCCTCAAGAAGACAGGCTGCAAGTTGTTCAGTTGCACCTTACCTAAAAAATGCCCTTCAGTATTCAGAGAAGCAATACTTCTTGATACACTTTCTCCAATTTATTTTTAATATTTAGCATTGTCTATTTCTTACTATTTAAAAATATGGGAAGTAATAAATACAAAAAAAAAAAAAAAGAAAAAAGAATAAAGGAACAGCAATAAACACAAACTGATTCATCGCTAAGGTACTAGCCTATTACCCAAACTGTCTGGCATGCGTTTGATGTACAGGATGACGAGAAAAATCTCATAACAGCTATTTCATTTGTGTGCTCCTAAGTAGGGCAAGAATATTCAGGAGTTGTGCATCACCACTAAATAATTCACACATTGCAGGTCTTGTTTTGTGGAGCACAAAGGTAATACCGCCTCAATCTATTTTTGTGCAGACTGACATCAGCCGTGGTTCCCCACCTGCGTCAAGAGTGCCACTGGCATCACACAAACCACTTCCAGGGCTGTAACCAAGCAGCTTTCCTCTTCCTATATTGATGCTTTTGAATTTGAATTTTAAACAATTTGAATTGTTTAGGAGTCACCTACTAGCTGTGGATGCAGACATCCACCTCATGGCTCAGCTCAGGCCATTCCTGCCTGTGTGCCCTGACGGATCCCAGCCACTGCCACTGCTGACCCTATTTGCTGAACTTGGGGTTTGAGGGATCAAGGTGGTGGGAGGATGTGCTGTAGGACTGATGTCCCAGTGTGAGTGCAGGTGGTAGGAGAAGGTGTGGACAGCAGGAGTAGAGCAAATATTCAATGTCACCACCAGTGACACGTGCCCAATCTGAATTAAGCAGCTGTACCATACCACAGTGATTTAAGAATACTTTGCAGTGATTGCTTGGGAAATAATATAGAGGTGAAAGATAAAATCTATACCCCTAGATGACTCTGGTTGTTACACAGCTCCATATTTTCATGGTCTTTAAGGAAGTTTTAGATTTGATCTATAACCTAGAGGGAAAAAATCCAAACCTGCCTCCTTTGGATGCAAAAGTCTGAGGTCCATGGATACTGTTGCTATAACACATCTTCATAACTCTGTGGCTGGACTCTAGGTTCCCTATGAAAACAGACCTTTGATTGGAAAATCTGACTTTTTTTGGAAGCTCTAGAATTACTTTAAGGAAAGTATAGAACATTAGAATTATATCAAGAATTATAGAATATTAGATTTCTACAAAGAAAAACACAAAGTGGCTTCATTTTTGCTAAATAATTCCCTAGGTTTCATTACTAAACCTTGCATCTCATAGTAAGTTTAGATTATTTAATATGAACACATAAAACATCTCAAATTGCACCAAGATATTGTGGGTGACCTCAAATTCAATCTCTAAGGAAACACAAATTTGCAGAGAATTTATGCAAGAAAGAAAGTACACATATTCTGAACATTTTGTAATCAAGAAGCTGGGAGAGAAAGCTAAAAACATAAAAAAGAGGGAGGGAGCTGAGAGAGAACATGAAGAGTTAAAAAGTATTCCTAGTGATACCAAATATTTGGAAAAAGTAAATACTTACGAGAGTTTAGAAGTGTTGCGTGTCTTTTTTTTTTTATTTTTAGATATCTTCACACTTCTGAGGATCTGGAAAACTTACAAAAGCTAAGCCTACTTGAGAATATACTTACTAGTTACTTACTTGCTGCATACTCTAACTGATATATTGATTGGATGGATACACTCTGTTTGCGAGGGAATCAAAATTTCTGGGTGGCCCTGCACAACCACATCTGAATTTCACCCTGAGCAAAGGCAACAACACGCACCTCCCTCCTGACTCCTGGTTCCCCTTGTAACACAGAGAAGTTTTAGGCAGCAGGCCTGCGAAAGCAAGGGGCAGCCGGGCTGCAATGAGATCCCACTACCTGCAGAGACCAGTCAGTCAATAATATGGCTGGATGATTCACACAGGTGCTTTCCTGCCCAGCCCCATGTGCAGGAAGAGCGTGCTGCAAAGACCTCCTTCATGACAGTGGTGGAGGCTGAGTGATCTCATGTGGTGTTCCTTGCTGATGTGAGCTAGCTGCCTGGGTGCCACACGATGTCCTGCTTCAAGCAGAGGCGGGCTATGCACTGGACCCTGCATTTTGTATTGTGGGGACTTTCTGCCCTGAGAGTGCCAGAGGATGGGCAGCCTCCCCATGTTGCTCTCCCTCTCTGTCCTCCAGTAAGTGTGGGCACCTTCCTGGGGATACCAGTATCTTGTTGGTTTTCCCACTACACCAGATCCCATGAGGTTAGTCTCAGGAGTCTCAGGAGTGTTCTGGGACAGTCTTTTGGGAACATCTCTGTAAATTACAGACGTTCTTTCTGAAACGCCCCAAATGGAAAAGACCCTTGCAGTAACAAGGCTGGGAGACAGGACTTTGGGGCTGCCACACATGCATGCCCACAGGTTGCTTAGCCTTTTTGTGCCCTGTTTTCCTCCTCCACAAGAAGAGGGTTATAAATATTTCAGAGGAACTTCATATATTTTCTTGTATTAATACTCGTTCTGCCTGAGACCACTGAATGAGAGATGCTGTATAAATATGAAGGCAGTGACAAGTGCTTATGTCAAGCACCAGGACAAATAGAGTGCTTATGTCAAGCACCAGGACAAATATAGCTTGCTCAAGACATTGATATACTTCACAAGAGTTGGTGGGAATTAATCGAGTTACCCGTATGAATACTATGAAGCAATAAAGACTGGAAACAGTTAAATTAGTCTGCCTGCTCTGTTCTGCAGCAGAAACACAAATTACACGCTCTCTGCATTCAAAATGTCACCTTAAAAGATTTGGTGCATAAATTTGGTTGTAAAGTTAAGGAAAAATATTTCTGGAGTATGGGAACATTATTTCGCCAGTTAAACCTTCCCCAACACAGCATTTAAAAAAAATTAACCTTCCACCAGAACCAGCTTCCCATTGAACACATGATTGACTAATGCTAACTTTATGAAGTTTTAAAACTCTTGTAAACTACTGTGTCTTGAATTGGGTGCAAATATACACAATCCATTTTTACAGTCTGACATACTTTCCTCAGATGCTCTGAGTTCCTCTAAGTAGCCACTTGACTACAAATTATAAAACACTCGACTTTTCATATGTAAAGGATAAATAACTTGAGATATTTTGAAGATTTCTTCAAAGCATTATCAGTGCATACACTGTATTAATATGAGTGGGAAACTAGCCTTTGAAAAACTCCAGTGTGTTCTCATGATAAATACTCTTTTTCCTCTTTTTGCTCTCTGTGAACAAAGTAAGAAAGTAATATGTAACTTTACGGCTATATCACTGTACACGATGTCTTGGTGTGTGTTTTTCTTTTGCAGTTGTTACTGTAGAAAGAGTTGATGTGATTGACAGAGACTTCTGATGCATTATGATGAAAAAAGCTAATTGACTTTTAGGAGAAAAAGAGCAGAACAATTTATCCTATATTTTTCTGAGCAGAAAGGCAGAAAGGTCATGATGAAAAAGTAACAAAACTGAAAAATGATACAACTTTCAAAAACATGAAAAAAAATATTGCTCTTTTCTCTGACAAACTTACGACAAAGATGAGACTAATGCATGCCTTGAAGTACTCGATATTAATAACCAGTGACAAACAATGAGGTTCATGCTCTGTCCTCATCTGCAAGAGCGTTCCGGGGACAGCAATGCTACCAGAGTCAATACACTATATTCCATCTTGCATACACTTAATGCATACACTTAATACTCACTTGCTTGGTGCTTTGAAGTTAATGGAGTCATTCTGAAGTTAATTGGGTTTAACTCGGAGGAAAAGTGGACCCACTAGAACAAGCACTAACACAAAAGGCTTTGGAAGCAGGCCTGCAGTGATAGTCAGAGAGATTAACAGAGTGCAGTGCAGAGGAAAAGGACAGGAGGGTGATGCTGAGGAAACTTGCCCACTCTTTTGAATTAGCAGCTGTATCACATGCTGTCATGTCACTCAGAACAACTCTTCACTGGTTCCAATCAAATATCTCCTTGTTTCTGCGTCACAAAAGTGATGCATATGACGTAGGATGAACAAAAGAGAACTACGTGGTTAGCACAGGTCTGAGCAATTGTGTGATAATGGTTACAGAGATCAGAGTTAGTCAGTCACATCTGATGCCTTGAATTTACACATGCAACCGTGCTAAAAAAAACAGATCCAGGAAATACATTTTACTGCATGTTGTTTAAAAATGTCTCCAAGTTAACAGATTACGTCAGTTCCAGCTTCCCACAGTACCATTGGATCAGTTGGTCAAAATAATTTTTATGATATCAAACCTAGAATGACACCACCAGATATACCCTAAATTCGTTCCATGGTTACTGCGTGCATTTGCGTAGTAATTGCATTTACGGTACAGTATGCAAACCCATATAAAGTGCCCCAGATAAAATTCATCCCTAAGACTTTTATATCCTTCAAATACATGCATATTAACCAGCAAGGTTTTATCTTTCACATGCTGACTCATTTCCTTCTTTAGTAAATGATCACTGTGTAACGCATATGATTACTGGCAGCTATAAGAAAGATGTCTTGCACTAATGACAAGACAGGTGCCATGGAAATAGGGATACATCCATGTCGCTTCATACTTTTTTGAACAATTCAGCCTGCAGTTACTGGAGGTACCTGGAGATGGTGACTGTAATTTTCTAGAGTGCAGAAGGACATGTCAGATGTAAAACTGTTACTTTTTCTCTCCTGGACTGAAAGGAAAAAATGAGTGATTAGTAATTTTTCACATACATCATACTGAGTTAGTCTTTGATTCATTGCTAGTATTGCCAGCAGGGAGTAAATTTCCTCTTGATATAAACTATGGACAAAGGCTGTATGTTTGGTTGTCTAAAGGCATGTTGTGTGCTCTTGGCCATTCAGGCCATGATGACCCCTCAAGAAATCCTAAAACTATCTTTGAAGGCTGGAGAAGTATTTGCACCTCCTTCTCTACAGACTCTGCTTGTGAAATTATACAGGCAGATTTCTTTGCACACTTGAGTATAACTGCTAGCGTGCTACAGCTGCAGGATGGATCTAAGTACCTGCAGTGTGAAGGTGACACATAGTGGGTATACACAAAACAATGGGGTTTCAGTGGGCAAGCAAGGACTACAAATGCTTTTGTCCCTCCCAGTATCACTGGCTGGCACAGTGAGTCACCTTTGTCAAATTAGACTGTATATGGTTCTGAAATGTTACCTTCAGATTAAGGTTTCCGGGAGGGTTTTCAGATTTGGAATCATCGTGAGCTTCTCATTGCTGTTGGGTTTTCCAGTAGTCAAGATTGACAGAAAAACATTTTTCATCTGGGGGTGGTAGGAGACCACATCCAGGTCTGCCATATGCTGACTTTATTCTGAGCATTGTTGACTACCTGAGTGGACAGGTGCAATCCAGTCAGCTTAGAAATAACCTCAGCTCTGGAGTGGAAAATGTAAAATTTGGGTTGGTTCAAGGGACAGTAACTGACCTGCAAAAAAAAGCAGACGGGTACAAATGAATCATGCGGTGCCTCCAGACTCTGCTCTGAACTTCAGCAGTCCAAACAGACTCATTCCAGATTATTCCACTTATGCTACTTACCTGCAATTGAAAAGCTGTTTCGACAAATGTGCTAGTGCATATGGATATGTGGATATGCTAGTGCAAAGGTCTCCAGTATTGTTCAACATCATGAAAGCAAACCTATCTGTAGGACTCCCTTCCCTGAGAGACTGGGAGGTCCACAGACATTGATGCCCTTTGGCTAAAATGCAGGACTCTTCTCTATCGCTGCTTTCCCATTGTAATAACTTTAATAATGATGATTAAACTAGATGAGTTATGTGCTTTCTCCTCCTGCCCATGTTGAGCAAGAATAAAACCAAAGATCAATATTAATTAGATTATGTAGTAGACTCATTTAATTCTCTGAAATGCTCAGAATACAACAGAGAAGAGTACAATGGAAATGCCTCAGAAGATGAGATTAGATAGGTGTGATACCCGGCTGTCACGAGGATTAATAGAATTTTTAAAATGGGAATGGTTAGAGGAATCTGAAATGAGTCAGTGGCTTGCATTTTTGCTGAGCAATTATTCAGTGATTGAGAGCTTTGCCTGAGTTTCTGATCTGTGACTCCTATTTTGTGACTTCCCAGTGCTTGAGGTTGTGAAGATAGAGAATGGCCAACTTTCAAGTAGGATTTTAAGGTTGTGAAGATAGAGAGAACTAACAAATGAGAGAAAACCGTTTTATCTGTAGTGTGGTGTTGACTGTGTGTCCTCATTCTCCTACTTTGTCAAGCACAGATGTGTAGGGATACCATTTGAGAAAGTAAGGTGTTGTGGTACTTCCAGTTGACGGTAAACAGTTTTCTTGACAGCGTGCTTTGATCACCTCCTCAGGTTGCCTCCAGGACACCCCAGCATTCTCCTTTGGAATTTATGATACCTCCAGGACATCCTTGCTTGATGTTTGTCAAAGTACAGGGATTGGGCGGCCAACTCAAGACTGGCAGTCCCCTGTTCAGCCCTGACTTCCCTGCTGTGGGGAATGAATGTTGCCTGCTCTAGTTTGGTGTTGACACCCAAGTTAGAGTACAGCAGAGCATGAACCTAGACCTGGAAAGCAATGCCAGAGACTGTGGTATAAATATCAGGCTTCATCATTAACTCCACAGCAGTAAATCTACCAAGGTCTTAGAATGTTTCCAGGCATGAGAATGCTTGTGCTACCAAACTGCTCAAATGTTCCCTGGCACAGCTTTGGGATATGCCAGCTAAAAACTCCCAAATAAGTCCCAAATAAGTCCCAAATAAGTCCCAAACATGTTTGGGTGTTAGCGTGGCCAGGAACCATTCAAAATATGCAGACTACAAGTAGCCACTTGGTTTTAGAAGTAAAGACTTTTCAATGCTATGGACATGAACTATTCTATAGTAGCTGAGACCAGTGCTAGAGAATAAGCCACGCATGTTTAATTCGACGGAATTCAATTCATTACATCTAGTCCACCAAGGAACAAGAAAAGCAACAATAAAAAAACTTTTGTTTGGCACTTAATCTGAATATGTTTCGCGAGAAGTTTTCTTGCTTCTCTGAATAATTGAAGTTGTTTTGACTCCTGCTCTGTGGCTTAATTCTTGCTGAGTCCCTTTAGGTATCTCAAATCCACCCAATCTACCTGCCTTTGTAAAATTCTGTTCTTCTAAACCCTGTCCATGTTTTGGACGTCTTGCCCTTGATGATCATAAGCTTACATTTTCTCCTGTATTTCCTCCCATTTTCAATACTCTTTCATATCTTCCCACTTCACTGCTTTCTCACTGTTTTTAACCCTCCTGTTAATTCCAACTGTACTTACAGATTCATACATATGTACGTTTGCTTTCATTTCCTCTTATGCTCCTTGTTTTTCCCAATTTCTTGGTAATATTTTCTTCTGATTATTGTATTGCTTCTTGTAGCATATTCACTGCTTTTGTGATGACACCTTTTTACCTTAATCTACAATTTCTTTCTTATACTGATACTTTTCCTTCATTATTAAAATTTTTGGACACCAGAAAAGTTCCTTCCCTTGCAAAAATATTTTTCATCCTTCCCTTTCATAAAAGAATATTCCTTTGCCTTATCCTTGTTTCTTACACTTTAACCAGGTCCAGATGTAAACAGAAATACAAAAAGAACATTAATACAAAAATCCAAACTATGGCACTGCTGTGATTTCTGAGCACTTTATATATTTTAAGTCACTGGAACATATACTCTGTTTAATACTGATCTGTAGGCATCCTTTGATTTGACCATGTCTTCCTAAATTCCTTTTGATTTCAAGGTGATAACATGTAGACAGACCTTTAGGTCTATGTACAGTCCCAGGATAGCTCCAGGGAGAATGTGGGGACTGAGAAGGACGACACACTGTAGTAGGACCTTTGGTCACAAGTTTCTCAAGCTGTTAGCATGAAACTACATGTAAGCGTAGGAAATCTCAAATAATTTCTATTCACAGTAATATCAGAGCACATCAGGGCATAGGTATTGTAACACAGATATGCTTCTTATATGCTTGAAAATACTTGAAGATATATATCTTTTTTTTCCCTTTTCCCATGAAATAGGTTTGAAAGTAATACATGCTTCTTTAAGACTGGAAAATCTGGGACTATTTCCATAACAATAGCTTTTAGAGAAAGTTGTCAGGTCTGAAAAATAAAGCAAGCCTGCCAGTTTCCCTGGTCATTAGGAGCCAAACTGCTCCTGCCCACTTCATCCACAAAAGCTGGCTGATATGAAGTCTTGTGGCACTGGGAGATTTATACTCTTTAATTTATTCAGAATAAATACTGTCCACGTGGGATGGAACCTGCACAGCACGAACAAAGAATATGCTACATTTAAGAGGCTATGTCTCACTTGGAAGACATATGGCAATACTTCCTGAAGTCAGAAATGAAATGTAATACTTGTAATATGGCATGTAATACTTTCTGTACTCCACCAAATTACCAGTAGACAGATTGTGCTTTTCGGAGTATACTGACAAATGTCCCTTCTTATTATGATTTTGCCCTTTTTATATTACCGTATCATTATTCTCTTTCTTTTATACTCCAGTGTGCAATTTAGATGACTAGATTCTTCTGCAATTCTAGAATGTTGTTTTACTTTCAGGATTCCTTAGAAAATTATCAGATATTTATTATTCTTTTGCAAATATGAATTCATCAGTAAAAATATATACCTTGACAGGAGCCACCCATTGCACTTAGCCAAGCCACCCAACCATTCCAAAGGTAATAAACCAGCATTTATAACCAGGAATAAACCATGACATTCTTTCTAATGAGATTTCAGGGCTGACTCTTGTTGGCAGCCATTTTACATTTGTGATGCTAATAATAAGTGGGAACCTGGTGTTAATAACTAGTAGCTGTTTTCTTTTATAATCTTTTTTTTCTAATAATTTTATCACAGAAGCACACTCCCCTGCTTTTCTTACTGTTTCAAGTGGGGCATTTCTGCCACGGTAACATAAATGTAGCCTTAGCCCAGCACGGTAACTGAACAAACAGCCTCCTCAAGCTTGTGCCCAAAAAAAAAGAAAACAAGAAGGCCCATGTAATACCACCTATGTGAATATATTTTCCCTAAGGAACAGAAAACTGTTCTTTTGAGATGGCAGCTACCCCCACACATCCAACGGGGTGGCTAATGCTCCCAAAAAGCCCTTTGCATCTGCAAGGGTACAACCACTGCCCCTCTGCTGCCAGCTTGCACCTTGCCCATGGCAGCATCACTCTTTCCCCATGGCATGACTGCATTGCTGTGAAGATTCACTGAGAGCCTCAGGCTGGGAGTAACTGTGGGATGCAAAAAGACAAGAGTCCCTCACATTACCAGGGATATTTGCACTTTTCAGTGACAAAATGAAGCAGCCACTTGACTCCATATGGGTGGAAATCAGAAATGAATACAATTTGGTACAGAGAAGAGGTATGATCAAAGGAAAGTTAATTCCCTTCACCATGGGAAAGGCTGGGAGAAATTCTTTGGCAGGCAGCACTGTAGAAGAATATGTCAGCTGATTGGGGTGGTCCCTCCTGATCTTAAAATCTATTAATCCTTTGCATGTCCCTGCAAACCTAGAAAACAGGAAGCTCTCAGCAGGCTATCTGTTAAGTCCAGTGTTCAAGAAAGGCAGTGGGACTCAAGTTGTGCGTGGAATTATTTATTTATTTATTTTAAATGAAGAAACCTAATTAAAATGATAGGAATTTCCTGGGGAAATTCTCGGCCTGTTCATTTTTAAGTGCCTTTGTATTACAAAAGGTATTTGAAGTCCTTGAATTTTTATCCTTTAGCCACCTTTAATCTAATTTCTAATCTCTTAATAGCCTTAATTGAGTTCTGAATACTTCAAATTATTAAACATCTTGGGGGGATTACAATTTGTTTTTCTGATTATGCAAAAACAACATCAATTGCACACACACGCTCCCCATCCCCCTCATATTTATGTCAAGTTAAACTATCGGAAATGTAAAGCATACACTTTATGGGCAAGATATTTGCCTTTCAAAGAGTATTTTAAAACATTTTTGCTTTCAGGCAGGTTGAAGGAAGCAAGCGGTGAGGAAAGAGTAAACAGCGAGATCTTAATGTGCGTCCCAAATCGTGTCATTTGCTTTTGGCCTCTTTGTCATATTGGTAGAGACTGCCCGTGGACATGCAGTGCGTGACAGCTGGCTGCCTGCGGGGTGGTGGGCCATGCAGCCCAGCAGGGCACAGGCAGGATAGTTGCCTGCTCCTCTCAGCCAGACAGACCTCCTACCCACCCCAGTGCCTTCACACCCCCCTGCTGTTCAAGTGTTGCGCACAACCGGTCAGCAGGGGTTCCTGCCAACACCTGCCTCCATCCCTGACTCCCAGGTGAGGACATGTCATGGGCTGCCAAGCAGTGGTGACCCCCATCCCAGATGCCCTTGGAGTCTACCTTCTCTTCCAGGGCCTCTGTCCCTTCAAAAGCACCTGTTCCCAGAGCTGTACCCTCCCCCAAGCCTTGCCCCCAGGCCCCCTCTCCCATCCCCCTGTCACGCTCATCTCCCTGGTGCTCACAGAGCCCATGGTGTGTCCCTCCAAGTTGGCTTACTTCTCTGACTCTACCTACGCCCCTTTGTTCCTCTAAACTTTATTGATCTGCCCTGCCTCTATCCTTTCATTCCCACTTCTTCTTGGAAGATGCCTGCCCCAGCAGGGATAGCAATCCTTGCATTGATGAGGCATAGGCCCAGACACCACTCTGAAGGCAAAAAGACTCCGGGGAACAGAGGACAGATGGCAGCCCTGCCAGGCAAGGCAGTGTCTTTATTCAAGAACAGCAACTTAGTTTACACCTTATCCAAAGCCATGGAATAAAATACTCTCTAGTAATGTGGATACAGTATCCAAACCAGATACTTGTCGTATGAGCTAATAGCAATGGAAGAGTTCAATTCTTATCAAAGAAAGCCTTCCTTGTAAGAATCAGAAATTTATTTCTCACCAAAAAATAAACAAGCTTTCTTAACTTGAAGAAAGTATCAGCTTTTTCACTTTGTTTGCTTGTTTAATAGATCTCAGCTTTAGTTACTGTTAGCTTACCTCCACTTGTTTTCATCTTCCTTCCTCTTGAAGAATCCACTTTAATATCCAGCGTCAGAAAGAACATCTTTTGAGAACTAAATCCCTCTCCCTAACTTCAGGAAGAAGATTTCAACTTGTCATTGCTGAATATACTGTATGTTTTCTAGAGACTCTAGGAGAAAGCCTATGAAATTTCTGGGGAACCCACAGTTATGCCTGTACCTGCCACTAGTAGCCACTATAGAGTCTGGCTTCTTTATCCATAAAACAAACGTCCACTCAAGGTACCACCATCAAAGCTTGGATCTCATTCTGTCACCATTATTCAAGCTGAGCAGTGATGTACTTACGGAGCTATCCTATTCACAGAATCACACAGAATCACAAGGTTGGAAAGGACCCATTGGATCATCGAGTCCAACCGTTCCTAACACTCCCTAAACCATGTCCCTAAGTACTTCATCCACCCGTTCCTTAAACACCTCCAGGGAAGGCGACTCGACCACCTCCCTGGGCAGCCTGTTCCAGTACCCAATGACTCTTACTGTGAAGAATTTTTTTCTGATATCCAACCTGAACCTCCCCTGACGGAGCTTCAGGCCATTCCCTCTTGTCCTGTCCCCTGTCACTTGGGAGAAGAGGCCAGCTCCCTCCTCTCCACAACCTCCTTTCAGGTAGTTGTAGAGAGTAATAAGGTCTCCCCTCAGCCTCCTCTTCTCAAGGCTAAACAACCCCAGCTCTCTCAGCCGCTCCTCATAAGACTTGTTCTCCAGCCCCCTCACCAGCTTTGTTGCTCTTCTCTGGACACGCTCCAGAGCCTCAACATCCTTCTTGTGGTGAGGGGCCCAGAACTGAACACAGTATTCGAGGTGCGGTCTCACCAGTGCCGAGTACAGAGGGAGAATAACCTCCCTGGACCTGCTGGTGACCCCATTTCTGATACAAGCCAAGATGCCATTGGCCTTCTTGGCCACCTGGGCACACTGCTGGCTCATGTTCAGTCGGCTGTCAACCAGCACCCCCAGGTCCTTCTCTTCTGTGCAGCTCTCCAGCCATTCTTCCCCCAGTCTGTAGCGCTGCATAGGGTTGTTGTGCCCCAAGTGCAGGACCCGGCATTTGGTCTTGTTAAACCTCATCCCATTGGTCTCGGCCCAGCAGTCCAGCCTGTTCAGATCTCTTTGCAGAGCCTCCCTACCCTCCAGCAGGTCGACACTTCCTCCCAGCTTAGTGTCATCTGCAAACTTGCTGAGGGTGCACTCAATGCCTTCATCCAGGTCATTGATAAAGACATTGAACAGAGCTGGACCCAGTACTGAGCCCTGAGGAACTCCACTTGTGACTGGCCTCCAGCTGGAGTTAACTCCATTGACCACCACTCTCTGGGCCCGGCCATCCAACCAGTTTTCAACCCATATTGATTAAATATGCACATGAACCATTTTATTAGACATACTTTAATGATTTACTGGTATTATTTATGATTTGTACTGCTGTAACAGCTATAATCGCCAGTTGAACTCTAAGGAGTTTTGGTTTCGACAATGTACCATTACAGAAACACAACAGCTTCTCCTGCAAGCTTGCACGCTAAGGTGCTGATCCAGGATGTGTGTGCCCAAACTTCTCTTTCTGGGGCTGTCCATCTATGTCCATGGAAGTTTGAAGAATATATACTTAAGCAGATACATAATCTATACTACTGGGTTCAGGCTTATACTTTGGTTGTAAACTCATTCCTGTTCTTTCTTTTTTTTCTTTCAATATTGAATTTTACTGTGTTCTTGCATTTACTACCCAATAAATGGAAACTTACCTAACAAGGACATGTATATTTAGATATATATTTTTTTAATGCAGTACTTTTTAATGCACTATACGGACCAGTGTAATTATAAAAGATGAATTAGAACATAATTCTGCAGTTCAGCATCTGTGCAGAAGCCTGTACATATGCTTTACATAAAAGGCCTGACTCATGAAGGTGTGACAGCAAGATGAGGGCCACTAAACTGGAAGATGAAAACAGCCAAAAGACTTTGGTTAAGGCATTTTGGCTGAGACATTTTAATTTAGGAAGGTCAGCACGAAAAGTCATTCAGCTCTCCTTTTGACTTCTTACCCTAGAAAAAGAGAACAGTGATAAAATCAGGCAGCAAGAAATTTAGATCAAATTAAAAAGAATACTTTTATGTAGCACATATCCTGACTATAGCATTCATTGATGTAATAGGTCACCAATTTATATACTGTGGCTGAATAGTTTTATTGTCAACCATAAGCCAAACCCCCCCTCGACAACTAAGCCAACACTCGTTAGGGAAACTGAAACAAGAATATTTGCTGGAATAAAATAGTGGGATTTACCCTAATATTTAGGAGATATCTATGCCCTATGAAAAGAACAATAAAGGTAATTAGATCCTAGGCTCAATACATCATCTGTTTACTGAAGTGGGAGAGTAAGCTCCCTTTTATCATTCCATAATTTGCTAGAACTACAATAAAGGGACTTTAAAAGCACTAGATGCTGACCACTGGGATGGTACTGGGTCACAGAAGTTTTACTGTATAACTTGCCTTAGCTACAAATTACCCTGGCAAGCTACAAGGATTCCAGTGTATTCTATAATTATGAACAACAGGGCTTCCTACACTTGTACTGAGAACCTACTTCCCCCTCTCCTCACCCATGAAGAACTTTTCAGCACAATGAGAATTACACAATGGTGTTGTAAATTATATGCCACGTTTCAGTCTGATCTTGGGTATTTACTACTAAACCTTTCAAACTACTGGTTTCTAATTAAAATTATGACACGCTTCTTCAGCAACAATAACCCAGGCATACCTTTCAAACCTTTCATAAGGAAAAAAGTCAGACCTTACTTGCAAGCGAGGTTTATTGTTTCAGTGGCTTTAGGTAATGCAACCTCTTCAGAAGCAGACTGCCTCATCAGAGTTCTGGCAAGTTTGTGACACAGGAGACACATGTTTAGAGACAAATTTGAGGAAAGTTACAGTGTCAAACCCCCAGTTTTCAGCAAAAAGAAATTTCTTCTCAGGAATAAGTGCAGCCTTTAAAGTGAGGGTCAAGCTAACAAATGCTGCAAGGGAGACTCTTCATGTTATTCCAGGGAGAGACGTTACCAACCCTCAGAGTGCCTTCATTGCTACGGCTTCAGCCCCATGTACTGAAATGGGAGAGCTCCTGTCAGTGCCCAAGCCATGCAAAGGGATGCCTTAACAGATGACACCTCAGGGCTGAGGGAATCCTCTTTTTTCCTCACTTACCGATATTAAATGTCAGCATCGGCAGCCGATGTTCAGCAGCCGACATCATCAGAGGGAACATTTCGATGGTCGTTTCCTCAGCCTTGGCAGGAGGACCAGAGTGAATGCAAACGCAATATTGCACACTGGCCAATTCACCAGCAGGGAAACACCCTTCAATGGTATTTATCCTCTGCCTGGAGCTCCGAAGGGCCACCACCTCCTCAGAGCGGAGGGTGCCCAAAACACACCCACGACCATCCTGAGAGGAATAACTGCTCTTGGGAGGGAGTCCTACAGACACTTGGGGCACAGGGTTTATGACAATTGCATCCTCAGGGTAGCCTCCTAGGACACTGCAGCCTGGGGAGACACAACAAGGAGAGGATGAACAGCTCCAGGGACGGTGGATTTTCGCACCTGCAGCTGTTGTCGGTGGTGCAACTCAGACATCAATGCACGCAGGGGAGCTCGCCCAATTCCTGCCCCCAACTCTACCGGTTGATCTCACGCCCTTTTGCCCCATTACCGCTCCCTCGGAGTGAGGCAGGTGAAATAACAAGGTGCAGCCCTTTTTCCTCTCGCGGCCGCCAAGCAGACCCAGGGGCCGAGGGGTTGACACCCCGGCTTTGTGCTACCCACCAGCAACGGCTGCCTCAAGGCACCCAGCGACACCATCCACCACAGCCATTTTTACAGTCGCTTTTTCCCCCCTCTCAAAATAAATCAATAGAAGTAAATAAATAAATAAATAAATCACCTCTTCCGCCCACGCAGCGATTATTTATTTATTTATTTATTTATTTATTTATTTATTTATGGGTGGGAAAAAAAGAACCCCTAAACTCAGCCCCCCCCCCCCCCCAAGGCCATTTCGGTGCCGCGGGCTGCGCTCGGTGGGAGCAGGTGCTCGGCGGCACCTTGGGAGTCATACCGCCCCCCTCCCCACCACTTCTCCGCCCCGGGCGGCCGTCGGGTGTCGCTTCCCATTTCACTTGGAGATATTTTCGGGTGGCGGGAGCCGCCTCGTCATTTCCGCCAGGAGAAGGAGGTAAAAAAAAAAAAACCAAAAAAAAAAAAGCCATCTGCTGGGGATCCGAGCGGAGCCGTGCGGAGCCGAGCCCCGCCAGCCCCCCGGGCACCGACCTCTCGGCGGGGCCAGAGCCGCTGCCCGCGGGGGCGGGGAGCGCCGGAGCGTGCCGCCGCCTCCTCCCCCTTCCTTCTCCTCCTCCTCCTCCTCGCTGCCGAGCCGGCAACATGAACTGAAATCCCCAGAGAGGCACAGAGGCGGCGAGCGAGCGGAGCGGAGCGGAGGCAAACGGGGATTTAGCGGCTTTTCTCCTGCCGCCGCTGCCCCGCACAGCCGAGCCCGCAGAGCGGCGGCCGCCCGCACCCCCGAGTACCCCCCATGGCCCTCATCATGGAACCCGTCAGTAAGTGGTCACCGAGTCAAGTCGTCGACTGGATGAAAGGTGAGGAGCGGCTCCCGGGCGGCTCTGCGGTGCCCCCCCCGCCCTTTCTCCCCATCGCCACCGCAGGTGCGGGCAGCATCCACGCCTCCCAGCGCCGCCGGCAGCCCCCGCCATTCGGCTGGGGGGGCTGGGGAGGGAGGAGAAGGGGGTCGGGACCCCACCGCGGGATGAAGGATGGGGGCTAGGAGGGGTGGGAAGGGAGGAGAAGGGCTTCGGGACCGCACGGCTGGGATGAGGGATGGGGGCTAGGAGGAGGGACGGAGGAGAAGGGCTTCAGGACCGCGCCGCTGGGATGAAGGATGGGGGCTAGGAGGAGTGGGAAGGGAGGAGAAGGGGGTCAGGGCCGCACCGCTGAGATGAAGGAAGGGGGCTGAGGAGGGGTGAGAAGCGAGGAGAAGGGGATCGGGGCCACACCGCTGGAATGAAGGAGCAGCTGCGATGAAGGATGGGGGCTAGGAGGCGTGGGAAGGGAGGAGAAAGGCTTCGGGACCGCGCCGCTGGGATGAAGGAGCACTTGGGATGAAGGATGGGGGCTGGGGGGGGGGGGGGGCGGGGTGTGTGGAAGGGGAGAAGGGCGTCGGGACCGCACCGCTGGGATGAAGGATGGGGGCTAGGGAAGGGAGAAGAAGCGAGTCGGGAGCACACTGCTGGGTCAAGGAGCAGCTGGGATGAAGGATGGGGGTGGGAAGGGAGAAGAAAGGGGTCGGGACCGCACCGCTGGGATGAAGGAGCAGCTGGGATGAAGGATGGGGGCTGGGGGTCCCGGGGCCGCCCTTCTCCCTCCGCCCCGGGCGCAGAGCGGGGGCGGCTGGCGCCCCTAAAGCCGGGAGGAAGGAGGCACGGCTGTGCCAGGGCGAGCCCGGGATGCTCCGGCCGGCGGCGGTGGGGCTGCTTGCCCCCCGGCAGCGAGGGGGTGCGAGGGCTGATGCGGTGCCGAATAAAAGTTGAACCTGGCGAGGGGGGCTCCCCCGTGCTCGGCGGCAGCGAGGGAGGGAGGGGGGAAGTTCCGTGGGCTGCGGTGGGTCGGGTCCCTGCTGCCCTGAAACCGCGGTGAGGGGCGCCCAGCCCGCTCCTCCGGCCGGGGCTGGGGAGGTGATCCCCGTCCCCGGGGGCAGCGTTTAAGGATCCGTGATGTACATTAGCCTGGAAGAGCCCGCTGTGCTGACGTGCGTTTGTCCTGCTGCTCAGCTTTTCCCCCTCCCTCCTCACCTGCCTTCCTCCAAGAGAAAGTCTAATGAGAATAAAATTTGGACTTGCTGGAAATATTTCGCTGTTGTTCTGTGTGCGCCGACATGGCTTTAACACTGTAACTTAAAAACCAATCTTTTTGCAGTGTTTGGGTTTTTTTTGTTGTTTGTCTTGTTTTGTTTTGTCTGGGTTTGTTTTATTTATTTGTTTTATTTATTTATTTTGTTATTACCTTTAAGTCAGGCTGCAGCTGTGTTTTGAATAAATCACCATCTCGTATTATATATCTTTTTATAAAGATAGAATGACCGGATGGGTACAACTTTCGAACAACTGCTACATTGTGGGAGTTCTTTATAACATACTGCGTGCCACTAATGTGACAGTTTCATCATCCTTAAAATCTCAGGCATATAACATATGTTTTCAGTTATTCAGTCCTGGCATTTATAGCTGTTGAGTTATAATTACATTCAGTAACATGCATAGTTTTGCTGTTTCTAAAGCATTTTCAATCCATATAATAATAATAAAAAGAAATAACGTGATGCTTCATATCCTAAGAAATTAGTAAATATTAATAAAAAACTTGAAGGAGCTGCAGATGATCAGTATTAAAAGCAAACCCTTTTCAACTTCAATATGTTTTGTTACAGCTATTTAGCTTCCAACATTTTTACTTCTGAAAAAAATATTTGTAGGACTTTTTTTCAAATCAATATCCGAGATGCCTCCCCCATATTTTGGGAATGCAGAAAAAATAATGAGTTTTCAGGCAGGGCATTTTTAAAAGACTTCAGAAATGCAATACATCAAATACTTTCCAGAAGTGACAGTGCACACTCTGCTTCTGTATTGCATTGATGTAAAATCAGTCATTTAAAAACAACACGCTGACTAAACGATAACATTAAAAATTGTGAAGCTAGATAAAGGTTTGTGGTTAGGTACCTGTGACTAACACACGAGGCTGTAGATCTGTCTTTGAAAGTAATTTCTTCAACTTTACAAAAAAGCAGTCATTGCAATTATGCCTACTTTTGTGATTGTGGAACTCCCTTTTTAGTGTTGAACCTGTTCATTTTTGTGCAAAATGCTGCATTGTTTCTCTGGAGCACTGAGCAGACACATCTATGTTGCTTCAAGCTCTCCTTTCTTCATTTTGTATTCTGAATTACAGATGAACATTCATTTAGAGCGGGGTGCAAAGAGATAAAGCACCTGCCTTTGATTAGCACTGTTTGAGGAAAACCACCTAGATAGCTGCTAAAGTTGAGCCTGGAAATGAGTAGGACCAGCAGCTGTGGGTAGGTTTGGGCCTGTCTGATGAGTCACACCTTGCCAAGTTTGAAGGAAGAATGGTAGTGGACGGGACAAGTGGTCTTGACTGCAACTTCCCTTTCCTCATTTATTGTTTGTAGTGTTGTGAACATCGTTATTGAGATCTGGGTGAAAGAATGTTCTTCTGCTGCTTTAAACGCGTTGTGACCAAGAAATTAGATTTCTCAAAGTCTCAAAAATAGCTTATTTGTGTTTTAAGGGGGACCCAAGAGAGTTCAAGGAGTAAAACATGAATGTGTCTTTGTTATAAGAACTTTGGGGTACATTAGAGGTCCTTGCACTAGTGGCAGTCAAGTCTGGTTTGCATAAATTACATTAAATTTCAAGATGCAAGAATGTTTTGCTGAGTTACTAGGGTTATTTTACAGAATTATAAATATTGAACTCAGATTTAACCTTTTCCTTGAAGTGCGTGCCCTGCTATGTAATGTGCCTTCTCAGAGCAGCTTTGTAAAGAGCATTCTTCAAAATAGCCTTCTGTGTTCAAAGCAAAAATCTCTCCTGAAAAAGGAAAATCCTACTGTTTAACATTGTTTACAGTTATCTGGAAGTTAGGGGAAATGAAACACTTTAGATTTTATTGCTCTCAATGTTTTTGTGATGGTCTTGCTAGTATGACCTGAGCATTTGCAATAAAAGGCCTTGTCTGGAATTCTTTATTTAGGCAAAAGAGCCGTTACCTCAGTGATATTTTGTTCAGGGCAGTGATAAAGCATTGAGACAAATGTTAAAAGATGTGAGAAATGAAGACAGGGCAAATATTCTCACTCAAAAGTGTTACATAAAAGTGCTGAGCTCTGGCGTGGATGGCTGGATAGGGAGCAGGCTCAAGATCGTTGGTATTCATGGAATAAACTACAGTCTCCCCAATGTCTTCTTATTTTTTAATTCCTTGATATATGTGGTTGGTCTGTGGATCCTTTAATGGCCTGTGGACTCCAACACTGTTGAGACTGACAGTTGTACCTGGAATTGGTTATGCAAGTAAGCAGCTACCTAAATTTCAACCTATGTACATTAAGAAGTCTTGGATCAGTGTACTAGTTAAAACTTTGCAAATTAAAAGAGCTAAAGGAGTGGAGCCTCTGTCAGCGTATGAGTTTTTGTAAGGTTTAAGATGAACTCTCTGAGAGAAGATTAACTGTCATAGAGCTGGAAAAAGAACAGATGGATTAGCTCATCTCTCCCACAGGATGGCATATTGTATGTGGAGGAGAAAATGAATATTTAAATTGATTCAAACTGTATTATTTTGCTTTTCATATATTTAGTACTAATTTTAAAGGCCCTGCATGGATCAGTGAGCTGAAACTATGTCAATCACCTCCTCTGCCTCCCCTTTAGAAAACATGTGTGGATTCCACTGCCACATTGCAAGATATTGACATGTTGCATATGTGAGCACTGTCAAACGTCATGGCTTCACTGACTCAGGAAGGGAGCATGTCAGATACATTTTAGATTTCTGAGATGCTGAAAAGACTTAGACACACAATTACTTTTCAAGCATCAGGATGTTTATAACTGAGTCTTATAATTTAACTTCTTTTGACTGAGGTTGTTTATAATGGGTATAGTTAGGTAAGGTCTTGCTGCTTTTGACAATATTCTAGTTTTAATTAAGTACCAATCTCTCAATGGCAGAATCTGTTCAAAAAGGCAATCCACCTGGAAAAAAATCAATGTTATTTAAACTAACAAAGCTTAAGTATTTATTTTTTGTTTGCTGAATGACAGCTCATAGAGCTTATACTGAGCTCATACAGCTTAAACTGTTGTAATGGTAGTCATACTTAAGCTGACATCGGAGGCATGGAGTTGCTCTAAAGGCTTCTAATGCTAAGGAATGGGGGCTTTTTACCTCTATAAAATCTACTCTACCTGCATTTAGAAGGATGTAAGTATTTAGAAGCACTAGGGGAAGAGAAGGAGAAATATGAACATGCTAGCAAAGTAAAAGCACAGTGCAAAAGTTCTCCATTTGGATGATTTCATACTGCGTGGATTTAAGAACTGATTTTCTGTCTGCTCTTCATGTACAGAAGACACGCGTGTCCGTTTTCAACAGCATGCATGTTTGCACGGAGTTGTCATAGGCTTCCCACAACTGTGCTCCACTTAGTATAATGGGAATTACACGTTACTTGTCAAGAAAATTTAAGAGTTTGTTGGAATGCTTTGAAACAAAGACTCTAATCCTTAATAGTGATTTTAGAAAAATGTTGCCATGGGGATCTTTTTACTCCTGTTTCTGCAGGTGCAGAGCCCAAGGACCTTTATGGTAACACCGAGGTCCTGCTGCTAGTTTCTGAACCATTGCATAGTAACAGGGAAGTTCATCAGCGAAGGCACAAACCCCCTCACAGCACTGGGGTCTATCAAATGGGTTTAAATCTTACAAGCAGTAAGAATGACTCCTGTATTCGGGGTCATTGTCAGACCTATCTAATTTTTTGCCTTGGCTTTCTCTAAAAGTGACTGTTAGGGGCACAGTTTAGGAGTGTAGGCTGGACCATAAGGCTACAAAGGCCTGTGAACATCTACTTAAGGTAGAGAGGAGGTGTGCTTGTACACATGTATGTGCCTCACTAATTTTGGGCTTTCAGTTTTGTCCATCATTTTGTTTATTTTCAGTTGTTTATTGAGTTAAAGCTGCTTCCTTATGCTACTTCCCTTCATATTGCTTTTGGTAGGCCCCTTAATAAATATGACTGTTAGAAATAATACAGAACAGGCTGAATTATCTCATGGAAACAAAAGCTGGATATTTAAGAATATGAAAAATACTTGGATTGTGAAACTTTAGTTCCTTGTGTAGCTTGTGTAGATGACTGATGAGCTGCAGAAGAGTCATCAACTTGAATAGTCATTGCTAGGTGCCATATGTGGAATAGATCAGGTGTTTTACAATATCTCAGCATTAAATTTTTTTTCTTTCTCCCAGGAAAAGCAAACCTAAATTTTGCCATATCAGTGTACGTATAGTACTGCATTAGCTTTAAAGTGGAGCTATTTAATGGAGTTAGGACTTTTACTGTAATGCCTACCAAGAAAATTTGTAGACAAAATATGAAATAGTGTCATAGTTGGAGCACAATTGCAATGAACTCCTGAACTTTTGAGTTTGTAGATAGTTACTCCATTTGTAAGAAAGTAATAAGAATTTTAGTAAGATGAGTTGGGATTCTTTTTGGAGGAGGGAGTTTGTACGAAGACTGATAATCAAGAGTCAAACTGCGCTATTCCAAAGCTTAGTTTTAAGGACTCTAGCTTTAAACCTGTCCTGAAAGCAGCACTGGGAGATCTCTCTCTTTAGCTTGTTTATTTTTCCTGTGGATCTCTCACTTTTTGCTTGCCCTTCTGACATTAGGAGTTTTAGTATTATCAGTGGCCAACACATCAGTCACAGTGGTGTGCTTTAGAGCATCTTGTTCTGTGATTAGAAAACCTCTCCTGCCTTTGTTTATCAGCAGCAAATGAAACTGCAATTGAAACTAGGATGTGACAAAGCCTAACAGCCCTGGTGTTGCCATAGCAAATGCAATGTTACATAAGCGGCCACTCTGCAAATACTTCATGCAGCCACATTTTAGGCATATCGTGATCATTCATTTCTAAATTAATGATCTTTTCAGGAGGGAGCTTTCCTAGATGAGGTGATCTCACTCACTCCTGAAATTAATGTGCTAGTTGTGAAGCTCTTTTAGCACTGCCCGTTTACACCTTAATTTTGTTTGAACATATTGTTCTGTTTCTGAAACATCTGTTACTTTAAATATGGCCTCACAATATGTTTTCTCAAGTGTTTTTTTGCAACAGTTCAGTGAAGCTCTATGTTCTGATCTTATTCAGATTTATTTGCAGTATTAAACCAAGCAATTTACAAATGCCTTTTCTGGTTAATGGGTGTCAAGAATTGTGCAAGGCAGCGATATAAACCAGATCACTTTTCAGATGAGAATTTTGAAATATATATACAGATGTATTTTTAGAACCATTGCGAGTTGTCTTTTAGTGCTCTGGCAATAATAAACCAGGCAGTTTTACCTTCTAAAACCCAGACTGGCAAATGGTCTAGCCTTTCTGTCTGATCTTCAGAAGTGTAGATAACCATTTAATCTCAGTAAAGTTATCATGGCATTTGATTGTACTGTATTACTGATTTCCAGAGCAATAGGGAAGATCTCTTTTCTGAGAAAATTCATCATGTGTAGGCTTGCATTTAAACCTGTGCAAGCAGGAGAAAATTCCTCAGGCTTCCTTGCTATGTACATGCTGGTTTTAGGTTTTTTTTTCAAGAAGTTACCATTTCCTAATTAAATCATAGGATAACTGTATCTATGATCACTTGTAGCAAGCATTTACCTTTAGCAGCCGCATAACTTTGCTTTAGATTTCTAGATCCAAACAAAACAAAACTGTGTTAGTACCACACTTGCTGCTTAAATAATTCATTGAATGAAAGCTTTAAACCTTCATTTTAGAAGATGAATAGTTACCAAGACAAATGAGTAGGATAGGGGTTCCAAAACACCTCACTTAAAAAAACCTGAAAATCTGGAAGGACAGTGTCATGAAATTATGAAATTCTGCATTTTCTTCATTCTTCTCTTCCAGCTTTTCAAACATGTCCACTTTTTCTAAAAAGGTGAAGGAGGGAGAGGGACATGAGTTGTATTCTTCAAGAAGAAAAATGTTGAGGGCTCAATATTAGGCCCATGTTATAGTCAAAATGCTGAGGAAAGCAATTTTCACATGAATCTATTTGCAGCACTGTGCAGGGAGTTTCATTTCTTCTTGTGGGACAGTTGGACCTAGCAGGACATTTGCTCTTAAGTTTAAAATAGCTGACTGTCCAAGAGCAAGCAACTGCTGCTCCTCGTAATGTTCCTTTCCTGCAATTGAAGGGTGAAGGGCTGGAAGACACAGGTGCACCCAAGATCTGGAATGCTGCAGGAGCATCCACTTGTACACACATTTCACCCTCCCCCCTCGGGTTGGCAGATCTGTGGTAGATGAAACAAATTTTTCCTTGAGGTTTCCAGTGCAGGCATTTCTCTTATGGAAAGAGAATTCAGTATATCAAGTATTTTTAAAGCACTGGAGGCTTGAAAATCTGCCCCCTTTTGTTCTGCTTATCTGCCAAATAATATTATCTTTGAATAAATAGCTGAGTATATGATCTTGTAAGGTGCTCGGCATTTCCAGTTTATCCTTTAAGTAGAAATTTAGGGCACTTGGTACCTTAGATGAAGTGCCTAGAACAGTAATTTGAAAGTGTTTGGCCTTACATGATTAACATCTGCTACAGTACCATATGGTGGGAAATTCCAAGTAAACTGTTGATTAATATATGGGTAGCAGAGCAAGCCGTATTTAAACTATATTCAGATAAAGTGTATTATTTTAATGTAGTGGGATGCAAAATGCTGCGCTTTTGTATTATACCTTTTCTGTTATGTGAAGAAGAGGGCAAAAAGCTGATGGGAATTAATTTTGGCTTTAAATTAAAGGTTCAGGTAGCTTTTTTAAATGAATGGTTTAACACTCACATCAGCATCAAATATCCATTGATTTCAGTGGGACAGGTTCTGTGTTTGGTAATGCTGAACTTTTGATTGTGAATGCTGTGGACGCTCCTCTGCTAGGATTTTATTGGTGTCCACTGTGGGTAGTCAGTGGATGTCCAGCCAAGCTGTGCAAGCATATAAGACATAACTTCAGATATCACTGCTGGAGCTATTCCTGCACCACTTGGTGTAGTACTACCAGCTGTGAACTGTCCAAGATGCTCTGGAGGAGTGTTGGGGTGGGAGCTAAGGGTGTGCACCGGCAGTGGATAATGCTGAGACCTCCTCCTTGGCCCTCTTGTGTTTGGAAGGATAAACATACCCATGGATAATGCTAAGCAGCTGGCTAGGTCACCTCTAAAAGACTCTTGCCTCCCACAGAGGATGATCATTGGCTGCGTAGAAGTTTATAACATTACTGTTTTTGTTAAAATGTAGAATTTATTTTTAGTGTGGCCACATCCACCAGTTGCCAATAGCTACAGCTACAAATGACCTATTTTAAAATAGGTTCTTCTTCCTTTTCCTTTTTCCCTTCTCTCCCAATAATCTTCATGTCAGTAAGAAGGTGAAGAAAACCTTCCTTGTCGTAATGAGGCCAGGTAAATATAGGTGGGACATGCCAGTATTGTCTGGGTAATTCACTAGATGGCATTCTTCCCTCTGAGTCAGCACTGAAACCATTCATGGGAAACCATTCATGGGAATGACAAGAGACCCTTGTGTTTTTGGTGAGACAAGAACCTGAAATCCTGGCCAGGTGTGGTTGCAGAAGGCTTGCTGGCATTCTTCATAATAGTGGGAAAGTTAACTCTAGTGCCCCGGTTAAATTACCTGTTAATAATTAAAATCTTTGTAACTGGACTCCCTTTATTGATATCCATGACTGAGATGTGCCTTCCTTACTGCCTTTAATTGCTTTGTAGTTTTGTTGGTTGCTTTTGCACAGTTGATACTTTGATTTCCAAGGTGCAGTGCTGTTCCTGTCTTTGCTTTGTTTCAGATTTTAAAAAAAATAGTGACAGAGGGATCTGTTGAATGCAAAGGGGAAGTTGCACTTACGTTGGATATCGTCAGCTGTTGTAAATCTTCACCTGTCCTGCTTTGTGTACACCTTTTAAACACCAAACACATAACGAATTCTTTCTTGTCTTTTTCTGATTAATGTATGACTGAAGTATGAGGTGAAATATCCAATAAGTACCTTGTTCAGTGTCCAGTACTGATTGACTTCTGGCTGGCTTGTTTATTGTTCCTTTGTGGACAGAGTCATGTGCCCTTTGTTTCCATTTCTCTTCAGTGGTCAAGCATGTCTCTTTTTGGTAGACTTTGTTTCATAAGGGCTAATATGAGAGAAGATACAAATCTGCTAGTGTGTTTTTATTTTTGTAGTCTCCTTCTGCTTGTTTCTAAAACTTTCTGTAAGGGCACGATGATGAAGTGATCCTTATTTCTTTTCAGAGAGGTGTTTATTGCCCTTTTCAAATATTGCGGCCTTTAAATATTTTCAGTTAAAAGTGGCTATATGTTATTTTAACCTAGAATGTGGAGGCTTATTGTTTCTTCAATTTCTCTTTATGTTTTTTTAGTATAGTCTTGAGTTTTATGCCCCACAAGTCCTCTTGAAAATACCTGTGATGATTTATTTCACTGTTGGGTACTGGACTACAAAATTAGATGTAGTTTTCATTACTTCAGCTGTTATTTCATTCCGTGTTTTAAACCATATGGATCTTAGGTTTTTAATGCAGTCTGTGGTCAGAAGCCTATTTCTGGAGCCTTGATAATTGAGTCCAAGAGCACAGTGCAGTGTGAATAATTTGTCATGCTCTGTGTGTGGATTTGAGAGAGGGAGAAGTTCAGCCTGGAAGTGTAATCATTGCACATAAGGAATTTCCATGTAAGTCTCAATCTAAACGTTTGAAGAAAGGAGGACAGTTTATTGTTAGAAAAATAAGAGAATTAGGCATATGGCATTACCTGAGAGCAAACGAAATCATTTTCTAAAAGGACTGGATATTTCATAGCCTTCGAAAGTTTGTTTTAAATGTCTGCTTTAGCAAATTACATTCCTGGCTTAGGATTTGAATGTTTGCATGAGTTTTGATGAAGCTACCCTTAGCAACTATAGAAAATAAAATGGTGCATATGTAATTGTGAAACTTATGTATTCCTAAGATTAGTATGTTTCCTTGTGCGTGTTTCTTTTCCCCTTTAAATAAAGGATTTGGTGTTCCTGGTGACTACCTTGGCTTGAACAAGACAGCTTAAGGGTTGTGGCAAAGCTAATGAAGGAGTGCTAGCCCTCTCCCTGGTGGAAATGTCAGCAGTCGAAATGGTCTTAACAGCTTACCAACCTAAGATCTTGGGAAACAAAACACTCAGTGCAAGACAAAAACTCACTTTTCTATGAAAATATGCTTCCTGTACTACATAGTATTAGTTAGATGAATAAAAGATGAAATTTGTTCTGGAAGGCTAAAGGTAAATTCATTTACTAAAAGTTTACAAAGCTGATTTACAAGGAGCTCACTGGTTCTTTGCTTGTTCTGTCTTGGTCAATAAAACCCTGTTCGGCCATTTATTTGGACATCATCTAGTTTCCCTCTTCCATCCTAACCGCTGTCCCTCAGCTCACTGTAAGCCATACCGAACTATTCAATTATGAACTGGAGGTAACTAATGCTAATGTGATATGAATGAGTAGACCTGAACAGACTGGACAATTAGTGACTGTCTCTGGTGGTGTTATCAGATAACAGGGTTTTATGTCCTCCTGAAACTATTGCTTTCCAAAACTGGGTGCAGTGGTGTGCTGCAAAGTGGCTGACTGGGCATCCAAATGCCAGGTGTTGTGGAATGGGGGCTTGATTTTGCAGAATAGCATGTCCTGAGTGTTTTTTCCCCTCTGCAGATCTGCACAAACTACTGTGTAGGGGAATAAGTACTGTCTATGTAATAGAGTAACTGAAAAGATAACTTTGATATATGATGCATTTCATTAACACACTCCCCCCCCAAATTAACTGAAAATTTGCTTTCCAGCTGAAAAGAAGGTAGAGCTGAATATAAACTTTGCTGGCCAGCCCCTTAGTAAAAAAATAATTAAGACCCTTATTTTAGAAAATGCTTTTCGGTTGATAATATATTGTAGGGTGTGGCAAGAATGGTGACATTTTAGATCCAAAGGAAAAGTGAATGCACTCATAGCTCTTCAGTTGCGTGTATATGAAATTAATTCAACTAACAAGAAGAATTAAATAACATCTAGGAATTGTAATGCTGTCTTGTAATTTCTTTCGGTTTTCTCACTTTGTATATGTTAAGTAATGTGCTCTCCCTCTTACAAGGTAATTGACTTGTATTTATCCTAAGAAAATAGCATGAAGAGTTTCCTGCAGAATACTGTTTTGCCAAATCTTACTAAATCAAAATCTACCTCAAGAAAGAATTACAGTGAGACCTCTGAAGGAAAAGATGGATATGTGTTGGGATTTAGTTTCAATCGATGATTAAATTGCTTCTAAAATTACAGATCTATCTAATTTACTACTCTTTTGATAGAATCTTTGAAAGTGTTATGGCAGTTCACAAAGTTGTAGCTCAAAGTTTTTGAGTTCAAAGCATCTCAATAATGTTAAATGTTATGACTGTACTCCCCAGAAAGAAAATGGCTTCCAGATTACAGTAATTTAAAAATGAGCAAATAGATAGAAGTAGCTTTTTAGTGACACGGTTAGATATTTAAATATCAAGAAGTCGTTTGTTTATATCTACTCATCAGTGTTCTAGGATTTCTGTGTCACTATGGAACGGTACTAAATGGTAAGTGTTTTAATGGTAAAAACAGCTGTCAATGTTGAGGAAAATAAATCCATGTAGCTCTTCTAGAAGAATGCACCCTTCTTGCATGTAACCAAGCACCATAAGAACAATTGACTTGAATGAACTTTTGATGAGTTCTTAAATACACTGCCTTTAAAGTTATTATGATGTGACAGATGGAGATTAAGCTAGCTAGGAGTTCAGAGAGGTCAGATAAGGCCAACTATAAAGGGTTGTCTGCCTAGGTTTTTTTTTTACTCTTTTTCCCCTCTCTGTACCCTTAATGACTTTTTGCTGTGGCATATGTGACTATTTAAGTTTGCTCCATGTGCTGTAATCCAATTGCTTTGTGTAGTCAAATGAATGTTGGGGTTTTGGGTTTTTTTTATTGTTAATTTTAGCTTTTTGGTTTTTATTTTTCATTAAATGTGCATATTTAATTAGGATATGTTATTAAAGATTAGATTCTTACAATCGGATGTGTGCCAGCTCTTGAAATGAAGTCATGCTTGTCAGGAGATAGTAAATAATAAGCTTAGTAAGGTTTAAAAGATGTGTCTTGCAAAACATTAGCCCCTGTAATGAGTGCAAAGTGGCAACAGCACATCAATATCAATTGTTTTTCTCCAGTGGATCCATTTGTATATGAGTTTTCTTAATTTGAATTAAATTTTCTTTTGCCAGTTTAATGAAGCAAGCAAGAAGAGATGTTCGTCTTTTGAGAAACCACAGTTTCCCATCCCATAACAATGACTTGTTTTGAACTGAAGGGGAACAATCTGACTTTCATACAATATCTTGTAATCTCTGTTCCTAAAACCATGCTAAAACTAAGAAACTGCTATTCAGTGGGTCCCCATTTAGCTGCATGAGAGAGTCTTGGATTCCTGGCTTTGCCTTTGGAACTGTATATTTTGTTCTTAATTTTAACCTGTATCTTTTAATACTCCTGGGAACAAGGGCTTTGAGCATAAGGTTTCCTGTGCTCTAAAATACCTTGAGCATCCTGGCTGGTGTGCATGTGCATGTGGCTGGGTGCCCAGGATGGCATTGGCAAGAACATGATTTGGAGACAAGGATGGGTCTGTCTCCATACTAATTTGATCAACAAAACTCTGCAATCACACTCTGAAAGATAAAGAGCAGCTTTTGATGACTGTGGTCTTAAATTCAGGCATCTAATTTCTGTCTTTTAAGTGCATGAGTCTCTCCCAGGGTCTGGACAGAGTAACTCCTCTGCTAACAATCTGTGTAGTGGGTTTTCATCAATGTTTCTGATGTGTCCCCTGGTGTCTGTAGGAGAGGGGGAGCTGGCATAGCCCTTTTTTGGGGTCCACCTTTAGCCTGAAGCAAGGAGGGAAGTGGGAACAATATGTTGGATACAAATATATGATATGGAAAGCGGAGTAATTTAAGTGAGGAGGAGAAAAAAAGGCTTGCTAGTCATACCCACATAGTTTCGGTCACTTTGGTTTTATTTTAGATTATTTTTTCATTTTTTAAGTTGTAGTCAAAACATTTTTGAAATTGCATGTGTAAAATGCATAAGTGCATAATGCATAAGTGCATAAGTGTATAATGCATAAGTGCATAAGGACCCATGTGGTATGAGATGTAATCCTGGGAAAGAGAAATTGCCTTCCCTAATGAGCAAATGTTTCACTAAGATTAATAAAAGAAAATAAACCAAAACAAACAATAAAGGAAACTTCCTATCTTTCCTAATACAGGGTTGCTTACCAAGTAACTAAAACCTGTAATATCTGGTGCTGAAACTAAGTAGCTGTTATGCAAAGTAACAGCATATTGCTGTGGGTACCACACTGCTAGAGGCACCTTTTTTTTGACTAACACTCAAATCTTTTGTACTCAATACTGGAAGGCCTTTAAAATACTACATTTCATTTTGCAAGGAACTTCTCAGGTGTCCAAACAAAATTAAAGAACTTGGTTCGTTATGCTGATGATTTTTTTTCCTCATGTGCTGTTGGACCCTCTGTGTTGTTCACATTGCTGGGTGATTACGAGTATTTCAGCAGCAGGTGAAGGGGCTGCTCACCATCTCCTCTGTCCCAAGATCTCTAGCTCCTCCTCATTACAGTGGAGGGAGAGGGTTAAATGCCTTGTGTCATCTTTACTTTAAGTGCACTTGAAGCATTTCTAACTGACTAGCTGCTTTTTTTAATGAAAAAAAATTTGTCTTGTAACAGCTTTATATACCCAGCTGATTAAAACCACTTCATTATATTACTCTGCAAGTGTCCTGTTTGGTAGGCAGAAATTGTTTGCTCTTTGGCAGATTCATTTCTTGTTGATGTTGCTTTTGTAGGACACTGCTGCCTTAGACTTGTATGACTTAGAAATAATAGGGCATTAATGCATTTCATATATTGGAAAATACAAAGATTTGCTAATCATTAACACAGAAAACATTTTCAGTCTGTTCAGTTGTAGCATGAGATACAGTTTGTTCTCTGTGTGTACATGCTTCAGCTTTATGGAGAGGCTGAGTGACATTTAGTTTGATACATGGAGCTTGGGGAAGTGTTTTAAATAAAGAAATTTTTACAACACGTCATGCCTTTTCTAGCAAACTTTATAAAAGCTATCAGGCAGGAAAAATGTCCTTTTTTAGTGAAGAGGCAGGATTGTCTGTACTTTCTGAGTCACTCAGTGGTGGTTGATGTCCTTTAGATTATTTGGAGCCTTGTATGTTTTTCCAGTGGTTTCCTCGCTGCAGTGCTTTGTTTTCTTCCATATGGATCTGAGTGTACACAGGTGAGACTTGAAGACTGCCGTGCTGCCTGTCACTCCTGAATTGAGACCTGGAGGTCTGAGTAACTTCACCCAGCTGGGAAGCTATATCAGCTGTTGAGATGGAGCCACTTTCTAGGCAAATCATGTGTACCCTGCTTTCCCTCCTATCTCTCTCTTGAGCCAAAAGCTGTGGGGTGGACTGAGGAGTAACAACCCGATTAACTTCTGTACCAGCTGTCAAGCAGTCCCTTGACAAATTTGTCAGTGGTCGTGTTGGTGGAAATTCTGTAGCACATTGAAAGGGGAAAAAAGACATTATTGGCAGCTTAAAATAGATGAAGTTTCTGTTCAGAATGTTGTTGCTGAGTCTGTTGACCAAACAAGTTGGGTTCTTCTGTGATTACAAAGGTCTTAAAAATTAAGACCAACTACCCAAAAGGGAAGGATGGAGAATGGCTTGAGCAGGCACCTTGCTTCATCCCTAAATAGAGAATCATTCACCAACGTTACAGCCTGAAAAGCACAATAGAAAAGGTGAAGTGAATTATTGCATAGGTTATTTGGAAGGAGAGATCTGGTAATCAAATGATAATTGCGCATACTTCTGGCTGAGCAGTAGAAGCTGTCACAATTTGCCATCTGGTTTGCCATTATTCTGACTGAAAGTCGGAGGGGTGAAAGTGTTTGTAATTCATAACGCGATATGTTGGGAGAGACTTGGTGCTGGAAACCAAGTAGATGGATGCCTCTCTAAAATGTAGTCCCTGTATAACCTTGTTTGTTTTACATGAAAAGAGAAAGGCAGTGTATAAACAGAAGGAGAAAGAAGAGGACTGCAAACTTTTTGTTTCATATAGATTATCCGATTAAATTATTTTGAGTAGTAGGAAACTGGTGTAAAATTTCTGCCTGCTATAATCTATAGGTCAGCTTTGATCTTGCTCAGTGCTTATCACTGTTACAATGATAAGCGAGAGACTATGAAACAAATTTGTGCTGATGAAAAATAAACAATTACACCATCAAAATCTATATCAGAGGGTCCTTGAAGCTGTATGAGAAATATCAGTGCTTTGACAAAGTAGTGCTACATGGTGTTGCTGTGGATATTGGATGGATTTGCGGGAGGGGCATCAGAACTTATACCTCAATAAGCTACCAATTATGAGTCAGGTCATAATAGGGCTTTAAATATTTTGAGAAGTGCTCTACAGATAAATTTAATAGATCATTTATTGAGTCTGTATATTGCATTCATGTGTTAAAACAAGCTCAGAATATCCATTGGGGTCCTGAAGAGTATTCATTCTTAATAATGGCACAGCAAACATTTTCATTCTTGTAAGCTTTAGCTTACAAGATGTTGATGCCTTTTAAAGGAATATATTCAAGGGTATTTATGGACTTTGTCAAGGAAACTTTGAAATGACATCATCATACAGACTGAGACTAAGCCTTTTCTGGTTTTGAGCTTGTGTAAGAAAATTGGTGATATTAAAATATCAAGACTGGTAGGAAAAGAAGCGGACCGATTCTTACATAAAAATTATAGAAAAAAGAAGTAACTTATGCAGCCTGTCTTGAATAATCCATGTACCATTTATCTTCTTTCTTCCATAATGGTTACATATTATGGAAAATGCTTATGGCATTTACCATACACTAGGACAGATCACAGGGAAGAGCAGGTTAGAGGCACTTTATGCTTTTGGTAGAGGGACTAAACGAAGGTCTTCCCTGGCTCTTGCTTTAGCTCCCCATTGAGCTATTACCAGTGTAAGCACTAAGCTCCTGATGCAGAAGAACAGTCAGCATCTGTGCAGCAGGTTCTGCGGCCATGCCGGGGCTGCACTCATGCAGAACTGCTGGCGGATAGGGGAGGTGTCTCTTGCCATAGCCCTGTGCCTCCCAGTAGCATTCATGGATTATTAATGTGGTCATCGGAGGTGAAATTACCTGGCATGTGTAACAGACCTGCATCCAAAGAAAGTGTGTGGTAAACTCTCATGATTAACAAATGAACCCCTTTCATGTTGCTTAATCTATAGAAGGCAAGGGGGGGTTGATATTGTTTTTTCAATTAGAGTTAGGTTTCTAAAATTGATGGCTGCTTTTGTATAAAAGTGTGGACTGTGTGGAGCAGAGGGAAATCGGAAAGCCTCCTCAGTAGGTAGGCATGAGCTGAGACACCTGGGAAGTCCTCTGAGAAGGTTCTATAAAGAGTAACTGTGTGTAAGCAGTGCTTAAGCTACCAGGTCTGCAAGATTCTGATTCTGACTCAAGCAAACCAAAAAAGTCAAGTTTATTCATCGCTCTACAGTGTAGCGAGAAGCTTTGTAATAATTGACATATTTGTCATATTTTGAACATTCATTAGCACTTCAGATTAGCTATTAAAGGACATGAAATGTTTAATCACCACATCTTTTCTTGTTATCAGTAGTCACTAGTGCAGTGCTTTTAAAAAAAAATGTATAACTAAGCGGAAAAAAATTGTACTTTAACAGTTTTACTTGGTATACAACAATTTCAAGTGTTGAGATTACTGACCAAAACAAATTGCATTTTCTTCTCCCTGAAATAACGGTTTTTAAACTCTTGAAATCTCCAAATAGTAATAAAATAATCATAAATCTCATGCAGAAGCCTGGAGGATCCTCTTTTACTGTCTGTAAATGTTTGGGCATTTTTAGTGTTTGGTGCAAAGCTGAATACTTCTACTCATGATTGAAACTAATGGTTACTCATCTTCTAAAGGTCTGCTATTAAATGGAATCAGATGTAATACAAGATTGGTTCTGTAACACTGATGTGTTCATTGAATTGCTTTTTTCTTCTCTTTTACTAGTTAGCTATTTAAAAAGCTGTTTGGAATAGACTGACTATAAAAAGGAGCTCTGTCAATTATAGCTTAAAGAAAAAATTATAAGCCTCAGAAATCCTTGCACTACTAAAGTGCAACCTTTTATTTTGTTTTTGGCTTGATATTCACAAGGTTCCAAGTAACAGTAAAATAATACAGATAATTCCTTCAGGGGACTGTAATTGCTGGGCCTTCTTAAATTGAGATCTAGTCCTCTGTACAAAACAGGCACTTAATCAAAATAATTTTCATATAACTTTTTGTATTGTAAGAATACAAAATGTATGAAAGAATTAGAGCAAACACTCATTTTTAATGGTATATTCCAGGGAATTCTGAAGGGGATGTCATGGAAAATACCAGTAAAAGTTTGCTAATCAACCCCTGCCCTTCTCTTTGCTATTCTAAATGGCCAGGAGATGCTCCAAGCCATGGTGGGAGAAGTCTTCACAATGAAATTGTTGTGTGAGGATTTCTGCTAGCTTTGCTAATCATGGGCACATAGGCAGCTTTGTAGCTGCAGCGATGCCCTGACAGTGCATGTGCATGTGGCATCCCATCCCACCTTACAGGGAGGGGAGAAGGCAGGCTGAAACGCTGAGTGAAAATGAGAAGATAAGGGCTTCTTGCAGCTTCTCCCCCAGCCTTGTGGGGAGTGGGTGGTTGACTGTCTTACTGTCTGCACAGGGAAGCCCTGAGCAAAGGTCAGATGGGTTTTGGATAGAGGTAGGAGTCGGTCACACCAAAGTCTTCCCCAGCTGGAACAAGTGCAGTGAGGAACCAAAAGTACCCATGCTGCAAGGCATGGGTAGAGGAAGGATAGTGGTGGGTTTGTGTCTGGGAATTAGGGATGAGAGAGAGGTGACTTTTGTGGCTGTTGTTCCCACTTGCATTGATGAGTTGAGACCAGGCTGAGACACACTTCTTTCTCCTTGGCCTCAGCCACCTGTGGAGAAAGACAGTGGACTGCAAGTGGTGATTTCTGAAGTCAAAAGGCCTTTGGAAGAACCAAGATGCAGGAAAATAAACTCGCTTCCTACAGGTGGTGAATGGTAAAGATGTCTTTCAGAAGTAACTGAAAACCTGACCAAGAAAAACGATACCTGGTTATGTTTTTCCTTTGTGCCAACTGGGTAAATTTTCCTATTGGCATTTAGAGAATGCTGAGTGATGAGGACTGGATTTGCAGAATAAAATCTTCTCCTTCTCTCTGGAGCTTCTTCCTTACAGTGAGGGGAAAAACAACCTCACTGCAGGCCTTGCTGAAGTGTGACTTTGATGGTAAACAGTGTGGAAGGTGAAACTGAAGAATAAGATGCAAACAAAAAAAATTTTGCTAGAACTAAATATATATTTGTGGTCTTGTCAATACAGAAAATAGGAGGAAGAAGGACTGTGTATACGTCATAGCTTGTAGAATGCTAAAAATACGTTTATCCTTGGCAAAGTATCTTAAGTTCTCAGAAACTATATGATGTTCTAAGCATCTCACGAGAAGATATTTGGGATCTGACCTCTTAAGATTTCAGTGCAGTGTTTGAGCTAGAGGGCTTCTTCCCGTGGGCAGTGTGTTAGGTTTTGAGGTTCCATGAAGGATTAACTCATTGAAATTTGATTACCAGCTCTTGCAAGTTCATAACACTTGCTGATTTGATGAAGTTTTTTTCTAATACGTAGCACGAGAAAGTCTTGAAGACCATATTCATAAAAAAATCAAAACTTGGGAATCAAGTTATTCTGCCAATATTAAAGCATTTCTGGATAATGTGTTTTATATATTATACTGCTAAAACTGTATGTTTAATGAAAAAGCTTTGTCTTTAATATCTCCAAATGCTGATGCTTTTGAGAATTTAACAATATTTAAAGGTAATTACATTAATTTCTGAGAGGAACTGTAAAGGGCATACTTATGTCTGATGTTTGTACCTTCTATAATATTGATTAAATTATTTAGTCTCTGCCTGCTAAAAGCTGAAGGGACATTAGTAACTCTGCAACTTTCTCCTAGAACTATAGCGTTGTCATCTAGCAAGATGTGCAAGCTCAAACTTACAAAGTATTAGTGTGTTCTACATTAGTTACAGTAGGAGTATTCACATGCCTGAAGTTAAAACCGTGGATGATATCAGAAATGAGGCCCATATTTGAGAACTACAGTGTAGCTGAGGTACATATAACTTGGAAACCTTACTCTGGTGATTTTCTGATTTTGACTTTTTTATTTCTGCATAGCTAATATTGCATATATGCTAGCATATAGCATTCCGTTTGCATGTAGCTAGTCTTTAGTTACTGTATTGAGGATGGTATGGTTTTGAGTTCCCAATAGCTGTAAAAGTAATGTAATAATGAATAGTCCTAAAAAAGTATTCATGTAATGACACTGTTTCTCTGTTTTATCTGGGATGGATACTTCACTTTCTGGGAAGCTAAAAAAAGCAGTTGCTGTTTTTTGTGTCTGTACCCTCAGAAACACTTTCTAGTTATTCTCATCCAAGGCATTTTAAAAACATTACTTTCTCATTGCTTTTATTTAGTTGCTTTTAATTGTTTTATAACATTTTGGCATTCATGGAACATTTTGTTCCTCAAGATAGGAATAGGCCTTCTTGAGATGACTTAGAAAGTACTGTTGCTACCAACTGTCTTAGCTATAAAATTAAACTTTTTTTTTTTTTACTTAAATTCTTTCAAAATTAAAAAATATTTGTGTCTAATGATTTAAGTTGGGCTGTGAAAACCTCTAATCCTCTGCATCCAAATTAGCCTTCCTCATCCTATGTGCAAAAAGGATAGGAGAGACATTTTGGGATGGAGTTCAATAGCATCAGGCCAAACATTGAAAGATTGTTTGCACAGCTGTGCCTAAGCACTGACCAAACTGTTAAACAACCTAGTGGGGGGAAAATGAATAGAAACTCCTGTTGGCCAGGGGACTGAGTTTCCTGGACAGTGCTCAGGACGTTATGAAGTCATTGCACAGGCTGGGTCAAGCCTTTTACCCATATTTTCCTCTTGCACTTGGGAATAATTCATGATTTGCTTTTTCATAGTAATATAATTGGCTTAAAGCATCCGAACAAAAGTCTGTATAGACGAAGGATGCACTGTACTGTACTTACCTATAAGTTCAATTAGGGAACCTTTCCCTGCCAGTGAACTGATTCAGTGATGTGAGAGGAGACAGTGCCTGTATATCTGTCTTGCTTCCTTGCAAATTGTAGATTATGAAACTGGACTACTGAGCAATAATTTAATCAGTGGCATCAGAAGAGCATTAAGCTCCATTAAACGCTGGGTCACCATCAATGTCAGATGAGTATTAAATTATGGCTTGCAACTTAGCAATACTCATCCAAAAGGCAGTGCTTAGGTTCTTGGCAAACATATAACAGTTTATTATGGAACAGATGCTTCAGAGCTTAACATATGACTGAAGTGTCAAGTTGTGTCAGAGAAGATGGGCCCAACACCGATGTGGTGTTCAGACTTTGCGAAACACGTTAGAGAATTGCTGTCTACCTGAACAGCGTGAGTTAATATTGTTTCATTAATAGGATCTCCTGTTGAATACTTGGAAGTCAAAGCACTGCTCTGTCTGCCAAAGGCCCGCTTATAATGTGAAGAGGTTATAATAAAATTCTCTTTGCAAATGGTGGAGATGCAGTTCTCCTGATAGGGAGGGAGGATCCCTACAGGCTCCTCGGAGTTTGAATTTTTATGTAGAAGAAACACAGTTTTCTTTCTGATTCTGATGCACCATAATATTGCCAGCCTGATATTTGAAGGGTAACTTTGAATCCACTATTGCTAGTCACAGATTTTCCAAGTAACAGCAGTAAGGTGAAATGAGAAATGCTTTTTCTGGGTGGTGTCACTGGTGTTAGCGGCAGCTCTCATGCAGCAGCTAAATCACTGAGGCTCCTGTCAGTCTGCTGTACGGCTCCTACCACTACTGTTATATTTTTCATATATTTCTATATATTTAAAATACATTTATATATATATACACTGTTATACTGTTGTTTTTCTTTTCAAATATATACCAACAACTTGTTGAAATTTTAATACTATGATATTAATATTAAAGCTTCAGAATTATTTTTTCCACTTTCCTCCCTATTACCATAGTGAAACTGGCTATTATGCAGAGTACCAGCTTCAAAGGGGACTTTAGTAGTGCAGAACTTGTCATGAGAAGAGGAATTGCTTCTTAACTTTATAGGCATTAGAATTACCATCTCTCTACTAGTGCTTAACTTCATGCATGCTTTATTATTAAAAGCGCTGTTATTTCTGAAATAGTTCGAGTTAACAAAGAGATTCTAAAAGAACGGAAGAGTGTTAAGGTATTACTGTTTCTTAGCAGGAGGCTGAAATAATCCATAAGCACTAGGATGCATGTGATGCAATGCAAGATCAGAATACAGCTGATAGACATGTGTTTAACACACTAGTTGGCATTTAAAATGATGGTGGAAATGATGCATTTCATACCTTAGAGCAGTTACTGGGAAGTAAAGATGTCCTTTGTCTTTCAAAAACCCCACTCTTAAGTATGGTTCAAAATGGTTTCTTTTTAATGAGACCAAAAGAGTTTGTGGCAGGTAACAAGGACAGTTATTTCATTCAGACTTTAGTGAAGAGGAGGAAGGCATGCTAAGTCAGTCAGAATTATTGCGATCAAAATAGTGATTATTAGTAATTTATTCAGGTTTTACAACTACTAGAAATGGTATCTAACCTTATCTTTCAGGTACGCTTTCAAGAATAGATATGGAATAAGTAATCATAGAATTATAGAATGATTGGGATTGGCAGGGACTGTGAAGGACATAGAGTCCAACCCTCCTGAAATAAGCAAGGACATCTTCAGCTAGATCCGGTTGCTCAGAGGCCAATCCAGCCTGACCATGATTGTTTCCAGGAATAAGGCATCCACCACCTCTCTGGGCAACCTGTGCCAGTGCTTCACCACCTTCAGCAAAAAAAAATTCTTCCTAATATCTAGTCTAAACTTCTCTTTTAATTTAAAACTACTACTCGTTGTCCTGTTGCTACAGGCCCTGCTAAAAAGTTACTTATAAGCCTCCTTTTAAGTGTTGAAAGTCTGCAATGAGGTCTCAGAGTTTTCTCCAGGCTGAACAACTCCTGCTCTCTCAATCTCTGTTCACAGGGAAGGTGTTACAGGCCTTTGATCGTTTTAGCGGCCCTCCTCTTGACCTGCTCCAACTGGTCCGTGTCTTTCCTGTGCTGAGGGCTCCAGAGCCAGCTGCATTGTTCCAGGTGTGGTGTCATGAGAGCAGAGTAGAGTGGTGGAATCACCTCCCTTGACATGCTGGCAACACTTCTTCTGATGTAGCCCAGGATATGATTTGCCTTCTGGGCTTCGAGAGCTCATTGCCAGCTCATGTCCAGCTTCTTACCCACCAGGACCCCAAGGTCCTTCTACACATGACTGCTCTCAATCTCTTCATCTCTCAGCCTGTTTGGGTACTGAAGGTTGCCCTGATGCAGGTGGAGGACCTTGCACTTCACCTTGAATCTCTCATACAGTAAGAAAGTTGTAGCATGTAACAAGTCCAGTTAAACTGTACAGAGTGAAGATTCAGATATTTTCTTGTACTTTTTTTTTTTCTTCTTGGCTTTTGATTAGGTCTGAATGAGCTGCTAACCAAAATGCTTAGTATTTTGGTACTGATACACCCTCTCACTTTTCAATATAAAGTAAAATGGGCAGGGGATAATGGAACAAGACCAAGAAGTATGCTACAATTGGTTGTATATGGCTAGCACAGAAAGTGTTAAACTGCATTTATCTCCTGGTGGTCGTGTGCAAATGGGCAGGAATATCCATAATTAGGGCATTTTATCCTATGCTAACCAGTACAAGTATTCAGTTCTATCAGTCAGGGATATTGCAGAGTAGAGGATGAAGATCATACAAAGGAGACCTAAGTTCAGAATTAATTTAATGGTAAAAATTTGTATGTGGTTTTTTTTTTTTTTTTCCTTTTTATTTGCTAAGCTACGGCAACGATATCCTAGAGTTTGTGGAACTGCAGCCTCAGTTAAATCTCAACTCTGGTTTGGTTTGCCATGCCTTCCACATGGCTTGGGGCAAGGCTATTTGTGAGTACATTTAAGCAAAATGAATGAGAACCACACTTTACCTTGTGCTGCCTTCCTGAGTGCTTTGTATGAGTAGAGCTCTCACTGACGGCATGTTTTCTGCAATGTTTCTGGCCTCTTTCTACATGAATTGTTTGGGGGTGGGGCTAAATGCAGTGTGCATCTTCCACCTCCTCATAGATGGTTCTCAAGGTTGCCTGCAATAGCAGCAAAGTGTGGGGATTTCAGGTTTTTTTTGAGTTTTGCAACATTAGGCCTCTGAATTGTTTAAGTAAATGTGTGTATATGTATGCATTATAAATGTTAGTAGCACGAAATGCGGCATTTTGCACAAAGGTATATAGTGTGTAATACAAATATTTAATGAAGTCCTTTGTCCTGTCTTTGGGAAAAAGCTTCAGGGACAGGTTTCATAGCATTAATTTAGTGCTATAGAGTTAATAGTTAAAAACAACTTGTTATTAATTTTGTGTGACATGTGCATAGATTACTTTCCATGTGAACGTTCATTTCTCTTTCCTGGGGATATAACATTGATGAAACTTGAAAGAGACTAGTATGTCACTGTAGATTAATTCAGTCTTTGAAGGGTCTGATTCCTAGTTCCTGCTTTTCACTCATATGGATAAATTTTATGAGCAAGTGATCATGCAAAATGAGAAACTAGCTAAAGTGTAACTTAGGTTGTCACTTCAACAGATTTTTTTGAAAAAATTATATACTTACAACTTATGCAAAACTGAAAACATTGTTTTTAAAAGTATATTGCCAAAGAAAACAAAAACATTAAAGAATGTGTTTTGCTGTGATCCAGTTGTGTGAGTTGCAGTCACACTTCTACAGGCTTATGGCTCATATTGCAGATTTTATATTATGCAACAAGTTTTTCTTTTTTTGATGAGTGAGAGTGAGGAAGAACACTCCTGTATGGTTTTCCTTGCATGTGCTTTTATGTAAAGCACTCTATGCTGAAGTTTGAAGCAGATTCTTAGCCAAGAAGCTTAAAACTGAAATGTTTTTAACTTCATAATGTACTCTGGGTCTGTGCATATCAGAATGTAATAAAGCTGTACTTGTAGGATGGTTATTTCAATATATTCTGTCCAATTATGGGTGATGTCAGTAGAGTTCTCTCAATTCTGAAATCCTTCCTGGGAGAAGACAGACAGAGCCAGTGAACGCTGGATGATTTTGCTAGTATTAAAAGGAAAAACAAATATAGAAGAAGTAAGAATAATTTGGAGCATGGATGGAAGTCACCATATAAGCATCCCCAGCCAAGCCTAGCATCTCATCCACATCTCGTTGCTCCAGAGACAGTTTCAATGTGAGCATAGCAAAACTGAGGAATTACTTGTGTTGCAAAATGAATTGCATTGCTTTTAACCAGGCTGATGAGCTGCATGAAATCCACAGACCTCAAGTGATGGCGTCACCAAATAAATCCTTGAATCTTTATCTGAACCATTAACAAATTTCTCCAGTGGTGGGAGACAGTATGAAGTACTGAGGTAAAGGAAAGCTTTAACAGCTGTAGTATTATTTCTTTCGAGACAGGATGTTCCAGCTTGCTTTGAAAGGATGCCTTCTGACATCATAAATTCTTGGAAGCAAAGCCAGTTTTTGTGGTAAAGGACTATAATAAAGAGTGTGGCAGAGCTTATTTGACTATTTTGCATAATAGCATAATTAGCCCATGTGAGGGAGGGAGAAGAGTAGGGCCCTTTGTGACAACAACAGTGTGTTTAATGTGGCAGCTCCAGAGCATGCTGTAAAAATGCAAACATGGGAAGGCATTTGAAAGAACAACCAGTACTTATTTGTTTACTTGGTTAATGTCAGGGTTATGCTTGGCTTACATAAACATCTTCTCTCTTGCGTACTATACTTGTTTTTTTCCTTTAGTATATGATTCATTTATATTTTGCAGATTGGTGGGATGGTTACTGAGACATCATATGTGAAGTAATGGAAGTGATGAATAGTAGAAGTATAGCTTTTCCTTTCTTCTTCAAGGCACTCCTACACATATCAAAGTATTTGACCAGTGATTTTAAGTTACAGATGTTTCTTTGTCATGTGGAGGGGGATGTACAGCTTTTTCTGCCCACAACTCTAAAGCCATCCCAAATCTCACACTGTGCTGAATTGTGTGAACTTCTGCTAAAGAGAGCTCCGAGCCTGGGAATTGCATGGGCGTTGTGAGAAGGAAGAATGAACAGGAGGGAGTTCACTCAGAGTTTGAAGAAACTTTCCCTCCTGCCTGCTTGCTGTAGGCTTGGACATTTGATGGCTTTGCACTTCCTATAGCCATATGTGCTAGCATGAATCACAGCTGCAAGTAATCATATCTTAAGTCCTGAGGGGGTGTTTCAGCCTTGTAGCCCCTCTAGTCTGTTGAAGAAGCCAATGCCACACCTATTTAGGCAAAGCCTCCCAGCCTTCAGGGATATGGTGGTTGCATTTCAGTGCTTACAGTCATATTTGGGAATTTGGTAGTTTGTCATTGCTGCACAATACAAAATTGTTTGGAGGGAAGGTGCTGTGCATTAGTGCAATTGCAGTCAGACGTGCAGCCCTAGCCCCAGGGCTGGGACAGATGGAGGGCTGGTTTGCTTCAGGCTGACTGTGCCCTTGCTAGCCCCTTCCAGCTCTGGCACTGTTACGTTTGTGGTGTGCTTGAACCTGGTGGTACTCACTTCAGCTTATTCTAATCTCACTAGTGCTCACTGCTTGCCTAAGAGATGTGTTTGAGAAGAAGTAAAGCCACACTCTATTGTTAGATGGATAGTTGTTCTCCCCATGTAAACTTGTGGTGTCAGCTTTTTGTTTGCCGGCACCACAATATCAAATTTTTGGTGATAAAATCAGCGATGATTGTGAGTGTGAGAACTGCAAAGTGAAAAAGTAGAAATAAGAGTAGCTGCTGAGGGATCTGCCTTTATTAGCTAGCTAGCTTGAATTTCATGGAGAAAGAGAAGTTTATCAAGTGTCTTGGGTTAGGGCCATGTCTCCTTGTATATTACATTGTACAGAATCTAGCTAGCATCATGGGGCCCTGAAAAAGGCTAGACTGGCTGGACCCTTAGAATCATAGAATGATCTGAGTTGGAAGGGACCTTAAAGATCATCCAGTTCCAATGCCCCTGCTATGGGCAGGGAGACCTCCCGCTAGATCAGGCTGCTCAAGGCCCCATCCAACCTTGCCTTGAGTGCCTCCAGAGATGGGGCATCCTCAGCTTTCAGTGCCCCACCACCCTCATTGTGAAGAATTTCCTCCCAATGTCTAGACTAAGTCTTCCCCTCTCCAATTTATATTCCCCCTAGTCCTACCATGCCCTTGTAAAATGTCCCTCCCCAGCTTTCTTGTAGACCCCCTTCAGGTACTGGAAAGTCACTATAAGGTCTCCTCAGAGCCTTCTCTTCTCCAGGCTCAACAACCCCAGCTCTCTCAGCCTGTCCTCAAATGGGAGGTGCTCCAGCACCAATTCGTAGCCCTCCTCTGGACTTGTTCCAGCAGTTCCATATCCTTCTTATGTTGATGATTCCAGGACTGCGCACCATACTCCAGGTGGGGGTCTCACAAGGGTAGAATAGAGTGGCAGAATCACCTCCCTCAGCCTGCTGGCCATGCTTCTTTTGATGCAGTCCAGGATGTTGTCGGCCTTCTGGGCTGTGAGTGCGCACTGATGTCTCATGTTGAGCTTCTCATCAGTCAACATCCCCAAGTCCTTCTCTGCAGGGCTGCTCTCAATCACATCATCCCCCATCCTGTATTGAAAGCATGGATTGCCCTGACCCAAGTGTAGGACCTTGCCCTTGGCCTTGTTGAACCTCATGAGGTTCTCACAGGCCCACTTCTCCAGCTTATCCAGGTTCCTCTGAAGGACATCCCATCCTTCTAGTGTGGCAACTGCACCAGTCAGCTTGGTGTCATCTGCAAACTTGCTGAGGGTGCACTCAATCTCACTATCTCATTGATGAAGATATTAAACAGTGCTGGCCCTAGTACAGACCTCTGAGGGAATTCTTGTGTATTATAAAAATACATCATTACATGCAAAGTGACAATGCCACTTTCTCTTCTTGCTGTTTGCCAAGCTTTGATGGTACATTCCATGTCCTCAAAGCTGCTTCAAAAGTCAAGAGGGCATAGATTTAAGAAAAAAAAGTGAGACAATAACAGTATTTCTTCTTTGAAATTCTAGGGGACTATTTCATTCAGTGTTTATAATCTGATAATGCTTGGGTGACTTTTTAGAGAACAACTGATTTTGATAGAATACAATGTTTAAACAAACACCCACTCCCATCCTCATTAGCCTGTCTGGTCTTTGTTCAGAATACAAGTAGGGTTCCTTGGGGTGGGGAGAAGAAAAGGAAAAAAGAAAAAGAAGAAAATCATTGCAGTTCAGGTATTCCCAGTTTTATTTCTAGATGCTTCCCAGATTGTGTTGACTTTCTAATTCTGAGCTTAAAATCTGTTACTTTATACATTGAGTTATAGGAGTTAATGCACACTTTCTCACCCTATTCCCATTGTGGCTGTCCTAGGCCCTTGCAGTTGGGTGTAGTACTGTTAATCAGGAGTAAATGGATGGATTCCTTTTGATTGGCTTCATTTGAGGGATTGCCGATATTTAATAATGCTGTGAGTTGTTTGGCTCCTCTCCTTTCCGCTAGCAAAGAGGTTTCCACTGCTGTTATCAGCCACACTAACTTTTCAGCATGTGTTGGCATTTCTTGTGTGCAAAGGCCGCAGCTGTGGCTGAACAGTGTGGTAGTTCTAATCCAGTAATAAGAGTCCTAATTATAACAATAATTATATAACCTCTTACATTGAGAACAATATTGATAATCAGGGGTACTAATCCTTGAGTTTCATAGAAATAGAGCTTGACACTGGTTGTTGCAGTGTTATCCATGCTTTAAGACTTGTATGTGCTTATGTATAGATTTGGCTTTGCTATACAGATGAACATAATGGGAACAAAAAGCACCCAGAGAAATATGAATTATTACATTTATCAACAACTAAACAGAACACTTTGAATTATTATTCTTGTAACCAACAACTCTAACTTGCTATAATAAACCCTGACAATAAATAGTCTGACAGCAGGAATGATTTTATTGAAAATACATCCTATTAGACACTGTATGCAGTTTGGTCCTGTATGTCTTTAAATCATGCTTGTAGTTAGTCTTATAGTTTAGTATACTTTCTGTCTCTCTGTCTCCTTTTGTAAATTTCGTTTTCTTTTTCCAAGAAAAGCCTTTTAAAAGTTGATCAGAGTGATTTTTTTTGTAAAGTAGAGCTGTTGATGAGCCATGTATGATCCACTCAATCTTGGTGTTCCTTTAGGTTTCTGATGAATGAAATTGCCTTTTATTGCCAACATGGTCATACAAATAATCCAGGTCTCTTAAGAGTTCATGATCATGAGAAGGATGTATCTGTAGCTATAGGAACAGCAGACACTTCAGAGCTGAATTATTAGAACAGGATTTGATTCTTAATTACAGAATTTGTAATGACTTCAGACAGTACTTCTTTCACCTCAAACTTCTATTTCAATCCATTGCTGTTCCACATGCACTCTTTGACTTTCAAGTTTTCTCCTGGCATAATACCATCTCCTTGTTCACTAGTGGCTTTTCCTTTGACTGACCACAGGCCCTTCCCCTGGCAAGGACCTTAAAAAGAACAGAGCAATATGTGAATCTAGAATATACTTCTATTTTAATTCCTCATTTTGCACATCTGTTCAGGACGCCGGTGTGATACCTTCCTTATTTCCCTCATTGTATACAGTACATCTGGTCTAGTAGCCAGGGTCTCAGTATTTATAGTATCTTCAGGAGAGGCTGAATTTGGATTATGTTGCTTCCTCTCATGTTCACATCTTCTGTCTTTTGAGTTCTTTGGTGTACAAATTTAGCATGCTTTTCTGGATGTAGTAGTATACGTCCAGTGGATACAAAGTGTTTTTTCATGTATTGTGTTTCTCTTTCGTTGTCTAAATATGTAGGTTTTAATTAGCAGTACCTTTCGGCTAATGTTTTTTCTATGAACGGCTGAACAAGAAATATGTCTGTCCTTAACTGCACAGGAAGAACATGCAATCATATACTAAATTCTACGAATGTGCATGTTATGTTCGAAGGAATAATTATTTGAATTTTCTCAGTCACTTTTAATATTTGGTTTTAATGCTTTTGGACTTTTTTTTGACTCATATATGGAGATAGACAGAGAGAGAGAGAGAAAGAAGAATTCTATAGAGTGAAGTGGTGGTTTTTTTCATTAACCCTGTACCCATTCATAAATCCAGGGCCTGCAATTAATTCCGCTCCTCTTCCCCCCCCCCCTTTAAAAATATATTGTAATTATTTTTCCCAATCTGTAGTGAAAGCTGCATCTGGTGTTTCTTTTGCCATCTTACCTGCAGTGCTCCTCTAGGATGGAGCATTAGTTCTTTTGTAGCCATCTTGTCCACGGTAGGCATTTGCCATCTAAGGCACTTAAAACATTCTGTTCTTTACTTTGTCTTTTGGCACTGATAACTGTGACAGCTGTTTGTCACATATGAAGCCCAGGAGGAGCTGAAGACTCTGAAGCAGTAAGCATCCCTTATGTGAGCATTCCTTACGTGGGCAGAGGAGAATTATCTTTGCCTCTCAGGTGGGGAAGAGTCCGGCTTGGCTTCCTTCCACTTTCAGTGGTGACATTCAGACCAAGAGGCATGGAGCATTACCAAATGCCCTTCTCCCATGTACAAAGGAAAACTGGCCTTTCTTATTTTCCGTTCTCATGCTCTAGCGTCTCCTAGGGAAGAAACATGAGTGCATACTCCAAACGGGAGCTGCTGTGACAGGGATAATTGCCCACTCTGGGCTGTCTGCAGTGTCTGTGCCCAGAAGCATCTCTCTGGTTGAGATGGAAGAGAGGGATAAATTTTCTGGTTGGTTGTCTTGCTCTTTGACATAAGCAAGTCTTGTATTTTTTGTGTAATTAAAGTGAATAGGCTAGTAGCCTACCAGCTCTGGATTAATAAAGCCTAGGTGCAAATACATAAGTCATAGCACAAGGTTTAAGTTATCAGGAACTCATTTGAATATTAAGCTTGAAACATAGGTAGATGCATGTGCAGTTCCAAAGGCGGTCAGTCCTTAAGAACAGTTGGTTTAATGTTAATGCTTATTGAATGGTGAGCAGGGAGAAAACAACCATAGTTTTATTTGGAACATTTTATGTTTTAGTAGTCCCTTTCATCGTGCTAGTTCAGATATAAATGTTGTAAATAATAATTTACAATCTGAAAAGGGCATTTCATAGTGCTATATAAATTTTCAGCTTATATTAAACTCCATTTAAAATTTTTTTTTAATGACTTGTTAAATTCTGTATTTGCTTGAATTTGTGTTTGTTGAGGTGTAGAACTCATGGAGTTCAGACAGGGCATACTCCTTTTGTCCAAACTGAAAGATGAATTTGTTTGCTTTATAGAAAAAGAAAAGCCCCAACCTATCATTTATTTTTTAACAGAGCTGTGTGTCTTTCCCTCTAGTGCAAAATTATTCCAGAGATTGTCTACATATTATTGCTTTTCAGTAAATCCTGGGTTTACAGAATACTGGCTTGCCGGGCGAAGCTGTCAATTTGCATCCTCACTCTGATTTGCCAGAGGAGTATAAAAGTATACTCCCTTGTCAAAGCTTTAGGTTTGGTAGTTAAGCCTGTAATGTTCATCACCTTTCCCTTGGCCACAAACTGAAAAGAAGGCTGAATGGGACACAAGCTCTGTTATTTTCACTGTAGTTTTTCAGTCTTAAGAAAAAAATCTTTTGCCACCAATTTGGGGAAGAACAATCTACCAGGTCGTCACTATTTTTAGAACTCTATCTTCTCATGTGTATCTGAACAGCTCATTACAAATGTTAGTTCAGCCCTAGCCATAGAAAAAGTCTATTTTAAGACTTTTTAGACTCTTAGAGGTGGGAGGAAAGTCTGAACTGCTTGCAGAGGAAGAGCAGACTGTGGAGCAGAACCTAGGGATATATTTCATGAAGTCATTTGACTTTGAATTACCACAGATGTGCATAACCTGCTCTGATGCTGAATGACAGGGCGGTTTGTTGGTTTGCTTGTTTCAAAAGATAACCTGTTACACACATTGAAATAAGACAATACCTCAGAGAGAACATGAAGTACGCAGTGTTATTAGGTTAGGAGATTGCAAGCATAGAAGATTTCCCTGGGGGGTAGCACTGTGCCTTTCAATCTTATCCTGGAAAATCATGTGATTAAAAAAATGAAATTAAACATTTCTTGATCAGTTTTTACTGTGCTGCTGTAATAAAAGAAATTAATTGAATAGAAATCTACCTGATTTTACATTAGTGAGCCATTAAAAATTTTTAATGATTTGATGAACCTGGGCCACACAAGGTCGAACTCAGTGACAGAGCAGGGGAAAAAAGCAGCTCCCGCACGTTCTACTTGCAAGAGAAACTTTTCCAGAGTTTTTTTTTTTATTGTTAGAATACTGACTCTTCTGAGCAGTTTCTTTTGGAGGAGCTTCTGTTACTTTTGCTATTGTTTTTTGATTTGTGGAGTCCCACAGATAAGGTAGAGCTTGCTTTAAACTTACTGCAAAGAGTTCCTTTTCTGTTGATGCACAGAATAGTCCATCAGCGTATATAACACCTCAGGGGCATGCCAGCTGACCAAGATATGCCATGTATTAATATCTTAAATGGTCTTCTAGGCCTTAGTCAAACTGGCCAGTTAATGGGGAGGGATCTAGAGACCATTGCCGAACTCTGTGGCTGATAAGCTCAGGTGGAAAGCATGTGGTGCAGGGGAGTGCTTCTTGAGTAGTTGGTGTCCTTGAGGTCTGTATTATTTCTGTTTATGAGGACTCTTTCAAGAGAAAACTGAAAAAAAAATTACAAAATAAAGGGTTTCCTTCAAAAAGTAGGTCTAAAAGGAAGAGCAGTACCATCATACAGTTTTACTTTAAACTCTTTTTGTTGGAACTCAAAAGTTCTTGAGGTTATTTTAGGTGAGGAGCAGAGTTGTTGAGTATGAGACTGTTACTTGTGTGTTAACATCGCAATACCTTTTTGTTATACTGTGGGACCTTATGCATCCAAAATATGAAAACAAACCTGAGATTTGGACAGTTCTTGAAATATCCAGGAGTGCTAGATTCTTGGCAAACCTAATCACAGGCATGGCGAGGAACAGGGAATAGCACATCAAACTTTAGTTATCTGCTGGGTTTCTTGTGGTATGTGGGTTGTGTGACATCTTCTGATATGAGGGTATCTGGGAGTAGAAGCGAAGCAGACTTTGACAGCTAGAAAAATTTTCTTATTACATTGAGATTGGGTGGATGCTGGATTTGCAGGAATGTCATAAGAGACAGAGTGCTCTTAAGAAAACTGCCTTCCCTGTAGCTTCCAGGGTGTTTCCATGGACCCCAGGCACCTGATGTTTTTGGTACATCTTGTCCTGTCCCAAGTTAAATGGCATTAACAGCCAGGAACACCCATTTCTTGCAGCTCTCCTCATATTGATCTTAATGCAGCAGCCGCTGGCAGGCTGCTGGCTAACAGGGCTGTCTGCGGTGGCTCTGGGGACAAAATGTCTGGGTGAGGGATGCTGGTGGCCTTTTTTATTATTATTGTTTCCTACCTGTGCACGGTTTTGTTTACAAAAAGAATGCTGCTTTTTAATTAAGAAATAGAATGACAGAAAAAAATTGGTTTAGAAGGATGTTCTATTTAGGGAATGAGAGGAAGTAATTGTGGCAAGCTGTTCTGAAAATGTCATGCAATCTATGGTTAAATTATTTTGTTCTTTCCTGGCTGTAGTTTTTATGAAATTGGTGAGTCAGTTATATGTTTGTTGTCCTAAGTTTTCTTCTTACCCTATATAAACTACATGCATATGTCTAGATTACATCTGAATGATAAAAATACATAGGTAGCAGGAGAAGGAAGAGTAATGGCTTTATTTAGAATTAACTGTCAGTAAGTGTTTATTAAGTGCATCTGTCATATCTTATTCTGGATTTGGGTTGCTAGTTTGAATTAATTTTTTTTGATACCTGATGACGTTGAATATTTTAATGTTTTTATTCTCATTCAACAGTCTATGTAAGCAGTGTGGGACTTAAGTTCAGGAATATCTGAAGTACTTACTGCCTTCTTTTTTAGTCATATAGTAAGAGCACATCTATGGCCTGGTTTTAATACATCTTTTGTTGAAATGTTTTACATATTGTCAAGAATATTCTGTTTCTTTAAATGCCATTATACATAGGACTGTGCTTGTAAAACATTTCATGCTATTAATATATCAGGTGAAAAACTTGGGCTAAGAAAGGCTTTGGGAGGAAATATGTACAAATATGGATAAATCAAAAATATTCGTCAGATAATTCAAGATAATGGTATCTTCTCTGTGTGTGTGTGAACAGTAAAGTGTGTTCAAGAAGGTTTCAGAAAAATTATCTCCTTTCGCAACCTAAATTTAGATGTCTAAATGAGTTCTTAGAGCACTGGGCCTTGGTAAATCGCCTTAATTTCAAATGTCAAGCTGAGAAGAATACCTGGTTTTTATTGCTCATTGTCTGCTAATAATGATGAGCATTGCCTAGCATGTAAGAAAGAGATGGTAGGATTTGGATGAATTGAGGGGTCCCATTGACATGCCTTGGGAATGTGCAGGACTCGTGTTCTTTCACATGCTCTGAAGCAGTGATGTCTAAGAAAGAGAGAAATTAAAATCTTCCCTTTTACATCGCATTGACAATGCATGTATTGTGTTGTTTTACAGTGAAGCATTACTTTTGATTAACAAGAAGTTCTAAGGCCAAAGACAGAAGTATCCATTATTTAAGTACAAAAGGGAAAATATAAAAAAATACAGTGGGGCACCCCACAAAGGAGCAGACTGTGTTGTTTTGACCTTAGTGAGTGTTCCCGTCTTCTTTTCTGTGCTTATGTGTGCCAACCAAGTCATTTTATATATCATTCTTAGTGGTTCTGATAATTCAGTTATGTCAATTATAGGGGAATGAAACTTAGGAGAATAAAAGCTTCAGTAGATCATTGCTCGTACTGAAAGTTTAATGATTTATATTTTCTTTGTTGGAGAGTTAGGGAACAATTTTTAGCTCCTTACAAGCCAGTCAAACACATCTGAGAAACAGGCTGTGTGGCAAGATGTGATACATGATCAGTGCTGGATCATGATTCTTGTTCTTTGCTAGCATGTTGTAATAGAGTATGACTGATTTGAGTGACTAGTGGTTTGATTAAAAAGTGAAATCAATGGAGTACATGGCTCCAACTGCTTGATTGACCTAGACTTTGAAGTGGTTTTGTTACGGAGGCAGGAAATCGGTCAGCAGGCTCCAGAAAGATGTGCTCGGAGGTTGCTGGAATTGGGGATCTGCTAAAGAGAATTTCCTGTGTCTTGGGCCTGGAGTATTTGATTTACAGTGGGTTTGCATGTGGTTTGATTTTGATGCATGAATTCTAGAAGTTAAAGCCGTGTGAAGATCGTGCTGGTGTGTTGTAGCAGGGACAGAGTGTGACCAACACTTGCCCAAGGGCTGAGCCAATACCGACAGGCTGGTCTGGCCCTGGGGCATCCATGCCAGCAGTACTGATGTGTTCCTCATGTAAGTCTTTGGAGATGTGGCTACACAAGGTTTCAGAGAAGCTTTATGCTATAGGCTGGGGCTCTTTTGAATCAGCTGGGTCCCACCAGTCAGATCAATCTTTTGTCCTCCACATATCTTCAGGATTTTCAGACATTTTGATTTGCAAATACAAATGTTCTTACTTTCTTGCAACTTAATGAGCAGATGCCTTTGAACGTTAGGGAGAGAGAGATACGTGCTGACTGGGATTGTTTGAAGGCAACTATCAGAAAGGTGGTATCTCTCAGGAAGCTGTTAAATTAGTGCATCCAGGTTTTTGTCAGATCCTGCTACTCAACATCAATCATGTTGATCCCTTGGAAGGTATTCAGACACAAATTTTAGATGGACCACCAAATAACCGTGAGTCTTCCTTATCCCCTTGGCACAGAGATGCACACACTGCAGAGCTTCCCCGTATTGGTTTGGCTCTCTTAGGCAAAGATTGATGAGGAAGAAATGCATAATGAATTACCTCACATTTTGCAGTGTTCTTTGCTCCGGGCAAAAATATGTAGTCAGCTACACGTTGTTAGATGGACATTCAAATGGCTATAATTGAGATGAACCCCAAAGCAGGACCTAGTCCTTTACAACCCTGCACTCATCTGTGTCCTGAGCAAATTTGTCACATGCACTTCTACAATCTTTTTTGACACAATGGGTCTGTTTCTGCTCCCTGATTACCAGGCCTTCATTTTGAGCAGCTTTTGTGCATTTTTATACTGCGAGTGACTCCATACAGTTTCTGAACTGTGGTACATCAAGCGGAATTTGCTGCTGCAATTTTAGCTCTGTTTATTCATTCACAGTGCTGCCACCTTTCTTGTTCTTCAGAGACATCTGCAGCTTGTCTTGGGGCTGGCATGACCTGAGAACTGTCAGGGAGCTCAGCAGAGTATAAATGGTCTTGGAGTAGGAGAGACACCACGACATGGCATTGCCATTTTGTGTGCTGCTGCATGGGACACTGTGGTCAAGAGTCCAGTATAGAGATGGGTTCCTAGATGAGGGCATCTGCAGGATGCATCTCCTTGTCATTCGACCTACCATGACAGAAGCATACTGGAAGGGAGGCTAAAAGGCACTGGTAGCTAGTTTCTCCTGAATATATGGCACTAAACATTCGCGCTCCCATTATACCCTTACAATTTGCCTCTGGTACAAATGCTTTCCCTTGTTTACAGTCTCTTACAGTGCTGTAAAAACTAACAGCATCTGTTGATATATTCCTTCTCTTGTTTCCCCTTCTTTTCTTTCCTCCTTAGTAACATACCTATTATTAGGGGCTACCAGATATGCGTTCATAGGACAGTATACTAAAGGGTTCAGGGCTCTGTTCAGGGTTCGGGAGTGGTTGGTGTCATCCACAAGTGGAAAAGCCATGGCTGCCTTAGCTTTCCAAACCTTATGACTTCTGGATAAGAGAAAATTTTGTGTAATGTGGAAATATTTCTCTTGTAGAGCAAATATTCTTTGTTGGCTTTATATTTTAATTTTTTTTTTTGTTCCAGCCCAATTTCACTTCCTATGGCAATACAAATGTTGCTAACTTTTGTCTTTCCTTCTTCTGTCCTGTGTCTGCAGGTCTTGATGATTGCCTGCAGCAATATATAAAGAACTTTGAGAGAGAGAAGATTAGTGGTGACCAGCTACTACGCATTACTCATCAAGAACTGGAAGATCTTGGAGTCACACGAATTGGTCATCAGGAGCTTATCTTGGAAGCAGTAGACTTACTCTGTGCACTGGTAAACTACTTGGGGAAAAAAAAAATGGGGAGTGAACAGCGTTTTGCTAATTCAGTTTGTGTATTCAAATTTCTAGTCCTAAACACTGTCTGAGTGGTTCAAGAAACTTCTAATGTGTAATGTATGAACAATTTAGCATTTTAAACCAGAGGCAAGATAAAGAGCAATAGCAACTGATAGGATGGTGCTTGTTGCATAAATTGGTATCAGAGATTAAAGGTTTGCATATCTGTCTTTATAGAAGGAAAGCTTATCTGAAATCACAGAAGGGCTAGACTGGATTTGGTTTGACTGTAAAACAGTTATGTATGTGAATGCAGTAACTGAGCAGCAGTTGCCCTTTACAAACAAAATGTCCTGATATTAACCATGTAATTTTTAAAGCAAATTATGTTTTAGATGATTATTTGAGCTTGCTGAAACATAGCTGCTTGCATTTCACAGTAGAAAGGATTAAATACGGAAATAATTATCTTATGTGTAAATAATACATACAACTTTGATGGAGCATAAAGGGGGGTTTTGCAAATGGTCTTTTCGGTCATGTCATGTCATGCAAAACTGGGATTATCTCCTTGGTGAGGGGTGTGGTGCTGACTTCACTCTTCTTACAAACTTTTTATGTCTACCTGTAAAGATTAGTGATAGATTGGCCACACTGCATTCTCTACTGTAGGAAGGATCGTGAACAGCTCTGCCAAGATGTACTTGACTGCCTAAAGTGATGTTTTGTGGATTCTTAATGCATACTCCTTTTTCCAAGCCTCAGAAGCGGTTTTTAAAAAGCTGAATCCCAGTAGAGGGAATCAAAGATGGTAGACTGAAAGGCTCTTCAAAAGGGCTTGTGAAATCTCAGTATGCAGCAGCTTTTCTGAATGCCTCTTTTTGTACCTTTGGAAGACAGTTGTGAAGGGTAATGAAGAGAATAGAATGAAAAAAAAATAAATAAAAAATGCAAAAGGAAAAGTAAAGGAGGGGAGGAGACATTTTCCATACAGGACTATGTTTGTTTTTAAACATGTATTAGATTCACTTCTTTAGAGTAGTATTTCTAATAATGTTGCAGAGTGGCTCAGTGCAATTAGTTGACATCTATTTGTTTTTTAAATAATGGGAGGGATGCAATCCTTAAATTTACTACTGATGTGGAAGGGAACATAGAGTTTTTCACAAAGTACTCTTCTCATCAGACAGTGCAAAAGGAAATACGAAAGTAAATACTTTAATTAACTGAGACAAAATCTAACTTAGGGTGAGCACTGATGACCATTCTTCCCAGGCACACAGGAAGACAGATTGAAGCCCTTTCAAAAATAACCTATTTTCACAGAAGAAACTGTTTATTAGCTGAAATTTCTTTTTTCCCCAGATATGTAATTACAGATGTTATCTCTAGACAAACAAACATAACTTGTCTTTGTAGCTGCCTTATCTCAGGCAAAAGTGTATGGAACTAAGTTGAATATAAAATAAGGAGTTTGTAGTGAAGGCTAACACTGCATCCTGAATTCATGCAGCAAGTTTCTACCTTCCTGGTCTTTGTTGCATGTATAGTACTGCCTGCTTTTCTGAGTTCATCCTAAAGAAAACTTCATCTCTGAAACACAATAGCATGCATTCAGATCACAGCTTCTAATTTAGGTTGAGGGTTTTGCATTCTCATAGTTGGCTCCTGATGGCTCCTCAGGGATACAAAATGTGATTATTATATTGATTTTAGTGGATTTAATTTGAATTTATTGTTCACCAATCAGATAAACCTCTTAGGAAATTTAATTCACAGACAATCCTTTTGTCTATACTGGTCCTATACTTACTGGCTTTCCTTTTTTTATTGCATTGGTAAGTGTCTGTAATGGTTAGTGCTTGCCCATTCTTCTGATTAGCCTCTAATGTTGACTGTATTGCTTAGGAGAACTTGCAGATAGTTGCTGTGCAAAGTTTTTTTTTAATGAGAATAATCTATTTATTTCTGCTGTTTCAGTGGAGTTTGACAGAGGTTTTATGATAGAATTTGGCATGAATTACAAGCGTATGATGCATCTGAATTAAGATCTGTTTAGATGCTGGAGGTGATCGGTGGTATGATGGGAGAGGAATATTAATGTTAATTTCATCTTTCAAGCATAATCTCTGATTGATTTTAAAGTAATCATTCAAAAGTGTCACTTTGAATTCTCCTTCTCATTGTCACCAGGTTGCTGAGTGACCACCTAAATATTTTTTGGGACTGAGGACAGTTGAGGGAAAAGAGCCATCTCTCACTTTTTGTTCCTGCTCCCGCTCTACAGGGGAAAGTTTTCAAGATAGTTGCCATCAATGAGAAGAGCTTCTGTGATGCTGATAGCTGATGTGCTTTAGGAGCTGCTTTCTTCTTGCCTCCCTTCCTAGCCTTTTTGGGGGTAAACTTCTGCAGACAGTTTCTGCCCTGCCAGCTGTGGGTATAGAGAAGGGCAAACCAGTTGTCTGTGTTGCATGCTGGTAGTTCGTGGGGCAACATCTTCTTCTTGGAGGAAAGTGAAGAGCCTGAACAAGCTTGTTTGTCTGGTATGGAGAGTGGATGGGACCTTAACCCCAGCAGAGGCTACTGAACAGTGCTGAACAGCCAGACTACTTCCTGCAATAATAGTTGGGAAACAGTTATGATTGACAGTGCTATTCAAAGGATGTTCTTTATTGACTTTTGACAGAAGGTGAGTGGGCGGTTGTGGTCTCTCACAGTATCCCACTTCTGTCATAAGCGCTTGGAAGAAATGGATGCTTCAGTGTTTGTTAGCTGATCAGGGAACAAATGGTGGTCTGTGCTCTCCATCTTAGGAATGTCTGTCTTCACTGCCAGCCTGCTGTACTGTGCTCTTGACAGCAGAGCAAGCATCCTGGGGGGAAGGGAAGGGAGGCGGATTCGCAGGTTTTCTTTTCCTATGGTGTTTCTAAGAAGGAGAAATGAAGATTTTGGCCAGCTGCTTAGTGCTGTTACATGTCATGTTTGCTGATAATAGTGGGGGTGTGTATATCACATACCATCACTGAAGCTGAACTTGCTCCAGGAGAGAGCAGGCAATGTAACTAATACCGTTTGTCTCTTCCCTCTCTCCTTCAGGCTGTGAAGGTGGGACTGTGTTCAATAGATTTGCCTCAGTGTGGTTTTGTGTTTTATAAAATCTGTATGTCAGAAAGGGCAAGATAAATGAAATGTTCTCTGTGCTGAAAAGAAAGAAGTAATGAGGTCTGTCGTGGTATTTTATTGTTGCATGGTTTTTGATCAGTCCTTGAGAAAACACCATGATGGAGATAGGCTTGTAGGGTTTTTCTGTTGCCGGCATAGCACATCTCTTGTCTCTTTCTGTTCAAACTGGGGTATGAAACCAAGATCACACTGGTGGCACCAACAGGTAGATTCTTGCTTGATGTGGATGTGCATGCTTAGTCATACTACAAAATCTCTAAAAGTAACTGATGTCTTAAAACTGTTTGAAAATTGGTAGACTAAGAAATTTTGTATCCAACTTCAAAGGCACAGCAGAAACTATATTGAGTTAGGTACCATGGTATTTTTTCTTCGGTCTGTTCCCAAGTAATAAAACATGCCATTGTTTATCAGTTATCACCAAGATGTAGCCTCAATATGATCCTTTCAGTATGTGTGTGGAGGTGAAACTAGTCTAAGATTGCTTTCCATTTCATCAGTAAACAAACAACAGTGTAGCAGACCTTCATCCACACAAAATGTGACAAGCCTTGTTTCTTTGATGGTTGCTTTAAGAAGTGAGTGTGAATGAACAGTGCAAACAGAACATAAATGGAGCAAAGATGGAGGTGATGCTTATGAAATCAGAGAAATGCATACTCAGAAACAGATTACTTAGGTAATGCCATCACATCACTGTCATTCTTCAGATATGGAGTGCATCTAGAGGTCTTGTAGCTCCTGAAATACATAACTGTGCTGCAGAAAGCAAAGAAATGCACATAATCTTTTTTTTTCCCATCATCTGTTTGTCAGGAGATGGTGTTTAATGTCTCAAAACTGTGTATTTTGAAGAGTGCCTGTGGATTCTAAATTTTACGTCTCCTCGGTATCATAGTTTTCCCAGAAAATGTGCCCCTTGCCTCACTGTCTGGACAATACAGACTGAAGACTGTATAGCCAAAGATTTTGTCTTCAATCTTTAAAAAAGTCATCTAGTTTACCTGACATATTGCCATAGTGCCTTAATGCATGAGGCTTTTTTTTTTTTTGCTTTAATTCTCAAAAATATCATATATATTTTGTTTGAAGATTAAATTAGATTTGTTTATTTTGAACATTTTTCAAATATTTTTTAAAAGAAGACCTTGAAGTGGGAAATATTTTGTTCTGGGAAGATAAGAATATTTAGAAAACTTCACAAATAACTTTTGGATGCTTTAAAGTTTTCCTTGAACAAAGACCTTAGTAAAGTCCTGGTGAATTTGCAAAATACTTCCTCAGGGAATCTGCATTTGTGTAGAACAGAGTCTGGTTAAAAGGCAAAACAATTTTTGCTTTGTACAGCATACTAGTTTCAATACTGGTTTCATGCTAGTTCTTTGAATCTGCTATGGCTGCTCAGGAATTTATTATGCACTGTATATTTGAATCTGTAAAGCTAGAAGATTGCTGCAGATGAAATAGCATTATTATTTGTGAGAGAAAACATTGGTGTGCACTAACAGCATGAAATTACTTATCATTTACTACTAGCACGAAACATTTATATGCAAATGAATGTAAAAAATAGACCTACTTTACCCATGAATGATTCAATTCCTCTTAAGAATTATGCCTTTTATCTTCATTTCATCTTCTTCCCATTTCTCATGCAGAAATCCTTTCCTTTGCCCTTATCACTACTGAGATCTTAAAACTATTGTCAGGAGTAGTGAGTATTAGACTTAATCATCATAGTGCTAAATGAGGAAGACTTCATTTTGGAATGGAGATTTCTATGTACTGAAGTTGGGATTTATTGTTAATATTCTGTATGCTCATAGCAGAATAATTACTTGCCCTTTTTACTATTGCCCTTTGCAAGTTAAAGTTCTGCTTATACATCACCTGCCATCCTGTCTTCAGCCTCAGCTAACTTAACTGCAGAGAAGGAAATCCTGAAGTCCAACACCAGATCAATAAAGCTAAGGAGTTTAAAGAGTTTCTGATAGCTCATATAGATTGCTTTGAAAATGTTTGTTGCTGTTGTTAGTAGACCTTTTATACAGAACTGCAGTAAACTGTGTAGTATATCAAAGGCAGTAAAAATGTCTGCATGCAAAAGGGTGAATGTCCTTCCTCATACTTGCCTCAGAAATCAGTTACGGATCCTGGGTACTTTTCTTAGTTGCTTGTTTCTTTAGGCTGTTTGGAGTTTGGGGCAAGTGCAAAATACATGCCCTGGTTCATAGTCATAGCATGGTTTGGGTGGAAAGGGGCCTTTGGAAGACCCAACCCTCTTGGTAAAAGCAAAGTGGATTAAAATGGCCATAACAATGTAAATTGTTTTAAGGAGATAGTGTGTTCATAACGATCTACTTACTTCCTTTTTTTGAAACTGTTGATCAGCTGTTTAAGACTTTGTGAAATGCGTGTAACTGAATATGTAACTAGGAGTTTAAATTCTGTAGAAATAGGAGCACTTGGCTGGCTAGGGACAAAATGACATGAGAAAGTAGGAAAACAAAAAATTAATGAGCACTTGGTCTTGCAGAATCTGCTGGTTGAATAAGAAGAATAGTTATATAATTGCTCTATTAGTGCCACAAAGCATAACGAGGGCTTGGCTTTTTTGATGTGTTGCTTGATTGTGCTGTGAAGAAAGAAGGGCATCTTTCAGGAAAGGGCATGTTGATGATGATTATGGATCTTTCCCAGATTCTGCAGGGCTGTAAGTATCATGCACGTGAGTTTTTTTCTGACTGCAAACATTTAGGACAAATATTTATACTATTTGAAAGCATTTGCCTTTTAATCAGCAAATTTTTAATAACTGCGGGAAATGATCAGTGTCATTTGAGCTGTCTTTTTCTCCTTACCTACTTATTCTGTGTTTATGAAACAGATATATAAGGATCATGTGTGGTGCACTTCTAAATTACCCCATATGTCAGTGCTATTTGAAGGAGAGACAACCTTAGCGTTGGCATTTTGTGACACTGGAAGAAGGGCTGTTAGAAATATATGTTGTAGGCAGATCTGTTGAGGTATAAAGTTACATAAGGCACCTTCTATATGACAAGCTGTGTGTCTCAGTTGCTCACAACTTTGGACTAGTAAGCTATTTGCCTCGTACTTTGTGGGATGTGTTCAGCCAAGTATTTTGGAGAAGGAAGTTTAAATGCATTTTATTTTTAAAAACAATGTTGGAAAGAAAGGTTGGAATTTTTCTTGGTGAATTTTTGGCTGCCCCAAATTTTGAGGCGTGGTATTGAAACGGCTGCCATGTACTGTGGCATCCATGTGATGCTGTTTTGATTATTCACTTAAAAACTTCCCCAGGCTTCTGGGAAACTGAAGACTCAATGAAATTTACCATTTCCACGTTGTTTGTTTAAAAGCAATGAAGATTATCTACAAAACCGATACTCAAGTATTAAATATGGAAGATGAAAGCACTGAAAAATAGTGAGGAGCAGGATTAAGCTTGCCTGAGGTTGTCTGAAGTCCATTTCTTAGCAGCCATGTGCTATTCTTACCTAAAACTCCTGCTTTCAGTCTGTGAATAAGTGGAAAAAGACTTTTAAAAAAGTTGCATTAGAGAGAAAAGTTATGATTTCATCCTTGTCATTATTATCCATGTTTACCAAGAGATATCTGGTGTAACTGAGGTGTTACATTTCTTTACATGTAATTTATTACGCAGTACAACTGTCTAGACTATAATGATTGTCTTTTCAAAAGGTTGCCTTTTTTTTTTTTTCCTTCTTTAAAAAATCATGTTTGGGTGTGTAGCAACAAATAATTGCCAAAGAAAAATAAACCTTTATCCTTAGTTTTATAGAGCTGCAGTTGCTTTCTGCGGAGAGGGAGCAGAAATTAATCACTGTAAGCACTACTATCTGCTCCACCTGGAGGAACTTTTCATTTTCCTTTTGCCCTCAAGCACCAGTGTTACTGTAGTGTCTTCTGTTCCTGTCTTGTGTTTCTTCTGTAAGAGTTCACACTGGTTGCTGCATGCCTTTTGCTCCACATGGTTCCCAACAGCTTTATGGGCTGAAACCCAAGAAACAGGTAGGCAGACGGGCTATACACTCATTTCCCTATCTTGGATTGTTCGTAGGAGTCAAATGATGTCCTTGAACTTCATGTTGCCTTTGTGCTTGGAGATGTAGTGGCATTTGTGGTTGCATTAAAGTAATGATAAAGACATCTGTTCTGGGGGATGCTGGGGTTAGTTAATGGGACTGTGGCTTTGTCTGTATTGCATATTGCAGTGTGTTTAGATCTGGACTTCTTTTGGTATTTGAGCTTGGCTGTTTTAGTCAGCTGAGGTGCCTTTGCACTTGCAATGTGCAGCATAAAAGTACCCTAAATTAAAGGTCTCAACACCTTCTTGACACCCTGTTTGAGCCAGGAACCTCTTTACTTTTTAGCCTGTGTTAGCAATGTGAGGTGCATGTCCCTGCTAGCAAGCATTAATTGAATTCAACACAAGAAAGAGATAAAATGAACCCTGTTTTGTTTTGGTTGGTTTTTTGTTTTTTTTAAAAAATTTATTTTTCCTAATTCTTGGGAGGAACAAACAACTAATGAACATGGATCCCGCTAATCCAAAAAAAGTTACCCTTACTTCAAAAGTATGGTTATAAAACTGTTTTCCTACGCTGTACTGCTGTTGTAAGGATGGGCTGGCAGAGGGGCTAGGCTGGTTTCCCCCACCAAGTGAAAAACAGTAGACCTCTTCAGCAGTGATTAGAGCTGCTGCTTGTCAGCATGTGAAGAAAAGAGCTACAATTCATCACTCACACTGTCATGTGAAGCCATAGAAAAGTAATTAGCAGGTAAAATGTCTATTAATAAATCCTATCACCTTTAGTTCGAACACCTGCTGACAAGCTATTACTCTATGTAGCTTAATTTCATCAAGTTCGTGGTTTGTGATTGCCAGAAGAGACTCCAGTAGAGTGGTTTCTGTTGAGGTGGGGTGTCTCTGAAGACACTTATGCTCTGTGGCCTCTCATTGAGAAAGCTGATGCGTAGACTTGCTTTGCTTCTCATAATCTCTACAAGCATGCAGAAATTTTTTTGTGTGTGTTTCTTTCAGTGACTGAATTTATTTTGGCTAATGAAAGCATAACTTGTGTTAGTGCCGGCTAAATGCAGAGAAAGGAGAAACAAAGAATTGTCTCCTTTGCCTGCAATTATCTCCTTACATTGCTTGAAAATAAATGCAGTGTATTTCTAAGAAAACCATATTGTTAATAGTATATTATCACATATAAAGTATGATTAAACTTGGCAGTTATTATTTGAGCAAGCTTTTCTCCAACATTAGAACATGCAATTCTGTTCATTTTTAATGTGGGCCAGAAATATTAGTGGTAAACGAAATGGGGATTTCGTTAGCTTGGCTGCTGTTTTAGGATCCCTCTACTTGAAGGCGTCAATAAACACAGCTGCCCCAAAATATATTCTGCCTGAAGTTTATCTCTGTATTTTGCATCTCTGGCTTTATTTGTCTCATATTACAGGTGGAGGCTTTACCAAATTCAATGTCATTCCTCATGTAAGACTGGATTTTATATGTAGCTTAGGCATTACGTTTGTCCCTTATTTTTTTACATTAAAGAAAATGCATACATTTGATGAATAGGTACAAAAATAGACTTTTTATCAGTTAACATTGTCTCTTCATTTTCACATATCTGACAGTGGAAAAAGATATGTCTATGTGTCAAAAAAGAGTATGTCTGTGGGCGGCTGTCATTTGAAATGTTAACAAGAGGCCACTAAGCTTTTTTATGAGATCATTTTCTAAAGAAACATATATGTAAATGCAAGCTATCTTCCTGTTGTAGGATAAATGTTTATTATCAGTGTTCCCGCTGTGGTGGGTATGGCACATCAGCACAGGCTGGTACCCACCACTTCTTAGTGGATAAGGTATAGAGAAGGTGATGAAGCAGGGGATGGAGAAGGAGAGTCTGGGGAGGTGAGTGGGTGCCCAGCCTGGCTCTCTCCTTCCCCTTTCATACCTCTTCTCTGTTTGCTTCACATGGTTTGAAAACGAGCATGGTATTTGGATAATTGCACTCAGATTCTTAGTAACAGCCTCTGGAATCGAGAAGTTCAACATTTCAGTGCATCAGAAAAAAAAGAAACCCTGTGAGGAGCCCGGTGGCAAGCCTGTGGTTTGCAGTTGTTCACTGCCATGTTGTGCAGGTGTTGTGGGGCTTGGTTGTGGTGAGTGGGGTTTTGGTTTGGCTGGTATGTGAGACATTTTGTGTGATGTATCTTTCATCCAGAATATCTGTCATTTGTTTCTTAAGCCTCTAAATTTGCCTAAATGAGCTAGATGCTCAAGAAGCAGGATGACTTATTGAATCATAAGACAGTTAGTGTTGGAAGAAACCTTAAAGATCATCCAGTTACAACCTCCTTGCCATGGGCAGGGACACCTTCCTATAGGTCAGGTTGCTCAGAGTCCAATCCAGCCTGGCCTTGTACACTTCCAGGGATGGAGCATCCATGACTTCTCTGGGCAATCTGTTCCAGTGCCTCACCACACTCACAGTCAAAAATTTCTTCCTAATATCTAATCTAGATCCCCCCCTCTTTCAGTTTTAAACCATTCCCCCTCATCCCACCATTTATCCCGCTTTTGCACTCCCTGATAAAGAGCCCCTTCCCAGCTTTACTGTAGGCTCCTTTCCAGTACTAGAAGGCTGCTCTAATGACTCCCTGGAGCCTTCTCTTCTCTAGGCTAAAAAAACCCCAATGCTCTCAGTCTGTCCTCGTATGGAAGGTGGTCCAGTCTTCTGATCATCTTCTTAGCCCTCCTCTGGACTCCTAAGAGATCCATGTCCTTCCTGTGCTTAGGACTCCAGAGCTAAACACAGTACTCCAGGTGAGGTCTCATGAGACCAGAGCTGAGGGGGAGAATCACCTGGTATTTTTTTCCAACTTACTCCTACCCAGTCCTCAGTCTCAGTTGTGCTCTCTCAGCTGCAGCAACCACAGAAAACCACAGCAAACCCAAATTTATTTTTATCTGATGTTTATCTCTTTTAATTTGGACAGATTTAATAAGTTATTAGTTATGAGCCATTTAGCTGCATAATAAAGTACATTTTACTTTTCCATCCCAATTTATTGTTTTCATCTTGTAATTTTTTATTTATAACCTAACTCTATCTGTTGTATAATTGCTATCCAATATTTACACAGTGGAAAAGTCACTGCCCAAACATACAATTTGTCTAATTGGGAACTGAATGTGGTGGCAGAGGACGGCGCCTGTGCAGAAACTGTGCAATCAAGAAACATGCCCATAAAGCCTTCCTTGCTCAAAATGTGGGTGTTCACAGAAGTTTCAGTAGTGACTTCTAAAGTGCAACCTTAATGTATGGTCACTTCCCCCTTAAGCTGTGTCCCAAAGTGCATCCCCTGCTTCAGAAAGAAAGCTGTTGTTCCAGGAGCTCCCTCACAAAGTGCATTTGATTTATGAGTGCGAAGAGGATCTGGCTAAGAGGTGGCAGGCAAGCAGTGTGCTGAAGCCTCTCTTTTCCATGATGGACATTGTGGGAGGGCTGGGGGCTCACCAGGGCTAGCTTCAGTGTAATCTTCCTGCAGTCTCTCTGTAATTAAAGAGGAGATTAAATTCATTTAGTAGATTGTTTGGATTAGGGGCATGACAACTGCTGTAAATAATCACACACACAGCCTCCCCTCATTTCCTATAGTCAAAAGACTAAGGTAAATAAGCTTCAGAAGACTTAAATTAGCATTGGTAAATATATCCCTTCTCCCATCTCTTCTCTTTGTGGACAGATTAGCATGAGTACAAAACCAGAGGGCCTGGTAAGAGAGCTGGTAAGGACAGCGAGTGTTGTTAGGAGGTAGATTTTTCTGTGTGCAGATGAGGGGTCTTTCTGTATCTTGCTTCATCATCCTTTGTGTTAGGGAATGGTCAACCTTGGATAGTAAGTAGCCCTTTCAGTTGTCAGCTGAACAGGTTGTGAGCACCCCATGTTATAACCCTGCCATACAGTTAAGGCGAGGAGTACCTTCAAACGTCCCATCTTTCTTACAGGAATAATCAGCTCAAGACTATGCAATTACTTATTCCTTTACAAAGGCAAAAGAAGTTCTTTTTTGGAATTGGTACTATTCTTTGCATTTGTGTGGCAAACAAATCTATTATAGAAATAACAACTGATGGTGCCATTTTGTATTGTAATTGAACATTAAATTAGGGCATTCTGTAGCGCTGTTTCAGCAACATTTGTATATCTGAAAGTTTTTCAGCTACTATTTGTTAATATTTCTGTGTAATTATTTCCTGCTCTGCTGCACAGTTGAGGAATGTAATTTAAGTTCAAGTGATTCGCTCTTAAATCAAAGCGAAGTTCACACCTTTAATTTAAAAGGGCAACATAGACATTAAGCAAGGTAGCACTGTGTTCTCTCATCTGTGATTCTGGTGGTCCTTTACCGCTGACAAGAATGAAAATAAGGTAATGGACTTGCTTTCTTCACTGAAATGAACAAAAGATATTTGGTGTCACACTGTGTCCATACTGTGTAGTTCTGCTAGTTGCAAGCCCTCTTGGCTAGTGTGACCTTAGGAATTGGTGTGAGTACGAACATGAAGGACTGATCCCTAACCATCAGTTCTACTGAGTGAACCATCTGATTTACTGAGAATGATGCACTGCTTTGAAAATCAGTCTTCCAGACTAGCTTTTTCCTTCATTTTGAGATGTCTTTCTCAGTGCGCTGAAAACCAGCTAAAAGATCACTCATAATTTTGATCTTCATTTTTCTATTTTTATGCTCTTTAGAAACAGAACATGCCATATATTTAAAAACTAATGAGTGGGTGTATTTCTACCTTAATTATTAGGAATGGTGAAATTTTGAAGCAGAAGAGCAATCTTGCTGTTCTCAGTACTTTATGTTCAGCTGCAAAGCTAACTTTCTTTGTGTTTTTGGTTTTTTTTCAATGCAGAACTATGGTTTGGAAACAGAAAATCTAAAAACCCTTTCTCACAAGCTGAATGCATCTGCCAAAAATCTGCAGAACTTCATCACTGGGAGAAGGAGGAGCGGTCACTATGATGGAAGGACCAGCCGCAAATTACCAAATGATTTCCTGACATCAGTAGTGGATCTGATTGGAGCAGCTAAAAGTCTTCTGGCTTGGTTGGACAGGTAAAATCTTCCAAATTTGTCTGAGGTAACCAGATCATGCACACACATAACCCTGGCTTCTTTACAAAATGTAATGTAGGCATAGAAATGGAGGCAGAATTCATTTACAAATTCTGAGGGGATGTTTGTAGCAAGTTTTTCTTGTTAAATTGGGTTGCGATTCAAATAGCATTGCAGCACAATACTTCTAAATGGACTGCGCATATCTGGAAATATGTATACATCACAGTATAGTGATGGGATGACATTATTAGGTTATATATGCATTTTATTCTTAATGGAAGACATCACTTTGACCTGTATAACTCAGATTCATTGCTTTGGTAGTATCAAATTCACAAAACTGTGATCATACTTTTCATTAAATAGGCGTCAATATATGCTTCCAGTGTGTCTGTGTGTAAACATGCATGTTGCTTTTTAGGTTTTTTAAATAGAAGTGAAATACCTCTGAAACTGTAGGTGCAATTGGAGCTGTTTTATGCTTTTACCTCTGTTATGTAGGAAATATGTGGGATCAGGACTCAAGTGCTCTCCTTTACTGTATCTGTAGAGACATTTTTCTAATGATAACAAGAGTAATATGCAGGTACTTAAGATGATCATTGAACCTCATGAAGTGATTAAAACTAGTCTATCTGTATTTCTTTATAAAATGCATCACAGTACATTTTTATCAGTGAAAATAAAACGCTTGTCTTAATTCGAAGGTGCATCTTATGTTGTATCCAGCAGCTGAAGTTTTGTTCAGAGTATGATCTTGGTGTAATTTTTAAAATCCAACAGAATTGTTTGAATTTACTGCTGTGAGTTTTATGTTTCATTTTCTTGAGGAAAAGTAGCTCTGTCTCATAAATTATTTCAGTATGAAATGCTTATTTCAATATGAAATGCATATATCCTTTCCATTTCTTAAGAATGCGAACTCCTTCTTTTTTACAATAGACTGTAGCTACCACTACTGCTTCTTTTCTCCTCTCTTTCTAGCCTTTACCCAAGTTTCAAACCTAGAGTACCTGAACTTGGGCTCCTGAACTTCTATTTAGATGTTTAATATTAGATGCGCAGAGAAGTGATACAATTACTTGGAAGGAGTTTGGTATTGAGACATGAAAGACTGGGAATATGTTTTTAGCTCTACCTCTAGCCTGTTGTTATTTGGAAGACCTGTAGGCTTCACCTTTTTTCCCTGCAGATCATTTTTGGCCAAGAACCGCATATTGTTCTGGGCTTTAAAACAGAAGGAACACTAGAAAATCACCTTCTTTTATATAGGCAGATCAGTATTTGCACTTCTTTCTATGTAGAATTAAATTTTACTGTTCCCATACTGGAATTGTGGCTAATGTATAAAGACTGTTAGTTACAAAGTGGAGATTTTTTTTTTTTTTTTTAGTTAAATGCTCTCGTATTAAACTTTCCCATATATATATGCATTTAGCACATTGGAAAACAATGTATTTTTGGCATCCTAATATGAATTTAGTGGTTGAACTTACGGAAGAAAGTAGTTGTTGATGCTAGGAAACATCAACATCTATCATCTACTATCTCATCAGAGATAGTAGGTTAGCGAATTTTAGTCTTGGTGGAGGAAGACCTCTAAAATATTTTCTGAAAACATGTGTATCAATGGTACTCTCAGTGAAATGCAAAATGACTTCTGCATTTATCTGAAATGATAGCTGATCAGACCCAGGAAGTTAAAAATGAGTATAGCTGTGGTGGTAGCTTGCTTTTAGCAATGCTGTCTTTGGTTTTCAAATCAGACTTCCCAGAAATTATATTTTAATTTCATTCAGATTTCTGGGAAAGTCCTTTTGAAGATGTGTGTAGCTTGAATACCTGTTTCTGGCAAATGTTTTCTGCAACATTTTAAGACTTTTCTGATTTATGATGTGTCAGTATTTTGGTTAGGTTTGTTCTTCCTTCTGTGTGAAGCCACCAAATTAGGATGAAGGCAGGCCAATGACTGCACTTTTCTCAGGAAGTGGAAACACCTGGAGATCAATAGGTTTCTGCTTATTGTATTCCTTCTATTGGGGCCACTAGGGGGAGATAGAAAGATTTTAAAAATAAAATATTTAAAGTTAGTAACATGGGTTTAATTTTGTTCAGCATAGGTGTTTCTGTTAAACCTGGGCCCCAATTCTTAGTTTTTTGCTTGATGTCTAACAAAACTGGTCTCTAACACCAGTTCTGTCTATGGGGTGTGTGAGAGAGGGTAGAACAAACCATTAGGAGGAACACAGTGGCCATTAGGGTTATTCTCCTCGTTGTAAGATCTATTCCTTGCTGGTCCTGTGTGGTGTTTTTCAGGTCATGCCTAGAAAAGGCAGCTACCAGCAGCTCCAGCTTGCATAGAAATCCAGTGATGTGTTTTTCATGTGTAGGGAATGGTAATGGCTCCATATGACTTGTGCTTCACTTGGTACTCTAGAGAACTCTCTTTTTATGATTTTCTATAAGCACTTACAATCTGTATGGGCCTTGTTAGGCCTGGCTCAATTATCAAAAGGAGGGTGAGAGTTGTGATTTTTCTAAGCTACTTTCGCTCTGGCTCTTGCAGTCCCACTGTGCAGAGCCAATCCAAGGACACACTTTTTTTCAGGTCTCTGCCTGGAGCAGTCCTACTTCCCAGGTCTCTGCCTGGAGCAGTCCTACTTCCAGATGTGTTTCACAGATTGAGTTTTACTGAAAATTAGGGTAGCTTGTAGCTGTGCTTTAGAAGTCTTCTGGTTTATTTAATTTAGAAACTGGAAAACTTGGTTGAGAATCCTAGTTGTTTTCAAAGGAGGTTGGCTGATGATTTTTGAGGAGCACAAAATAGCTTTCCGATAATGCCCTGTAAAATAACTGTTATCACGCTAATAGAGTATGTCCTTGAACTTGTTAGGCTTATTTTAACTTTCTGTTACGTTCTCAGCTCAGAAAATCTATCTTCTCTTCCAGAAGACTTAAAATAAATGTTTTGGCTTAAGAATGTTTTATTTTATAGTTTCTCCCTGAGCTTCAAACAATTCCAAACCCATTTGCGGATGAGATTGGTGTTTTCTTGAAAAAAAATTAGTCTTTTGTGAAAATACAGTGCATTTCCTCTTGACAATTAAATTAGCTCTTACGCTGATGTAAAATTACACTTTAGTCTATAGCAACAAACTATTTGTCTGATATTCAAAGCAACCGGGCGTCAAAATGTCTCCAGTGGTATTTCTCAAGAATTAAAGAATTATATATACAGTTATCCAGGTATTCTCGATTTCCAGTTAGATGATTGGTGTTCTTTTCACTCTTTATTCCTGTAATTCATGGAAGTTGTATTCTTGGAATAGTAATATATGCCATCTTTCTAAATCCTCCTTCTCTGATGTGTCAGGTTCCTGGAAATTCTCCTGCCTTTTATAGGGCTGATGCACTGCATCATGAGGAGAAAACCTTGGTGCTTTCTGCGCAACGAATTTCCTTTGCTGAGATTAGTCATAACAGTTCTGAGCAATGTACTTCTCAATCTTTCTTTTGGATTGAAGTGAAAATACACACAACCTTGCCTTCAAAGTCTGGGCAACTCATTTTATGAAAATGTTGTTTGGTATCAAAGCAGAAGGGACGTTGTGCTGGGCAGCACTCTGGTCAAGCAAGGACAACTCTCTGCTTTACGCTCCTGACCATAAGTATGCCACAGTCTGGAAGCCAAGTGGCAAATACAATAAGTACAGAGCTCTACCTCTTTTGTTTTTTTTCATACTGTGTTCCAAAATATAAAATAGTCAAAGATCTAGGAAAACCGGAATGCTGACAATGAAAAAAACATAGTTGAAATAAAAATAAACTGAATAGTTGAAAAAAAACATTAGAACAAATGAATAAAAAACACAGTTGAAAAATATGCAGCTGATCTAAAAATAAAAATTTATTTTTAATATCCCTCAAGCTAAATATAAAGTATAATAGAGATTTTTTTTTAAAATATGTGATTACTGTTGAGAGTTCACTACTGTGGATCCACAACATGAATGCATTACAATTATGTTGCATAAAGCTATCTCTAACCTCATAAAAGTTTGGGGTTTTTTTCTGGGAGGGGGTACAGTAGTATGTCCAGTAGTATCTGCCCATTTTAACTGAAATTGAAATTAGACATATTTATTTCTGTTAATCCCTAGGTAAGGTTTTGTTCTCACAGCACATATTTAAAATCCACTTGAAAACCACTTTGTAAAAGTGTTGCTTTTTATGTAGATGTGTCAGAGTTCGCTGCCTTTCTGAGATTTCTGAATTAAATATACATCATCCATCCATGGCTTTCTTGCTCTAAAAGCACCATGAACTCATGAAGGATTTTGAGAATGAAATTACTTTTTTCATCTTTAAGAAAATTATGTTAGGATTTTACCATATTACTTATGTCTTCAGTGACACCAGTGAAAACATCCTAGTTTTGTCCAGAGGCAAATGACCTGAAAAACAATGATATCATAGAGAAAATTCTTCTGATCGCCAAGTACAAAGCACTGAGCTATGCTTATAACTCTCTCTCGTTAAGGCACAGCAAGCTCTTATAACTATACTCATATCTCATTCCTTTTCTGCTAATTTGCTACTATCTATTGGTTGTTCTACTGGAATTATAAAGAGTACTGTGTGCTGAGATTCATCCAATACTTTTTCTCGCAAAACTTACCGAGCCATCTGACAGACAGACAGAAGGTAGTATTTTCATCATTAGGTGGCACAACACCTGAGTGTTGAGTTTGTCTCCAAAGGAGTCACAGACTGCAGCAAAGTGAAAGCAGTCTTAGGAACAAGAGCACATTTTAAGCACCCCAGTTTCCCCCTTCAAGTCTCAATTTGTTTTATGGGAAAACTAGATTTAACAAGTAAAGCTCATTATTATAGTCTTTAACTGGAGAGAACTTCAGTACTCTGTGTGGAAAACAAAGGATCCTGAGGGAACCTGATCTGGGGTAACATTTGGTGGCTGCTGCATGAACTCTCCCTCTTCCCATCTTGTCTCCTTGCTCCAACAGCCCACAGCTTATTTGCATGGCTTGCTTCGGGTGGTGCCATCTTCCATGTTGCTATTGGTTTGATACGTTGTCTTAATTTACCTCCTCCATGCTTCTGTCCTCTTTGTCAACCAAACACCTTGGGAATCTGTATTTTTTACTGACTGCTCTAAGCAAGAAAAAGTTCTTAGCTGTGCTTCTGGGCTTTCTGCTACTGCGTACTCTATAATGCTTGAGCTGTGTTATCTGAAGCAAAGACTCCTCATACCATATAGCTTGTAAAGCATCAAAAAGAATGTTTTGGGTTTTAGCAAACAGAAACAATGTCTGTATAAGCTATGAATGCAGACATAAAGACTAGGAGTGAGGAAGAGATGGTTCTACTTAGGCCTTAATTGAGTCTTCATTAAAGACACAACTAAGATAATTCAGTAGTTTGTTTGTCAATTAAAAATTTAAGAAGATATAATCAGCTTCCCAGGAGAACTGCTACAATGTTTTGCATCTGTTGTGTCACAGATTTTAATGATTGTGAATCAGGACTTCTCAGAGAGCACTGGATGTCTTTAGTGTACTGTTTGACTTGGCCATCTGTGTGGGCACTGATTCAATATGTCTTTCACAGCAACTCTTCTGTATCTCTTCTGTATCCCCTTTTACTCACCCTAGTACTATACCCCTTTTGGAAATAACAAACTTAAACTCCTACTGCATATTCCACTGAAGTCTAAGTAGTAGGGACAAAGAGATCTTGTGGAGACAGATTTTGTATTCCAGACTTTCAGTGCTGTAGCCAGAGAGAAGCCAGCAGGCTGACAAATGTGCACCAATCTGATTAATTTACCACTGTTGTCTAGATAGATCATATATGAACAGAGCAGAACGAGGAGATGAACGAAAAGCCCAACTGTAAATAGAAATCGTTGGTCGTATAAGCAGTATAGGCCAAATAAATGGCAGTAGTAACAAAATGTGCCATTTCAGAGTAAAAGGCTTTTCTGGCAAGTCTAGGTGTGCTTTCAGCAGCATTCACTGAGTGGCTGCATGTAATCCTTTGACTTCTAACCCCAGGTGGGCAAGTCATTTTGGCATGGCCTTAAATGTGCTAATATTCAGCAAAGCACTTATATATATACATATATATACATAAGGCTTATTAAGTAAGGCTAATGTCTGTGCCTAAAGTTAAGGACATTTGAATGCTTCAATGGTTACATCTGGACAGCAGAACAAGACCTCCAAGCCTTACTGTGGGCTGTGCAAATGTGTTTTGGTGATTTTCTGTTGTCTACAGAGAAGTGCAGGCTGCAGTGATGTCAACACTCTTGTTTATGTATGAACATGTCTAGGTGTTCAGCTTCAGCACACCCTTTGAGCCGCTTTGTGTGAAAGCACTGTGGTAGCAGAACACATTCTGCACTTAAAAATGGATATCTCTGTTTTCACCATGGTGACATACACAATGCATACGTTTTCCTTCACTGTAGGTAAAATGTGTTCAGCTGGATTTCTTTGATTCATTGTTTTTTGGCAAATGAGCCTTGGTGTTGTTTATGGTGTGACTGTTTTGGAGTTTTAAGTAAAGAGTAGAAAATTATGCTTGAATGTTTACAAGCCTGTAACTTCTTACTTACAAAGAATGTGTTGGTGGTTTAGCATCTCCTTTCTAAAAGACTTCACGCAGTCCTGTTAGCTGCGTTTGGTTATTATTGCTTGTCCTGACAGGGTAGATCTGGTTTGCACACAAGATGGTGGGAGAAAACAAATGAAAACCCAAACAAAAAGAAAACAAAGTGTTCAGCAATTCTTTACTCACTACAGAAATGATGCACTTTCTGTCATTTGTTTTCAGTCTTAAACCTATGAATCATATGTTTCCTTTATGCATTTTTCTTTATGCCTGTTGGAGTGGTATGCCAAACCTGTTCAGTAAGCGCTGCCTAAGAATGCTATGATACTTAACCATTTTGTGCTACTGCAACAGCTGTAGATGTTTAACAGAGCACTTGTTTAAAGAATTGCTTTATCCACTGTGAATTTTACTGCATTCCTTCCTGATTCTACATAAACCATTTCCACTAGAAATACAAATAAAGTATTTGTTTCATAGGTGCCTAGAGCTATGAATCTTAGGCAGATTTAGCGCAAATATATATGCAACAAAACTATACATTCAGATTTTTATTTGAGCTTAATGTGTTACCTTTGAAGACTGAGGAGTATTATTGAATTGATTACTTCTCTCTTCAAAAGAATTCGGGCTGTTATGTTTAATCAAATTGCTCTGAGGATGTTTTCCCCTGTTAAGATGCTAAAATAAATATGTTATTTGTTTCAAACCCCTCTTAAAGTCTGTTGTTATAAAATAGCTCAGTATTACACGTAGTGGTGAAATATGATTAACTTTTATTTTGGGGTAATACTTTTATTAACAGCAGCCTACATTTGTCCCGATTGTAACTTTTTAAAGTGAAATGGGTATTTCTAGATATGATATTCCCCTACCCAGTTATTCTATGAAGAAGACAGATGAGGAAGCTAAAGGATATGAGGCTGGAAATGTCAATAATGTAGAAATAATGAGTGTGTGCATCTCCTTCACAATATACATCTTAATTTTTAATTGTTTGGGAAGGATTTTCCTTCAGGTACCATCAGTAGTTGTATCAATAGCTGCTGAATTGTATTATGTCTTAGTTCTGTGAGGATATTAGTTGTAATGTATTTATGTCTCAGTTCATAAAAGTTTACATACATATATGCACCTGTGTTAAACAAATTGCTGCATTGCACCAGTATAAACCAGCCTGCATTGCACCTGTATAAACAAATTCATGTTTCAGAGTTGGTTTACTATTTATCTCAAATACTGGTTTAAAAACTGTGAAAAGAACCAGTAGCTTGGTTGTGCCTGGTGTTAAAGAAACCTTATGTCCAGTAGATTAGGGTCTTGAAGTTGATTGACTTTGGGAAAAAAAAGGAAAAAAAAAAAACCAACCCCACCAATTATATTTATTTTCTCTGTCAATGATGTATTTAGAAACTCTTTATCTCGCTGGAATGTGTGATGTCTAATAAGGTGTGGGCTTACAAAGTTGGTTTGCACAGTGGAAAAGTTAAGAGGCTTCCCCTTTTCTAGCTGCATGCATGACTGTAAAACGTGTTAGAACTTAATTATCTTTGAAACCCAGCTATTTGTGAAAGTGTTTTCAAAGTGGCTAATGACTTTGAATGCTAGAAAGGAGAAGACACGAGAAAAGGTGAGAACAAAGGCAAAACCGTCCTGCAAGTTTGTACAGAAGCAGTGATGTGGTTGCATAGATCTTTCCTTAGTGTAACAAGCATAGAAGAGGCAGACAAAGAATGGAAAGGAGAAACCAGCAGAGGTGTGGAAGAGGAAATGAATGAAAGAGCTTGTAGTCAGATAGGTGATCTGTGGAGCTACAAAGGTGTTTTATGTGGGTGTTGTGAGGGAGCGGAATCACAGGGAAGTTTTAAAGGAAGAACAAATGATATGTGAGAGAACTTGAGTAAAATAGGCTTCACAAATAGGGAAATGTGTGTGGAAAAAGGTCTGGGAAATGACTGAGAGAAGTAAGACTATGGGATACTAAGGTCAGTGCCATAGCAGAAAGTGTGGCAACGTAAGACCCCAGTCCAAGGCAGTTCTTTAGTTCTTATTTAACTCTAAAGAACACTGGATTGGACAGCACACATTTTGAAAATTTTGGTTGTTCTCAGGGACTTTGCTTCACTGGAGTCACAGGAGTTATCTGAAACTTGGGGGTCCAAGGGACTGCTTAAGGTGTGGCTTCGGAAAAAAAAAAAAAAAAGAGTAGAAACTGGAAGCTGATAGAAATGGCTTAGCCAAATGAAGGAAATAATTTTTAAAAACTAGACAGGAGTGGTCTAATTAAAGAAGGAATTCCTTTTATTTGATGTGTTTCTGATGCTTTGAGAAGGAAAGTGTTTTAGCAGCGTGGTAAAAATTATAGTGTATGTAGGCTTTATTTCAATTATACATATTGTTTCACCCATTGCAAGTCAATACTATTGTGCTGTATTAAAATTATATTCAGTGGATGTATTATTATTGAAGAGGTTTTTCTGTCAGATTGGTGTTTCACACTGTCCCTTGTGAAATCCAATCAGTGATCCTATGGTGAAGTTTCTGTGGTATTTTGGTTGAAACTGCTGGCATATTGTACTAAGTCTTGCTGGATTTCACTGCTGAAACTCAGGCTTGGGATGTAACACCAAAATACATTTCCTTTGGTAAAAAATATTCAAAGACTTTTTGTCCCTAGCATTTGCCCAGCTGCTTTTGCAGTAGTGGCTGTATAGTTGTGCGTGCAGGTTGCTTCCAGGGAAGTGGTCTAACTGGGGAGGAGCAGAAAAGAGAATTTCAATTTTACTGGTCCAATTTGCAGAAATGCACTAGAGAGGCATCCATGGAAGCTGATGTGAGACCTACACAGGAGGCAGCTCAAGGACTCCTTACATTTTCTGCAGGAGCAAAGTCCATGTGACATGGATATGTCTCTTTATCCTCCCAAGCTGTGAAGCACATTTCAAAATATTCCCTATTAGTTATTGATTTTTAGTAGTCCCCTCCATCCCGTTGGCACCTTTGCTGTCTGCTGCACATGCTGTTTCCAGTAAATCTTCACTGTGTAAACATCAGTGTAACAAAAATGAGTAATGTCTCAGTCCTTTTGCCTGTTCTTTAATGTCAACAAAGTTTATTTGGAGCATTTCTAATGATCTTCCCTGAAAGCCATGATGGTAAAAATGTCATTATTTTCCTCATGAACCATGAAACCAAGCTAAATTGTAAAAGTATGAGGGAAGATGATGTGGTATTAGAAGCCAAAACCTACCATGCAATTTTGTTTAGAGAAATGCTGGAGGCTTTGAAATGTCAAATAAAATCCAGTTGTGTAATTTGAGGATCAAATTGTGATAACATCCATACTTTAAGTAAAATAATACCACTTGTTGCCTTGATTCCATTCATCTTCAATAAAAGTGAGTTCATAAATGAACATGACCTTTTTAAATCAAGGTTTCAGGTAGATTTCAGAGCCTCAACAGTTACAATTTTGAAAGGAAAAATATCAGTGGGTTTGCACATCTTGGCTAATGTACTTTTTTAAACACAATTATGGTTCATAACCAAGCAGTTTAGTTACCTTTTATCCTGTAATACACTCATGTCTCCTGAATTTCAGTAACACTCTATGCATGTATCTGTGGGTAGGCCTGCTGTAGAGTGTACCTACTGTAAGGCTGCCATATACTGTAAAAAACTTCAACTTTGAATTGTGATTATAGGTCTGTGTCAAACAGCATTTGTAAGGCACCTTTGGGAACTTAACCACATGCTGTCTACTAAGTCCTCACTTTCTAGTTGCTTTTATGTTTCATAAAGTCAGGCTAGCTCCTAATTTCTGTACTTTTATTTTAAATAGAAGGTACTGGTTTTCTCTACAGAAAATATGAACGCAAGTATGTGTTGTTGTATTATGTGTGACATCAAATCCAAGCTGCTAGACTTGAGTGTACACCTTGAAGTTCATTATGTCCTATGAACCATCAGGACTAGATTGGGATCCTTGGAGAAGAAGGAAGGCATTGGAAAAAGCAGGCAGAGACAGGGGATTTCACATGGGTTTATTAATGGACAGTTCTAAATCTGCCTGCACTAAAATTTCATTAATTTTGCATATGGAAAAATAAGTCTAGAAACCGATTAAGAACCAGTAGAGCTATATTTGTAGTTATCATTTGGACATGTTTATGGCAGAGTTCTTTGTACTGGAAACTTGGCTTAAATGAGGAGAGCATAATATCAATCAGCACTGTAAAACTCTTAGAACATACATATTCATATGTATCTTTAAGATATGATGAAAGAGACAGTTGGGGAAGGGACTAGTCACCCAGCTTAATTTAAAGGCTATCACACATAAAAGTATTATTTAGAGATCTTGGCACATTGAACGATCAGTTGTTGGTTTATTCAATCTTTGTGGTTCTTTGCCACCTTTTTTGTTTTAAATGTTTGAAGCAGGTATAGTAGGGAATATACCAGCTTTGTGTTACACATATGCCCATCGAAGCCTCATTTACAATACCAATCTTGTAAGTAAAAGTAAAAATTGAAATAAAAATCTTGAAGTAAAAATCTTGACTCCCCTTGGAGAAAATACCAGTCCTGCTGAGTGTTTGGCTACTTCTTGCATAGAGAAGATAGGCCAAGTCAAGGTAATAGTTCAACACAGACTTGTTATACAGAAATCAGATCACTACCAGCCTCACTAAGTAAATACGTTTTCTGCGATGCCTCTAGAAAACAAGCAAGGATTTTATAGGCAGGCAAGGATTTTAAACATTCTAGCATGAAGGTTTAAGGTATAGGAAACATGTAGATGACATCTCTAAATGCTGGATTACACTTTTCATTTATCTAAGCACATCTGATTATAGCACAGTGAATGTGGATATTAGGTTGTGCCTCCAGTTTAGCCTTTGCAGCTGCTTCTGAGCATTGATACATCTCTGGCTCTAAATGCTATTCTCCCCTTTGGATAAAGATTTTACTTCTCCTGAGTCCCTCCAGTACTTTTACCAGATATTAGCTCAGGTCCCAAGAATCTCGGTGAATAAGCCAAATGCTTTTCTGATCTGATTCACATCTGGCCACCATTCATATCACAGGTGAAAACCGTGCCTCTGATTGCCTTTATGATGATATTCCCAAAAAAATGCAGAAGGCAAGGTGGGCTTTTTCTAGGGGAGTAAAGGCAGTCCAGAGGAAAACTGGAAGACTGTGGAAAAAGTGCTTCTATAAATGGAGTTTCGTAAAGAGAAACTTAAAAACTGCAAAACCAAGGAGAGGTGGACATTTTCCATGGATATGTATTCTGTATTTTACATTTTTAGTAATACATTTTGAGTGTTATGTGTGATTTTTATATCTCTAGAAGCAGCATGCATTGTGCACCAGTGAAGCAAATGAATATGTGCTACTGCTATTAAACGTGTTTTTTTTCTTCTTTTTTTTAGATCACCTTTTGCTGCTGTTACAGATTACTCAGTAACAAGAAATAATGTCATACAGCTCTGCCTGGAACTAACAACAATAGTACAACAGGTATAAGACCATCTGCTTAGCAATTTACTTTTTCCTAAACTGTAAATTACCATTCCCTTCTTCACATAATTTTGTGTTACTCTGTCTATATCATTGTCTAACAAAAAATAAGGGAGTATTAGTATTTAGTAAATGCTTTATAAAAATTCAGCTTCCTGGTTTTATAATACTAGTTTGACTTGTGCTGTATATATGCCTCTGCACATCTCGGCAGTAAGATAATTTGCGTATGTATTTTCTTATACTCTCTTTGAGTTTTGATTAACTGTCTGGTTCAAACGTTTGTATGTATTGGGCTTTAGTCATCTGCTCTTTCACGCATCATCTAGACACCTGTTAAGTTGACACATGTCCCCGTGACGCTAGAATATTTTGTATGCATTTTTGTACATCCTGCCTTCAAGATATCCTGAAGTAGGTACTGAGAAGCACTTGCTTAACAGGCTTCATTTTGGAGTGCAGAGTACAGAACCTTCCCCATCCTTCTTTTGCTTCTGTGTGTGGTTTAGCTCTGTCGCTATCTTTGCCTGTTATGCTGAAACTGAAAAGTCTTGCTGCAAGTTCAAATTAATGTTGATAACAAATTCTATAGAAAAAAAACTAGGAAGTTAAAGTATTTGTAGTTGAGCGTCATCAGAGAAGGGCTATGTTTTGGGTTTTTGCTGGAAACAGTGTTCATAATCTTGGAAGGCCATTTCTGCCTCTCACCCTACCCCACCACTGTGTAGGCTAGGGGGGCACAAGAAGCTGGGAGGAGACACAGCTGGTACAGCTGACCCAAAGGGATATTCCACACCGTTTGATGTCGTACTTGGCATACAAAGCTGGGGGAAGAAGAAAAGGGGGTATGTTTGGAGTGATGGCATTCACCCTTCCAAGGAAATGTTCCTTGTAACAGAACCCTGGTTTCCTGGGAATGGCTGAACACCTTCCTGCCGATGGGAAGTCATAAATAAGTTCCTTGTTTTCCTTTGCTTGTGTGTGTGGCTTTTGCTTTACCTAACAAACTATCTTCAGCGCAACCCATGAGTTTATCTTTTTCATACTTCCCATTCTCTCCCCCTTCCCACTGAGTGGTGGCTGAGTGAGCAGCTGGGTGGGGCTTAGTTGCTCGCTGAGGGTAAACAGTGACATAGTTCTAGTTTGCTGTGGTGTAGGTAATTTCTCTAAGTGTATTTTTCAGTGTGAGTGAGAGCAAATGTTACAATTTTAATACCTTTGGAGAAAACCAGTTTTATCTTTGTGAAAACTGACATGATTCCCCAATCAGGAAATGGTTCAGTACGTGAATCCATACTTTTAAATCAAATGTCCATGTGCCTAAATTTATAGATGCTCTAAAGTTGAGCTTGTTGTCTGAAGTTGGTTGTAATCTGAAGAATGAGAATGAAAAATTCCTTCCTAGTCCTAAACATGTGGTTTGATCTCTGCTTAAAACAAACGCATTCTAAAGTAGTATTTCAAAGTGTCTTTGCTGAGCTTTTCTTTTAGATGATCACTAAACATACTGAAAATCCTCATTGTGCTTGCTAGGCTGTAAATTGAATGTTTCAGTCTTACCTTATCAGGTCTTTTTTCTGTCTCAGAATCCATTTTCTTTTGTATGCAGAGGACTTTATAGTATTTTACCAACTTATAATAATCTATAATTTAATACAAAAATATTTTTATTATTCGTGAATGATCTACAGACGACATTGTTACAATTGTTCTTGTAACAGAAGCTAACAACAGATTTTTATAAAAAGCTTAGTGGTTTATTACAAAAATATATAATCTGTACATTTTTTTCATAGCTTTGACTTTTAAGACATTCATATAATTTGAAAACTAGAACTCCAGTACTCATCTCAGTAACTGAGCACCAGCAGAATTGTAAACTGGTTGGGTTTTTTTTGTGTTGTTACAGCTAACCTCCAGATTTATTAACCAAAAAATGATTCTTTAGTCAAGATGGAGTGAAAAAAGCGAAAATTAAGATGGCTTGCTCGAATTGTTTCGCACATTTTGAGGCTAATTGTGATGTCAGTGTTTTTTCATAGAATTAAGTGTTGGGTCCCGTTATCAGTGCTAAATGAGTAATGAAAAAAAAAGACAATTACTGCTTTCTCCTGTAAGTATGAAATCTAAGAAAATCTATTGAATGTCTGTGCTTTAACCTTTAAATAACTGGAAAAGTTAGAGTTGTAATATGTATTTAGAGACAGACTTTGGTATAAAGTGCAGAATGACACATACTTTAAGTATTTCGTTTTCTGTGTTGCGCATTGCCCAGGACCCAGCCAACAGGCCAGCATGTAGCAGATTTGCCAGTGAAAGCAGGTCCCCCAGAGCACTGCAGCTTATTTTCATGACCTGCTTTGCTTTCACACTAATCATCAGCTTCTGTGCAGCTGTTTTATTTTGGCTTTGGGATTTTTTTTTTCTCCCCTTTAGGACTTTAAGATATGGTTTCATAGGCACTTCCTGCAGGTTTTCACTTTTAATACCATCCTTCTTGCTGATGGCTTATTTAATTCAGGGCTTGCATTCTTGTTTCATTTTTATGATCAGCACTTCCCTTGCAGCAGAACACTGATAGAAAAAAAAAAAAAGGATTTAAATAACAAACAAATCTGTGAGACTATAATGACTTTTGCTACCATTCCTTTGCCCTCTCTGCCTTTCCCTCCTACACCTGTCTACCTGTTCTTCCCCACAGTAATTAGAGGCTGAGCCCTACCTGAACAGGATAGGTGTAAAAGAGATATGGGTATACAGGTTGGAGGGTCAGGGTAGTTGTTTTGGGTTGTGCTTTTTCCTTTTTAGTTCTTTAATGAATTCAGCTTTGTGTAGTCAGAATTGTTACAGTCACAAATGCATATACGGCAGAACTTGAGTGACTCCTTGTCTTTATTGTGTTCATTAAAGTCTTGCTATTGACTTAGCTAACTGGGACGTTCAGCTTCAGAGGATGCCAGGAACTGGTCCTTTTAAGTGTGCCTTTTTTTTTTTAAAAAGGTAACAGTGGCTAAATGCTAAGTGTAAGGAATAGAAGATTTATTGCTTTCTTAGGCCATCTGTAGGTAGCTTTTATTATCATTCTCAATGCTCTTATTCCTCAGGAACCCATTACGGTTTCACTAAAGAGGTTTTCTTCTTTAGAATTAAAACTCTGGCAGTCTTAGGAATATCAGAAAAGTTTAATTTTGTATCGACTTTGTAGGTTATCAGACAAACTTTACTGCTGAACACCATAGTTGTTGTTATTGCTGTTTAGTAGTGATCATTTGTAGCACTAGCCAAATGTTTTTTTACTTTCCTTAATCAGCTTTCACAATGATTTGCTGTGTTTATTTAGTTTTAAAACCACTGGTGTTTATCTTGCGGCATTAATGTCTTGTGGGATTTACTTAGCAAGATGCTCCAGTGGAAGTATAGCTGCAGGTCTGTAAATACTCCTCTACAAAAGCTTCACTGCAATTGCTTCTCTGTCAAAACACCTTTTTGAAGAGGGACTATGCATTGGAAGCTATTCCGCTGTGTAACAGGAGTGGAAATAGAGAGCCAGCAGGAAACTGGCTTGCACTGTTATCACAGAACATATTTCTGACATCATCTATCTCATAGCAACATTTGAAGGTAAACTTGGATTTTGGACACCATGGAGTGAGAACCTGAGTGATGCAATGTGGGAGGCAACAGCCAGGATGGAAGGTAGCTAGGAAAGACCAAGGCAACCATTCACAGAAATTCTTGTCTGGACATATGGACACTTGGGATTTTTGAGCTAAAAGCCCTAATATAGAGCATGCACAGAAGTGCCCAGTGCACTGCCTCATCTGAGTGATTCGGAGTTTATTCCCCGTTTAAAGGGGTTAGAGATTCAAAAAAGTAAGCGTCCATATACTCTATGCTCTGATGGACTCACTTCCCGTGCTAGAGGGGTAATTTTTGGGCTTCCAGCCATTGTTTTCTCTAAGATAAAATATATTGAACAGGATCGCCAATTATTTCTTGACTGATGCACTATTTATGTATGACATTGAGGTTTTATAATCACATGGCTGTAACTTACGTGACAGATGTTTCAAATATGAAGTCTCACTGAGAAATTTAAGTGTAGGCTTGTTTACTTTCTTAGCCCCCCACCGCGACTCAGAATGCAAATACAGTAACATAAAATTGTTCTGTTCATTTTATTAGGAGAATATAAAATATGTGAATAGAGAAGAATAATTAGTATCCTTACTATTATTTTTACAAAGTATCTCCCATAATCTTTTCTGTCACAATTCCTCACTTTTGTTTGTAAGTCCTAGCTGTTAAGGACTTTAAAGACTTGCTAGATCATACGAAGTAGCTAATTACTTCAGGAATCTTTAGCTAATAAACTGGCTTTAATGGTGTGAATGTTTGATTGGTTCCTCTTTAAAGCTGCTTTACACTTGCAGATTGTTGGGATTTTCAAAGCAACATGTATTTGATGGAAAGTGATATATAAAATTTTAAAGCTTTTAATTTAAAGTTTCAACATTATTCCTTCCACTTTGTTATCAAAATGTTTGGAGGAAAATTTTTGTTAGCTTACCATGGTAATAATCCCCTCCCTACCTCCTTTTTTATATAAACACTTAATGGTGAGGAGGCCATATTCTTGGAGTTTAAAATATAGATATGCATAGTACACTGTTTATGCAGGATGCCCTGTTTGTTAGACAGGGTACAAGTACAAGTGGGTAGCTAAATAGATCTGGTCAAAAGTTAAGAACTGAACAAAAAAGAACCCCTTGAGAAGAATTCACTGGCAGCATCTGCTGATAGTACGTGGAATCCAAATGGTATTCACAGGAGAGTGTTATAACTCATAGCAACACTGACAGAAATTTAGACTTGCCTTGTATCGTTCAAGTGCCTCTCTTATGCAAGATTTTCTGTGCATAAAGTTCAAAGCACTGCTTGGAAGTTGTGGTATTTCAGGATTGTATTATCCTTCGCAGTTGTTTTCTTCACATTTAGAAGTCAATGTATAATGTATAAGGTAAACTGAATTTAAAAGATTGTTGGAAATACAAAACTGCTTTTTGTTTACAAGAAGCTATATCTCAGTAGTTTTGATTTATGGTCTTTTGTAATGTTTTTCTCTCTTTCATAGTAGAGTAGCTTATTTCTCTATAGCACACTTTACTGGAAAATTTCATATGTAATTTAATGTAATGTAAAAAGTGCCTAACTTGCATACTATTGATGCCTTTTTTCTGATTCTGACAGTTTATTTCTACTATTTTATTATACTTTTTTTTTCCCTTTGAAATAGCTTACTTGTAAATACAGTGCTGTCTTTTCATTTAAGTTTTGGAGTCCTTTTTGAAATGGATTAGGCACAAAATAGCTCAAAGGTTAAAACATCAATAATAGTCTATAGGGATATAAAACATTACTAGAAATAATTTGATGCCTCATTAATTGTCATTGAGATACATGCTCTAAAGAGGTTTTTATTCCTAAACTTATGTTATCTGTGATGTGACATTTTCAAAGCAGCTTATGAAGTGACTGCATGCTTTAATAAAAATCCACCCCGTAAAGTCCTGTGAATCTGTTAGCTGTGAATTAGTTAGCTGTGTTTTCCATTCTTAGTGAAAGTAGCTTGTTTTCCTTATGGAAAGAAGAAGGAAAAAAAATCAAACAACAGAAAACCACAAAACCCCAAAAGATTGCTGAGTACGTAAGAAGCTTAGTGACCTGAAAGCGAAAATGGGTTAATGTTGACTTGCTTGGGTTTTTTTTTGTTTCGTTGTTTTGATTTTTTTTTTGTTTTCATTTTGTTTTTGTTCAGATTAATGATCAACAGCCTCTGAACATGGGGAAAAATGAAACACAAAGAATAATTTGTGGTAAAAAGAGTAGTCTTTTTAATGGGGCAAATGCTGGTGAACCAATGCAGCTATTAAATTTTGCCAAGAAAAGGAGCCTGAGTGCGTCACGCAGATGGTGAAAGAGTCAGGGACTATTGGGCTAATTCATGCACTCATGGAAGCACTTGCAGAAAGTAGCCGAAAGTTCGTGGAAACTGAGATAAAGCATAGACAGAGGAGGAAAACATATTTTAATATCTTATGTTTCCTTTAACTAAAACCTTTTTTTCTTAGACTCATTGTTGTGTGCTCTGTGTCAAATTGGGTTGAGTGACATTACAGTTTCCATTTGAATAGAGGCAGACAGAGGATATACCAAGCTTCCCGTGTGATTCTTTATAAATGATAACTTTAATATTTAATGATGATGGATTAAGATTATGTTGGTCTACCAGTAGCAGTGAAGACTGAGACTCTGCATTTCTTTTAGTTTGGAAACTGATTTCCCTTTCCAGAGACAGTACAATCTCTGTAACAAGGTGCAGCAAAGCAAAATTTCAGTTCAGTACAGGGAATTACAGAAACTGTGTTGCTAGGTAGCTGGTAGAAGCCTTGAGCATGAAAAAGTGTAGGGTCAGTTTTTACTTCAGGAATATAATGTGAGGTGTGTGTATGTTTGTTTGTTTAAATCCATCAAAAATACATCAAGGATTTCAGATGAACCAATATGAAACATTCAAGTCATAGCTAAGCCCAAAATGCCATCTACCTAAATATCATTATTTTTCTCAAGTTCAAGTAATTTTATTTCCTCTGTTACCAGAATAACCACCTAGGCACCGTATGAAGCATGAAGTATTTTGCTGCAATTGTGTTTCATAAACCAGAATTCTTTTACGTGACAGTACTAGAAGAAAAGCAGAAATGAAAAATTAAGAAGTTATTTACCTCTAAGTGGTCTTGGAAGTGACATTGAAAACTTAACAACTAGAAAACACACCATGCTACGAACCGTATTTTGCATGTCAGTAATAAAAGATTTAGTTTTGAATGCATGACACATGTTTTTCTCAATTAGAGGTATAGAAAAAATGGTGGTTTGACTGTGGGTTTTTTTTCTGCTTTGGATAGAACATTTTTTCCTCAATTCCAACCTCTCATGTGTTGATAGTTTCTGTGGATTTTATTTTTACCTGCTGAAAATGTTGCTGTGTAGAGAAATTACCTAAAAGCTGAAATTCAATTTAGACTATGTAAGCCCTTTAGATTCTAGCAGGATATGTAAGCAAGTAACAATGTGCTTTTAGTTGGTTCTAGAATACGTGCCATGGATTCTGACCTAATACTAAACCAGCTCATTTATGAAACAGCATAGCAGGAAGGCATGTTACTCTCTATGTGCAAATTAAGAACAAATGCATGACCAGATCCCAAAGGAAAGCAAGAGGATGTCTTTTACAGAAAGGAGAGAGGAAATAATTAGAAATCAAAAATTACTTCAGAAAGATAGAAGAAAATAGCTTAGTGTAAACACATCTCTCTTAATCCAGTGAGCAGTTTTTCCCAGTATTTGATCTGGGGGTGATTTATGTAAGTTGTATTAAATTTTTACATAAAGCATTCTGTTACTATGGTGATAGATGCCACTCCACACAGGTTGTTAAATAAAATTAAGGCAATTCTTTGTACTCAGTAAGCTGGGTAACTGCTATTAGTTGGTACACAAGGGTTATGAACTTAGAGAATTGAAGGTCATTAAATATTCAGGGAAAGACTCTAGACTTTTAGAAGCATTTTTGTACATTGCGTAGGAAATGTACTTTTATGTAGCATTTATTTAAGAGCTTGCGTTATATTTTTCACAATAGAGATTTTTTTTCTTCTTCCCTTGGTATCTTAACTGATGTGTGCTCATGTATTCTTTTTTCTCCCATCTCTGTTGGTTCTTACGCATGTCTCTGATGGGGGAGGACAGAGTGGGTTGCCGCAGTTACAGATGAGCTCTGGCTTCAGCATGGAGGGGCAGAGAACAATAATAGAGTGAGCATGCCATAGACCCGATGGCAAGAAACTGCAGGGTTTGAATGGAAGGCTGTAGTATAAATGAGAAAGAAAGCAAATTTTTCTGAACGGCAGTGGGAAGAAAATCGACAGGATTTGTGTGGGAAGCGAAGATGAGTTGAAAATGGCACCCAGGTTGTGAGCTTGTGGGACATAAGGTGGTGGAATTGTTGACAGAGATAGGGAAAAGATGGGGGGAACAGAGAGTTTGGGAAGAAACGTGATTTCAGCTTTTCAGCATACTGTGTTAGGGCTGGTGGCAAATATCCAGAAGGAGATTCTGAACCGCAAGTGTGAACAGAAGGGATGAAAGATCTGTGACTCATCCACACAGAGATGATAATTAAAGCAGCATGATTTTAGGAGGCTGCTGAGCAATAGGAAAGAGGTTGCAGAAAAGGGGAGAGTTGAGAATAGAGCTCCCTGGGACTCTGACAGTTGGAAGGAGGAGGAACAGCCATGACAGGAGACTCTTTTGGAGCAGCTCAGTGGGAATAAAGCACATATTTTGGGATGTCCACTTAGAAACACAGTGTAGATTTTTTAGCAAGGGCTGTGTAATTTTACGAATTTATTTTGTATGGCAGCAACCATGGATTACCTGTGCAAGCACTGGGTTGTTGCATAGCTTAAGAGGAACTTCCTGTTGCATTTTAGATAGTGAGACAGAAAAAAAGTATTTTTCCCCCCTTCTGTCTGTTCCAAACATTTGTAATCATCAGTGGCCCCAGGGCCCACACCTTTCGTATCCAGTGTCCTGCCAGACCTCCTAAAACCAAAGCACCTCAGGAAATCTCTGCCCATGTCATGCTCTTGATGCCTAGCCTGTTGCCAGAAGAGAATGTTACCTGCTTGCCAGCTTCTGTAACTTTGGGAGTATTTAAGAGATTTTTGTTTCTTGCTTTGTGGAGGGGAGAAGTTGAGCAGATCTGTATATTTGCCAATTTGTTTTTATTATTCCAGTAGTGACCCAGACATACCTTTAGATCACAGTTAAGCAGAATTCCCAAATATCCTTCAGTTTTCTAATCAATCTGTTCTACAGAACACATAATTTTGCTGTATTGTATTTATTAAGTTTATTGTTTCAAAGCTGTCATTGTTTAATCTTGCCATCAGCTGTATTGGATATATTTTCCACTTATTTCCTGAGTAGTGAAAGGCTAAATTAACTCCACTTATCTTACCCTTGTACCTGTTTGGAAATCATGTACCACTATCCCAGTCCAAGAACAGCGATGAAGGGCAGTGAAGGTACTATGAAAGCTATAAACCTTTTTGCCTTCTTCATAAGTTGGCAAAGCTTTAGGATTCATTGTCACTGTTGCTGAGAACTTTTGTGAGAACCTTCAGTCATGATTCCAGTGAACCTCAGTCTTGTGGCTCCCTTGTCATAGCTGAATTGGGCTGAATTCAAACCAAATGAGCCTTTTTAGAGCCAATGGCATGAGTTCCCTAGAGCAAGTGACGCTTGAACAGGCTCAGAGTGGGCTCCTTGAAGCCAGAACAACTTTTTTTGATGGTGCTGAGGCTGGAGGGACTGGGAGTTATGATCTCAACATTCTTAAGTTAATTATTTTTAATTGTTGCTAAGTAGCAAGATCGACAGACCATCCATTTGACTTATACTGGTATTAAAGGATTCAGTTACAGTTTTAATCAATTGGAGAAGCAAAGGGATTTAAAGGATGGCTTGGCATAATTCCAGACAATGATTACATTGCTCGAGAGAGATTTTATGCCAGAGGTTTGGCAATTCATGAGAGTCTGAACCCTCTTTTAGCAATCCTGTAATTCATTATTTTACAAATAGAGAACTGGAATTAAATAGTTTAGAACATTTTGCGTGACTTCAAAATAATTGTCGCAGAAACTCTATCAGACATCTGTTTTTAAGCAGTACATAAAATCTGTTACCCTCTTAAAAGTAGACATGGAAGATGTGTGGGATGCTCAAGAAAGATGCATTTCCCAGGCAATTTCACTACCACTTTTAAAACTGTGTTCCTAACCTTGCCTACATTTTATCAGTAAAATAAAAATAAGACTGGTTCAACACACACACACATGTAAATTGCCTTCACGTAAATTCAGTTGGAATGCTAGGGGGAAAAGAAAACATTGAAGAAGCTCCATCAGGAGAGGCTTGAATGCTGTTTAGAGAACAAACTCTCTCATGGCGAGCTAGCCCTTGTTCTTCACTAATTGTTTTGGTTGACCACCTCTGTAGCACCACACTGCTGCTTTTGAGCAATGTTACTATTGTATGAATTCACAAAGGATGTTTGGGGGGTAACATGTTACCTGAGAATTGGGAGATCTGGTTTTTGTTCTTGACAATTGTGCAACTTGCTTCTGTATCAGTTCTGCCTAGGAAATTTCCTTGCCTTGGAGGAATAAAATAAATTAGGATGACTAAATATAAATGAGCAAATAAAGCATTCTGCTGCATAAGGAAGTACAGTGAAAGAAGTCCATCTCTTGAGCTACCTGATATAAGGGTTTACTACAAATGCTTGAAATATTGTTGAAAGAAATAAACTTATTTCTGCAATTCTCCTTTTTTATCCCCTAACTATTTGTTGTATATAATTTATTTTCTGAGCTAGCGTAACTTTATTTTGAAATTGTCATGGAGTTGACAGGAAGTTCAAACTGCTGAGAAAAGTGCGGTGCAACTGCCTAGAATATGTGGCAAAACTACAAATAATAGTAGTAGTAGTAGCAATAGTAGAAATGAGGATGGTATGTTTCAAGATTGTAGCCCGCAAGTACCCTGAGAGAAGTGTTTGACAGGTAATTGCAGTAGGTAGTTTGACAGGGTGTTGACTTGGACCTATAAACCAGATCATACCTAAGCAAAAATAGAAATTTTTTCTTCTGAATATTATTACATAGCTATAGGACTGGAGAACAGCTTGAACTCTTATTCACCATGGGAGATATGAGTGATAGGATGAGTTGGCAGGTCTTCTAAATCTTGCTACCTCACATTTTTAGTTTAGATTTAATCAACTCAGGTGCGAAGAAAATGACAAAAGAGTAACAGAAGTGCTAGTGTAATTAGCTGACCCCATTCACCACTTCTGTGACATACAAAGAAAAATGTTTAAAACGAAGTCAGTAAGTTTAAGGGGAGAAGGAAATAAAATGGAAAAATAAAGCATCGTATGCATTGCTTTTGAAAAACAATGTCCACAAATATTTGTATTTTAGATATGTTACCTCAGGTGTGAATTAATCTAGCAATGTGTGGGGCAGAGTTGAGCAAGATGTGTACATTTGGCAGCATTGTCACCAATCAGTGCTGTCTAATTCAGTGGATTTAATTTAAGTGTCTTTAGTAGTTGTTCTTCATGACATTACGATAAGATCTTTGCAAATAAAACTTGTAATTTTTGTAGAAACAATGCAGAATTGTAGTTGTGAAGGTCAGAAGTTCTGGAAGAAACACAAGTGACGCCTCTCATTTGCAGTGTAGCGTAGGTCATACTAGTCTTAAAAATAGGTTTTGTAGTTGTGAAGGTCAGAAGTTCTGGAAGAAATACAGGTAACGCCTCTCATTTGCAGTGTAGCGTAGGTCATACTAGTCTTAAAAATAGGTTTTAAAATTATGCTGGGATTGAAACTGCAGAAAACTCCTCTCCCTGATGGCTGTAGTTTGTTCTTCCTGCTCTTGCCTTCCTCTCCTCATGGTTCCTTTTTTTTATGATCTTAGCTTAGTTTCAGCTGCCTCCACAAAGGTAATTTTTAGCCATTTTTGTATGAGGCAGAGCTAGAAAGGGTCACCATGAAAATATGATGTTAATAATTAAGTTGTTCCATCATATCCCCCTCTTATTTCTCTTTTTTTTTTTTGTGGATGGTACTGTACTGTTTTCTTCTCTGAAACCATTAATGGTTAATATTTGACTACATCTTCAGGAAGTATAAAATAACACAGAACTGCTTTTTTTTCTTTATTAACAATCTGCATTATTAGTCTTTTAGAAAATAATGTACATTTAGAAGATAACCTTATTCCGTTTTCAGCTCCGTGGTTGGTTGATTGGTTAGATAAGGTTCATATAACCTAGCTTTAGTTATAGTTTGTCAGGGAGTCTATGTGTGGAGTTCAGAGAATAAACAGGTAAAAGTAAAACATCTCCTCCTTGTTATATCTGTGTGTTTCAATTCAGGAGTAATCACAATATTGTTTCACTAAGTGAATAGCAAATCGTTAGGATGTGTAGGAGTAAAGCTTGATTGCAGTTTTTTTGTGTTTTCCTGCTTTTCTAAATTAGAGAAAAGTTGATATTAAACTTGCATATAATCTGTTTCTTACTTTAATTGCAATGTTTTGATACTGTGGTTAAACATATTTAAGAAGATTTTTCAGGAGTAAGATATAGGCTTATAGTCTAGGTATAGAAGGAAGAGATGTTCTCCAGCTGTAGGTGGTATACTATTAAGAATACAAATTTATTTCTAATTGCATAGTTAGCGGCTCTTTTTATAGTTCTCAAGTGCTTTAAGCTCTTTTAGTTGAAATGAAATGGGTATGAAAAAGCCATAATTGTAAATGGTAAAGGCCCCTAGTAATAAGCATTCAGCTTATCATTCTACCTAAGGGATCTTTGAAGAGTGTGGGTAAAGTTATCTTCAGTACTTGCTTAAAGATAAAGCACAAAGCAGTAGAATCACTTAAAAAATCCAAGGGGAAATAAACTGTTTACTATGAAAGAAAGTGACATGTAGGTTTTGCTTTTGGGATCATTCAGAAGCAGTCTCAGCCCTCATCTCTGAGGATGGCTGCAGGAATTTAAAACAAGCTTACCACGATGCAGAGATCAGCTTGGTGACCTTTTCTAGGTTTCTTTGAATCCTAGACTTCAGGGCTGCTCTGGGCTACGCCAGCATGGATCTTTGCATTCCTGCACATTTCCCTGAGCTGATGCTTGAGTTATGCTTAGTTGGATGTCATTCACGTATGGCAAAAGTATATTTTTGAATTTTTATTTTTTTGCCTAAACATTGCATTTGTTGTCCTCCAATTTCTCTGACTTTTATGGCTTACTGAACTGTTAATTTTGCTCTTACCTGAATAAGATGATGTAGCTTCAACAATCAGCTGTATGCTGTGTGATGAACTCTTTTAGCAATTGCTCTTCCCAGACCCTGGATTTGTAGGGAACTGTGTCTTGCGGAGAGAATCTAAGGGTGAGGCCATCCGTCCCTATACATAGACTGGATGCCTGAGAAGTTTTCCATTTGCTTTACTGCCTTTTGTTGATTGGGAATTTATGATTTTTTTTTTTATATATAAGCCTTTGTTTTGTCAGAAATAAGCATGTTTCTTTAGCTCCTTCATGATTGTGTGGAAGAGTTTAATTTCAAGAACGTTGCAGTGTGTGTTTGTTACATTCACTGGTATCTTGGTTGTAATAAATCTCTACAGTATTTAAGAACCCAGAATCCTTCATCCCTTAGAAGTGAAACTTCTCAAAAAGTATCCTTGTTAAGCTGAATGTTTAAACTTAGTAGTAAAATCTTCCTATTACCAGTGAAATAATTATGTCTGCTTAAAAATACTTCTTTTTTCTTTCTTCAATATGAATGTTGCGATCCCTTCCTGCTGCATATTAAAATGAATCATGAGAAACCATGCAGAACATAGGTCTATCAAGAGTCAAAATGTTACATGCCATCCCACATATAACAATGAAATGTGTGTTTTGCTGCTAAGATTGCAAATACTTCATTGATGTCTGCATATAATTAAATGTGTTAGATTTTCTTTCTGGCTGTATTACTGGCAAACATTTCCTGAATGCCAACAGCTGTTTTAGGAAAATACTTCCTGATCAACCTGCTGCTTCTGCATAGGTTGCTTTATATAAAACCTAGGAACACATTGGCTTTTCTTGCCTGAGTAACACTAGAAGCATTTCATGGATTATAGGTTCATTTTTTTCAAAACAGTTGCACATAACAATGTTATTTTTCAAGCAGGGTAAACTGATTTAAAAATGAGACTTAAAACATGAAAACTTAGTCACATTTTTCATGTGGGTTATTATGTAGGATATAAAGCATCTGTTCTAAACAGAGCTTGAACTTAGAAAAGAGTGCTTATTTCACCAATGTTGGTTGTATTTCATGTGCTCGCTGCTTTATTAATTCCATTTTTCTCTATCCACTGAGATTTTGGCCTGTCAAAAAAACTCTCATAGTCCCTAGCCTCCCATTTATTAGTCTTACTTATAGAAGATGCCTCACATGCTGCACAAGGTGATAACAATGTACATGCAGTCCTCAGCAGGATGAATGTAATAAGATGCTCCAACTCAAGTTTCCTGTGTATTTTGTATTCTGCATTAGTCTTCACTCCTATGACATGGAGTGTTATAAACAACCAGTGGTTCCCTTGTCTCCTCTTCCCAGGGTTTTCCTCCTCTTCTTGGCAGGGTGTACAAATGTCTAAGTTCAGCTCAGCAGGAATTGTTCAGCTTAGTTTACTTTCTAAGTTATTTAAGTCTGGTGCTGGTACCTTTTTTGTCCATGGTCAGGGACTGCTAGTTGAAGTCACTTGTCTGGTGTGCGTGTGAGTATCTGATATGTACCAAAAGGATGTCAAGTGGAAGAATATCATTATCTGTCTCAAGGAAGGAAGCCACTCAACTAGTGAACGGATATAAACATTCACCAGTATTTCCTTTCTGTGGTGGCATCACAGTTTGGTTACATGAATCTCTCAATTCTGTTTGAGACTTTGAGGGTTTTTTTAATATCCTAAAGACTTTTCAGTTCAGTTTAATACTCTTTAAGGATAAATCTAGGACTGGTGAATGATTGGATCAATTTAACTTGCCTTTTCTGCTTTACTGTTTCAGGATTGCACAGTATATGAAACAGAGAACAAAATTCTTCATGTGGTGAGTAGCGTTTGGATTTCTATTAATAAATAAACTTGTATAAACTACATAGAATTATAGATCTATGGCATTTTTTGCTCTTTTATATCTAGTGTCAGTGTGATAATGAACTAGTGTGGTTATGAATGAGTGAATATATGGAACTACTTGTGAACAGGTAATGAGGTTATGGAGGCTGAATTTGGCATATGAGAAGCCAGGAACTTTGCAAGAGCTTGTGTTTGTCTGGCTGAGGCCCATCTGTTGTTGGTAAGTCATGGTCAGAAAAATGATTTTGAAAAAATAGCTTTTTTTTGAGAGAGAGCGAGCTGATTGCTAGGCTTCAGTGAAATCATATATATTTGTTAGTGATGTATCTTAATTTTTACAACCTTATTCCTCATAGGAACATGGAGCTAGCCTAGTGATAGGAAATTAATGCAATTCTTTCATTTTGAATTCTCAGCATAATTATAATGGTCTGTTCCCAGAATCTGTAGTACAATTGATAATAAATAACGCAGATGAAAGTCATCAGGGCATCAGAACTCAGGATGAGTTTGAAAGGCTGATGCTTTGGTGGACGGGGAGTCAAAAGCTTGAGTAAGCTGTCTGAAAACTGCACCTAATTTTAGATGTTAAATTGCATTTCATATTGTGGCTGTAATTTAGTAAGTATTAAGTTAACCCACAGCTTGTTTCTAAAAGTTAGATATAAAGATAGTTTTATTAAGAGTTAGTAATGAATTGGTTTAATTTATTCACTGTATTTCAGATTTAGGTAGGTTTTGATATCTTACCTTTATTATTACTGGAGCTTAAGCAGGAAAATACTGCATTTCTTTGTCTTAAAAGATGAGCTTCCCAGTATTTTTTTTTCAGTGCTAAAATATCAAATACTTGGCGGTCTGAATTCTGTAAGCTCTTGATGGTTTGATTTCACAGTAGAATAAAGTATCTCCTCATATTTTTAAGTTTTACTGACATTTTTCCCAGTGGGACAAAGAATTGGCTATTTTACTGAGGCTGACATCATCATCTTTGCTAGGCTGATCTCCGCAAGCATTTAAGTCATTAAGTTTTTAATCTTTGCAAAAGTTGAAGTGCTTTACATTTGAAATCATTATATGTAGCCTGGCTTTCAGTACGTGCTTGTTTTCTGCTGTAAGAGCCAATAATTCTGACATCTGCTATATACAGTATATATCTTTTACAAATTAGAATCATAGAATCATAGAATAGTTTGGGTTGGAAGGAACCTTAAAGATCATCTAGTTCCAGCCCCCCTTCATTGTGGTAACAGGTAGACATGGAAAGCTTAATTAGGTTCTATGATTAGTCCTCAAGCTTGTAAGGAAACATGAACAGTTGAATGTTTAACTGAAGCCTAGGATTAAAATCTACTATATGTAACTTGGCTAATTTCTGTCTATGTTGCATTTCAGCTGATGGATGAGATTTCATGGGGCAAAAGCTGATCAAAAGGAAAGAGAGCAATCTGTGACTGAATAATTAAAAGATCATATTTGAAATCATATTTTGAATTTGTAAGGGAATATTTTGCAAGTGCAGCTGAAAAGGATAATGGAATTTGAACTGAAAGTAGTCGGTTCCTTCTAACCCCTCTCCTTGGATGACAGAAAAAGTTGTAGCTTTAGCCCATTAGACAATTTAGTGTGGAGCAATCTAGCAACTAGATTAAAAGAAGAGGGGAAAAGCCTATTTATCTCAAAATCTTGAGAGAGCGCATGGTATTTTTATGCTACTGTGAAAGGATAGAGGATGTTAGATACCTTATGAGATAATTATTTGAATGCATGAGTACAAACTAGAGGGGAATTAAGAATTTAAATCTCCTGTTGTAGGCTGTGCATCCAGTAAATTTAGAGGGGAATGTTAAAAAGAAGATTCTCAGATATAAAGACTAGTAGTGAATTTTGGTAAAGGTGTATAAAATCTTGAATGAGAAATGAGAACTAGGAAAGGTTGGGAGGAGAGGACATGTACACAGATATTATGTAGAGAGAAAGTAAATTCTTTTCTTAAATTCTTAAATTTGAAGACCAAACTATTGCAAGTCCATTTTGTGTGTACATTTCCGATCTGCAATCCATGCAAACCCCTGGAGGTAACAGAAGTGGTGTCTGGCCAGCACGACACCCAGCTGCCTTTGAATGATCAGATACCCACAGATGGCTGTGTTCTCTGCAATGACTTAGAGAGGAAACTGAATTCAAAACTGTGAGCTCACCCTGTATGATTTCACATACCACGTTCTCTTTGTGACATGAGGAAATAAAGTTCCTTACAAAAGCGAAAGGCACTGACTTAAAACTAATAAGCAATTCATGCAATTAGCCTAAGGAAATCCTTGTTGTGAGGTATTGTTGCCACTAAGGACTGAAGTAAAATTTTAAGAGATCCTTCTTACGTAAATAAAAACTATATCTACAAAAAATAAGATAAATGACAGTTATGTGCTCTTATTCTTTAGGACACTGAGAAATTTTCCACCTTAGGAGCAGGTCGTTGTGTCAAAGTAGCTGATTTTTGTCCACGTTACCTATTGGTGGCCTGCTGGTTTACTTCAGGTTGAACCTGTGTTCTGGGTTGAATATTTCCTGTGTTACATGGTTCAAAGTGTCATTTTGGGCTCCTGCACAGTAATTCAGGGCTGGAGCTCTGTAAGCACACATCTCCTGTGGGGATGTTGCCCCGCTTCCCCTGGAGGAAACCTGCTTTGTGCCAACTGGGAGTCAAGAGTGTGTGTGGACACAGATGAGGCGCGAGAGGCCACTCTCCTGCTGTTAAAGTTCATACTTGGATAAACCCCAAAGTCAATCCATCACTGAGGCTTCATGCTTTCCTCTACAGCATGGTGGAGTAAGCAACATCCCTCACCAAAGGCAAGATCTTCAATTAAATGAGTGATTAGTTTGCTTTAATTAGATAGGGCCAAAAAATGTTTAATGTTCTCATATTCTAATGGCAGTTATTTCTTTTAAAAATCAAATGAATATCCTCTTTATTTCAGGGATGGCAGTGTGGGTGTTCATGTGGAGAGACTGCTGGATCACCTTGTCCATAGATAGTTTTCATCTTAATAAACTTATTCTGATACTAGCTTTTTAGATATCACTGATACATTTAAGAAATGGTATTCTGTGGAGACAGAATTGATTAGCTTCAGCTTATATTCAAGAAAGAAGTGTTTTTGTTTTCTCCAAGCAATTCAAGTTTCAAATGCTATATAAAAAAATTTGATTTACAATCACAATTTTAGGTTAAGTAATAAACTAATCGGTGTTATTCAAACTAAACAAAATAAAATGTATCTAAAGGAAAAAGGTTTTATGGAAAACTGATGACGTTTTAAGAAGAAATTGCCTACTTCAAGGTGTTTAATTCTTCTAAATGGAGTTGCAAAATGCCTGGAAACAAAATATCTCTTCTATAGTTTTCTGTCCTAGAATGCCATGAAATGAAAGAATCATTTGGAAGACAACAAAATTTCTTAAAGTTTTTTTGCTGTGAATTTGTTCATAGAATCACGTGGCTTATGTGGACTAAGAAACATAAAACTGCACAGGAATAATGTGTTGGGTTTTGCTCATTAAGATGTTGATGCTTCTGAAATCTTCATGACTACAGAAAAATGCTTCATATTTCTGCCACTTCATTTCTCATTATGTTTATTCTAGGTTACCTTTTGCTCAGGAAGTGATGTAATACAGAAATAATTAAATAAGAATAATTGTAATAATTTATTAATACAAGGAGAAAGTAAATATCACCTGAAAAATCATACCAACAGAAGTAGACAGCAGTAGAAAATGTTCACTTAAGAACAGGTTTTTAAAATACAGTGGGCCTAAATATGAAAGGATAGGTGTGATGTTTGCTTCAGAACTGGAAATTAGTGTATGATCTTGCTCATTTGTATTTAGAATCTCTATATTGATTTGACTTGAGGTGGTAAAATGTATTGAAAACTGCTCAGCTTAAAATGGAATCAGTTCTGCATATTTGAGGAGTTAGAAGTTAATCATTGCAAAAGTCTGAATGGAGCTTTAAAATCTTTGAAGAATAATTCATTGATTCTATCCAGCTGTTCAAGGCTGTATACAATGGAAGTATCTAGTTCAGATTAATCTATGTGAAGCAGCAGAGTATTAAAGTGAGAGCAATGCAAGAAGGACTAATTATAGAAAGTAGAAGCCAGGCTCCAGTTGGATTAATGGTACATTTTAACTGAATATTCTTTCTACCTTAAAAAACCAGAATGTTTTCCTAAGGAATCTCACTTTCTTAAATTTACGCAGCTTTTCTTACCAAAAATATAGTTCTATTGAGTTGGAAAACCATAGGAAGTAGAACCACAGAGCGAAATTAAAATCCAGACATTTTTAAACAAATGAGCTATTTAAACTGAAAAAAAGAGTTACTACATTGAAAAAGAAAAGAACAAGTAATGGATCAGAATGTTCTCTTTTTACTATGAGCTTTGCAGAAACCATAGTGATGATAATTCACTCCTCTATTTGAATATTTGTTATAGAAGTCTAATTGACTAAATCTCATTGTCAGAGGTATAATTTTGATAGTGTTATTAAAGGAAAAAAAAAAAGGAAAGTAACCACCTGCTTGCTTTCAATACTCTATACTTTGCAAACTGGGCCCAGCAAGTTTGCTCTAATAGAAGCCTCTCTTTTTCTGCATCCAAAATTAGATTTAGTTCACTGTTTAGATTATATATATATATATATATATATATAAAAATGCAAGTCCAGGCGCAGCTGGACCTAAGACTGCCAGAACTACCGATGTATTCCCTACAGTACAATGAATGTTTTGGACTAAATTTAATTGATTAGGGATTATTTGGTTTAGCTTAATGTAACTAGTTAGATTTCATCATGAATGCTCATGTAGCAAGTTGCTTTGTCTCAGTCAATTTTAACTAATTGAGCTTGTTTTGGTTTTTTTTCAAACAGATTAAACTTAGCATTGACAAGACATTGTTTCCTTACTTTTAGCCCTGAATGTCTGTATGTCCTGTTGGCATCCTATCTCCCGTTCAAATGACATCAGTGGGAAAGTTGACAGGGCAGGCTGGTGCTTTTTCTGCCATCAGCCCTGAAAATGTGTTTAAGCCAGGATACTTCAGTATTGGAAATACTGGGAAAGATAGATTTAGGCTTGGTCACTAGCCTGGGTAAAATTAAGGAAAGGAACAAACCCAAGTCTATTAGCTTGACCAGAAGTGCTTTGTGGCCTTAGAGCTGCCTGAATTGAACAGATAACAGCCGAACACTTTGAGGAAAGGCCATGCTTGTGGAGGCATCTGAAGGTAGCGATGTTCCTAAGTACTTCTACTCTGCTGCAGAAGACAAAACATTTTCCTAGCACAAATTGCAGTAGCCACAGAGAATCAGAACAGGTGCAAATCTAATTTAGTCACTTTTAGGTCCTCATCCCCCTGGCTGCAAGGAGAAGCAGTTGTGGAAATTCTACTAGAGACTTGTACACTACAGTCCAGAAATACGGGTAGAAACTAAGCTTAGCTTTCATTCTGCATGCTCTGGTGTAAACAGTTGCCTACTGAGTGAAAGAAAATGTTTCCCCTTGAATTTCTCCAAACAACCAGATACCGGGTAGTGATATTTTTCATCCTCCTATGAATAATTTAGCTTTGCAGATAAAGACTGCTGTAGCTTCAATCTGCAATTATAAGTTTGTCACTGAATAGAGAGGAGAATTTATTACTCAAGTGCAGTGATCAGTTACTGCAAAAAAAGAAGTAAACTCAGCACTGTAAGGCTTATGGTGAGAACAGAGACTGTGTAACAAAAAGAGAAAATGCAATCATCTGTTGATTTCTCTCAGTTAATCTTTTGTAACTTGCTTCTTTTTGACCTAGCCAAATCATCTTCCTTTTTTTCATACACCTTGCACACTGAAAGCTGAGTGCAGCTTCAGAAAGGCCAGGTATTTTTGTGGAGCTAATTTTTGTGGAGCAATTGGATGTTAATTTTCCTGTGTGTCTTACTGTAGCTAGTGCTGCATTGCAGCGGGGAATCAGCCCTTACAAAAGGTAAAGGATCCTGATCCCATTAACAATGTTTTCATAAACAGTAATGTAGTTTTACACAGTAACAAAAGGTAACTACCATTTGAGAAAAAAGACAGTTGTACTGTCATGTGATCTTAGTGAAACTAAAATACACGTCTATCATACAGCTTTTCCTGAATAGTTATGCTGAAAAAAGAATGTGTTCATATGCCATTTGGAACAAAATGAGTACCAAAAGTGCACTGGTTGCATGCTTTTCTACTCAGTTGAGTATCCTATGTGCAACATATTACATCAGTCCATCACTTTCCATCAAATAAAATAATAATTTTAAGATGTTTTATTAATAAATAATTAAAATGTAATAATGTTTCTGATGCCTTTCTCAGACCTACATGATTTGTCAAATTGGCTTTGCATCTGCTAGGGTGAAAGCTCCAGTGAAGTCTGGAGAGCTTAGGGAAAATTTAGTCAAGCTGGAAATAAAGTAGCAACGAACATAACTTTAGTTTTAGACATGGTTGTTGCTTGAATGAATATGGAATGAACATGATGAGCCACAGTGTGAACTGTTTAGGAAAAGAAGCGTAGAGAAGTCAAAGGAGGTTTAGTTGGGAACTTTAACTGAACACCATAGCATGTTGCCTCCATTACATTAACGCTGTTCCTGTGCCATGTGGCAGCATCTTTGCTGTAGAAGGTCCTGATCCACTGAACAGATCTAAGGCTTTTTTTCCACAAAGAGGCCTAATGGGGAGGAAGCATGCACCTGGTGTAAAGACTGTTTTGTCCGTATGTTGATTTATGGTGCTTGGTACATAAAAAAGCCTTGGGCAATGAAGTCAACAGCAGTAATCTGCTAACAAGCTGGATGGTGACTACATTCAGAACCACTGGTTAAACTCTATGTAAATTGACAAGGCTGTATCCTATGAATATGTTTCAGAGCCATCAAAGCTTTTGTATGTTCCTGGGGCTGAATTTCCCTCCTCCTCCTCCCATCTTCCACAGACACACACACACAAGACAACAATCCACAAACCATGAATGAGATGTCTGTGAGTGTTAAGGCAAGGAAAAATGCGTTATTTCATTATTTTGTCTGTCAGCCTCTGGACGTGTTTGCAGTAACAGCTGTGTACCTTATCTCTGTGGTGAGGAGAGAATACGTGCTGTGATAGAGTGGGTGCCTTGCTGTCGTGGCTCTGGGCAAGCTTAGAGTTCGTAAAACGTTGCCTTTCATGCAAGCCCAACAGACACTTGATCCTACTTACAATCAGACTCTTTAATCAAGCGGTGTTTAATTAAGTTATTTAAATGCATCATAGTTAAGGGAGATGTGTGAGATTCTGTAAGTATTCTAACACAAACAGGCTTCTTACACTTTCAGAAGAAAACTAAAGGAGTTGTTGGGTATTTTCTTGTAGCAGCTGAAAGTTTTCGAAGGTTGGGGCAGAACCCAGACCTATGTTCTAAAAAAAAAATTGCTTTTTGTTCTCAAGGTCTTGAAATTATGCTGGAATAGGAAAAATGTAATCAAAATGCTTAGTATTCTGAAATTAAATGAGCAGTTTGATTAAAAACAAATTTGCTAGTCATTTTTGTGGAGGTCAGGCAATGTGAATATACTAGTTTGCTATGCAGTAGCAGTGAGCCTCAAATTCAAAATCCTCCTACAGCAAACATCCTTTCCCCTCCAAAGGAAAAAACAGAGTTCCCTCAAGCAGAGCAAAACTTAGTTTAATGAAATGAGTTTGCTGAGCAGAACTATTCCATAATTATTAAGCAGACGATGTTGTGTTTAGGTCTCATTACCTAGAGTAACTGTTTCTTGAGAAACTCTCTTTATGGGTGCAGTTAGTTCATGGCATTTTGTCTTACTGAATCACTAAGGTCTGCTGTTGTTTCTAACTCTCTTCGTCAGAAAATGAGAGAACTAATTAAACAACTAACTTTTTCACTTTTCTATACCTTCTGTTTTCTTTTGCTGTTTCAAATCACCTCTGATACTAAAACATAGTAATAAACCTGATAACCTTCAATGGAGCTTTATAAGTTCTCTGTATTCAGCTTCCACCTTCACTCTGGTCAGATCTGGGTACTCATGAAGTAGAAAAGATTTTATACTAGTGCAGAAGAGTTTTGCCCCTAAATCTCATTTTTCTAGGAAGACAATCGTGTATGCATCTACACACGTTGAATAAATTTGAAGCCTTACTCTGAAAGAGCATCCTGTAATCTTAGGGTCATCTCTAGGGACTTTACTGCTGTTTGTTTATTGTGCTTAGAATGGGCATGGTATTGTGCTGTTCAGCAGTGATATGAATATCTAAGATGGAAAGAAAGCCACAAGACCCAAAAGACAATAATCTTTTAGAAATGCATAGAAGAACATGGCAGATTTTTTCTGTCATAATAACCTGTTGATTTTGGCATCCAGTATTCCACGAGTTCCTCTTGGGTAATATTCACATCACCTTGTTTTGGGATTGCAACCAATATAAGCATATTGGGATGCTGATCTCCATAGACTTACTGTATAAACTGTCTATACGCCTCTCACCGCAAGGAGCAACTGCTCCAGGGAGCTATTTAACACCTCTCAGCGTAGTCTTCTTCTCCAGGCCTCATCCCGGTCTTGTGTCACTGCTTTCCTCTTAATCTGTTGAGACAGTCAAGGACTCTATTTTGAACAAGGAACCATGCCTGTGAACTTGAAATGTCATGATTTGTGTTAGGTGGTAGGAACACTATTTTTCTGTGTGTTTAGGCACCTCTCTGCCATGCAACAGTTGGTAATAGGAGGAAAAAAAAACCAGACATTTATTAGTTGTAAATGGAAGTTTCTCTGAAGCTGCTCAGGACCTCATAAATAAAATAGTTTTAGAAAACATTAAGAGGAAGAATAGATAAGTGAATACATGTCAAAAGGTATGTGAAAAATTCAGTTTTCATCACCAGAGATAATTTATAATGTAGGTGTCTTAACTTTGCTTGTGAAGAGTTGAGTGTTCTGTAGGTTTCTAAAAGTAATTTTTCAGTAATTTTCAGTGCAATTATTGGAGAGATGAAAATACAAATAATATGCCAGCATTTTATTTAAAAAAAACTAACAAATAGGAAATCTAAGATTTCATTTTCATTAAGGAATTTAATATCATTTTTACCTGTTTAAAATGTCAACTCAAGGGAATTTTTGTGTATCCAAAAAGCTACAAAACCCATACTTTTGCAATGAAGTTCACTTTATCACTTTTTCATTGCTTCCCAATTCAGGTAAAGCACAATGCATCCTTAATACTTTTTAAAAATATTTATTGATTTCTTTTTCAGTAATGATTCTGTATTATTAATGAAATACATTAAATGTACTAATATCTGTACTTTCACTTTAATTAAATGATTTTTCATCAGGAAATACGGATAAAGCAGAAGGGGTAGTTGCATGTGTGTGCGTGCGTGTGTGCTTGAAAGTAATATCTCTTGAAGAAGGTCATGTTGGTAATACAGATTTTGTTATAATTTGCATTTGATTCTATTTTTTTTCATTCTGAAACATTATTGTACAATGAAATAAACCATCTACTTACTAACAAAAACTTCCAGCTGTTTGTAAATAATTTAAAGAGGAGAAAATTCCAATGTAATAGTCTGTAACAGATTTAAGATTTTGTTGTCACTGGATTTTTTGTTGCTTTTATCATTTAAGTTCTTTTGCTTTTCCTTTTACATAAGATGTTTGTAGTTTGGCATTTGGAGTTACAATGGTGATTTGGCAAAGGGGTTATATGCGATTTTATGTTCTTTTTCTAGAGCGTTGTTGTAGATGTACTGTAAGAAGTATGCTTTGCAATCTTGGAAGAGTGGTTGGTGCAGCAGTTGTGTGCGGTTGTGTTTCAGTCATTTGAGGAGACTGGTTAGCTTTAATCTTTTGAATTTGAGAGCAGTTAAGCTGGTTCTTAATTGGTTTTGGGGGTATCCAGAGTCATGGAACCAGAAGAATGTCCTAATCCCTGAATTTGCTGACAAAACATGCATTTGGAAACCTGAACTGAGAAATCAGTTTTATATGCTGAAAGGGGACTCCCAGAGGACGTTGAAATTCTCAAAAATCACTTGCTTATAGAAATATGAGAGAATGAGAGGAAAAAATCAGCTTCTTTGGCTCTAAGATGAGCAGATACACAGTACCCATTTGACAGTCCCAGCCTTTCTATAAACTTTTTTATTTCTATCTTGCTGCAAGAAGGCTGCCAAGGATAACAGGTTTAAGAATTATCCCATTGTAAAGTGGTTATTTGTTGTAATCTTCATGCCTGCAATAGTAAATCATACTTGGCAGCAGTAGAACGTGAGAAACTCAGTCCAAAGTCAATTAGCCTGTTTTATTAGTATAGAATAAACTTCAGAGTTAATGAGAGTTATCTGCCATCGTAAAATGACTGGTTTTCATCTGTGCTGAACATCTGCATGGAATTGAGTGAGGTTTTGAGGCACTTAAAGTCCTTGTAGAAGATTTGGGCAGAGTGGATTTGAAGCTCACCACACGTTCCATGCGTGCCTGAGCACAGCTCAGAGTAAGGGCACCTAACCCTGAAAGCGTGTGAGAGCAGCTTGTGCAGTCCGTGCTTCTCTCTACCCAGATGCAAAAACATTTGCCTCTTGTTCTTCCCTGGTCTGACACTCTGTGAGTTTGGGGTCATCACAAAAACCAGATTTTTGTACTGTGCTACTGACTGATATTTCTCCTCCTCCTCCTTCTTTCCCTCCGACTTGTAAATTCAGCAATGTATGTACTTTAAAAATACAGAGCTTTAAAGTGTAGGTTGATATGCAAATACTTAGCAACAATATGCTTATTGAGACATTTTCTTTTCTTTTTTTTCTTCGCAGTGTAAAACTCTCTCTGGTGTCTGTGATCACATTATCTCGCTCTCTTCCGATCCACTGGTCTCTCAGTCTGCTCACCTTGAAGTGATCCAGCTTACAAACATCAAGCCAAGTGAAGGGCTGGTAAGAAGTACGCAGTTAATCAAACCCATCATCCAGCATGAGAAAATGAATTTTTAAAAATAAGTTGTATATATGGAAAAGAACAGGACGTTTTAGCCTTTTATATTTTAAAGTCTGAAAATAGTTTGATTTCTCATGCTAGTTTGGTTTCTCATGTGGCTGAGCCAACAGGGAAGTGTTTTGTAAGGCTGACTGATGTATTGCAAAGAATTTAGTGAACAGGAAGAAATGAGCGAAGAAGTTCTTGCCATTTATACCAGCTTCTGAAAAATGGTTCAGATTGTTCTAGGATCTTGAAGGCTGAAGGGATTTAAATTACTAAGATCAACTCAGCTAAGAAGTTTGCGTGGGCTTATGCACAAAACCTGTCAAATTCTGGAATGTGCTTCATAGTATCTCTGGGATATAAAGCACTTTTTTAAGTTATTTAAGGACTCTACAGCACTGATGAGAAGTAGCTTATTGAATTTTAAAGGCTTAGTACAGCCATCCCATGTTGACCGATGATCTTTTATTTACTCAAGTATCCAACACCCACTGCACGGAAAAAAAACGGCACTAATAACAATTACATCCCTACAACTTTATATCAGTAATAATATCTTCCCACAATCCTTGGAGGTAGTAGAAGGTGATCAGAATACAGTTAACCATTTTTTGCCTAGTGAAATAGCTTTTGCAACTTCTGACCAAGTTTATTCTTATTCTGTTTTCTAGAATAAGAAGGGCTACTGCTGTCTTCTTTGCAGCAGGTTTTTGAAGTTCTTTTGATGGTGTAGTTTTGAAGAGTATTTTGGTTTATGGATTGATTGTTGTTGGGTGTTGGGTTTCCATTTGGGGTTTTTTGACAAATTTGCTATGCCAAGGTATTTAGAACAAATATACACTAAATTATTTTTCTGCTCTTTCTGCAAATCACAGTTAAAATATGAGGAAAAGAAAGAATCCTTTGGATGAGAAAATACTGCCCTATCCTTTGTTTTAGTCTGTTTGTTTTCCCTTCCTCTACTGGCTTTCTTTTTTTATCTCTGGATCCATTCCAAACTCCAGGAGTTCAGCTTTTCATGAATTCTCACTCTCCTCACTCTTTCTCCTATAACTTTATCTCTTTCACTAGCTCACTGCAGTCAAACTTTCAAAATCCTGTCTTCTGTTGTAAGGAAAAAATGTTTTTCCCCTTTCTCTCAACCACCTTTTTTTGGAGTTCTATCCATTTTTATCTGAGCCCTTTATTTACCTTTCTGTCTTGTGACTGTTATATTTTTTCCCTTGTTTAAGTCTTTCTGTAGGGTGGTGTTGACTCTTGGTGACTGAAAAATATTAAGCGGTAGTTTTGTTAATGTGTTTTGTGGGTCTGTTCCTGCTGAGTTGCTGATGGGGTAGAGAGTCTCTTCTCCCTCTGTGCCTCTTTTTTATACCCTCTGTCTGTCTTGTCTGTTTAAACTGGAAGTTCTTAAGGCAGAGTTTTTCTTTTAGTACATATTTGTGAACCAGCTGAACAAGGTCTTCATACTGACCAAGGACTAACATGTCATAGTCATAAAAAATATTGTATGTATTTTTTTGAAAATGGGAAATACTGACTTTGCTGGATACTATGCTATTTTGATATGATCATCTTTTTTTCCCCCTTCATCCTTCCCTGTATGCTGTTATTTTGTTGCCTCTGCATTGAGCTGTGTCCTCTAGACTGTGAGCTCTCCAGAGCAGGAACTAAGAATGATATGTATTTGTGCTGAGGTGCAGCGTAAATATTGTAACATTCAGTTTCTTACAGTGCCAGTCTTAATAATAGATCATCTTTGTCAGGTTGCTCTGGTGCTCTTTAAAAGCTTTGCTTTTGAGTTGTTGGGCTTTTCATTTGTTTATTTGGGGTTTTTTTAAACTAAATCTTTCAATTAAGATACAGTGAATCTATATCAGTACCACCCAGTTGACTGCTGAGTGTGTCAATTTAAGAACTGATCGTGGAGTTTGGAGTTTTGAATATCCTCTGCACATCAGGAGCACTTGGATGAATGTGAAGCTTGATAACTTCTGGACCTTCTTCTAGGATTTGTGCTATGGTGGAGACGGAAAAACGCATTATTGTCAACTTTCTTCTAGATTTTTTGACCCACATGATGGTTCTGTGCTGACTCTTCTGATCACTAAATAAAATTTCTATAAAGATGGAAAGACTTCAAGCAGAAGTAAAAGGACAAGGATGGCTGATAACTGAGAAGATTTTTTTGTCACTTAGCATAAAAAGAATATCTAACATGTCTCAAATTTGACACCTGGGAATCTAAAGTAGATGAGGGAGAGAAAAAGGAGAAGAAGAGGAAATAAAAAGTTGGGAAAACAATGCTGTTTCCCTGATCTCATATCATAAATGCAAGATGGAATTGAGACAATGATTGGAGTTTTTACACTTTGAAACACATTGGAGCACTATCAGGATGTTTTAATCAGCACAAATAGATCCTTCACTGTCTGTGACCTTTTTCTTTTTGAAAACGTAAGTATGCATCAGAGGTAAATGTAAATTGTCAGATTAATAACTTAATGCAGAAGGAAAAGGTAATTCTGTTATAGGGTTTACAATGTCTTGTAGATATTAAAACTAGTTAACACTTATCGGTATAACTGACTAAATAACCTGGCAAGCAGAAAAATGTTGTGGGAGTGTGATGTGGTGAAACTCTTCTGTACTGGCGCAAGTAACACTGTGGATGAGTGGGTTTTGGTATTGCTTTTTTTTTTTTTTATTTTTTTTCTTTCCTCTTTCCCTGTTCTCTTGCCCAGCTGTGCAGAGATACAGCCTGCAGTGGTTGTGAAGTAAGGGTGAAGAGGGAGTTGTCAGGGTAGAAAATTCTTCTAAAAAGCTCTGACATGGATTACTGTGTTCAGCTGGTTTTTTTTTTTTTGCTTTTTTGTTTTTGAGGATTTGGAAGTTGTTTTATCTGTATTATTATCATTAAGTAGAATTTAATTTTGTTTGTTTTAATACTATTGATGATCTAGAAAGAGTCAAAAAAAAGCCTAGGTAGTTCTTACTGTCAGGAGACTTGAAAATATTACTGCTTGACTGAAAACAGTGAGTGTATTTAGTCAAGAAGCACAGCGCTGTGTCTTTTGTTAGATAAAATGCAGGAAACCAAGTTATGCCTACTACTTTTTCTTGGGAAGTTTTTCTTCAACAGTCCCTTCCTATTTTATTTTATTTTTAATACAGGACAGAATATCAGAGAACTGCGGCCAGGTTTAATCCTGAATTTCAGTTTTTCATGTTCATGTTATCATTTTAATCCTAGTCAGTTCAGGTACTATGATATGTTTTCAAGTAGCAGCTTTTCACCTAGATTGCTAGATTCAGGGACAGAAAGGTGAATCTCCCAGAACATGAGACTGACTGTTCTGGATTCCTCTTTGCCTGCTGAAGCAAATACAAAATGAGCCTGTCATGTGAAAAAGCACTTATAAAATACAAGTCATTGGTACAGCAGAGTGTGACAGCTGGTTAAAGGTGCACTCACTGGTGGCTGCCTAGCTAGAAAGTATTTTCCAGGAATCCAGTGTACTACTGTTCCTAATATTTTTCCTGAGTTATTTGGCTTGAGATAATGGAGGAGCTGGGAAAAAAATTATTAACAGGGTTCTGAGTACTGTTAGAGGTCAAAAGGGCACGTGTAAATTTGGGGGATTCCATTAAGATGATGCCACAGTGAAAGAGTAGAAATTCAGTAATATGTGTGATACAATGGAACCAGTGTCGTCCTTTCTTTTCCATCCAGCATTACGTAAACCATATTAAAAGTATATCCGATTCTGCTTTCAGAACTGAATAATATATTGCAGTAAGATAAAATGTATCATTTGAAACTAGACATCTACCCATAAGTGATCAGGAAGGACAATCTGTGATGTAATTAATTAAGCATGAGTTACTCCATCTTTAATCTAGGCATATATTTTTTCTTGATTCCTGAGGTGGTTACCTTATGTTTATTTTAATCATATTAACTGAATTATCTTTATTTCTATTTGACCTAACTGATTCTTGTAATTTCATAGGGACCATGGCTTTATCTTTGGATACCTAAGGTGTGTGTGTTATCTGCCAATTTATTTCAGTACACACAAACAGCGCACACACTAATGTCCCCTGTACTCTTGATCATTAAAAGTATTATTGATATTGTGCAGCCATAAGGAGGCAGAGAGGGGAGAACTTGTAAATGTCTACAGTATTCTTATCTCCACTGCAGTATTCTTATCTCCATTCCAGATAAAACAATAAGCCAGGAACATTCTCTTCTCTGTACCATTTCCTACATATTGTTCACTTAAAACAAGGCTTGGAAGAATGTGGGAGAAAGGCTAACTCATCTTTCTGTTGCGAAATGCTACCTCTCCCCATTTAAAAGCTGCTTTGGATTTTGTAAATAGAATTATGTTGAGTCTTGCAAAATCAATGTGTCGTAGTACTAGTGTAACCTTTATTAATATTTTGCACATTTGGAATAATTTTTTTTTTACAGCTTCCCTCTTCTCTGTCTTCCCCAACACATGCAAAAATCTTGATATTAGCCTGTAAAGAAAATACTGCAAAAATTATTTCTCCTCTTTTGCTTCCTCAAAGTCTTCTAAACCTGTAGAAAAGACTCAATTAGATGTGACTTGCACTCTGCCATAACAGCATACTTGGATGACCTTAGTATCCTTCAGAACAATGCTTTTCAGAAAACTAAATGCTGTGGAACCATTGTGTGAGACTATCCTCTGCTTTTACCCTGACATTTTAAGTTGAAAGTCGTAACTCACTGTCAATAAAAACAAATATATGACTTTTTTTCAGAAATTGCTCTGTGTGAGGACCTGACTTGTATTTCTTGTCACCATGAAGTCACCATGATTTCAGCCCTTGCAGTGTCACAAGGTGTATGGTCAGATCCACATTCTGAGAGAGATTTAGGCCTGTTTTTGTTGGTTTGGTCTAGATGTGAATACGAAAGGACAGCTAACAATGTATCTCAGCTTCTTGTGTTGCTCATTACCCTCTCTGTAAAATGTATGTATATTAGTGCTTCCCTACCTCACAGGGGTGTTGTGAGGATAAATGTATAAGAAATTGCCAGCCTATATTTGAAGTAACTCAATTAAGCACAAAACTATGTGCATGGAGGCAGTCAGTGGAAAAATTCCTGAAGGTGCATAGTTGAGCTGGAATTTGAAGAATGATGCTAGAGGCTTCCTATCTGTGTAGTAACAAGCAGATTCTTGCTTTCTTCTTTTCTTCTTGTGACAGCCCAACATGACAGCTGGGCTTGATGTCATTACTACTGCATACTGTGCAGGGCAAAATAGTTTCATTTTGAGCCTCCTTTCCTGAGAAATTCATAAAGTCTGTTTTTTTCACTGGAGGTATATCCGCTTTAAGTGGGAGGTACATGTTTGTCCTCACTATCAGAATGTCTGTGAGTTCTGGTACCAAATTAGATTACTCCAACGTGGTATGTCTTCTTTGCCTTTTTACCATACTTATCACCAGTGATTGCACCCTGTTCTTTAGCTGGGAACAGACTTCTTTATGGCACTCTTGATTAAAAGGAGAAAAAGTAGGTCATGGAGATCGTGTTTATACAAATGTTGACTATTTTCCTGCTTTCTGTGAACTGTTTGGTGGAAAGGAGATTCCTCAGAAGTTTTTGAATACTCAATGTGTGCCAATTATCTCTTCTTTTTCTTTCTCTCTCAGTCTTAGTGGATGCTATGAATTGTGACTAGATGAAAACTTCTGTCTGTTCATAAGCTATCCCTTCTTTTCCACATATTTTTGAAAGAAGTGGGATAGCTAACAAAGTTGTTTGTTTTCATCACTGAATTTTATGGCTGACCTCTTCACTGAGATGAGTGAGGCTATCAGAAAGGCTTAGAGCACTGGTCATCAGTTTGAAAGTTGTATTTGCAGTATTGCCTGCCAGAGCCTTCAGATATTTCAGTCTTCTGTAGCTTCTAAAGCAAAATGGAAGTGATCATCCTAAAGCAATTTGTTATTCTGGGGAATTTTTTTTTTGTAATTAGGTGTTGTTACATTTGTAGTTGAAGGAGTATATTAAAAAAATGGGGAGTATTTATGGAGATGGCTGTGGTAAAAGTTTTAGTTTTTTATTGCTAATTAGGGCCAAAATAATTTTGGCTGTTGTTCTTGAAGTGTATCAGAAAGCACTTGTCTATCCAGAGACAAATTCTTCATCGCATATATTAGAAGTCCACAAATCTTTAAAAAAAGGGGGAAAAAAAGGCGTTTTCTTTTAGAGATATTCAAGTTATATATGGATGGTGATGGTTTGTGAAACACTTTAAAAATTCTTTCCCATGATGTCTTTTTCTTAGGGTATGTACATTAAATCAACATATGATGGTCTCCATGTAATTACTGGAACAACAGAAAATGTAAGTATTGTTAACACTGTATGTTCAGCCCTGGAAGCCTTTTTGACCTTATCTGTGGTTTATGCTTTCCCTTTGCTATAGACTACATTTTGCTTGCAAAAGTGTGCTAGTTGGCTGTTGAGGACCAATAGCATGTTGGATGGCAGAAACGCTTGTGCTTGTTTACCTCAGAATTGAAACAGTTGTTCCCAGTTGAGGATCAGGGGCATTAGTTTTGATTTGTTCTTGCAAGACACCTAAAACGCTGCAGTTGATCAAGATAGGAAGTAGTTGTCTTGGAGTTATCTTGCTGTGTGAATAAAAGATAAATGTCTTTTTTACATATAGGCTCATATGCTGGAGTTTGCTGCAGTATTAGACAAACAGCTTTTACATATTCCGTCTGTCAAACTTTATTTTGTAAAAATAAATGCATGGAAATGAGGACATCCCTTCACATTGACAATCATGTATTTCTGCATGAACTTCTGAGTAATGCATATAGATAGAAACACTTATTACTGGTGTGCTAATTCTCACTGAAGGTATTAAACAAACAAAACATAATAGAATACTTTTCATCCAGCTTTGAAATACAACCTCCTTTCCTTGTACAACATATTTTGAGGACTGGCTGTCTGTTAGCAAGTGAGCAAGATGATAAATCTAGTGGGAAAGGCTTCTAACCATAATCTTCAATGAACATGGAGCAAGCCACTAAACAACACTGAACTGTTCCATAATGGGTTAAGCAATTCCTTTCTAAGATTTTTATGGCATTTTCTAAAAATCAAGCTGTCAGAAATGTTTGTTTTATCCTGCTACTGTGTCATACTGTGGAAAGTGCGAACTACCTACATGATATCTGCAGCTGCTGCCTCTGAGCTGCAGCACAGTTCTGTTAACATAGCAATAAAATAGAAGTATTATTTTCATCCCTTTCTAGAAACCGCAATCTGATAGACTTTTTTCTTTCATTTTTCATCTGCTGAAGGCAGGATATCCATGGGTTATACCCAATAGATAGTATCTGTAGAACTTCTGTGAGTATTACTTGCCTCAGAATAAGGAAAATATAAGGAATTTCAGCCTTGAAATCAAAATTCTAGTGAGTCACACCTACAGCTACAGATATCATCAGAGAAATTAGCAAAACTAAACAAAACCAACAGAGCCATAGGTGAGCTTAATCTAGAAAACAGATGAAAGAAAAAGGGCAGTTTTTACATTGAATTTCTCTCAGATTGAAAAAGGAACAATTTCTCTTCATGACTTGCTAATATTGGATTTAATTTCCCAGTGGCAAAGATAAAAATAAAAACTTAATACATTCCCTCAAAACTCTTATCTTTTGTGATTCATGAATATAATTTAAAGCTACATCAGGAAGCTTTAGCTGTGATGACTTATCTGCTTTCGTTACTGGCTCTTTCCTTTGCTGTCACACCCTGGAGGTGCTCATAGCAGACTGAGAAACTGCAATCTGTTATCTAAGGAAAGACCTGTTGTATGCTAAAGTGTTTGTGAAATTAGTAATGCGTTACGGAAAGTAAGGTGTCTCCTGCATTTAAACACACAGTTGCTAACTTCTTCCTTTAACAAAAAAAAAGGTATGATTCTGATAGATGGGAGGAGAAGCATCTAAGCAGTATGGCTAGAGCGTGATGATGCCCGTGTGATCTCACCTGTTAATGTTGATGCATTTACTGCTTGTGATACAATTTAACTTCTAGGAAACTGTAAGAATACATGTTCTCTTCCATTTGAACAAAATTTTGTGGACTACTTCTTTACAGTTCTGCTCCTCCAAGTCAGACATTGGCACAACTTTTTGTCTTGACGTTTTCCTGATACGTCATAGTGAAGCACTTGTCTTTTTAGTAAACACAGTAGCATGGCAGTGCTAGCCACGTCCACTTAATGTAATATTTTTTGTAACCTCAGTTCCTCTTTTTCTGTCAGTCATTCGAGGTATTTTATGTTCAGCTACAAAGCCCATTAGAGTTTGGATGTTGCTGTTCAGCGTGAAGAGTCATCTCTTCCAACATGTCAGCCCTGCAGGTCAAAGCAACTGAGCTCTGAAACTTGAACTGTGAGATAGCAGGATTCCTCACAGGTCACTGCCCCATAAGAGCTTCTCTCTTGTGGTCCTGTAGCATTAGACCAGGCTGAGCTTTCAGGTTCATGTCTTCTCTCTTTTGTTTGGAAGCAGCAAATCTAAAGGGTGTATAGGTTCAGCAGGAGACTACAAATTTCTTACTGAGCAGCCTTTTTAGGTGGTGTTGGAGAGATACTGTTGATTCACAAAAAAAAAATGCATTCTTCAAATAAGGGGATTTTGAAATTTACTATTCCAGCAGAGAAGCATTTTCTGAAATAATCGCATGTAGTGCATCTCCAGCACTGGTTGTGTTTGTGAGTTGCCCTTAGATCGCAGGGAAAAGAGGCCTTTCAGAAGAAATAACACCAAACTTCGCTCTGGGCATGCAACAAATGTGCCCCATGGGGCCTAAACTGGTCCTTCAGACAGTGTGGATATACTGGGAGAGTGGGACAAAGACAACAGTTAGTCTAAAGGACAAAAGTAAATCTTACACTGAAGAATAAATCCTAAGCAGATTCTGAATACCTTGTACGGTATCAATGTGTAAGCCTCAGCAACAGGTCCTTCCGTTGGTTGTTCAACTCCCTGTTGAAACAGATTACCAGCTAATGAAGATACAGCTGTGATGCGACACAATTTGTACCTCCTAGTGGGGCTTCTTCAGTGAATGGTTTGCTTAATGATCAGTATATACCTCTAAAAAATCGTCTTTGTTTTCCTTAAACAGTGATGATTACTTGAGTAGGCAACCCAGAGCCTACAATCTCTTCTTAACACCACAGCCTTGAGAATCCTGTATAAATGACTTTTACCTCACCTTGCAGTGTGTTCGAGGCATTATTGCAATGAATTTTTTTGAAGTAGACTTTTCCGATTTCAAGATTATCAGACCAAACTTACTGACTTGGCAGCCTGCTACGCAAAATGCCTGTCTTGTCAACATTTAAGCTGCAAGTGCTGCAGTTGATTCAGGAAAAAAAGTTTGTATCGTAATACACTCCTGTAGAGTTCAAAGATAATGACACAAGATTCACTTGCATTGACATTTTGCAAGTCTTAGGTGTAACTACAGCTGAGCTAAAATAGCAGTATTACTTAGGAAGAGCATAAAGATTGTTAGAGGCATGAATAAGTGTGAGTAATGAAATGGCAGACAGAGGATAGATCATTAGAACATAATCACCAGTGTTAAATTTTTTCCCCAAGTCACTCAGCCAACACCTTTAATATGGAAATAGTGCCAAAAAGTCAAGGCTGCTGTTCTTTATGTAAGTGAAATTACAGTTTTACTAGCCCATTTTGATGTAGGATGTTCTGAGCAATGTCTCCTAGAAGTGAGTCATCAGTGAACCTTCTTTTAGCCTCATTTTTCTCTGGCATATCCTCCATTTAAACACTGTCCTTGATTTAGGCCATGAATTATGTGGAATTATACTAGAAAGTCGTGGCAAAGCTATGGGAAGTATATCTTGAATGGGGATATAGTACTTGGGTTATTACAAATGGTCCACATTTCAGGCCTGCAGCATATTCTCTAGACAACATGTTATCTCACCTGAAAATTAATTTAATTTCATTCCTTTCTGTAAAATTCATAGCAGCTTTTCAGAAACCTAATCCTGACCAACTTACTTTTCTTGATCTGCCTGTCTTGCCTTTTACCTTGATTAAGTGCTTTCATAGGCTGACAGCCACAGACATGAGAGAAAAGTCAGTGTTGACACTCTATGAAAAGCTGAAGGACCGTATTTTCCTCTGTACACAGGGATATTTCCCTCAGAAAACAGTTGGTCTGCTATAAAATAGAAAGCAGAAGAAGGGAAAATTTGGGAAGGATGTCGCTTTATGGGTGAGGGTTGGGGGGTTTTGTTTGTATTTTCTTTTGTTGTTGCTGGAGTGGTTTCTTGCAGCAAAAGCAAAGAAGAAAACTGCTTTCTTTTTTTTTTTGAAAGCACAGTCTTTGGAGGATTTTGATGCTGGCTGCATTTCTTCAGTCTGATAGTGACCCAGAAACTAGATTACCGTGTAACTTACATGATCTTCCTCTCTGATGCCTAACCTAATCCTCTCTCCTTATGTACTCTTTGAAGAACGGCATTTCACTGAAGTTCTCTGCAACATACTGAAAAACTGTAGAATAAAAAGGCAATGTTGTGAAATTAATGTATGAGTAATTGCCAATTTAGTCTTGATAGGTTCAAAATTCAGCCAAAGATTGGCTTTCCAGGCTCGAGAGATGTTAGATTAAAGAACTCTTTTGGCAGAATGAAATGAAAAAATCCTTAGGCAATCCCTCAGTTGCCCTTTAATAAAAAAAAAAAAAAATCATACCTTTCTTAACATTTCATTGTATTGTATACAATAATACATATTATTTTTCTTCAATGACGATGAAATTATTAAATATTTCTTTAATTCTTTATTTTGTAGTAGAATGTAATTATCAGTCTAACCTCATTTACACAGGTTAGCAATCATACTGCTAAAAGAGAGATGATGATCAGTAAGAACTGTATTCTTTATCATCTCTTTTATTTTAAATTCAGTCACCTGCAGATCGGTGCAAGAAAATCCATGCTGGGGATGAAGTGATTCAAGTTAACCACCAAACTGTGGTATGTATGACTATGTTCTGTGTCAATTGGAGATAGAGATGTCATGGCACATCAGCATGTGTAGAGAAGAAATTTGTAGAAAAATGTGTTTTTATAAATAATTATTTATTCTAACATATAAATTTTCCCTTTCTCTTCTGAAACCACATAGTTCTTAAGTCCAAATCCTCTGAATATCACTGGATGTATCAAGTTAGGCTAAATAGCTGTGGCTTTGGAGATATGTTATGGTGTTTTCTGTTTACCCATGCTCTAGTAATAAACAGTTGGTTTTAGTGTAATAGAATGTTTGGGTGGAAGGAATGCAGGGAGTTGGAACTGTTGTGCTTTTGTGGTTTTAAGATCAAGATTATTTCCTGGAAGCTGGAAAATGTAGTACTTTCCAAACCTACTGGAATATGTAGAACATGGTTTTAGAGACAAATGCATGTGAAATTCCTATAGCTTAATTTGAATACAGGTTTTTAAATTTGGAAAGTTAAGATGAAACATATTTCAGATATGATAGGCAAGAAAACTAATACTATGCGAACTGGTCTTTTTCAGACCAGCTGCCTGTTGGTTCCTGATGAATTTATTTTGGATTGTTGAACTGTTAAAATTACCTTTTCTAAGTAACCTTGGTGAAAGAAAAGAGCAGACTGTCCATGTAGAAAGCAACTATTCTCTTTCCAAAGTATAAGTTTTCTTAAGAAGAGAAGGAAAAGTCAGTATATGGCATTAATTACAGTGTCCATGCAAGCAATTTAACTGACAGAAAAATATCCTAGATTGCCATTATTAATACAGCAGTCATTTGTTAAAAGCCTGTTTTGTCTTTCCTTGTGGGGTTCCACTTCTAGCTTTAGGCCATTATACACGTCGGCTCCTCTTCACAAATTAGTGTAATATTCCAATATACCTTCCAGTTAAGTTAGACATCTAATATACTACAGATGAGTGTAACTTAACTGATGAGAAGCTATCTTTTGAGCTAGGCAATGTAATTTGATAAATCTAAGCAGATCAGTGTAAATTTTAATACTTTTTGATTTTTGCTATATAGATTACTCATAAGTATTGTATCCCATGGTTACTTCCATGTACAATTAATGACTAATGCCTTTATTTTTCTTCACTAAGAAAGCTTATGACGTCAATTTAATATGAAAAACGTTTTAGAATGTTATTATTTTGGCTATCAAAATATCTACACTTCTAAAGAAGCACATCAATAAGCATTCAGTCCTTACACTAGCTAGTTTTTCCAACAAATTCTGCTGGAGCTATGTAGGAAAGTTGACTTGTCAGCTTGAAAATTTCCGGTCAACTGGATAGATATTTATTCATGTTTTCTTGGCGCATCTACACTGCATTTATTTGATGGAAAGATCAGTTTCTTACTCCTAACACTAATGATAAAATGTTGACAAGCCTTAAGATGACCTTCGTTACCTAGTTGGGTGGAATTTTGAATTTGGGTGGATTTGGGTGGTTTTGAATTTTGGTAGGATTTGGGTGTTTTTGGCTTTTTTTTAGCTAGATATTTTGAGATGTACAGGAATAGGAGTTGATTATAATTGTAGGAAAAAGGACCATAGGGAGCTAAGACACACTTAATTTTTCAGCAATAACATTTGGCGTAGAGTATATGTACAGTAATAGACTAAATCACACATTTGCATATGTTCTCACTTAGTTGTATCAACAATATAATTAAAATAATTGGCATCTGATATTATATACAAGTAACTTCCTAGTATTTTATTCTCACCTTTCCACAGAGAGTGAGCTACAATTCCCTAAGGAATGCTATTGTACCTCCCATGTTACCTTTACAAAGGTGTACTTCATTCTCTTTCCAGTTCATAAAGCCTAAATATTTGATCTTTTGTATATGTATTCCAGCTTTTTTTTTAATCTTTTTATTTCTTTTGGCAAGAGTCTAAGTCAGTCCTTTTGTACTCTGGCCCCTGTCATACAGAATTTACTAGCCAGTTCTAGGAATCTCTTTTCCCAAAGAGAAAAGGTATGCTTACTTAAAGGGATGCTTAAAGAAGGATTTGAAGATATTACATTTTGTCTTTTATTTTTATTGATTTTTTTCCATACTTCCTATGCTACTTAGCATTTGAAAATACAGCATCTGTTTCTCAACTTGCTCCTTGTAATTTACCATACGTTATCACTTGTATTGACTAAAGAAATAACTACAATTAGACTTTTTTAAAGATCTAGCTCTGAAACTGTAGGGAAGTATTGTTCATATGTAAGTGTTATTTAAGTGATGTCTTGTAATTGGAGAATCAAAATCTAAAAAAAATCTAGTTTTAAATTTCTTTAAAAAATTAAATAGTAAAACTTTTTTTTTGTATTTTCTTCAAGTATTTCACTGTAATCTCTTTGTCAAAGTGAAGCTAATATCTGGCTTTCAGTGCTATGTATTTAGAAGAATGAATATGAATATGAGGAAGAGAAATGCCACAAAATCATTTTAAAAATCTTACTTGTTAGCTAATGCTTTTTATAAGAATCACATTTTAATAATTATGAAAAGGCTGTTCTTTCAGAAAGCCCACTGGCTTTCAAATAAGCAGCGTGAAAAAGTAAGAGAATAGTTAAGTGACTTATATTCTTTAAACATGTCCTATTACTGGATGTTAAATAGTTTTAAATTCTCTATTGACATCCTTTGTTTGCTTGTAGCGATGTTTAATCTTCATAGTATTTCATTTGGCAGCAAAATCAAAGGATTTCAAGTGATTGCACTGATCTATTGTAATGTTGATAGAAAACATGCCTAATAGGATGCATTCCACTTGTTGCTGGCACAATGTCTGGAATGTAAATATCTTCTGAAATTTTAAAATAAAAAAATATTCAGATTAAGCCTAAAGTCAGTCAAAAGTTAATGTCTAGAAAATAGTCCTTTATATTGTGGTTTATTGAGATTAGATAGCTGTGTGAATCTTTTGCGTCAGTTCTGCCTTACAGAAAAAAAATTCTTTTAAATAGCTCTGTAACTAAAAGGCATGACTCCCACATTAAAATTCAGAGGATTTAGGCACTGTCTTCCCTTCAACTTTTCTCTAGAATCCCTCCTTAATCTCATCTAAAAGCCTGTCTGTCTAAAATACTTCCAATGTAAACAAAAAACCCTCATTCAGGCAATTCAGAATTTGCGCTGTATTGCGATACTCATGTTTCTGCCCATATGTAATTCAAGAGTTTATTTTGCCTCAAGATAGTCCTCCTTTTAACCAACTGAAAGTGCAAGAAACAATATTATTGCTTACATGAATGATTACTGTTCACAGTACTCTTTCTGGTTGCATCAGTGATAAAGCTGTCGAGAAACTACTCCAAGCAGAAAACAGAGTTACAGACTCAAGATAGTGTAGGATTCTTGAATAACAGGCTGTTCTTGTGTAATCTGTGCATAGTTTCTTTATTTTGGAGGTGGTTTTGGCACATTGCATATACTTCTAATACAAGTATGATACAACTTATGGATTTAATATGTTTGATATGACGTATCATAGACATGAATGCTCAAAATATGTGTTTGTTGGCTAAAACTCGTCAGAACATATGTAAATACAGATGACGGAAAAAATATGCTTATTGTAGCAAAACAGGCAAGTATGGCCAGTTATCGATCTGTTTCACATGAGTTACCATTGAAATTGAATTTTTTTGATTCATGGAGTATGTAGGTAATATCTAGCTTCTATATGGCATGTTCCTGACTGTGGAAACTCCTGTGGATTCTTGTAGGCCAAGCCAAGTCCAAAGAATTGAGTTGCTGGAATTATTTTTTTATTTACAGTATAAAAACTTTGAGGAGATTTTGCTAAAATTCCTCTGAAACATGTACAAGATCAAATCTTGCTTTTCTGCAAGGGTCGTAAACACTTAGGTCTCATGCTCTTCTTACCTAGATTTTAATTTAGGCTTTGCTTAGAAAAAGTAAGGAACAGGTTTTTAAGATTCACTGTATAGTTAGTTAGAAGGGTTCAACTTCCATAGAACCTCTTAGGGTTTTGGGGGGAGCTGGCAAACTCCAGCTGACAGAAAATGCTGAACATGGGGTACACTAGATTTCTGGAGTGTATGTATCCAAAATGGAGTTTGCAGTAGATGTCTTCTTATTTTGGGAAAAACAAACACCTATAAGTAGAAAAAGGGTGTTGCAAGTATTTCTGGTAATATTCAGTTTTTCTGCACTGTTTAGCAGGATCTGTTTCAGGCCCACGCTAGGGTTTTTTTGAACACAGGTATTTAATTTAAGTCCTCGTTATCTTGGCTTTGAAAGAAATGGTATTTCTAAAAGGATGTAGTGGGGAGGTGGGCTGGAAGAGTATAAGGAAGATACAGCAGTGTCAAATCAAGATTTTGATGTTAGATGTTTGACAGCTTATAAAACAACTTCCACTAACAACATCTTTCATTAAAAATAATATATTTATTATTTTGCAGGGCTTTATTTGAACAACAAAACACTGCAGCAAGGTCATAAAAGTTCAAAAGAAGTATGCCTCATGCTCAGCTTCCTTCTATGGCTGTCATGTGTGTTTTGTGGAAGAGGTGATAGATAATAGCCCTGAAATCATGATTTTAATCCTTTTCAGATCTTTGGGTTTGTTTGTAACAGTTTGGTAAATGTTCACATGAATATTTAATTTTAAGGGTAGGAGGGCGATTTACGTCTGTAAGCTTTTTAGGTCTATTCTGAAATGTTAGTGGAAGTAACCTAGTTCTCCGCAGGGCTATGTCCTGAACTCCCTGTAATTTGTCAGAATAGGAGGAGTGTACTATGGTTTGGACAAATATAGCCTGTCCTCCAAATTACCTCTCAAAATTTCAATTTGATCCTTTATACTTTCTTTACAGCCTCCCTTAATATTGTGTAATACTGATAAAGGAACTAAATTGTCATAGTCCTCTCAAAAGGAAAAATCTTTTCGTGGATTTGCAGTTCCCTTTAACATGGAATTTATGTTGAGATTGTATGGTGTTATTTATGATCTCTTTTCTACAAATGTGCAAATACACACAGAAATATATTACCTTATATGCTGTATGTCAGGGAAGTGTGATATTGCAAAAAGAAATGTGTGACAGAAGATCATCTTTTCTTTCCCCAGGGTAAGTGCAAATGTTTTCACACAAGTATAAATGAAAAAGAGAAACAACTTGACAAATTTGATAAATGCAGATGAATTCTATTGTGCTTTCCAAGAAATAGCCTCCAGGATTCTCAGGTGCTCTGAAGAGGAGATAAGAATTAGTATTTTAAGGACTGGGAAAGTATGTGTGTGTGTGTGTGTGTGTGTATGTAGGTATTTCATTTTTAGTTTTCCACAGATATTTTTTAAATTAAGTACATATTTGGGAAAATAAGAATAATGGAAACTATTAGCATCAGCTCCATGTATAAAGTATCTCTGCTTTGAGAGCTGCTCCAAGCTTGTTTGTGGATTGGTGGAGTTTGAATGGGCGAGGACTCTTCTGCCCATTCTGCAGCACAAATATTCAAGGCTCATGTCCAGTGAATCTGTTATGCATTGATCCCTAGGGTTTGTTTGGAGTTTGTGTGAGACACAGGCCACTTTGCTGGACGCAGGCTTATTTTTATGTAGATAATGTTCTGTGTCAGTGTGGGCGCCCACTGGCACTTCTAACTCTGGCACAACAAAGCAGCTAATAAACAAGCCATTGTCGCATCTGGGTCAGATAGATCAGCGTTAGCTTGGACAGCCTACGCTGCTTCATGTTTCTGCCAAATTTTAAATAATTTCCCTTTGTTCGTTCCACGTGATTTTTTTTTATGCCTAACGACACACCTGTGTCACCACCCAGTCCAGTTGCAGCAGAAAGCCATGTTGTGCTGCCTTTCAGCAACTGCCTGTCTTCCAGATGATAATGGAGCTTACCTATGTGAGCGCTTCCACCTTACTTTAAAATCTAACTGCTTTGCTTAGCTGAAAGCATTACACCTGGTTGACTGTACCCCAAAATGGAAAGGGAACACTGGCAGAGTCAGTTATGAGTGACAAGCAGTTGTGGAAGTTGCTCTTTGCTGTCTTAGACTTTGTTAGTGGCGGGTTTGGTCCTGTGACCTGGTCACCAACATCCCACTTTCAGTGACCTCTTTGACTTATACTCCAGAGCACCTGATCCCAACCCTCTGCTGCAGTTACGGTGCACTGCAGTACTTGAAAAATGTATGGTGGGCATGTGAAGGCTCGTCTGTGGGATTGGTATGCTATTGATGGAGCTGTGTAATTGTCAGGCACTGAAAGGTTCAACTTGCTATAGGAAGCCTTTCAGGAAGTAATCGGAGGAACTGGTGCAACAGGAGATACCTGTTGTCTCGTATGACTGGGACATGGGTTCAGTGACCATACACTGTATTTCTAGAAATATTCCCTGCCAGCTGATTGTGGTGGTGATCACTGTTGCTGATTGCTTTTGTCTCACAGCTCACTCAAAACCATTTTTTTTTTCTGTCCTGGCTGTACCCTAGAATGGACAACTCTGTTATCATTGAGCCCTGGTGTTCTACTCATGTGATTAGATGAACATATATGGATAACTATTCAGCAGACTAATGAGTTCTTCCATTGTTTTTCTTCAGAGGACAAAAGCATTCTCTTGTAATTGTTGACATAGACTGCTTTATACAGCACTGAATACAGTTTAGGGTGTAGTCAGCACCTCGGCTGACTATGCCATTGTACCAATATCTCTTTTAGAAGCAGTGTCATTGTAGTAAGAATTCTGCTGCAGTACCAGTTGACTTTTTCTGTGATGTCATCAGTGGGCCTTCATAGTTTTACTGCTAGAGTTGGCCAAATCACTGAGTCTGTAGCCAAATCAAGTATTTTTATAAAAGCTACACATATGACCAAAGTCCTGAGAATGTATCTGCTAAAATATACTGTGGTATTCTGTAGCGTATTCTTGTGATCTAATGGTTAAAATCATCTTTCTGCAAAGCACGTACTGGGAGATGATATATTTACATTTATTTATTTATTTTGTACACTTGTTTCATGTTTTACTTTTTTCCCATATGGTAGTGTTTCTATGGAAAAAAGAAAAAGTCCTGTAAGAGGTGGTATAAATGATATTAATATTTCCAACAGAAATATTGAAAGACCATGTACTGCCAAAAATGTTTTATTCCTGATAAAAATTATTTCCGTATTCTCATAGTAGTTGCTACTGACTACTAGTCTTGGTACAACTTGTATTTGCAGGCAACTTAAACAACATTGTTAACAGTATGTTCCTGAGAATACTGTAAATTCTATAGTTAAAATAATTCTTTCAAAATTTCTTAGTGTCTTATTTGTCACGTATATTATTAGAGCATGTATTTTATGCTCAGGTATCAAGTAATAAGTAGAATTGGAATTTTCTGTTGATGTCTGTAGAAAAGCATACAGATTATATTACTCTTTTTGTCTCATAATAGGAGGTTAAAAGGCTTACTATTAGTGTAAGTTTGGGTATGTGGATTGGAAAAGGACAGCATATATACACTGTAGTGAGGGAGATGAAAGCTAAGGAGAGATGTCTTCAAAGTTATGCATATTAATTGGCTGATACTACAACTGTACGCAGCCTGGAATATGTATAAGCTAAGATTCAGTAGTTTTGAATACCTCTGTGCATTATGTAGGTAGCAGCTGCGTAAATTACTCACCTGATCTTCAGCTTCCAGACTGATCTTGTGTCACATAATTCATTATCTTATTCTGATGAATTTAGGAGGTAATTGCAAGGAGGTGTAAGACAGTGATAGTTGTTGTAAAAGTAGATAAAAACTGTAAGAAAAACAAAGTAATGCTTTGTCACAAGGGAGGAAAAATTCTATGCCTGGTTTGAGTAGATGTACTCTGAATATGTAATTTTTTATTTAAAAATCCACCATACGGGCTTAGAACACTTCAGAAGCTTGAATGCTGTACATAGTATATGGCTAATTATTTTAATAGCTGTAAAATAGAACAAAAAAAAAGAAAATAGCTCTCATGGCTAAATAATTACTGCTTTGTTATGACAATTTATTTTGGCTCTCTGTACCTGTCCTTTTTTTAGCTAAGTGATGCTACATAAGTTTTCAGCCTAATTAAAGGTTTTTTGGGGGTTGGTGTTTTTTTCTTTTTAGTTTCTTTGGTTATTAGCGACCTTGAAGGGGTTTTTAGCTATTTCTTTGTACACATCTATGTTTATTTTCCTTATATGAATTCAGTCTCAAGAAACATCTGTTTCAAGGATAGCTGCACTACTTAGCTACAGGGCAGCTGGGGATCTCAGGAACTTTATTTATATGCTGAAAAGGGAAGGGGTGGTGGTCAAATACTGCTGGAATTACTGACTCACTGGAAGTGTTCTAAAATGTTGAGCTGTGATAATGTAAATTTAATCTGAAACGGAATTATTTATATATGTGTATATGCATATATGTTTATATATATATATATTTATTTAATTCCAGGACAACCATTTTGGGAATTTAAATATGAGAATATGCATTGCACACAGACATGCCTCAAATTCCCATTGTGAGTTGTAAGCACACAGCTGCACAAATGAGTTACTGTAAGGCAAACATGGCTGTGATGGGTTAATACTGCAGGGTCACTCCCAAGGAACATATTCCCTATGCTGCATGAAATATGGAGAACCACGCTATTCACTTCCTCCCAGGAAAGATGAGGCCACCCACATCCATACTGCAGCTTAATCTTTGAGAAACTGATGTAGGAACCAATCTGCCTAAATCTTGCCTGAACCTTTAACTTATACCACCAGCTCTCTGCACCTGCTTAGACATTTATCAGCATTTCCATGCTCAGCCTTAAAATTTCTTTAATGATAACCTGTGGCCACTCGAGGATGCTAAAATGTCCATTGTCAGGCAGTAGAGGACCATCCCTCACCAGGACGCCTGCTGAAATGGAGGTAGGCACTTAGGCTCTCCATGTGTTCCATGGAAGCTCTTGAAAATGAGGCCAAGTGAGGACCTTGGTGGCAGCACCTTTATTCATATCAATTTAATGTCCGTGCCCTTGCTGAAGAATGGGTAGAACTTGCTCATCTCAACATCGCTCTCAAAGTCCATTCCCTGCAGTATGTGTGTGCTTTGTGTTTCATTTATATTGCACAAAATATGGGGTCACTGGGAACTGGATCCAGAATCCACGTTTCCTTCCTTGCAATGCAAGGACCTTGTATATTCTTGTATTCCCATGAGCACAGTACTTTGCCTTTAGGGAAGGCCTTTAACATGAAATTATGCACATCTTGGTATTTGAGACACCCTTCTAGGATTTGAAGGACTGAGTTTAGTCCTTCTGAAGCTAAATAATGCTGAGATACACATTGTGCAAGCGGGTGGAAGGCTGGATGAAACCTCTCCAATTTGCCAATACTTGTCTCTTCTGGTTATCTGTACTCCTGGTTAAAGAGCGATTCTGTGCAGTCATTGTGCTGGAGGCAGCCAGTCACTGTGGGGAAGAGTAGGGACCCAAGTGAGGGAGGATTCAGAGGTTCACCAAAATTAAGTGAACTGAAATCAACCCGTTTTTTAGAGCCATACCCTGAGATAAGGAATTGAGGCCCTTTTTTCTCAAAAATTTTACCTACTCGCTGGCCTTACATCAGTAAAATAGGATATAGTCAAATCCATAAAGTCGGAGACTTTCCTGTTCCCAACAAATACACTCATTTGTTCTAGGATGTTGCTAGCAATGACTCAAAAGCAAAACAAAAACAATGAGGTAGCTCTGAAATGAAGGTTGATTATATCAGTGAAAAGTGAAAGGTAAGTATTGTTATTAAACAATGTCCAAGCTTCAATACAGAACTGATTCTGTGTCCCTGAATAATTCAGGTTTTGGTTCCCCCGTGGGTAAAACAGATGCTTGTCTCCATTACTGTGGTGTTTTGTAGTCATGTTATTAACATTTGTGATGTTTGTTAAATTATGGGGGAACTGAACTGTGCAAATACCTAAAAAGAACAAGGTAATAAAATCAATCAGAAGTTATTCTCTGGATTAGTTATGTTTAATGATGGGGAAATGTGATTAGATCAGCCTGAGAAGGGGCAGTAATTTCTGTATTCAGATCTCAGTTTGGGTGCTAACTTTATTCTTGGGAAAGTCTCTCCATTGTGAGCTTTAGTTTACATAGCCAAAATGAATATAAATATCACTTATTTGATGGTTTGGTGGTAGTAGGCAAATGTTTAGATGAAATGTCAGATTTTAATGAAGTAAGAGAATGTGATTTTCTTCAATGTGCTTTTATATACGAAGTATGTTGTGACTTTGGACAATATGGTGCAGTGTGATCAGTGACTTTCTAAGGATGCACAGAACTGACTTCTTTTAACATTGGATTAAAATTTATTTAATTAATGTAGCCAAGATACTTTTTAATTATAATTGCAGCATACACAAGCACAATATTATTAACCTCTCCTCTTTGGGAGAAAACAGTTGTGTAAGCATGGACATTCATTGTCGTGCTAACCTAAGAAGCTGAATAAATCCCTGAAAGACATCTGCTACTCTTGACACTGCTTCTTCTCCCTCGTACAGATGTGGCTTTCATCTCTGTGGTAGTCCGTGTTGTAAACATCCTTTTGTGGTTTTCTCACCCAATAATGTTTTCTGGAGGCGGAAGACCTATGGCCTTCCATTCTTTGTTAGCCTTTTTAAGCATCTGCAGCTGGGGGAAGGGAAGGAGGTGCTTGATACTAACATATTTGTTTCACAGGGCTGCCAGCTGACCATCCTCATTTCTGGCCAGTGTTCATGGAAATCAATCTGTTAATTTAACAGCATGAGGCCAGATAGTTTCTTGTTGGATTCTGACTTGCATAACAACATGCTAGGTTTGATAGACAGTGATTTGAAGTGCAGTGTTGGGTTTTTTTTCTTATGCATTGATTTTTATTTGTAAAATGCAGGATGGGTGGTAGACATGAAGGTTCTCAAAAAAACACCCATTCTTTAAGGGGAATACACTTTCCTCCTAGAAATTCAGTTTTTTAGCTGAAAAGTTAGTAAAAGCTTGAAGCTTGAAATGGTTGACAAGTCAGAGCACTCTGGCTGCGTGCCACTTATAGCAGGCAACAATGAAAGAATGAGAATTTTTATTATCTCCCCATTCCAGTTACTTTTTTAGAATTAAACACTGGAATGGATTTTGCATATTTGCTTAGCTAGAAAATGGCACATGGCTTTACAGGTTATATTTAGCAGAAAGATATTACTTTTCCTTCAAAAGTGTAAAAATGTTGCTACTTTCCTCTTTTACAAATATGCAAGTCAGGAAAGAATTACTGTAATGGGGGAAAAATAACCAGTTTCTTTTCATGGAAGCAGAAAGCTCTCATTGACTTCTGTGGGACTCTGGTGACCCTTTGAACAGGAATATGCCTGTAAAAATATGGACTTATCATTTGACTGTAATTCTACTCAAGATGATGTAGTTTCAATGTGTATTAGATTTGCACACTGCTTCTAAATGATGCAGGTGTTCCATGGTGTCTTTGGGATATACGCGCTGGGTTTTTCAGGCTGTAGGTTATTTAGTACTGGATCTTGTAGATTCCTAAAAATACTTGGTTTGGGTCCATCCAATTGTACTTGAGCTGCCTACATGTTAATGTTTTACAGAACTTCTCTCTGGCTCATAACATAAAGCAGTACTCACAGAAATCATGAATGAGTACAGGAGTTTTGGAATACTGTCTTGGGTGTGTCTGTTTAAAAAAAAAAGAATCAGTGAATGGTCATGCTTGATTTCAGAAAAAGGGGAGATTACTACCAATTTTCCAGGCTTGTCATAAAGGAGGTGATAGATTCATCTGGGGAAAAAAGTAATTACTTTAAGAACAACTTTTTAATAGTTTAAAATGTTAAAGTTCTTGGCAGTTTGGAATAGGAATGCAAAATAAAAGTTCCATTTCAGGCCATTGTAGTATTGTCATCCAGATGTGCTTTCTGCAAGCCAAAGTCTTTTAAAGTATATCTCATCTCACTTGGGGGCATCTTCTTTTCCCAGTTACTGGCTGGGGGATCAGGCATCTAACAGCAATCGCTGCTAAAAGCTTTCTGCTGTTTGGGGTAATGGATGCTGCGATATTCCAGGTGGTGGAGAAACCATTGTGAGGAGAGGTGGAGTGGCAGGGGAGATGAGAAGGATGTGGCAGAGAAGAGTGTAGCTGTGCTGGGCTCCAGTTTGCCTGTCTTGTTGCACTGAAGCAGGATGGGTGGCCTTGAGTGTCCCTGGAGCATGTTGGTGGGGCTTTGCAGGTTGGCCACGGCCTCTGGGCATATAGTGGCAGGATGCAATGAGAAATTCGGAGGTGGCCTGATGCTGATGGTGCCGGCACCCTGCCCACAGGCTTGCTTCTCCTGGCACAGAACATCGACTTCCACTTTGGGAGGGTGCTATCCCTTCTTGTGCCAGCAACTCTGTTCATCTGGACTTGGCGTATCGGTCCTTAGGTGGCGTGGATGTGGGCTGCTCTGTCTACCCCTCCTTTGCCTTGGCAGTAGACTCCTCCAGTAAAGGTGCTACAATCTCCTTGGCAGAAACAGCTCAGCACAACCCTTCAGGGCACCTTGTGGTGCTTCCTCACTCTTCTCTCTCTCTTCCCCTGTTTACCCTGTCTTTGTATGCCATTGCTCACCTTCCCTTGCTGCCCTTGAGTCCATAGTCGTCCTCCTCCTTCCTTACAGCAAAACCCCAAACCCTGTGGCCTGTCCTATTCCAAGTTCCACCTTTCCATAAGGTGTCCTGTTTTCCTTCAGGTGCCCAGGCCTGCAACCGTGCAGTGAGTACACTTCTCCTTCCTGTCCCCAGAGCTTCCAGTATTACCCAGGGACCAGCTGTGTTGTGCCTGTGCACAGTGCCTGACATGCAGGCTGCCCTCGCCTGCCCTCAACCCTCTCTGTGCTCAACCATGAGCTGCACTGGCAGCTTGGAGTGATTCAGGGGCTGTGCAGCAAACTGCAGCTCTGGGCTCAGGCTGCCACTAAAGACTGCAGCGTATTGAAGGTAGTTGGTTTAACAAGGTAAATTTATTTTAAAACAAGCAACGATAACTTGCTTGGTCATTAAAAACATGTACCTGGTCAGTATAGTGCACTGATTTAAAAATGAATTGCTCAAGTTGTTTTAATGTAAGTAAAGTTGTCTGCTAATATAGTCCTTTTTACTTATTTATTGAATATTCAATCCAGTAATGAAACTTTCTTAGTACTGTCCGTTTTTGCAGTACCTGTGCAGTACAGAGGATGTGATGGGGACTTTGAAACCTCTGCCCAAAAATTTGACGATTAGAAGTTGAGAACTAGTAACCGTGGCCGTAATGAGAAAGGGGAAGATTCTGAGGAGAGATTAGAGAGAATAAATTTAAACCATACTTAAAAGGTGTAGATTACACATCTCTAAAGTGGATTAATGGAAAACAGTTTTCAATTCCAGATTTATTCATTGCTTTTTCCTCTTTCCAACCTGACCTTCTCAAATAAGATTGCTTCTGTTTGGTCTATGCCAATAGGAATTTTGATGGAACCTAAACTATGTGGGATCTGAAAAAGATGCCTCCTACGTGGACATCAATGTCCTTCAATTTACTGTTGACAGCCTCTTATGTGACATGTTCCTAGTTTACGTTCAACAGACGAGAAGCAAGCGAGGACTGTCTAAACCAGAGAGAAAACTGCTGTCAGGGAACTAAATAAAAGCAGAGGATGAACTTCATTTGAAATTTAGAGTAAACTCAGGATTTTCCTGCGAAAAATTAAATTAAATTGTTTAAATTCATGAGCTTCTCAATTAAATACATCAGATTTAGTGCTTTGAAGTGCTTTTTTTTTCTTTAATCCGCTCATAAAGAGACTAGGTAATCTCCCATTTACTGCAATGTAAGCGTAGTTGAAGTATATGATATAGTTTATCTCTGCAAAGTCTGAAAGCGCATTTAAAAGAATTTTAAAGCTGCTTGCATAACCAAAAAAACCCAATTTTATTTACATTCCTCTGGCTGTTTCAATGAGAAACGGTTAGCTTTAAAGCGCATGTTTAGCGTGCACCATTCTACCAACTTAAATAGTGAGAATTTTACGTCCTGATTCCATAACTGTGACCACATTATGTTCTTCTCAAGACTCCCTGTGCTGCTTTATGCAGTAGGATTCCTCTCCAGAAATCTGTCCTCAATTAGGGAGTTAAAGTGTAGAGTAGCTTATGTACAGAGGTACCTTGCATGAGCTGTAGGCCTTTAATTCCTTCCTTCTTCTGGGTAGCAGATGAAACCTTGCACATGCCCAAGGTTTCCCCATAGAAAACTATGGGGAATATATTGTCTCTAAGCACTGGTGGAAGCCTCTCTGAATAGGAAAACAGTATTGTAAATAGCAAGGTATTTTTTTATGAAATTGTAATATTAAGACATAAAGACATACATTAAGAGATATTAAGACATACAGAGACTTCATTTAGATACTCTTGAAACACAATGAAGACATCACTGGGATGTGGGAATTGAACTGAACTTGGTTACATTCATGTTTCATTTTATCCGAAGTATAATAGCCATATGCCTAATACATTGCACTGAAAAGAATTCCAGCATGCTTGGAAGTCTATGGAAGTTGGAAATTATTCCATAAAGATGCATGGTGTCAACACCCTGTTTCTTTTTTTAATGTAATTTTACTGTAGAAGTGCATCCTGGATGTAATGAGCTATGCTGTGGTGAAAACAAGACAGAGAGGTTCACAGTAGCTGAGGAGGAGCTGTGAGGCTTGAACCATGTCTGTGATTTAGGGTTGTTGCATTAGTGTGAACTTAAATAACATGCTGGTATGGGACTATCAATATTTAAAATAAGTGATACGAAACAAACAGAGTGGGTTTCGGTATAATAGGAAGTGAGGTAAAAAATAAGTAGCAACAACCTACATGTGATTACCTTGTTTAAACATAGGTGACAAATGTATATTAACATATATTTTTGTCATATTGCACTATACCAAAGATAAGGAACGTCTACATTCTCTTTGTTCACATTGCCTGTTTGATTTTTTTCACATATATTGACGTGATATAAACTATATTTCACATATATTGACGTGATATAACTATGTTACCTTATCACTTCAGAGTTCTAGATTTTTTTTTAGTACAAATTTGACTTCTCATTTGGATAATTTACTTCTTAAAAATCTTGTACAAGTTCTGAAAGCAAGAATGTATTTATAACTGATCCTTTAAACATCAGGAAAAATTACTTGCTTGTTTAGTGGGGTGTGGAGAGAGAAAAAGGTAGCTGTCAGGTTTATGGAAATAGTCACTTGCTGAGTCTACAGGCCAAGATTTTCATGGATTGTATGATCTGTGTATTGCCACTCTAGATGCCAAACTTGAAAAGGCAGGGTTTGAATATCTTTAAGCATTCCAAGACAGGTACCTAAAATACAGACTTGTTGCTTTCCATGCTAGTTAAATATTCTAAAATCAAGAACTTCAAAATGCTTTACTTCAATTAGGAAGATTTTACTTTGGGCTAATACTTAAATAGCGGCTAGACTCCATTTCTGTCATGACTTTACTGTATTTGTTTCTGAAATCATAATGAAAGAAGTATTAATTTTAAAAAGACCTTGTGATTCTGATTTTATTTTTGTAGCAGTGTGAAGAGTAGAAGATTTTCCTGAACTGGTTTGTGCTTGCATAAGCTGCTAGAAGGAGGAGTAGTATGACTACATGTGGTTAGCAGACTTTAAATAGTAACCATGGAGTAGAAAATGCTTAGTTTTGGATTGAACTGTTGGTGCAGAATCCAGAGCTTTTTAACTTTCTAGTCTCTAAAGTCTATGTACCACAGCTAATTTTGAGAACACTTTGAGATTTAACTGTGCATTTACAGTGGCATAACAGTAGTTTATTGATTCTAAAATGTGAAATTATGCATATCCATCTTAATGCGTTATAATAATATTTTAGTTGATATGATTTTTATGCAGTAATTTATTTCTGACATTTCTAGAGTTAATCTCCTTTTATATATATATATACACACTCCTATTATGATATTTTACTAATCGTATTTAAAAAGGGAACATTACATATTGAATACTGTACCTCAATTTTATTGTAATGATTTTACTGGTTACCAGGTGGGGTGGCAGTTGAAAAATTTGGTGAATGCACTACGAGAGGATCCGAGTGGTGTTATCTTAACTTTGAAAAAGCGACCTCAGAGCATGCTTACCTCAGCACCAGCTTTACTGAAAAATATGAGATGGAAGCCCCTTGCTCTGCAGGTAATGAAGCTTAATCATAAGTCATACACCATCATTTTAAATATAGATTATATCTATGCTTTATTGTGCTTCATCTCAGCAGCATATGGATTTACTCTTGTGTACTTTGAAAAACTGTTTCTTAAATGATTTCTCTGCAGTTTGTTCTCATAGGCTCAATTGAAATTAAACCTTTTATTAGAACTTTTCAAAGCTAAGAAGTAATTGTCCCAGTGTTTTACAGTGCAGAAAAGTATCCCCAGATAACTCTTCTAGCCAAAGGGGAAAAAAGCATACTTTAGAAGCTGATAATTTTTTGTTTAACTTCCTCTTAAGCTCTCAGGGCAGTAGCGAAATCTCAAAGAAAGAGGGGAAGAAAAGATCTTGAGTTCTCAGTTTGATCAGTCATAGAGTTATAGAAAAATGTATAAGGTGATTTAATTCAATAAAACACTTGACCATCAAGATTTCCTTATGCAGATATAGTTGTATTTGTGTCAAAGCTGTCCTTGAAACTGAACCCTTGCACATAAGGGCGTGGAGCACAGTATGTCCAGTTGGGCCTTTAATTTTAGTAAGTGTGCAGTGTGCTGAAAACCATGGAATCATTTCATTAAAGCTTTCGTGTTCCACTCTATGATAAAGTATTACTGTAATGGATTACTCTAGGAAATAAAAGTTATGTCCAGACAGATGAAGGCATGTAACCAAACAGATGGAATTGACAAATAACCCCCTTTTTTTTAATTCAGTTTGGATAGAACAATGTTTAGAAATTTTTCTTTGCATAAGGAATGCATTCTTCAGGACATATTATGATCACAATAAAAAGCCTAATTTATAATTAAGTACATTTGATAGAGAAAAGACTTCGGCGAAGTTTGGGGAAAAAGGAAAATGAGATATGGTAATGGCACTGCCCGTAGCAGTATCCTTGCCATTTAAAATATTAAAAGATTTTTAAAAAGAACTAATGGAATGAAGAACATCCTTCAAATAAGTCTTTATATATATATAATTATTTTATAATGGTTAAATGCATCATTGTCTTTGAAACTGAGTAAGATTTTAAATGATTGAGATGTCTTGATCTTTCAGATTTAACATGTGACAAAAGCTTTGAACCAAAAAAACCTTATTAGCATCTGAACATAAAGTTGCAAATCTGTATGCATGATATCAGTGTATGAATGTCCATATTTTTATCGTAACTTTATTGAAAATATTAACACAAATGAAAATTGCACATCTTTGCTTTAAATGGGGTCAAATTCTTTCAGTCTAAATCCTCTTTGAGTGTGTTTGGTACTTCTTTGGGTGAACTGGGTCATTCTCCTAAATATTCCTTTTAGCTTCACTTCATCATTTACTGCTAGACTAATTGCACCAAAGACCCCGCAACAGAAGTTTCTGACATGGGTCATTGATGCAGACAATAACAAATAAGCAATTAATTCCAGTCAGGCTATTCCAAAAGGGTGGGAAGAAATTGGATAGAAACCGATTTCCACCATTTAAACTTAAGTCCAGTAGGAAAGTGAGGATTCCTGTGGCACTTTTACAGGGAATGCAGTCATGATCTAAAGCTGTGGGCCTGCTTTGAACTCCACACTCACTTCTAGAAGCCAAATTCCCATCTTCTTTTCATGTGTTTTATTTGGCTCTGATTTACTTTTCAGCATTCTTAGTTCAATACAGGTACTAGAGTGCTGTTCAACTGTTCTAACTTTAGATATCTTCTGTGTACATATCATTCAGGCTTCTCATTTTTACTCCCTTTGGCCAGCAGACATATGTAACAGTTACTAGTTTATTCATCTTGGCCTGTTTTAGACTGATCTACCTTAACATGAGGTGAATTGGACCCTGTGCATGCCTCTTTCTCTCCATTTGATGATAAACGGAGTCTGGACAGCTAGCTCAAATGTAGATTATCTGTATTAGATATGAGGTAGACCCTGGATAGTTTTCTGTAATCTTACAGGTTTGGAAAGGGGGTAGTATTGTTTTTGTTCTGAGTTGTTTTTTTTCCTAATAGCATAGAAAATGTAAGTATTTTTTAAGGCTAATATGAGTGCAAATAGAGATACTGTTAAACATTAGAGAAATAATTCTGGTACCACAATGATATTGTTCTGATTTTATCAAACACGGCACCAGGAAAAGGCCAGAACCTCATTCAGAACTTATGAGTGCAGTGCGCGTATGTGTGTCTGTAGTAATTTATTATGTTAGTCTGAGAAACAACAGTTTTCTTAAGTAGACTGAGTGTTGGAAAACCTCCAGGGTGAAATGAAGACGAACTTCAGAAGCTGCCTAATGTGGAGATTTCTGTCAGTAATCTGTACAGATCAGAGGTGAACAGATGTTAAAGTCAGCAGATGTTAAAGTTTAAATGTAGCTTAAGTGTGAAATTGGTGCTGTATGTTTATTAACAAGCAGCGAAAGCAGAGTGCAGTGTAATTTTATAGCTTCTAAAAATATGAAGAAATTAAGTTTAACAGGATTTACTTAAAAAAATTCTGAAAAAAGTCTTCATAAAACCTGTAGGTCTTGTAATTGCAATTTGCCCTGTGGCTGTTCTGAAATTTCATATCTTCCTGATTCATATAAGAGTGCTCTTTAATATGAGCTTGGGAAGCAGTGTGAGAGGAGAGGGGAAAAATTATAGCAAATAGGGAGAAAAACATAAGGAAAAGCTGTACTTCCATCATCTTTGGAAGAAGGGGAAATTATGATAACCTGTTTTCTTATATCAGAGTGTCATGAAATAATTGAGAATGTTATAACTGTGCTGTCATCCCAGAGCTAAGTAAATTGAACCATATGTATTATTCAACAGACACAAGCTATAAGGAAATTATGACTTAGTAATAATTCTGTTAAAGTACAAAATATGGGCAAAATATTCAAAATACTCTAGAACAAGATATGGGAATGAATTTGTGATAAAATGAGAATTAGGATCTGCAAACTGGCTGCTGTGATTTTTTTTGGTTCTGCAAATGGAGTGAAAAGAGGAAGAATGTGGTGTCACATACTAATCAAATTGCAGTGAGAAAGGTGGGAAGGTGGAAGTTTGCCCTAATGTAAGGAGGCTGACACAAAAGCAGAGACTGAGGTTTTATATGCACCCCACCAGTGAACATTTTTTAACAGCTGTTACAGCAAATGTAGACAGTAAATGTTTCAGCGAATTAAATTGAGACTCATTAACACTGAGATTTACCTTGGGATGTTTTAATTGAGAGCCTTCAAAACTTAATTTTAGCTGAAAATGAATAATGTTGAGGCATTATTGGCAAATTATATTCTACTAGTTTTGTCAATAACTTTATGTAAGAACATCAAGTTTGCCATTTGCAGCAGCGCAATAAACTAGACTTAATGTAGAGATACTAAATATGCTTGTAAGCTGCGGAAGTGCTGCACCGGTCTTCAGTTCAGGCAGCATGCAAATACTGTCAGTGTATCTAGCAGTTTGGTGTGTAATCAACAGGGCATCCTGGTAATTAAATTATGCATTCTGATATTTATTTTTTTAAGAGATTGCTGTCCATAGTCGGTGATCTAGATTAGACATATGCGAGTCAAATGTTCATGGTCTCTAAGTGTGGAAAACACTTCTAGATTGTTCAGGTATTACCTGTTTACTAATTGGTATAAATACATCTTAGAATGTTCAGTGGTTTACTTTGGACAGCTCTGCCTTCACGTTGCAGTCTTGCCATGAATTGTGAGTTAAAGGCAGTCTACATAATTACTCTTTAATTCTTTGAGTTTGTTGTTTTTTTTTTCTTGTAGCAGAAATGTGGTATTCATTCTTTTCACAAATATTCTTTTCCTTAGAATAAATATGAAAGGCTATGGAAAACAAAGAAGAAGAAGAATAATTATGCTTCCTGTGTAGCAGTCCTGAAACTGATATTGAATGGCTTAATGTACAGTAAAATAATACAATTAGCCTATGGCTATGCTATGCACCATTGCAGAATGAGTTTGTATTTACAAGTGCATTAATTCCAGCTCTAAGGTCAAGCAGCACAGAAAGAAAAACATTCTTTTTTCCCCCTTGCATCCTGATTAAACGAAGTGCTGTATTTTGTTTTGTTTTCGGTCACTTGATGATTGTCTATTTTAATATCCATCTGTATCCAACTTCTTGCAGATAATCAAAGTTCTCCCTTGACGCATACTGGAATCATGTCAGAATTTTTGAAGTCAAGGGATTTTTCATTTGAATTAGGCGGTGATAGCCTTGGGGAATTTTGTGGTTGCTGTTGCAATTAAAAGTATATATTAATATGATGGTGTACCATAAATATTAAGATGTTATGCCTTCAAGACATGTCTTACTTAATTTGCCTTTCAGTTACTTGTTCTGATACTCTGATCTGTTGTATGAAAGCCTAGAATGATATTTCAGATTGCAATGTTTGTATTTCTTACTGCTACTGACTGTGGTGAACAAACTAAATAAGTTTAACCTCCAATTTTTTATATTTTTCTTTCTTGACATAGAGCTGACTTAATTATCTTTGAACTCTCCATATTTTTGTCTGGTTCAAAACCTAACTTAAATAAACATCCTCTACTCTAGATTGTCTCTTTTATTTCTTCTTTCTGCTTTGTATTACTTTGGGGAGATTTCAAAGGGAGACTCCTTAAAGTGCTGTTTGAACAAGGGTGGAAGGTTTGGTAGAGAATATTGTCAGAGCTTATGAAATGTTATCTAAGTTCTGCTAGCCAGCAAGAAGCTAGCTGCAAAGTCCTTTGCCTCCTGGAAAATGCTTTGTTAGTCCAAAGAAATTGGACTTTGTCTACAGTGTGGAAGACTCTTTTTTCATGTTGGCACGCTTTAGCTAATTTTTGGACTACGCCTTGCAAATATCAGTGAAAAGACTCTTACTGATACCAGTGAGTTTGGGTGCAGGTCTGGGCACCGGTCATATCTTGTGTGTTGACTTGGAAGAAAACCTTCTGACCCTTCTTAAACACTGTCACACTCTTAACCAAGCTTATTTAAATGTCACCTTTTGTGTATTTAATATAGTTCACTGTTCTCTTTTGTATGTGATTAAATTGTACCGTTATAAAATCACCAGCAGCTCAGTATCTGTAGTTTTTTAAACAAACTTTATTTTGGATTAGATATGTGTTACATCTCCACTATGATCTGTTCAGCTTTTAGCATCTTAAGAAGCAACAGCAACAATAAGAGTCCTTGGTATGAGAGAAAATGGTATTTATTATTTTTTATTTATTATTTTTCCTTACTTGATTCTATTGCTTCCTTCATTTATCTAGAGACAATGCTGTATTCCATTATGATAGTTTATGTTTAGAATTAGTGACTTTACACTTTTTAATCATTAAATTTGAATAAAATGCTGACTTGTTGGTTCTTCAGTTGCTTAGTTGTGCTTTAACTATGTGGAAACTGGGCATTCTTTGCAGAACTGTGAGAATGGATTCTGACTGTTTTTTCCTACAGAGTATGAATTAGTTATAGTATTTCATTACTTTGCGTCATAATTGGTATTATAAAAAGTTTGGGTTTGTAGACATTGTGTTCAATAAATTGTCATAATCTTGGTCCAATATGAAAAATATGTTAGCAGTAAAATCTGATGTAAATACTGTATAAAGACATTACCAGTTAAAATTGTGTGTTGGTTTTGCTTATGTTTTTAAAAATTGTATGTCTTTTTCTGGAGCAATATTTCTCAAACTATATCTTGCAGCTTCCAAGGGAGTTAGTGAGAGGTTCAAAGAGTTTTAAAAGACATTAAAAAGAATTTTAGATAGTATATATTAAAGATTAATTATGTTCATTGTTTAGAGAAAAAAAGGCAAAAATAATTTGCTGATTTACTTGGGGCACCCTCTTAGTTCCTTTAGGATTGGGGATGGGAAAAGCAGCAATAGGTCCAGTTAGCAAAAGGGAAATAGAGATTGCACGGCTGAGCTAACCAGGGGAGAGCGGTTCCTGAAGGAGCAGCAGGGAGTGTCTATGCATCAGTCAGTATTTGTAGGGACCTCTTATTTCCCTGTGCTGGGGAAACTGAGTTGCTGTAAGTAAAGATGGTCAGTTATCTGTTCCTTGGCCAACTGACAGTTTAGGAAGGGGTTCATAAAGAATAACTATCCCGAAGGAGCATGGTACATCAAAAATGTTTGAGAAATAGTACTCCAAAATATATTGAAATATGGATTTTATGTAGGTCATCATGGGCTGACATTGATGCAGGGTCTTTTGTGGGACATTTTTGAGGTTATTCCAGTTTTAATATCTGACTTCTAAACTTTCTCTGTCAGACTACTCCCATGGGTCAAGTATTTAACTCTTTAGCCTTGAAAACATTTTAGTTTTATTGCTGTTTCGGTTATCCAAACTGTCCTGGCCAGCCTACCAAAAGGGACTGCTGCAGAAAAAAAGCTCTAGTCTTTGGAAGAGAATTAACTTAATGATAACACTGATCTCCAAGGCATCCAATTCAGAAATACTTTAATGCAGTTCAGTGTGCCTGCATATGGTCCACTGAATAGCTGCCATTGAACAGGATTGCTACAGGAGCGGATTTACTTGCAGGTGCGTAGATTGACCTGAACTAAACAGTTGAATTCTCTCTAAATTGCAATGCAAGATGCCATGTAGATCCACCATGCCTGGAGGCCATGTTCTGAAAGCAATCTTTTCAGCTAGCGAGGGCCTGAAGACTTTCAAAGCCTTATGAAGTGAAAGATGAACTCCTACAGCACAAGGTAGTAATTTCAGCAGTGCTCTCGATGTTTAGAGCTACTATCAGGAGAGACTATTTGAATGCTTCCAACACATAGCAGTTCATTTAAAAGAGCTTACTGATTTATCTGGTGAAGTGATAAATATATTTAAAAAAAAAGAAATGGTAATTTATTCTAAAATTGGGGATTTTCCTTTTTTTTCCAAGTTACACAGCTTTGCTTTTTTGGCAAAAATAAACTGGAAAATTAACTTTGGCAATATGACCCAAACACAGAAAAGATATTGGGCATCCTAGTATGTTTTGGAACAATCCTACAGGATTTTTCTTCCTCTGGGTTGTATTACAGTTTCTACCCCTTGGGAGCTCCAGTTGCCCTTGGAAGATCTGCTCACATTACCATCCTGGGAGATGAGCACAGTCATTCATGCTCTCACCAATTATACTGCGATTTCACCTCTGAAAGTGTCCCACTATCTGACATGGAAACAGTTTGAAGGAAACCTTTTACCTTTGAATAACTGGATGAGTTGTGCTTTTCTGTTGTAGACTGAATTCTGTTGCGCTCACTGTTTGAACCACCTTGCTTAGCCAAAATATGAATCAAAATATGCATTTGTCAAATGTGCACAAACCTCACTGATTTCCAGCATCTTCCAGCAAACTGTTCAGGAGGACAAACCAAATTGTATGTCTGTGCTATGCATTGTCAGGAGCCAGTGAAGGGCAAAGTACAATCCTCAGACTTCAGCAAAATAGTTTTTTTCAGAAATTAAGCCAATATCCTTGGCATTTAAATTGTTAAGCCAATCTTTTCCAGGCTGTTTTACAATGGAAATTCTTTACCTGTGTACTGTAGCCCTCCAGCAGCCAGTCAGGACCACCACAGGGTCATCAACGCATTCCAAGTCCAATTGTGCTTGAGCATGATTTTCCTTATGTGACAGAAATAATAAACATATTCGTTGCCACCCGCCTAGTTCCTAGGCCCACCTTTCCTCTTATCTACCCATTTGTGCGGGTAAAGGGCTGTCTTCTTTCTCAAAGTGGAAAGGAGCAAATCCACTTGTCCAGCTTGTCTTTCTGTCAGTTCTCCTGCCAGTATGAACCATGAACAACAATAGACTGGGCTTAACAAGTGTAAAGAATGTCTAGGTCACAAAATTGTTTTGGCTTAGAAGGAGAAATTCATTCTACAAGCTACTCAGCAAGCCACAAACTGTACTTGTCATAAAAGTGCAAGATGTCAGAGAGGAAATAACCATTGTTTCATTAGTAACTGGTTCAAAAGCATCTATGGCTACAGTGTCACGGATGAAAATTTAAAGGATAAGATTTTTATTTCTCTGAAAAAGTTTTGATTTTTTTAGCTTGGGGGGGAGAGGCGGCTTACCCAGTTTTACCACCAACTTCAGTCTTCTTTTTGCAGGCTTCTGTCTTCTTGTTTTCAGTGGTTGTAAAGTCTTTTACCTGTCTGGTTTTCTTGTGTGTGTCTTTCTCCCTCTCTTCCTATAAATATTGGCAGTCTTTCATTGACCTGGCTACAGAATACTCACATTAACTCTAATGTGCGAGGAAAGCATTTAACAGTATCTCCATTTACAGTATGTGGGTTTCTAACATTCTGAAAGAGAAAATTTCTTTCATTTTATAGCTGTTGCTCTAAAGTTGGACTTCAAAATTTTAACAAGAGAATGTTAATACATTTTATTATGTTTAAGATAAATAACTTCTAACAGAGCTCAATTCTAAAACACCACAGTAGCTGGCTAGAGTTCCTGAGGTTCCCTAGGTGACTTGCACTATTTTCACGTGTAGATTGAAAAAAAAGTAACACAGTGGTGGGGGCTTTTCTTGATAAACATAAATTCAAATGGCTCAGTACTAGCTTATGAAAGACTGAAATTTAAAAAAAAGTTCCTGCTGTTGAACTTTTTGCAGTATAGGCATAATGCTACAGTGTCAAGATTAATATCTAGAAAATGAGAACTGATTGTTCTGCACAGAAATGCCCTGTTGGTCTGTCATAAAGTATTCTTAATAGTGGTGGCAGAAGGATCTTTCTACACGCCTGTTCAGTCAGTATTTAGAGTTTCTCTGCCGTAAATACCATGTGAAATGTTTGTGTCCTCCAGTAGTTATTTAGGTCAGAAATTATAGGTATGGTGAACTCTCTTTAATCCCAACACTTCTTTCTTCGAGGAGTTCTCTTCCAAAAAGATGGAGAGGAAAAACTTCTTTCAAAGCAAAACTCAACATTTTTTTTTAAACATTAGATTAATTTTAGAGTTTATGAAGGTAATGTTGTACTTTCTGTTTTTGGTTTTTCTTTTTAGCTATCACACAAGCCAAGCAACATAAGGCTTTTGTTATTAGGCAGACATATTATTCAGTAAACTATAGCAATCAAACTTTGCTTCTCATTTCATTTTTTTGCATCTGTATAGAGACTGTTAGAAAATCTATAATGCTGTAATTTCCAGCCATATAGTAATTTAATAGAGTGTTCAAATGGCTGGTCATTATTTAGCTATCCAATATAGTTAAGCTGAGGAAGAGTTCGTGTTAAGGTGCCTAATTCTTGGGAGAGAGGAAAAAAAGATGTGATTTAGAGGAAGGATCCTATTTGGACTGGAATAATAGTTAGAATGCATGATTGTTCTGTAAGGATACAATTTATTTACTTGTGATTAAATGTTCCTTTGTGAGGAGTATACCCAGGGGAGCGAAGAAGAAGAATAATCTCCATTTTATGCTGTCTCATAGTGTGTGTGCTCTTGAGGACGCAGTACCTGATTTTACAGCATCTGCAGACATAAACTGAAGCTTTTACAGTTAATTCTTAAGCTGTAGAGCAGCAGATGGGGGGAGATGACATTCAATTTAATGCCTACTTATGCACCTCTTACCATAAACACTAGACTTTTTCTTTACAATGTTAGTTTAATTAAGGAATTCACTGGATCCTGTATATTATTTACTCATTAAGATTTCACCAGTGGCTCTACTGATTACTGTTTTTATGGGCCTTGGCAATAATCTTACTGTGCAAAAGGGAAAAAGATGTAATCAGAGGAGTCAATTTTATAAGCGCAATACATGTCCATTCTTAGATCCTTAGAATGACTGGTTTTTTAGTCAGTTTAAAAACCACCCAAAACATTAGAACTGTTAACTATTTCTTTAGCTTTCTGAGCTATAGAGTGTTTATAGCTTTTTCAGAGAAATATGTATACTGCAGAAGGATAATCATGATTATTTCTCTCTCTTTTGAACCAGCCTCTTATTCCTAGAAGTCCTACAAGCAGTGTTGCTACACCGTCCAGCACTATCAGTACACCTACAAAAAGAGACAGCTCTGCCCTTCAGGATCTCTACATACCTCCTCCTCCAACAGAACCTTATGTTCCAAGGTAAAAAAAGATAATTTCAGGTACAATTCAATGTCAAAAATACTTGTAAAATAACTAACCATTCCGTTCCTACCCTTTTATCAGCCTGTCCTGTGGGATTAGGCTGATAGTACTTCATTTTGCAGGCAAACTGGTTATTAAGGGTAGATGTGCTGAATCAGAACCACAATGGTCTGTATCAGTGTCTTTTCTGCAAAGCAAATAGTCACTTTTGGAAAAGAAGGTTCAGTACCCTATTATCCCTAATATGGTATAATCTAGAGTCTGTAACAGTCTCATCCTATTCTGGAAGAGCAAAAATTGTCTGAAAGCCTGAATCTATAACTAATAAAAGAGTTCGTGTCTATCCCCTTGTCTAATAACCATGATGCACCGAGGGAGGTTGAGCTAAAAGCAGGAAAATTCTGACTCAAAAGGAGCACTGTTTTGTTCTGCCACGATGCTTTCTTTTTTAGATATGTTTGATTAGATAGTGTTAGAACACATTTCAGGATTACATTTTCATGTGGCAACCCTGTTAGATTCTGCAGTGACCACGCTGTTCTCTGTAAATACGTCTGCTACTCTTACCTGCCTCTCGGAGCAGGCATTTTTGTCTTTTCCAGGTCTCTGAGCTTGCTGAGCCAGAAAACCAGCAGATCCTCCTTGCAGATTCATCACCATAGCCTCACACAACCTCAGATGAATCAGTATAATTCCATAACATACACAGATGTTGCTTTCCTAAAATTCTGAGAGAATTATAGTCTATAAATAAGTACAGCAGTTGCTACTGGTAGGAATGTATTTAAGAGGGATTAGCCGCAGGTTATCATATATCCAGTCAATGTATTTTTACGTTACTTCTTTTCTTTTAGTTAACTTTCTTGGAAAGGCTGCAAGGGCACCACGTGTTTTCTTTTACCTCAGTTTTCCTTACACTTTCTTATCAGTAACTCTTCTTAGCCAATTAATAAGATATATGACCTGATACTGACAAGGCCTTCCTGGGGGTTATCTAAGAGTGAGGTATATGGCACACTAAATTACATAGTGCAGTTGAGAAATTGCGATTCTGTGATAAATTCTTACTCTTCAAAGATATGAAAAACCTTCCAGGGCAAAAGAGTGGGTTTCCACTTCATGATTTAGCTGATGTCACGAGCCTTTTGTGAAGCCGTAGCCTGAGTCTTGTGTTCTTTCCACATCCCTTCCTCGACTGTTACCTGGTTTGGTTTTAATCATTTGAAAAAAAGTATCGCCATTCAGTTTCAAATGTGGCACGTATAATGCAGTTGAATTTGCTAATACAATTACTCTAGTATTTGTCTTAAAGTGACAAATAGAGAAACAGAATACACAGTCTAACTCTATCTTGAAAGATACAGTGTTTTTGTACCTCTACTGATCACGTTTACCACCATAAGAATGCTTTTATTTGATAAGAAAAGCATCCTCTTTTTTGAAGTATTTTGAGTGAATGTTTACTGCTCAGCAGTTTTTGAGTTCTGCTCTAGAAATAGAGATCTTCAAAATGCATTTTCATTATTTATTAATAACATTTCTTAAGTCATTATGATAATGCAGTTGTTTGGACCAATTCTGATTAAATCTTATAATGCATATTAGTACAAGCTGTAATCTTACAGAGAGATTAAGCTATGTACATTTGAATTTTTTTAATCAGCTTAATCCTAATGGTCTATGCTTCATTTCACAAACCTGTCACACAGTGTACTGTGTTTCTAAATAATCTGGTTTGGCATTTCATCAAGGTTTTTTGTCCATGATTAACTGTATATACGCATGTCTTCATTTCAAGTGTTATCAAACTGCTTGGCATCTGTTTCTCAGTTTGCTGTTGCCATTCCAAGGGAAAAAAAACAAACAAACAAACCTTCTTTTTGTTACTGGAATGTAATATAAGACTTGACATTTTAATGGCCATGCTGCCCTGGTGACCATAGCCACAGATAGATAGTACAGCTGCCAACATAACTGTGCATAGGATGATATGAGAAAGAGGGACCCACACTTTCTGTGTGCTGATTATTTAGAAGTACTGGTTGTTAAGTTAGTGCTTGCTCAAATTTGTTGAATACCTTCGGGGTAAGAACTGAAGCCCTCATTTCCAAAGCCCTGCTTTGCTGAGCTAACGCTATCCCTGCTCTGGGAAAGCAGCCAGGCAAAGCTGGAGTAGTGGTCAGTGAGGGCTTGTGGTACTGTGTTGTTGCAGCCATGGCAGGATGGTCCTTTCTCATACTCTGTGGCTGCCCAGATCTCACGAGCAGGCTCAGATGGAGGTTTAGGGTGCCAAGGCAAGTATGGATCAGCGTGCTGGCCGGCTTGGAACTCACATGGCAGTCCAAAGGGACAGAAGTGCTCCAAAAAGGGCATGAGCTTCTCTCTTGGCTGCCTCCCATGTATTTTGCCACCCAGAAATTACTGTCTGATTAGGTCTTTCGAAGCTGTTTCCAGGCACAGTCCTACCAGCAGGTTTACTGAGCCCTGCTTCATCTAGTGCAAGGAGGGAGCTCCTACCTTAGGCACAGCTTGTTTTCTTGTTTGATGCCTTTGAGTAGTTTGCATTATTGGAGAGGAGGGCAAGGGTGCAGGGAAGGTAAAAACGGTCATTTTGGGGATCTGTACACCAACTGCAAACTATGTGCCTTGCAATGCATTGCTGTCCTGGGACAGCAGCTCATGATCAGGTGTTACACACCCTATTTAGTACTGCATGGATGTACCTATACAGCTTCTAAGACTGAATTGGTTGTGCAAGACCATGTAAAATCTCTGTACATTATCAGTCCCTGTTTCTCAGCTCTGGGGTTAGTTTGTAGGGAACTAGATTGAAATTGTCCACACTTTGCTGTATAGCCATGTCTTAAAACTATGTAATGCATTTAGAAATGCAAGGATAAAAAAGGTAAGGTCAACATTATTTGTCTACCCCAAATCACAAATTGTTAAGTAGATTTAAAAAAAAAGAAGAGAAACAAAATAAGAGAAGAAAAAGAGAGTAGCTGCACGTCAATTTTATTTCTATGATTCTTTTCAAGGGAGGCAAATAAGATGGATATAGTCTGTAAAAGAATTGAATAAGCAGAAATGTGTGAGCTAACTGTTATGTGCATACATACATTTGCATATATGATACATGATCTTGATGCTTGTTGACAGCATCTGTTTCCTGGTTGTATGAAATATTGACATTTCCCTATGTGTATTGAACTATTTCCAGTAAAAAAAAACCAAACATTGATGTGTTATCCTAATATATTAAAAACCTCTCTTGTTTACCAAAGGGATGAGAAAGGAAATCTCCCATGTGATGATGTTGGCAGACATATAGTGGGCAAGCCAGTTCATACAGGATCCGAATCTCCGAACTCATTTCTTGACCAGGAATATCGGAAACGCTTTAATGTGGTTGAAGAAGATGCGGTTTTATACTGCTATGAATATGAGAAAGGAAGAACAAGTGGTCCTGGAAGGAGAGAGAGCACACCAACATATGGTATGACATAGATCTGATAAGTATAATCACCATGTGTTGATTTTAGGATTTTCATGCATCTGCTTTTGTGTTAAGCATGAAAATATTTTCAGTGACCATTGATTTTGCTAAGAATTCTGTACAACTTTAGTATGATTAAAACCTAAGGGCTTATTTGGTGCAAGAAAAAATTATTCCCTCTGATAGGGAATGCAACTCCAGTTTTAGATTGATTATTTTTCTGAGTATAAATTCTATAATTTTGTTATCAGCTTAATTTTCCAGATTATGCTTCAATATCATCTTATTAAAAAAAAACTGGCAGAAGCCTATATACTTTCATTAAAAGTACATGATGGTGTTGTTCTCCTAGTATAAAGGCAAAGTTTGCATAGGTTTAGGTATTCAGCGTTAGAAAATTTTACCCAAGTGTAATAGTTTTAAAGATCAAAACCACTTCAGATTTACGAAACAGTGACATGCTGCTTTGATGCTGCACTGTAATTTTCTTTTAGTCCCAGATGTGAAATATGACTGGTGATAGTGTGCTTTCCTTGTTATACTGTATTAACCTCCTGTAACTTCTATGGGAAGTGATGACTTCCTATATATATAGCAGTTTCTATTTATTTGAGGTTATATATTGTCTAAGAAAGAATTTTGCATGTAAACACACGTGTATTCATGCTACTTCCACATCCTGGATTTTGGCTTATTTAGGCTGCGAACTCAGAAACAATTTCTGGTGAGAGTTTTGCTACTCAAACCTTTGTGCTCCAGGTTTCCCTTTGAATCTGTTGGAACTCTTCCTTTAGCTAGTATTGTAACTTATTTCAGGTTTGGACTCGGAGGACTGGGTTTCTGTCGCCAAATACAAAATTTTGCAGTCATAGACCTGTTACAGTATAGAAGAAAATGAAGAAGAAATCTCGTGTTTAAGAAAAGATATTTTGATTTCTACAGTATTAGCTGAGCACGCACTTGAATATTTTTTTACCTTACTTGCTAGGTTATTTCAATTTTTAAACTGAGCATAAACTGCATTTTGGAGTTGTTACAGTAATTCTGATATCTTATTCCTTTGAGAAGAAGATAGACTTAATTTATGAGGAAGCATAGATTAAGTACATCATGCAGCCAAGCTCCAAAATCAGCTGAGACCTTGATGTAAATTTAGCTTGAGCCATGCAAAATATCCTCAGGATCTGGAACAGTGTGCTTGCACAACATTTTACACAACTACACAATCCTGATGCAAAATCCTGAGTATCCTTTGGATTTCAAAGTGTTTTCAGGTGTTTTCTAATCATGCCCATAGTGTTCAAAATAACTGCTAATTTTTTTAGGTGGATATATCAATTTTATTAACTTAGTGTTTCAACTGTTAAAACTGGTGGATGCAGTACGTTCCATTAGCAGAGATGTGCTCTCTGTTCCAGATATTAATTTTAATATTAGTGGTCTAGAGTGAAGAACACCTTTATTCTTCATGCACTGCTGAATCCATTATTTTGTTATAGAACAGCTTTTTTAGTCTTTTTTTCCTATTTGTAGAAAGGGTTATAAATGCATGGATCAAAGACCGTACTGTAAATCAGTCATGATTTAACACATTTGTTATACAGTCTTTCGCTTTTGATCTTCCTTCCTTGTTAATGAATTCACACCATTGTGTCAATTTCCATTTAAGTGTGATTTCTAAAAATATTAACATTTCAGCATTAAATTCTAGAAATTCCCACATGGCATTTGTTAGCGCAAGATTTGTGGCTAGGCATGACCTTAGGATTTCTCAGAAACCTGGAAAATTACAATAACACTCTTCTGGCTTATGGTGACCTATTAAAGAAGGTCAAATAGAGTTCCTGAGCTTAGAGAAATAGTTGTTTTCAACATGAATTCATCATAAATTATGTGGTGGTGTTAATTTTTTTTGAAAAAAATATTTCTCAGTCCTTCTTTGCAAGAGGTTAATAGGGCCCTCCATAATTTCCTTATTGGAATCTTTTGACATTTTTTGACAACGTTAACAAAGAGATTTCTCTTTCATGCTCTGACTGGCTTCCAGCTGTTGTACATTTGTTGCTAATTGGCCTCAGAAAGCTTCTGTTCACATCCCAAGAAAGAAATTGTGCTCAGACTAGTCACCAGGGAAAACAGATTTAGGGAAGCTTTGGGGGTTAACAAGAAGATTAGTGAGCAAATGAAACTTGAGTTTTAAGGGAAGAAACGCATTTGGTCATTTCAGTTTTTACGAAAAGCATGTACTTTGAACAGCTAGAGATTTTGTGGAAAATGTTATGGCTATAGCGCTTTTGATAACAGTCAGACGCTTTATGATTTTGGTGCTTTTGTATCTTTTTAAACGTGCAGGTCCTTCCAATAAGGTACTGTGAGTTCAGCCTCATAAAGAAGGGCAAGTTGCATTTCCAGAAAAAGTAACTATTGAAAGTTACTTCTTATCGAGCCTATCTGAGCCAAATACATCCCTACTCAGGAAATAACTTCTTAACTGTGTGCTCTAAATCTCACTGGCTTCAATCATACTTAAATGTGTTTATAAATATTAAAATAAAAAATAATTAAAAAGTTAAACACATATGTTGTATTTCCTAAGTAATTTATGTATTTGTGACCTGATCCTGTGGTCTATACAGAACAGACACCTTTTTTGTCAATTGTTTTTAAAAGACAATACAGCTTTTTACCATTATGCTGCCTCTATGGTATTGGTGTATTTCCCATGGATGCCATACTTCAATATGGTATAGATATGTTTGAATAATTGTTTTCATTGTAAATGCATCTTTCTTTTTCAGTACATCATGGATTCAAATCTCAAAATGTGGAATACGACTGATCACCTTTATTTAGGGGATTTCTACTAAACTAATCAACAAGACTCCTGAAGTTTTTACTTTCGGCTCTGCTATCTTTAAAAACAAATTATTTCCCCACTTTTCAGTTTTGTGACCAGTAGATCAATTAAAAAAAGAGCAAGGGCTGACCTTGTTGTGAAAACATTTTGTTTTCAGTCTGCCAGATATTGTGCCATATGCTATGCTACTCTATGCTTTCTTCTAATGTACTATTTAACTTGCTAAAAAGTTCTGACCACTTTAAGTAATCCCACTAAGTTACATAGCATGCTTTCATTGAATTTCCAACTAAATTTGAGGAATCCTTAAGCAGAAATCACAGTTCACAACATTTTTTTCAAAAATAATTCAGCAGTTTCCAAATAAAAAGTTAGAGGACATCTAAGATAGCTTCAGCTTTACTGTCTCCTTCTGCTGAAATCAAAGTGAATTTACCAATAGCAATGTACTTTGCTTTATGTGGATTAAATGCTACAAAAGAAATTACATGTACAGATTTTCTTCTTCCTTTTTTTACTCGGTCACCGATAGACCTTTTAAGCCCACTAGCAAAGATGCTATTTGTGAAGGTAATTTTAATGATGTGGACGCATTTCTATTACCAACAATTCACATATTCTTTACAACAGTTCTCTCCATGTTTGTTCCAGGGGCTTCCAGAATAACAAATAGATATTGTTCAGTGAAAACTAAAGCAATTTGAATACATTTGTCAGTTTCAAATGTCAGTGTGTTGATGACTTTGTAGGGCACTGGATTTATTTTCTAAACTTAATGAAACCCCTTAAATACTTAATTGCTTCTTGTTTGTTAGAGAATGATCTGGATCTGTTGTCTGTTAGAGAATGATCCAGTATCTGGTGATACTGGATCCTCTTTCATAAGCAACCCTGTAGAACGGCAGCTTAGCACATTATTTGTTCTTTCTTCTAAAGGATTTTATTTTAATGCTGCCTTATGGTGCATGATCTCAATTTTTTTCTCTTTTTTTTCAGGGAAACTAAGGCCTATTTCTATGCCAGTAGAGTATAACTGGGTGGGGGATTATGAAGACCCCAATAAAATAAAAAGAGATAGTAGGAGAGGTAAGTGATATGAACACACATCTTGTAGAAGGCATTACGGGTTCTACCATGCTTTAAGCTATATATTTCAACTTCATTTTGCTGCCTGCTTCCATATATGTTTTTATGAACCTGTTTTGGGCTCTTTCATTATGTATACTTAAGTTTTTCCAGAGTTTCTATTAGGATTGAGGAAGTTGCTCAGCCAAGCAAAAGAAAGCATGATTGCAAAGCCCTGTAGTTTGGCTTTACTTTTTATTGGCGTTTCATTAATTCAGCTGTATTGTCCAGTCCATTTTGAAACTGTCCTTAATTTTGTAATACTAGAGGACAAATGTATGGTTATTACTGATAAATATTGTTATGCTTAAATGAGAATTATACATCACATTTCTCTGTCTTCATGAGTTCTTTTTTGGATGGAAAACATTCTAGAGCAGCATGGGATTCACCTCAAAATCATCCAGCAGAATTTCTTCAAGTTCTGGTTTGTGAGGCTCAGATGTGTAAAACTTTACATACAAAATTATAAGCTCTGAGGTGGTTATTATTGCCCAGGAACATGTTACAGCAATTTTAGATATTTCCGTAAAATATTAACTAAATATTCAGTAGGGATAAAAAAAGTCAACACTTTTAGTAATTATTAGGAAAAGAATACAAGACAAATTAAGAGGTATTCTTATGCTGCTATTAAAGTTCTTGCTCATGCTGTGTATGTGTGTGGTTCTGGTGTCATCATCTCCTGAGAGAAATAGAGTAGAATTGAAGAAGACTTAGGATACAACAAAAATGATCATATGTATGGAATAGGTTCCAAACCAGGGTCAATTCATTAGGTTGGCCATCATCATTTTGGGAGAATTTGTGCAGGATATAATAAATGTTTATAAAATCTTGTGTGGGTTGAACAAAGGAAATCAGTTTGTCACTGTTTTTTCCAAAACAAGACCCGAGAGACATCACATGTCTCCAAACTGCTGCTGGTTAAAAAGAAAAAGAACTGCCTCCTTATGCAGTTTGTGTTCAAGCTAAAGAGCTTCTTGCCACAGGAGGTCGTGGATACTAAAAGTTCACATTAATACAACAATAGACCAGACGAGTTTGTGAAAGACAGATCTGTTGAGATTTCTTAAATTCACAAACATTGCTTCTGGCTCAGGAAGTCCCTCAGCTACAAGGTGGTTGATGCTGAAAAAGTATTTGGGGACAGTATGGATGCTATGATGAATGATCTCAAGTGAATGTTCAGAGTAAATTACCTTTTAATGTATGGCACTAGTCATTTGTATTCGTTAGTACCTTGTTCAAAAAAATATTACAGATTTGATCATAAGTCATTGCTCAGTTTTTGCAAACTCCAAGACGAAGTTTATTGATGTGGGTCTTCTTTTATATTATGATCCTTTTATTATCAAGGATACCAGAAAGATGCAAGAATCATTAATTTTCCCTACCAAAAGATTTATTTTCTATTATATGCAGACCAAAGTAGCAAATGGATTTTGTTAATGAAATAATCTTGAAGAGTTAAAATTGATAGTAGACCTTAGCAAGAATATTATATGTTTTGGAAGTGGGATTAGCATGCAACAGTTAGCACTGATGTTTTGCATTATTTTTCTTTCAACAGAAAATTCATTGCTTCGCTATATGAGCAATGAGAAAATAGGCCAAGAAGACTACATGTTTCAAAGGAATAGCAAAAAGGATACTGGGAAAAAGTCCAAAAAGAAGGGAGACAAGTGTAGTAGTCCAAGTCATTATTCGCTGTTGCCTAGCTTACAGATGGACTCACTGAGACAAGAAGTCATGGGCACACCTGGACCAGAAACTGCTTTGTACCACGTGAGTAAAAATAACATTACAAAAGTTGTTGCTCTGTGCTTACGATGAGAGACTGTCTTGTTTTCTGTAATGGTGTTGAAACCTTTTTTGGACTCCTGCTGTTACACAGGTTCCTAGTCTTCAGACAATAACTAGGCCTCAAAGAAATATTTTAGAATTCTTCATTTTGCCACTACAAATGTAGGATGGACACCAGTGGTTTATCTCCTTTAAACGGAAGATAACATGTTTGAAATGGAGTGTGGTATCTCTGCTTTGGCTTACGTGCTACTTATGGAAAGTGAATAAGCAACAGTTTCCAGACTGGCTAAAAACCTTCTTTCCAGTATGTATGTCACTGCAATATGCTAAGTCTTACCATTTAACTCCTTTACTACAGGTACTTGGAAATCATGACAATGGCAGGAAAACTTGTGGGAGGCATTTTGTTTACCTTTGAGCTACAGGGAGTCCCAATGCATGTAACTGGTTTTTACATGTAGCCTTCAATAACTCAAGTAAATGTTAAGGAAGGGATTCTACTAAATAGGATGTAAAAGCAAAATGCAGTACCTTGATAGTTTTCAAATGTGTCAAGAAAATGGTGTTAGAAGAATGCAACGTATTTTAGATATGATATCCTGTTCATCCCATAAAAGTGTTTATGTTTTAGATCTCAGTAAAAGATGTCATTGTAGAGGAATATACACACAGTAACTGTTCAGAAGAACAATAGAAATAATTGAAATTATCTTCACATACTGACATAGGTAATTTAGATTGCCAGTGTCTGAGTGAGTTGGCAATGTGAGCTTGTCGGGAAGTCTACTGTGAAAAGCTGACAGGTGGAGCTTCACTGAACTTGTAAGGGACAAGTAACTTGGTTTCTTGTTGTAAAACATCATTACAGATTATCGTATTATAATTGGTGTAGATTAATTGAAAGTTATGGAGCCTTTATATTAGGTGAGTCTGATACATTTCAGAGATGTCATTCAGTATTACAAGTAGCACTTGTGGTGCACTTTGATTAGATCAGGTCTCCAGATGCAAGAATTGTTATTCCCTTTCTTTTTCATTTTTAGTCATTTAAGCGTGATGATAAACATTTTTTCTAACTTTAGTTTTACACTCTTTTTGTACGTTGGAAATCTGATAACGGGGAGATTTCCATTTGCGAAGGTAGAGTGATCTATAGTGTTTTCCTAATACATGAAGCAAAGGAGTTTACAAGTGTCCCCAAACTGTCCTCTTTGTAATGTCTGCAGTCTTTCCTAGAAGGAATCTAATCAGTGCAAGAGCCCTTGAAATCAAATATTTACAGAATAAAAATAGAAGAGCTATTTGTGTAACAGAGGAGTTTCCACTCTATAAAGAACAGTACAGCACATTTGTAACACTTGCCATGTAATGAGAAAATACTCATCTCTTAGTAACATTTCTTTGTTAGTATATGTTAGAATTCCTGACACTGTACAATGAGAAACTTTTTTTTCAGGTGCCATCTTTGGTTTTCCTTGGTTTCCTCTCTTACCCATTATGTCTAGTTTCCAAATTGTGTACAAAAATAAGTGGTGTACATGGGAACTGGAAGATTCTTCAGAATTCTGGTGTGGAAGTGAATTAGCAGCAGCACACTTAGAATTGAGAACCAGCATTTTTCGTATATTTTGGATACTCATCCACAAAACACCTGAAATGTTAACACCGCAAATTCACCAGTGTCTGCTAATTCTTTTTGTGCATCATTACCCTTAAAGGGAGTCTCTGTAATGCCATTAAATCTTCTGCACCTTTTGAGAGGTTTAGTGGGAACGTGTTTATTTTTAAGAATAAATAAAAGTTATTCCTTTTTGCAGAATACAAATCAGAATTGATCTGTTACCTGGCTTTGAAGCAAAATGCACGAAATAAACAGAAAGAGGAAGCTTGGGCCATTGATTTATCCCTGTCGAAATGGGAAGGAACCCTTCACAAAGCATTCACTGCCCTCTGCAGCTGATTATTGTTGGTACTTTTGTTGGAAGCCACTTGATTACCACCATGCAGTACAATTCCCTTTTTATGGCAATGGCACCCAAGCATACTGGCTTATGAAACCCTAATCTAGTTTGCGGGTGGGGCTATATGTCTTTGTCACTTAGCAGAGCAAGATATTTTGTAATAAATTGGACAGAGCTTTGCTTAAAATCTGAAATAAACAGTACAGTGAGCAGATAAAGAACAGAGGAATACAGATAAAACAGAAGGAACTCGTATCTGACTGCAGTACAATTTTATTAAACTATAGATACCAAATAGGACAATGAAAACATACTTTATGCTCAAATTGAATCTTAAATCTAAAAAAAATCTCTTAAAAAAAGCCTGTCCTCTTAGAAAATGTTTTTTCAAGCATCAGCCACCTAGTTTTCACAGAGACTTCGGATAATCTGTAAATGGAAGCCTCTGGATTGGGCTGGAGAACAAATCTTACAAGGAGCGGCTGAGAGAGCTGGGGTTGTTTAGCCTGGAGAAGAGGAGGCTGAGGGGAGACCTTATTACTCTCTACAACTACCTGAAAGGAGGTTGTGGAGAGGAGGGAGCTGGCCTCTTCTCCCAAGTGACAGAGGACAGGACAAGAGGGAATGGCCTGAAGCTCTGCCAGGGGAGGTTCAGGTTGGATATCAGAAAAAAATTCTTCACAGTAAGAGTCATTGGGTACCGGAACAGGCTGCCCAGGGAGGTGGTTGAGTCACCTTCCCTGGAGGTGTTTAAGGAACGGGTGGATGAAGTGCTTAGGGACATGGTTTAGGGAGTGTTAGGAATGGTTGGACTCGATGATCCAATGGGTCCTTTCCAACCTTGTGATTCTGTGATTCTGTGGATGAGCATGAGTTCAGTGCAGAGGATTGGTGGTAACTCCAAAAACTGCACTAATAGGAAGATGCTGGGGATTTTTATTTGGGTTTTTGTTTCATTCTGTTTTGTTTTTAAGAATTTTATGTTTTCATCATACTAGAATATCAGATGAAGAGAGAATATTGTGACTTTCTGCACACCCACAAGCCAATGGATTCTCCTGAAGTAAAGTGCAGATCTTACCAGGTTGCTGTAGATGAAGTTGTACCTATAGCGCCTCAATTGTTTGTGTTAGTACTAGAGAATATTCCACCAAGATTAAGTAAGATACTGCTTGCCCTTGTTGTTAAAGGTTTTCACCTGTTAGCCTGTGTTACCTGGCTTCTATGTCCAACTTTAGTAATAAATGTACTTCTGTCATCTAGGTTGTAAGGTCTCTTGTTACCAAATTTTATCTCTAACAGGGGAATTAGCAGGTTATAATCAAATTACTTTGTAGCCTTCTCTTGCTTAAAAGAAATCAAATGAGCTTCCTGGGTTTGTCATCAGAGAGTGTTTTCATATCCTTTCATTCATAATTCTTTCAGCTCCTCATATTTAATCCTAAAGTATCCTAAGCAACCTTCCTAAAGTGTGTATGCCAGAACAGGACATAAATTTCCAGGAGCTGAGTAGAAAGGTAGTATAAACTTTCTATTCCCATTCATTACCTCTCTACTCAAATATTTAAAGGACTGTTTACCCATTTTAACCATAGACTTGTAGCGAGAGCGTGTTTATTACTTGGGTTTGGGTTCGGGTTCATTTTTTCTGTAATGGCACTTTTCCAAATCAACCGACTTACAAGACCGGTATTCACAATCTAATAATATATATTTTCTATCCTTTGTTTTTAAATATATAATATTGTCTACCATTGGTCATGTTAAAACACGCGACTTCTTGGGTATGCTTGCTGAATAATCTTTGTCTTTGAAGCAATCCTAGTTGTGAAGTACTGGAGAGTAAGGGCTCTGGGCCCTCACTTTGGGTCCCCATGGTTCCCAGGTCTGCAACATGGAATACTGACACTCCAGGAATCCCAGGACTGCTAGGGAATGCAACTACCAAAGCCCTTGCTTTGAAACTATCTTTTTAATATGCATATTCTTTGACATTAAAAAGAAAAATTTTTTTCTGTACTTTCTTTTCCAATTTTTTCTCAATTCCCTGGAATAGAAACCATGCTGCTCACTCAGCATTCAGTTCTTTGATTCTGTGTTCCCTTTGTTCAATGATGTTATCATTCTTTTTTGAGTTCATTGATGTAAATGTTAAATAGTTTTGGACTAAGAATGCATCCCACTAGTTAATGATGAATTCTCCTTACAATTGTAAGGCTCTCTCATTTTGACTTTTGCAGCCACTGATGTGTGCAAGTTGATTGCCTTTTTACTGTGAAGGTTTTCTGCAGAAAAGCAGCTTTAAAATCATGCTGACTTTAACTCCATGCTCCTATTGCATTTATACATGGCACTTTAGAAAATAAAACTCTTTGATCAAAAAAAGTGACACTGATTAATTAAATTACCACAGTAGAAATGGTATGTTTTTGTCTTGTAAACAAAGTGGGCGGTATTAAAAAATTACCATGGTAATTCAGAATTGAGTGGTTGTTTATCTGCTAAAAATTATTTTGGAAAATGCCAGCAGATCCAAATTGTTATATTCTGAAGTGATCCCACAAATATGGCAGTCTAGCATTTTCATGACCATCAGTTTACTATATTTGCATAAAATCACTGGTTTTAACATTATTGACCTACCATTACAATCAAAAACTGTGTGGTCAAGGGAGCATTTCAGTTATGGTCTTAAAAAGTAAACAGCTTTCATTTGTGTCCGCTGAACATAACTGATGTTGTAGCTGATATAATAGCAAAGAAAAACTAATTTGTGTTATGTCTGTGCAGTAATCATCTCTTGTATCCATTTATGGGGGGGATTTTCTGATCTTCACGTACAAAGTCTCTTTATCATTTTGCTTTGTTTTGTTTCCCATTCCAGAAAGTGTTTCCAGCATATGTTGATCGCTAGCCAACTTCTTGTTTTGCAGTCTTTCTTCTTCAGTATTGCAAAAGAAATACCAACACAGAGAGTTTATGTTTTTATTAAGCAATTGCAAACTGTTTACCCTGTTGCTAATCTAGCGTGCAAGCAGGTGTTCGATGTGATTGATTATCATAGATATAAACTGGTGCAGCTAAAATTGTCTTGGACCTTTGGGGCACAAGATATGAAAGCTCTGACACATGATTATAGTTTTTTAAGTTCATTATGTTATTCTGTGTAGGAATTTCCTGATTTAGTGGGATGTCCCTGCCTATGGCAGGGGTGTTGGAATTAGATGATCTTTAATGTCCCTTCCAATCCAAACTGTTCTATGATTCTATGTTGTGCTTTGTTTTCACTGCAGGAAAATAATGTGGTTATTTAGGAAGGAGATAGTGTCAGGAGTTAAAAGAGGTTCTGTATCAGGTTAATAATAATCTACTCGTATCAAGATCAATACAACTTTCCTTTAGTCTAGAAACAGCATTGGTATAGGAAGAAAAGGTTGGAGCCTGTTTTATATAGAAGGGAGTTATAGAATAAAAAGTAACTTTGCTTACAAACTGTTTCCAAACCTACACCAATAAACTCATATTATTGACCTTGTTACTTCTCCCTTCCTGCCTCCTATCCCTTTGCCTTTTCAATATGTATTTATCAATACCTAGTGACTTGCTTGTCATAGCAAAAGTGACAAAAAATTAACATCATCTTATTTTACTGATAACAGGCCAATTTAAAACTGTTTAATTAATTACGGTAGCTTTTTGGTCATTTTAATTGTATTTGAAAATAGAGTGAGTTTAGTACCAATATATGCCATTTAAAATTCATACATCTGGAACAGGTGTCTCAGGAACAGATTCAGAGAAGTAATGAAGGATTTGTTCCATAGGGATTTTGCTGAATCTACATATGTAGATAGGTACACATGCACTATCTTTAATGTTCCAGTTTTACATCATTTACTGTAAAGGAATAAAGAATACAAGAAGAAGAATAAAATAAAACCCATCAGTTGGAGGTATTTTGCTGCAAGATCAATGAAATTTGCACCCCTTTGGCAAACTTACTTTTTTTCTTCTCTAACAACGTGTATCTATTCACGTGATTGGAGTGCAGCTCAGTGACTCTTAATTCATACAATTGGTTTCAGTACTTAATGCAGTGAGCACCTACAGAGAGCCAGGCACTGTCCTTTCTACTCTGCCAGTGAGGACACTGAGGCAACGATGATAACGGATATGGCCAAGGTTATGTTTTCAGTTGTGTCTCTCTGCCAGTCCTTGGGAGGTTGCTGTATTGGTTCAGCTCAGTGGGTTTGCTTAGCAGAACTGGTGGGTCTGCATCAGTCTGGGCATGCAAAGTTGGATTGATTGCAATGGTGATCTTGTTGAATGCACTGTAAGTGACTAAGATTTGTTTATGTACCTGTTGCAAAAATCATGTTTTAACTGATAAGATAAATTGGAATGGAGACAGTAACTTTCAAGAAAAAAATATGTTTCTACTTAAAATGGTGCATATTTCCAGATATTTCTTGTCTCCCACCCCCTCTCCAGAGAAAAATACATTAAAATGCTTTAAAAAGTTCTATTCAAAATGTGTGCATTTAGATGTTCTCAATACAGAGAAGAATTTATCAGAAAGACATTATTTTAAAGTCTTACTCAAGTGGTTGATTTCCTCTTACTCCTCCTATTCCTCTCTCAGAAAGGCTGAAAGCTAGGAAAATCAAAAGGTAATTAGATATAAAGCACTTATATTTTTAATGAAAATTCTTGAATCAAATACACATGTATTTATGAAACCTTTCAACTGTAGTAACTAACATTTAGGAAACTGCAAAACATATGCTTATTAGTTTCCTGATTAACTTCTGCACAAGCTACCCATCAATTCATTGCAAAAATTTTCTGAATAGAATTGGCATCTCATACGCACTATATATTGTAACATAATATTGTAAACAATATATATTGTTTACAAAAAAAAAAAAAAGCAACCCCACAGAAAAACAAAAACTAGCAGTCTGTAATAATTGTAAGCATCACAGTATTTAAAGATTTTCTGTTTCGAGAATTTTTGTTATGGATATTTGTAACTGAACAAAAATAAGTTTGTTGAGAAAAAAATTTGAAAATCAGTTGCACAGATTTTAAGTAGGTGTCTGAAATCTAGATTGTCATTTTACCACCACGACAGATGGAGTTGGTACATTTTCTTCTTCAAAATATTTGAGGTCCAACTGTGGCAGTATTTAAATATCAAGTCTCTCTTTTCCTTTTTCTCCTCCACGATTGTCTATACTTGGACTTAAAATTACTGTAGGAGGCTAGCAGTTGATATTAAAGGTTTAAACTAAGTGTATAGCGAAAAATATTTTCCATAAGTATTTCCATAATTTTTGTTAACATTTGAATTAGTATTGTTTCTTCTCTATGGTCTTTCATCTCCTTTTAAATATTTTTATTAAAATAATAGTGAAGCTTGCAGGATGTTTAGAGGCATTGATCATCAGTAAAGAAAATTTTAAATGCCTTCTTGAAAATGTACTTGTTAAAAATACTTGATCTAAAAAATTATACTTATTAAAGTTAAAAAGCATTGGCATTTTTATGTACTCAGATAATAAACTGCACTGGATTTCAAATAACTGCCCAGAAATTAAATGACCATCATTAAGAGTTTTTTAAATATTTCATAATTATGAAAAATTTCAATCCATCTCTTACCACAGTAAAAGAGGATTGAAAAGCTCATGTCTCTCCTGCTTTGCTGCAAATTAACCCTTTACGGTCTAAATATAATTGTTCATGTGTTAGTTTCCACTGTAAAGGCAGGAAAACAAACTTCAACTGAAGGTAGCACGCGCACTGCTGAAATTTCACAAATGAAAAAATTGTCATTTTTCACAACGTCTGGCCTTTTCAAAAATAGCTGTCTCAGACTGGACCCCAAGACTCCCAGCCACCTCAATAGAACAAGTCTAATAGTCTGAACTGCTGTGATGCACTAGTTTCTTCTCAAGTACTTGTATGTTTATGAAGGTCATAGCTTCTGTCTGGTAAAAACTAAACACTGGGATATTCTTCTTTGGAGGTAACTGAAGCATTTATGGCATTTCCATTCCTTTCTTCTGTAGGTTGCACTGCTCATAGCTCACCTTAGTTTTTGTAGCCTTACGGGGATGAGCACTTTGGTCTGTTCCGCAACTTCAATTCTTTGTTCATTTCCCATCAGTAAGCATGTAACAAGGAAATAATAGAATACTCATTTTTGCTGTGAAGGCATCGTGAACACCTGGCTTGCATCCATTTCTCCTGTCAGCTTACTCTATTATAGTTTGTTTAGAAGGCCTTCTGTTCTGACAGAGAATTTGAAAGAACAACAATTTAAAAATTCAGTCAGGGGAAGACGAGGAAGAGGAAAAAAACATAATGGGAAATTCTTATGCAGTGCCTTCATGTGTCTAAAACACCGTCATATCCCACACCCACAATCATCCCTTTGGCCATAGGAAGCTTTGAATGCCTACGTAGTGGCACATACTGGGTTTCTTTGTGTTGGGGACTCGTGGGCTTCTATATCTGATTCAGAAAGAAGAACATCTTTCTTGTTCTGAAGCTGGAATAGTCATGGCAGCCTTTGACCAGCTTCTTCACTCCAAAAAGAAACAACCTAAATCGTACAATATGTATTCCTTCTAATGCAGCACTTCATAAATGTAACAAGCACAAAAGAAGTAATTAAAATAGTAGCGATATTGTTAAAATTAGTGCAGGAAATTGATCTAGGCCATAAGTTAACTGTGTGGCATATAAAAAAAAATGCTGAAACAGTTAATCAATAAGCAAAATATTCCTTACTTCATAAGCTACTTGTCACTATTGGAAGTGATTGGGATAGCCAGAAGATTGTTGTGCTAAAAGGTAAATCTAGATATTCCACATGGGTTTGGTAAAAATCTGGTCGGAAATAAATCTTCAGTGTTTCTGAGTGAAAAGGCAAGAGAGAAACAGCACATAAATTCCCTGCTAATGGAAGGTGTCTTTGCATTATTTTTAGACTAGCGCAATAAACATGAGGAATGGAGAAGCCTTCTGGGTCTAATCTTCTGCTACTGTAGTTAATCACCTTCATTTAATCCTATTCAGATAGGTATTAAACTCCACATTCAAGTACAGTATGAATTACTATCGCTAATGATGGGAACAGTAAAAGATGGTAAACTCGGGGAATGGATGGCCAGTTCTCATACTTCTGAGAAAAATGTTGGTCAGAGGGTTAGAAGGAGAACAAAATTATAATTAACCTTCCAGCCACAGAAAGTCAAAACTCTTGATGGATTTGCTGCAGAAAAAAATCACAGTGCTTCAGAAACCAGCATAAAGTGTATAAAAGTGCAGGATAATTCAGACTCGGAGGAACCTCAGGAAAAAAAACTCTGGTTTTTGACTCAAAGCAGGGCCTGCTCTGAGTCAAAGAAGGCTTTTCAGGGCTTTGCCCAGTTGGGTGATGAAAACCTCCTGAGATGGAGACCAAGCAAACTCACAGCCAGCCTGCTGCACTGTTTGACTGTCCTCATAGAAAAAAAAGTTGGAGGTGAGCAATAAAACAGAGATTGCAGAGTAGGTGAGAAGATAGCAGCTTGCTCAGATTTAAGGCATAGTTGCTGTTGTTTCATTGCTGTTTGGCTAAAATCATCTCTTGAAAGTGCCTCAGTAATCTTGTTTTGCCAGCTCTAGACTCTCAGTTTTTTGAACTCAAGAAAGAGAGTGGATGTACATATGCAGCTTTTATACCTGAGTTCTGTTTAAGCAAATGTTTTGTTATATAGTAATGTTTCATCTCCTCAGGAGAGAGAGCTCACTTCTTTTAATTATATGGAAAAATATCTGTAGTGTTCATGAGGAATATTATTCCTGCCAAAGGTGAGAGAATATTTTCACATCTGCATGGCTTCTCTTTGAAAGAAGTAGTTAATAGAACCATGAATTTTCTCTTATTAGTGAAGCAGTTGCCGAAATTAAATTTGAAGGTACTGAATGTGGGAGATTTTTCATATATTTCTATATATTCTGTCATTTTTATTAAAATCCAGAGTTAACTATTGCGGCAAAGCAAAATGCTCTAGAGATGAGGTAAGATTGGTTTATGGGCCATCATGAAGCACAACTGGAGGTTTTTGTGGAAAATTTTTAGTTTAAACTTTTGCTATTACCTTCTTTTGCATCTGACCATGAGAGAAGAAATGGCCTGTTATAATTCCTTTCATGATGAAACTGGGGAATTCTTTAAAAATGAGAGAGTTATTGCAAAGGTCATCTAGTCTAGCTCTGCGAGTCTAGATTTATTCCTTACTGCATATGATATAATGCTCTGAAAGTGTAATTTTACATTGTCGAGAGATGTAGATCTATAGACTAATAAATCTCCCAGCTCAGAACATTTCCTCATTTCCTTTCACATCCTTATTCTGTATTTTTTCTGTTATCTGTTTCAATTAATCATTCCTGGTTGTATCCTGCTTTTATTACCTGACAGAGTTTTGCCTTTGTAGGTATTAATATTATTTGTCCACTAGTAAGCTACGTTACATGTAGCTGGCACAGTCACAATAGTACAAGTGAGAGGGTTTTTTTTTAATGTAGAACAAGTGATTTAGTCCTTTGGTTATTCCTGTTTGATAAAGAAGAGGTTGAGTGCAGCTTACAGTAGCAGAGAAGTGTATGTGAGGCGTTGCACAGAGAGGACTCAGAATGAGTTATCACTGCAGTGTGGTAGGGAGTGTCACATCTATGACAACTTTGATCTAGGTCCTGACTTCTCTACTAGGTCCTCTCTGTAGTCCTTTCTGCACTAGGAAAGGGGAGGTATCAGGACCATGAAAGCCATGAACCAAGGACACTGGCTGGCATGCACCGTGAAATTTGGTGTTCACCACCTGTATTGAGTGGTGAAAACGCTGTTTGAATTAGCAGAGTGCAGATGCCCATTTCAGAATAACATTTTATCTAACTGCTTTGACAAGCAGTACAATTGTTTCTGAACAAGTGATTTTTTCAGAGTAGTGGTTTTAAGTCCGCAGGAGTCTCTGCCCCATTCCTCTAGCCTGCTTCCGTGGCAGTGGCCCCTTGAGCCTGTTGCTGACAATGTGGCAGATTGTATGTTTGCACCTGGGAGGAAAATGGCTCTTTGCAGCAGTGCAGCTCCTGAACAAAAGCTGTTTTATTAGGTGTTTCTGTTTTACTGTGGAAAGGACTGCTGGTTGCTTAGCACCTGATCTCTGAGGCAGTCAATCCATCTCTGTTACTGTGCTGTGGAGGAAAAAAACCTTGTATTTTTCATATAGAGATAACTACTTTTTGCCTGTTTCTCAAGTATATCCCTTTGCTTTCAGATTAACCCAAGCAGATATTTCTAACACTACTGAATTCTGACTTTAGGATGAGGTGTAAAACTTATTTTGTGAGCTGGTTTGTACCCATAAGGTTCCCATAGCCATCACAGAATTAAAAAGACTTAATATTATCCTTCACTGCTTTCTGAGAAGTGCTGTTTCATCTTATACTTAGAGGAAAAAATTACTGAATTCCAGTGAATAATGTGACTTGTATCTTGGAATGAACTGTTCTTTTTGTACATTAATTCATATGTGCAAGGGAAGTGTTTGGCATGACTCTTAACAGAATGTATATCGACTGAGATGCAAATGCTCCTCCCTCATTTCCCTATGGAAATTTCCCTATAATCAAGAGCTATCTGAATTCAGCCTTGATATGTAACTATTCCTACAGTTCTTGCTGCAAGCTATTCCTGATAACATAGTGCAAGTATAAAGAGGCAGAAAGCACTACATTCTGGAAATATCATTTTAGTCCTAAAGGGTACAAATGCTGAGAAATCTCCAGACCTTGGAAATTACTATAAGGACATGTTCTTAACAGTAATGTAACCAGTAGATAATGTTTTCTCCTGATGAATAATACTACTTAAAAGGAGAAATTTTGAGGTTGTATGTTTTGTCTTCTAGAGAGAATCAAGGAGGACATTTTGATGACTGTAATTTGTCTTGTGTATCCCCTTTACTATGACTGCTTCTTTCTCATACACAATTGCGCACTGATTTCCAGTTTTGCCAAAGCCTTTGTAAACTCTGTAGGTCCAGAAAAGTACAATTTTCTGCTTTATTGATTTTTCACCAGAAACTTAGTATTTTTGTAAATCAGAATGAGTTTTTTTTCACTGAAAGGATGCTATGCCCAAGTGCTAACAGAGAACAGCTTGCAAGAGTAAATCTTCCTTAAAGCAAGAATCTGTTTTTTCACTTCTGCACTCATTCATTTCAGAGTACCTTTAAAACCCCTGCACAAATCCCCTGCACTTTTCTCTGTCACACAGTCCGATTGGGCAATATGAAAGAGAAAATGCCAAGGGACACAATCAGAAGTGTTGTTAACTGCTCATACAAAGGGACCTGGGTACGTACTCTTTTTATCACAACCAAGCACCTAGATGATTTAGGGGAGCATGGGACCTTTATTTTAAGCTAATGATTTTTCATCTAAAAGGACCATGGGCGAGATGCAAGATTTGTTAATGCTCTGAGGTTGAATTCTGTGGTTTAAGTTTTCTCCAAAGTTCCAAGATCAGATGCAGTGCCATAGACCACCTCTCTACTCTGACAGAGGTCACTTGCAGATTAAGTTTCTTCAATCTTCTTGGATAGTCTTATTTTTTAATATTTAGATAAACATACAGAGGAAAACCTACCTTTCACATCAATAAGACAGACATTTTCTAAGTAAAACCAAATTTTTTCCTGGAGGAAATTTCATTGTTTGAAAGAGGCTTGTTTAACTGATTGATGCCTGCTGGAGAGGCAACACTGTAGGGCACAAGCAATCCACAAGGCATCTAGAGTGCATGTGGGTCTCAGTGATACGTTGTGAAAGGGCAGGAGGCAATGGACATAAATTGAAGTACAGGAAATTCCATGTAAACACAATAAAAAACTACTTTGACTGTGAAGTAGGTTTAACTGTTTCAGGTTGGCCATGGTGTTTGTGAAGTCTCCATCTTTGGAGATATTAAAAACCCAACTGGACATGGCCCTGAGCAATCTGCTGTAGTTAACTCTGCTTTGAGCAACAGGGTTGAATAAGACAGTCTCTAGAGGTGCCTTCCTGCCTCAGGCGTTTTATATTTCACTGCTCCATTCTCTTCAGTGAGAGATGAAACTGGGAATTTGTCTGGAATATAGATAAAAATAAAGGGTTAAATACCATTCTGTAGTGAGCGATAATTAAGTCGTTTTCCTTCTCTACTGGTTGCATTTGGAACATACACAGTGATGGAACAAGCGATGCATCTTGGACTTTTGCCATTAAAGAATACATACAGGTTTTGAACCCTCCCTTTCTGACTTAGATTGCTTACTGTCAATAAAAGCAGAGCAGCAGGTACCAAAATTACATGTTTCGGAGTAGATGCAGAGCAGAAGAATGATCTCAGAATAAATTATTCTAATGAACAGAACTGGTCTAGTTTAACTTCTTATTCTTATTTGTTTCAGGCAGCTATGACAGTGCTGCAATCCTTGTTCTGTCAGTTGAAAAGGAAGTGGGGGAATGTGAGAACTCTTGTTTAAATTTTATATTGTCCAGAAGTTTTACTACTTCCGTGTTTCAAGCCAGTCCTGTGGCTTAAGAAGCAAAATCTTTCCTGAATAGTGGAAAGAACCACTGTATGTTTTCTCAACATCTCCTAAAGATTTTAAAATCTTTTTAGTTTTATAATTTTTGCATGTATTATGCTAACAACTTTGCACAAACAATTTGTACTAGCTTGTGCAACTGCAGATTTGCACCCAGCTAATCCAACATTTGCTACAGAGCCACCCAGAAATTGCATGATGAAGTTTAGGGCTGGGAGAGCGAGTAAGAATCCCTGAACAGAAAAGCTGTGCTTGCTTTCCCATTTCAGACTGCCACAGTTTTGTCCTTAGCTAGAATATTCTTCTTGGATAAACAGCTGTAGGAATAGTAGTATGAAAAGTTTGGACAGCTTTGATACTATCAGCCCTTGTAGACTATGTAAGAAGAAAAGCATCCAGCACAGGTAATTGCGTGCAACAGAGGCAACTAGAAAGTTGGCAGCTTCAAGGTCTCAGGCTACATTTTTTACAGTAAAAAGCTCTTGGCACTTTCCTTTTTAAACACATACTGTGCCTCTCTCAACCCAGTTGACAGAACCAGTGATTCATGCTTCTGTCTGTCGAAGGTACCTGCCATTTAAAAGAAAAATATTCACAGGATGTTTAATATAGTGATGCTGCCTTACTTATGGATATTATTTTGTTTGTATTACAAAAGTTCACTTTTAGAAACCTGTTTATATATAGTGTTCATAATGTGTTTTAGTATTGAGTGTCTTAGCCAGAGCTTTAGTGAATACTGTCCTTTTAAACCCGGGCCTGGTATTATTATTAATAGAGTATGCTGAAGAGCAGAGAGAACTGTGCAGGGAAAACAGAAACATCTGTTACCAAAGCACCAAAAGATCAAGATTTGATTCAATAAATTTTGCTTTTGGGAGGCAGGACTGAAGGTTTCAGGGTGTTGTTAAACAACTGTGGCATCCTTTTTGTCTCTAAATCACTTTTCATTCTAACTCACCATGGATTTATAAATTACTTGCATATGATGACTTTTGTCATCAGCCTGTGACTTTAGTGCAGGAAATATTTCTGGATCTGCTTCTGTAAATTCACTGCTGTGTTTTTGTGTTAGATTTTCTCTCACATGGATGGTCTCATTTACTGTATTTACATATTTCCTATGCAGAGTGAAGACCTGCTTTTAGAAAGGTTGTGTAAATTAGAGCTCTTGCAGCATGTAAAAAATACTTTATCCACAATTTAGGGCCACTTGATACCATTTTGGGGCAACTAAATTGTTGTAGCCACAGATAAATCAGAGAATGTTGAATGTGTGAGAAGTTCAAAGTCCAGAATTAAATAAAAAATGAACGATTATTCAGCAAAATGCAAGAAGAAAAGAGAATAGAGTAGGACTTGGGATATCTTGGAGTTCATGATTACAGGAACTGGAGTGTTTCCTAAACCACCTGTTATGACCTGAAAAATCAGATATGTCAAGCATGAGATATTTTGCGGATAGTCATTCTGTTAGCAGTCTCTGAATCCCAGTCAGCACACAAAACTAATTGAACAAGTCAGTGAAGCCTTTGCCTTTTTAAATAGGATCATAACTTAGAGCAAAGTGTTTCCCTACCCCACTTTTTAGTAGGTTCCCTTTTGAGTGTAATTTCACCCATGTTTCACTTGACCCTTCATCCTAGTAACTGATTCCTTCAGAGCATCAAGTCACACCTCACCTCCTCTCTCCTATGCCAATAAAGTCCTCTGTGGTTCAGCTTCAGCTCTGTTTTTGGAAACTGCCTTGCAGATGCCCCATGGCCTCAGCTAGCTTCAAGACCTAGCTGACTATAAACAGTAATCATTTTGCTTATTTGACACAACAAGTCAATATCAGCTACTGCTGTAAGAAAACATCTGTTGTGGATGGAATTCTGCTGCTGATTGGCAGGAGTTTTCAAACTTTCTGAGCTGCCAAAAGCAGCTACTTCTCTTATCATACCTTTGTAATGTAGTCCTTGAAAACTATATTTTCCACAAATATCCATGAAAAAGTAATTATGCTATCTATCATTAGCTCTCAATTGACAGCAAACAAAAAAGATTTTGGCAAAATCCTCTGTTGGGTGTACCTTTAAGCAGGAATTATTAATAGCGAGAGCCAGTGCGACAAAGTGATATAAATAGTTTTGAATTTTCCCCCCTTTTCACTCTTTTAGCTCTGAAATTTTGGATCTCAACCAACCAAATGCAGAGCAGCATGTATATGTGGTGTATCAAAACTGTGAAAACAGAACATTACCAGTGCTCTCAAAGTATTGACTGATGTCAATCTCCATTGACTGATGGGATGTGCAGCCAAGCCCTCAGCAAGGTAGGGCTAGAGGTAGGCTAGCACCTTTGTTGAAAAAAAAAACCAACCAGAAACACAGCAAAAATCCATTTGATAAATGAAGTTTTCTGCCTCTTGAAATACATGTGCGACTAACCCTACAGCTCAGGAACCAAGAGTAGGAGGGGAGGGACAATGAGATGGTTATAGAACATGTTCTAACCTGTCACAATGCGATGATGCTGAACTTAATTGCTTCACTGAGTACCAGTGGACATGTGTTCAAGTATAGACGTTTTCTTACCCTCAGCAGGAAAATATCACTGTGTGCCATCTCACAATGCTTTGGCTGTGAAGCAGTTTTTAGCTAATAACAACGTCACTGTGCTTGAGCACCTACCCCATTCACCAGACCTGGCTTCTCTTCCCAGACATCAACCTGTTGCTCAAAGGACCCCATTTTTTGTCACTAGGAGATGTGAAAGCAAAAATGACCGAGATCCTCAACAGCCTTTCAGAAAATGATCTGTGTAATTGCTTTGAATGTTGGCAGCATCATATGCAGCTGTGTGAACTATTTTGAAGGGAACTATTTAGAAGGTGATTGTAGGTGTTTTTCTTTGTTAAATAAAGAGAGTTACAGGCACAGCTGGGGCTTTTTGTGTTGAACCTTGTATGCACACCTCAAATATTTCTTTGCTATTCTACTTAGATTTGCATTTGTCAGAGGGCTTAGTTTAGATATATTATTAAATATGATAAGCTCGACCATCAAATACTAGAGGAGAAAATTATTACATTCAAAAAACTGTGGCTCATGGTGTTCCAAGGAGTTTTCATATGTGTTAAGCATCAAGTGACACCTGGTTTTTGGATAAAGGAAAGTTTTGCTAATTGTATTTTGGGCAACAGGAATGCACATAATTTAGAATATGATCAAACATAGAAATTTTGTTCAGGGGTGGTGATTTCCATTTGGGTTAAGGTATTCATTTATTTCATCTTTTCTATGACAGTCTCTTTTCCATTTTATTTATTATTTTGAGTTACTAACAACTTTATTTATAATGCTGTTTTCTATTTCATTTCATGCTTGCTCGGAATTAGTAGGAGAGATGAATTCTTGGAAACTGGGGCAATATGTATGTGAAAGCAGTTGCTCAGTGCTCAAGATGTATCAGAATCAAAATGCCGTGAACATATGTTGAAATCCAGCCTCATGGGCGGGTGATTACACAGTATCTTGCAGCAGATTTGCTTTGCTTTAGGACAGCTAAAATTCTGTCTTTGTGTGAAGCCATATTTTTAGGGTTTGTGGCATTAAAAAGAAGTATCTATCTTATTACCATGTTTGCCACGTCACAGAATTAAGCTTGAAAAGGGGGAACATAACAGTAGCCTACTTTAGGACAGGTCACTTAAAAAGGTTATGGAAACTTCCTGTTTGGAGATATTTGGATCTAGGCTGGAGATGGCCCTGAAGAACATGATCCAGCATTGGCTTCAAAGCAAGCCTTGCTCTGAGCAAGAGGAATGACATGACCGTCTTCATCATCCAGTGATTATGAACTGCACTGAAAAAATGGCATTAAGCATTGTCTGATAGCTGTGAAGAGACTGCATATGGCATTTGATGATTTCCTTAAAAAAGCAACAGAAGAAACCTTTTTTGATTTCATCTTCACTTGGCTTTGATTGGATTACCTATCATGTCATTTTGAAACTGAATGGCACTGGCTAATGCATGCTGTTTATATATCTTCTGGTTAAAAAAGAAATAGCTGGTCCTTCTTTTGCAAAAGACGAATCAACTTGAAGCCTGAAGTCTTTGTAAAATAATCCAAAGTGTTACCTAAAATCACTGAAGTCAGTTGAATAGTTCCCTGGAACTTCACTCAGTTGTAAATTTTGTCCGTAATTATAATTTAATTTAATGAGCTAATTTAGAATAATCACTGAATTTAATAAAACCTTTCTATTTTGCAATATGACATAATGTATGGAAAAGGGCCTAGATGTAGAAATTACATGCTGTCTTCTTATTAAACAACGATACCCCTTCATTACCCTTTCTTCCCGAAAACTGACTCAGAAGTTGAGAAGTGTGAGCTCATGTTTGCAGGTGCAATTTACACATGAAACTTTCAAAGAGAAGGCTTTTCATATTGTTCTTATCTGCTTTCAGAACCTCTTATAAACCAAGCGTAGGTCTTTCTGTTCTGTTTTGGCACTATGAAAATACTAGTACAGAGAAGTCAAGCAGTAGAATGAAATTGTCTGAGTTGTGAACTGATAAGTGCCGAAGTTTTCGGTTTGTGTGTACATGTGTTTTTTCAACCAATTTGAATCAGACAAGATTTTCAAAGCATCCAGGAGGGAGTTATTTACACTCTTCTTCTCAGTCACTGTGTTATTCCTAGGCCATAAAGATCTCTCTTAGTCCTACACAGGTCGAAGTATTTCATGTGAGGTAAGTTGGGATGGTATTGCTGTCTTGGCTTGCTGATAGCTGGGGATAATTGAATTGGTAGAAGATGAAGAAAAGTGGTAGAAGAAAAATCACAAGAGCCAGGGAATGAAAACAAATGGGCTTCTTTTTTCTTCCCAGTGGAGGCCTATTTTGACCTTCTGAGGTGGCAATACAGTTGACTAGGTTTCTTCAGATATGGTCTACAAAGGATCATCACATCTACTGAGTCAGTCAGTTATTTTTTTATATTGCGCTTAATTATTGTTATATTGTGGTAATTTATCCTCATGGATACGTTAGTCTTTGCTGCTTGAGAATGGCTCAGCTGTGAGGTGAGACATCCCTTGAAAGCTGAGCCTCAGCCTCCTGCATGTGAGCTCAGATGCATGGGAAGCAGGGGGAGAGAAAAATAAAAGAGCAGCATTTTGAACTGAAAAGAGAAGCTTGTAAGCTGGGGTGGGGGTTTGTCCTATCTGCTAGGAACAGGATTTGGGCTCACAGGGCCATTAGTGCTTTTGCTTAGATATACTTTTATCAAGTGGCACAAAAGCTTTGATTTTTTTATTGATTCATGGTGAGCCGAAATAAGAGATTTTAATACTCAGAAACTCTGTGTGGTCTTTTCTTAGTTTCAGTACTAATACATTTGTCTATCTTTATAGAAAATGAAAACTTATAACAATTAGAACCAGAACTATTTTCTAATTCACTAGAGTGATGGTGATTAGCTGATTCAGTTTTTTAACAGAAATTGCCATAAAATGTGTTAATATATATTGCCATTTTTAATAAGCTAGGATCTTAAGTAAAAGAACCATTCCCATCCTGTCTCATTCCCAAGGCAATGGTTTGGTTCATGGGAGAGGATCAGCTGGAGGGAAATACTTCCACTCAAAACCTGACAAAAAATGATGTGTTTTTTATTTCAGAATATTTACTTTATAGATTTTTTTCCCAGCTGTGATTTAGTAGAACTTCATTGGTGTGTTTAAAAATATTACTCCTATTTCTGAGCAAATTAACTGATGTTCTAAAACCCATCATATAAATGCTTTACACCTGCATTAGGCAGTCTTAATTTGCATATTTACATATGTATTTCAGAAATACTTTAATTAGACAATGTATTAGAAATGCATGGTCTGTGTAGCTTCACTATCATACTAACCAAAGGGAGGTATTCTTTCCTTATTAACAGAATGAGAGAAGAGCAACCATTGTAGGAAAAAAAATCAGTTGTTTTGGTGAAGTAATTTGTGGTCTATTTTAAGATGTTTCACTGTGTGCTTTTGCTTTTAAACCTTATGAACAGATGAACTAAAATTACCTGTTTTCTCAAGCCTAAAAGTCTCTTGGCTGGTGTTACCTGGTGATGATTTCAGTGTTTGCAACATTAAGCTTCTTTTATGAGAAGTACGTGCTTAAATACAAACATTGTATTTTCACTTCTTCCTTTTTGATTTCCTTGTAGACATTTCAGCAGTCTTCTCTACAGCAGAAAAGTAAAAAGAAAAACAAAGGTAAAAAATAAATTTGTTTTCTTGTATTGGTAGGAAAGGAATTGCCAGCATTGATGTTTACGGTATTGCCGTATATGAGGAACTAGAGCTTGTTAGCTCCAATCCAATGTTTAGTTCTGTTGATCATGTTGAGAAAGTGTAGTCCATTACTGACATCTTATACTTTCATATGTCAGGTAATTTACATCATAGTAAATTGCCCTCCTTTGAATAAAAATTCAAAGGCCTTAGGAACTGTTTAGTTGCAAAAGAAGTTCAAACAGAGGGTTTTTAATACATGTGAAGTACTTACATAATTGTATTTAGCAGCCAAATGTGAAAGTACATGAATTCATATGCTGTGTGTTTTAACCTGATGTGAAATATTAATTTGTTGGAACTTACAAATAACCATTTTTCTTATTTTTAAATATCTTGCCTTTCTTTTCTCTATTGTGTCTCTATAATGTCTTCTCTGTTGCTTTTTTTTCCTTATCCCTAGAATATGAGCTCTGTGAAGTGCTGAACATGGTTTGTTTTGGTTTGTTTTGCTTTTTAACTTATGGTGCCTTGCGTAGAATTTATGGTTGAAATAGAGTGTTTGTAATGGTTTATTAATGGCAAATTAAGGTTGAAATTTTTCATT